>NC_044549.1:66064395-66673098 GCF_007565055.1 Rhinopithecus roxellana | reverse complement strand
TGCTTCTTATCAACTAGAGACAAATCTGAAAGTTTTAAGCTGTGTTTAATTAGTAGAATTTATTTTCTGTCTAAACTGATGCATCCTACTATTCATTAGCAAAAAGCAGTAATTTTATTGGGGCTTGTTCACACCACTTTTTTTAAGACATTACCTCCAAAATGCATAAAGATTAACTGAAAGTTTTGAGTGAACATGCAATATTAATGTATATGATATATGCCTTATAAATTAGTAGGTGCAATGATGTACTATTTGTAAGAATACCTGGAGTTGTTTATTTTGCCATCCATTCACTTATTATGCATGTACTCATTCCATCAATAGGCAGAATTATCTTCTCAACTCTGTCCTTTACCAATAGTGTGCTCTTGATCAAGTTATTTAACCTTTTAGAGTTAGTAGTATCTGCTTACTTACGAGACTTTTGTTAGGATCAGCTGAAACCACATAAAAGTGATTTTTTAAACTGTAAAGATCTGTACAAACACGTTTGTATCCTAAATTGTTATCTGAAACACTGGACTTTCTCAAATGCTCTCTGATCTACAATACAATCATGCAAGAGACATCTCAGAGATAATTCTTTTGTGAACCTTAGCATACTAACAATGGAGAAGAGCAAACTGAATATAAACTTACTGTGAAGATAAACTTCATGTTCAAAATGTTTTCTGAATCATTCCTATCACACTACTCCATGATCTTCTAGAAGTATTGTCTCCTGAGTTAATAATTACAAAGCGACTCTTCCCAATTGTATGATAAACAGTTTACTGAGGATCATAATGAGTACTGAGCTACTGCTTGATCATACTACATACCATAATACATTAATAGTTCAATACATTTAATGTGATCCTGAATCTTCTCTTGTAGAACATCTACTTCAGTTACATTGTCCAAAATAATAAATGAATTTGTAGGTGAGATTAACATGGTTTGACAATGTAAATTAGCTGCCAGATCTACCATGCACATGGGAGGTAACCATCAAGTGACATTTTAACATATAATAAATGGAGTAGTTCCCCCTCTCCCTCTCTCTCTCATTTTGCCAACAATCAGAAAAAGATATCATTCCTCCAGTTAAACATAAATTGATTTTTTGGCTTAGAAGGAGGGTCTCCTAGTAAAAGCTGTGCATTCAAGGGTATAATGAGATTGATTCCATGCTCTGTGAATAAAAACACATGACATTCAAATTTGGCTACTTCAAGAAAGAGTGAATGATTAAGATGAGCACATATGTTGAAGAAGCAAGTTAAATGAGAGACTGTTAAAGCGAAGTGCCGTGGCATGTGGAACTACAGAAACATCATGTAGAGGACTGTGATTTAGCATGTAGATTTTTGTCTGCTGTCCAATCTATACTCTGGGCAAGGCCAAGTTTAATATTACTAGAAGATTTCCAGTGTGCCCTTTGAATACAATAATCCTCACTGTGTGATATCATATACAACAAGATGATATATATGATTATTTATTTAAAACAAAACTAATGATAAAGTAACTGGATATTTGTTGCATGCTTTCATAACTGGGTCACTATGAGCTGGTTTGACTACTGTTTTTTCATCATGGAAGTTTTAACATCTTGAGCAGTCAAAACTAAAACAAATAAGAAAATCACCCATAAACATAATTAAAATAAAAGTGTTTATATTCTGCTGAATTTTCTTAGTCTCTTTTTCTTCATATATGCATAATCTGTATATTTATTGATCCCTTCATCCGTACTAAGCACTAAGAACTAAGTGTTCAAGAACGAATAAAAGGTATTCCCTAAATACTGAAGGAGTTAATATATAATATTTGTTCATACTTAATGAACAAAGATGTGCTGTCTTATTCAGTTACATAATAAACATTATTCCGGGCCGGGCGTGGTGGCTCAAGCCTGTAATCCCAGCACTTTGGGAGGCCGAGACGGGCGGATCACGAGGTCAGGAGATCGAAACCATCCTGGCTAACACGGTGAAACCCCGTCTCTACTAAAAATACAAAAAAATTAGCTGGGCGAGGTGGCGGGCGCCTGTAGTCCCAGCTACTGGGAGGCTGAGGCAGGAGAATGGCGTGAACCCGGGAGGCGGAGCTTGCAGTGAGCTGAGATCCGGCCACTGCACTCCAGCCTGGGGGCAGAGCGATACTCTGTCTCAAAAATAAATAAATAAATAAATAAATAAACATTATTCCTTATGAGCACATACCCTTCTTTTAAGGAAAATATTTTAATTACCAAAGTTACACATGTATATTATAAAAATTTCAATGAGAATTACTTTGAATATAAAATAAACTTCCTGTTTCTTTACAGTACCCCATATCGTAATTACTGGAAAGAATCAATAATAATTTGGAGTATTTCCATCTAGCTACACACTCACAGACACAGACTAGATCCACAGAAATTGTTTTTGTTTTGTATAAATGAGATCTAACTACGTATATTTTTTAGACTTGCTATTTATCAATTCATTTACTTTGAAGTTACTTCCAAATGTCTGCTGATACAGATCTACATCAGCATTTTGTGTGCTTATGTGTGATAAGACTTTCCTACAACTAGGCAGTACTCAGTGATTTGTTTGGAAGTCAATTTCCTAAAATGCAAATTCAAGTTATGTTTGTTATTTAAAAAAAAAAAAAAACTCTGTGATATTTTGCCAAAATAAATTTTAAATGTTTTATTTTATTTTTTAATTGACAAAGGATATATATACTTACGGTATGCAACATAATGTTTTGCTATATAGATACGTTGTGGAGTGGCTAAATCAAGCTAATAAACGCATTCATTATTTTTTCTTGTGATGAGAACACTCAAAATTGACTATCTTACCAATGTTCAAGTATACATTATGTGGTCATCAACTATAGTCACCATGTTGCACAGTAGATCTCCTAAACCTATTCTTTCTGTCTCAATAAAATTTTGCATGCTTTTGATCAACATTTCCTCAATCCCCAGTGTCCCCAAACCCCTGGTGACCACCATTTTGTTCTCTACCTCTCTGAGTTTGGCTGCTTTAGATTCTAGTTATAAATGAGATGACAAGGTATTTGTTTTTCTGTGCCTGGCTTATTTCACAGTTTATCCATGTTGTCACAAATCACCAGGATTTTCTTCTTTCTTAAGGCTGAATTGTATTCTGTTGTGTATACCACATTTTCCTTATCAATTCATTCATTGATGAATACTTAGTTTGATTCTATATCTTAGGTTTTGTGAATAATAGGCTGAACTGTATTCTCTTGTGTATACCACATTTTCCTCATCCATTCATTCACTGATGAATATTTCGTTTGATTCTATATGTTAGGCTTTGTGAATAATGCTGTAATGAATATTGTGGCGCAGCTATCTATTCAACATACTGATTTCATTTCCTCTGGATATATTCCCAGAAATGAGATTGCTGGATCATATGGTAGTTCTATTTCTAGTTTTTTGAGGAACCTCCATACTGTTTTCCAAATTGGTTGAACTAATTTACATTCCCAGTAATAGTACACAAGAGTTCCCTTTCTTCTATAGCTTCATGAACATTTACTTATCTCTTGTCTTCATGATAACAGCCATCCCAACAAGTGGGAGGTGATATCTAATTGTGATTTTAGTTTGCATTTCTCTGATGAATAGTTATGTTGAGCATTGTTTTTTTTTTTTTTTTTTTTTTTTTTTTTTTGAGGCGGAGTCTCGCTCTGTCGCCCGGGCTGGAGTGCAGTGGCCAGATCTCAGCTCACTGCAAGCTCCGCCTCCCGGGTTTACGCCATTCTCCTGCCTCAGCCTCCCGAGTAGCTGGGACTACAGGCGCCCGCCACCTCGCCCGGCTAGTTTTTTTGTATTTTTAGTAGAGACGGGGTTTCACCGTGTTAGCCAGGATGGTCTCGATCTCCTGACCTCGTGATCCGCCCGTCTCGGCCTCCCAAAGTGCTGGGATTACAGGCTTGAGCCACCGCGCCCGGCCGAGCATTGTTTAATATAACTGTTGACCATTTGTACTTTTTTTGTTTTAAGAAATGTCTTTTTATGTCCTTTGTCCATGTTTTAATTGAGTTGTTTTCTTGCTATTGCGTTGTTTGTATTCCTGCCATATTTTGGATATTAAACCCTTATTAGATGTATGTTTAGAAAATGTTTTCTCCCATTCCATAACTTGTCTCTTCAGTCTCTTGATTGTTTCCTTATCCGTGCATCATCTTCTTAGTTTGATATAATCCCATTTGTCCCTTTTTGCTTTCGTTGCCTGTGCTTTTTGAATCATATCCAAAAAATGATTGCCTGAACCAATTTTCTTAGTTCATTTAGTGTTACTATAACAGAATACCTGAGATTGGGAAATTTATAAAGAAAATTTGTTTATTTAGCTTACAATACCGCAGGCTTGGAAATACAAGAAGCATGGTACCAGCATCTGCTCAGCTTCTGGTGAGACCTTTTGTACTGTGCCATGTCTCAGGGGAGAAGTTCAAAGGGGAAGTGGACGCATATGAAGAGGCAAAAACCCTAGGGGCATCCTCGCTTTGTAACAACCAGTTCTCATAGAAAATAACTTATTTCCTGAAATCTAATCCAGTCTTGCAAGACCTCACTCAGGATTGAGAGAACGGCACCAAGCCATTCATAGGAATGGATCCACCCACATGACCCAAACACCTTCCACTAGGTCCCCTCCCAACACTTCCTCATTGGGGATCAAATTTCAACATGAGTTTTGGTGGGGAGGAACAAATTATCTACAAACCATAGCACCAATGGCAAGAAGCTTTTTTCTCTGTTTTCTTCCTGCAGTTTTATAGTTTAAGGTCCTAAATGTAATTCTTTCATTCATTTTGGTTGACTTTTGTGTATGGGGTGAGATAGATTCCAATTTTATTATTCTGCATGTGGATACCTAGGTTTCCAAAACCACTCATTGAAGAGAATCCTTTCCCTGGTGTGTGATTTTGGTGACTGTCAAAGATGAGTTGGCTATAAATATGCAAATTTATTTCTGGTCTCTCCTTTTAGTTTCACTGGTCTCTCTTTCTCTTTTTGTGCCAGTACCATGCTGTTTTGATTACTATAGCTTTGTAGTACATTTTGAGATCAGGTAGTGTAATGCTTCCAGCTTTGCTCCTTTTGCTGGAGATTGCTTTGGCTATCCCAGATCTTCCATGGTTCTATATGAATTTTAGGTCATCTTTTCAATGTCTATAAAAAGTTATTGGAATTTTAATACAGATTGCATTGAATCTGTAGGTCACATTGGGTAGTATGAACATAATAACAATATTAATCTTCCTATCCCTGAATACGGATGTATTTCCATTTACTTTTGTCTCCTTTAATGTCTTTCAGCAATGTTTTATAGTTTTCAGTGTAACGTTCTTTCACCTCTTTGGTTAAATCTATTCCTAAATATACATTTTTAATGCTATTGTAAATAAGGCAATTTTCTTGATTTTTTTTCAGACAGTTCATGAATAGTGTATAAAAATGCTACTGAGGCTGTGTGCAGTGTCTCACGCCTGTAATCCCAGCACTTTCGGAGGCTGAGGTGGGTGGATCACGAGGTCAAAGATCAAGACCCTCCTGGCCAACATCGTGAAATGCTGTCTCTACTAAAAATAGAAAAATTAGCTGGATGTGGTGGTGCACACCTGTAGTCCCAGCTACTCGGGAGGCTGAGGCAAGAGAATTGCTCGAAGCTGGAGAATTGTTTGAACCTGGAGAATTGCTTGAACCTGGAAGGTGGAAGTTGCAGTAAGCCAAGATAACGCCACTGCACTCCAGCCTGGTGACAGAGTGAGACTCCATCTCAAAATAAATAACAACAACAACAAAAATGCTATTGATTTTTACATGTTCATTTTGTATCCTGCAATTTTGCTGAATTTGATTATTAGTTCTAACAGTATTTTGATAGTCTTTAGTGGTTTTCTCTATATAATATCATGTCATCTATGAATACATTTGATTTTAATTAGTGTTTTTATTTTGAAATAATTGTAGAGTCACATGCAATTATAAGAAACATTACAAAGAGATCCCATATACCAATTACGCAGTTCCCCCTAATGTTACTTCATAGTACAATATTGCAAACAGGATTTTGACATTCACGCATTCCATCAATTTTATTTATATTTCTTCAGTTTTATTTGTACTTTGTGTGTACATGTATTTGTCAGTATGTATATATTTTACGTAATTTTTATCATGTATGTAAGTTCTTGTATCTACTACCACAGTCAGAACACAGAACAGTTCCACCACCACAAGGATACCTTATACTACCCTATGTAACCGTTTCCACCACCCTCTTGCTATTTTTCTCTCCTAATCCCTGGCAATTACTAATCTGTTCTCCAGGTCTAAAATTCTATCTTTCTAAAAGTATAATTTAAATAGCTTTATATAGTACATAAGCTTTGAGTATTGACTTATTTTTTCTCACTCAGTGTAATTCCTTGGTGATTCACACAAGTTGTTCCTTGTATCTGTGCTTATTCTTATTACTAAGTACTCTTCTATAGTATGGATAAACAATGGTTTATTCATTTACCAATTGAAGGTCATCTGGATTATTTTCAGTTTGAGCCTGTTATTACTACTGTTGATATTAACATTTGTGTATAGACTTTTGGTCAATATACATTTTCCTTTCTCTAGGACAAATGCCTAAGCGTGTATTTGCTAGACTGTATTACAATTGCATATAAATGTCATTAAAAAACTGCTGAATTATTTTCCCATAGTTGCTGTAATATTTTGCAATCCAAAAAGCAATGTAGAGATGATCCAACTTTTCTCCATCCTCATCTTCATTTGGTTTTGTTACTTTTTAAAAAATTACTCTGTTTAGAAGGTATTGATACCTTACTGTGTTTTTAGTCTGTTTCTCTCCAATGGCTACTGATGTTGAAAATCGTTTTTATCTATTTATTACCTGTACATTATCTTCTGTGAAATGCCTATTTATATAATTTGCCTATTTTCTAATTGCCTTGTTTAATTTTTCATCCTTTCAACAGGATGAAAACCTGTACTTTCACAGAGCACAAGTTTTTAATTTTGATGTGGTCTAATCTATGAATTATTCCTCAATGGGATATGTTTTGATGTCAGTCTAAGATAATTTTACCTACCTCTAGAACTGAAAAATTTTCTTATGTGTGTTTTTTAAGTTTTATAATTTAACTTTTTATATTTGAATCTGTGATCTATTTGAGTTAATTTTTGCACAAAGTATGAGGTGAGGTTAAGGTTCAATTTTTATTCCCCATATCAAATTTCTCTATCACTACTATTTGTTGGGAAGGCTATCTTTTATCCATTGAATTGCTTTGGCATCTTTGTCAAAAAAAGTTAGACATCATTAAGTGGGTCTAATTATGGGTTCTATTAAGCTATATTAATTAAATTATATAATTAATTATTAATTAATCTATATTTTAATTAATAATCAACTGATTATTATGTAATCTATATTAATAATTAACTAATCATTAATTAATAGTTAATTAATCTATATTATGCCTCAGCCAATCCCACATTACCTGATGTCTTATAATTATACACCAGGTTTATTATCAGATAAAGTAATTCACCCCACTTAAGTTTTTGGAGATTGGCTTAGATATTTTATGCCCTGTAGCTTCCACATACATTTCATCACAAATTTGCCTTTGCTTCCAAAGAAAACCTTGCTGGGATTTTAATAGAAATTATATCAAATCTCACTGATATGTACAGGCTTTACTGAAAATAGACAAATGGGCTGGGCGTGGCGGCCCATACCTGTAATGCCAGCACTTTGGAGGCCGATGTAGGAGGATCACGTGAGCCCAGGATTTTGAGATCAACCTGGACAACAAAGTAAGACTCCATCTTTACAAAAAAATAAAAATAAAGTACTTAGCCGGGCATCATGGCGTGCTCCTGTTGTTCCAGCTACTCAGGAGACTGAAGCAGGAGAATTGCATGATCCCAGGAGATGTAGGCTGCAGTGAGCTCAGATTGTGCCACTGAACTCTAGCCGGGGTGACAGAGCAAGATTCTGTCTCAAAAAAGGAAAAAAAGGAAGAAAATAGACAAGTGTACAAATAGTTCAATCAACTTGGCAAAATGGGGATCTTTGCATGTTGATTCATCCAATCCATCAACATGGTGTATCTCTCCATTCATTTATTGTGTCTTTAATTTCTTCATTATAATTTTGTAATTTTTTGTTTATAAATTTTGTAGATATTCTGTTAGACTCATACTTAAGTATTTCATTTTTATATCAGTTATAAATGGTAATGTGTTTTTCATTTCAGTCTCCACATTCTTATTGTTAGCATGCAGAAATGTAATTAAATGTAATTAACTTTTATGTGTTGACTTTGTGTCCTGCAACCTTGCTGAATTTACACAGTAGTTTTAGGAGTTTATTTTATATAGTTTCCTTAGGATCTACTTGGACAATGATGCCATCTATAAATCAAGATAGAATTTATCTCTTCCTTTGCGATCTATACACATTTTCTTTCTTTTCTTATTGCAGTGGATAGACTTTCTATTACTATATTCAATAAGAACGTGGAGAGTGAGCAATCCTTTCCTTGTTCCCAATCTTGAGCTGAAAGCATTTACTCTTTCATGATTAAATGTAATGTTAGTTTTACTTTTTGTAGCTACTCTTTATTAAGCAGAAGAAATTTCCATTTATTCCTACTTTACTGAAACTGTTTCTTATAAATGAATTATATTTCATCAAATAATTTATTCTGTATAAGTTATTCTTCAACCTATAGATACGAGAGATTACATTGATTTTTCAACTGATCATATTTTTCAAGATGATATTGATTGATTTTTCCAGTTTTTCTTAACTGGAATAAATCTTAGTTGGCCATTGTACATAGTTCTTCATCTTATTTCTAGATTTAATTTACTGTAAAGATAGTTTTTACAGGGTTGTGTTAATTATATAATGCACCCAAACATTTGGAAATATTCTTATTTACTGCACCCTTTTCTGGAATGATTTCTAACTTTTATGCTATAATTATAGCTAAAACTCTGAGATAAATAAGACATTAATCTCAATATTGTGGCTGGGTGTTATTGGTGAGTGATTTCCTTTATTGACCAGGAAGTGTTGTTATTCATGGTGATGGTAGTGGTGGTGGTTGTGGCAGTGGTGTGTGCATGTGTCAGTGTGTGTGTGTGTGACTGTGTACATTTATTTAGGAGAAAAAGAGAGTATATCAAATACATGATGGCCAGAAGGGCATATCGTTTGTTTGGTGATCAATGAGAAACATTCTAGGTTTTTGTTTGTTTGTTTTTCAAACACATAGTATAAGTATGTTGGACTAGCCCCTTTGAAACTAGGCATGGCTTTGGCCACTGTAATGGGAGCAAAAGTTACACGTATCAATTTTTAGGTGAAATTATCAAAGCCAGTATTGATCAACCATGAATCTTTTTTTCCAGCTGTAGCAATTCTGTAAGATAAAGAGTTTTCTCTTGAGTCCTTGAGTAACTACCTTGAGAACAGACTACCTTGCCACCCTTTGTGGGACATGAACCTTGAGAAAGACAAAAAAAAAAAAAAAAAAAAAAAAAAAAAAAAATTAAGAGTTTCAAACCACTGAGATCTTGGAAATTGTAGCATAAACCTGTGTATTCTAACTGTTACACCACACCATATTTACCATATTTTAAGCAAGTTTCTTCTTTATTCTTAAATAACATTTAAAAAAGAAAGTTAATGACTGAGGTAAAGTATGTACATGTAGTAGAAATTTAATAAAATATCAATGGAGAATTTTTACACATGCCAATTTTATTTCAAAATTATTTTTAAGAGCTCAGGAAGACCTACCAAGACCAATTGATAAAGCCAGGTTTTCACTGAAAATGTACAAGATAGCACTTCGCTGCAATGAACTATCTAGCTAATGAGGTGTGGTAAAATTGCATGTAAACCAAGAGAACACAGATAAGCAATCTCATTTTAATCTCACTAATTTGCACTCATTGGACGGAGGTCAGCTTGAATTAGTTAAAAGTCTTAATTACTGAACTCAAAAAGCAAAGGTATTTTTGTCACATTTAAGAACACATAGTAATTGGAAGGAGGAAAAGGAAACCATAGTCTAGTGTAAGCTCTGTGTTGGTAAAGCTTTAAAAATGTATTTATACACAGAAAATATCAAACTAAGCAGAGTTATTAACTTCATTGATGATAAAATATACTTCAATATTCCACACAAACTGCTTGTTATTTTAAGAGGATCAACCTTGTACTCCAGAATTGGTACTAATTTTATTAACAAGCTACGTTTCTCTGCTTAAATCACATCACATCCAGTTTCTGATAAAATCAGCACATATTTAAAGTTAGTAAAACAATTTAAGTCAATGGAGCAGAAATTAAGCTCTGCACAAAGTATAATAAAAAGAAAAAACATAATAAGAAGGCCAAAATAGACAGGAGTACGTAGTTACTTTTTAGGGGTTTAAATGACCTCACTATTCGTCCAGATGGAGAAATTTTGGAACTTTGTTAATGGATCGGAATATTTTTGGCACATATTCTGACAAAAATAAAAGTTGAATTAAATGCATAATGTTGGGTTTATGTTTTTAGATTTACTATACATTTTAACTAATTATCAGTAGTTATATGAACTTTCCACCAATTAAGTGGTGAGAACAACTTGCAAATTTGACACACCTTTATTAAATACCTTTTTCAATTAACCCAAACTCAGAAGTTCTTTAGAAACATTATAAACAAAGTGATGCATAATTTTTTTGTGTTGTGTGTGATGTAATTTTTAATTGTATTATTACTGATTTCTTAAATTATCAAGTCATACCAGAATCCTGCCCAAAGATACTGCTTACACTTGATGAGAACGAGAGAAAAATTGGCATAGTTACAGATACTAAAGGACATTTATGATGTACTTTATAGTAAATATATTGTCTGGGTTGTCCCAAGACCCATTGACCTTCTACCAGTGAAGGAGATAACTCCTTGCATCATTCAGAATCCACAATCCACTACCAAATAACTAAATTTAAATGGAATTTGATAAATAGCATGTCATGTTTTCTAAGTAGAAGTCAAGCTTTTCCATCAATACAATGTCTTATTTTAAAACTGAAAGTATATCACTAAATGGTAAATATTTCTGTAAATTTCTGCATGAACTTCTTAATAAATTCCTGGAAATTATCAAACCAGGAGGCATTAATGACAGTCTTCTAAGCACATAATGAAAGGAAAATGATGCAGACAAAATGTAGACAGAAGTCAGAAAGTTTTTCTCACTTTTCTATATGAGATCAATAATTTGGCTCTGTTTAAATATTTTGACTTAAGGCATGTGATAGTACTTATTTAAAGTACTAAATTTAAATTTAAAATAGTAGTTTCAATCTATAGGAATGAAAATAATGCATAAATTCTGCTTAGCGACACACATATAAGAGTTTCTTATTTCTTAAAAGCATGCAGGAGGTGAAGCATGCTAGATCATTATGATTATATAATAAGTATTAATTTTATTCTTCCATCATAATAACTAACATTAACTGATCATCAACTGTGGGCAAGGCTCTGCAATTACATATGTTTAAAATATGTAAAATAGCTACTGTTAGTATCCCCTTTATCAACTTCAGGAAACTGAGGCACAAAGAGGTAAAATAACTTCCCCTAAAGCACACAGCTAGTCAATGGCAGATTTGGGATTTAGACCCAGGCAGTGGGACTCCACCTCTGATATGTTAAGCAGTATCTTTTACTGGAATTCAGGAATGAAGAGAGATTATCAGGAACATGCTACCCACCACTCCCACCCTCCAAAACATATCTAGTCACATATAATGAGAATGAACCAGACTGGTGAAGAATCAAAACATTTCAGATGCTCTTGAAATGATGAAAATAACTGTAAAAGATGGTGATGAACAGGGTTATTCTTTCCTGGGCAAATAAAGAAGAAAAGAGAAGACAAAAATAAATGTCTAGCTGGGGGTGTGGAGTGTGAGATCGATGTAGAGAAACAGAGTTAGAAAGAGCTGCAAAGTTTTTGAGACCTCTCTAAGGAAGAAGACTTTAAATATGAAAGTCAGCTTAATTACTTGACCTCCACTCAGCTGGCCGTAAGAAATGAAAATTTTACAGCGAATCAATGAAATTTTAAGATAAATATTTTAGAAAGATTAGTTTGCTTGTTTTGTGAAGAAATGGAAGAAGCTGGTCAGGTTCTTTATCCTGAGTCTTGGTTTCAAATATAGGAACAAAAACCCTCCGCATCTTATACAGTTAAGAATGAGGACAAAGTGTAATTAAAACACTATTTTTTTCTATTTTTGTGAAGTGCTCTAAGAAACAATTTTTTTAAAGTGAATCACCGATAACAGCTAACTTTTTGTCATGTGTCATAAAAACCAAACACCCAAAATATTCTAATATTTTTTTCTTGTTGGTAGTAGTTGTTGGTGTGGTATTAAAAAATATCTAACTAGCTGTAGAAGCACACAGAACCAAATTAATTATAAATATACATTTTGTCATCTGTATCTAAACAATTATGCAGTACAAACAAGCCCAGCTGCAAAAGTCAGTATATAAGTGTCTAAATAATAAAATGGTGTAGAAATAATTCCACAATACTGAGTATCACAATGTATGGTTGCATTCATTATTCATGTCATAGAACAGTACTTAACACATATCAATACCATTCTCCTTTAATAGTGAATCCCCCAAGCAAAGTAACCATTCCATTTTGTTTTGAGGAGAAATTCCATTTTACAAAGTTGGCTACAGAGCCTCATACATATTTTATAGCAAGTAATAGGTATTTTCCTAATATAAATTTCATGTTCCTGTGTAAGAGGCAGTTTTCAGCAGCTGTTGCATAATTTTTAAATTACAAAGACCTTAATCTTCATGATGTGTAAAAAACTAAGTGATAAAACGTAACAAAAATAAAAACAGTTTGCAAATAGCTGTGTCTTCAAAAATTAACAACCTGAATGTTCAACTATTTCAGCAATTGTAATAGAAAGCCTATATTCTAAAAAGGTTTTCACATTTTGTCAGTTCACATTCCTTGTAGAATAATGAAGAAGAAAATATGATTTTGATCTTCCAAAGTATTGCTAGTGCAAATGCCCTATGAGAATGGAATTTGTTTACACCAGTTTATGATTTTATCAGTTGAGGTCATTCTATTGGGTAAATGGAAAGAACACTAAGTTTCACCTTTATCTCACCCACACTGAACCAAGTGCTTAACACAAGTCCCTATAACTTCTGGGGGTCTCAATTTACTTATTTGGAAAATAAAAGTTTAAATAAGTCTTTAAATAGTCCATATAGCTCTGAATTTCTCTAACGTTATGGATAAGGCCTTATGTATTCCAGATGTGAGATATTTCTGCTTTTTTTCTTTTAACCATGCTTTATTTTATCCTGTTAGTAGAAGACTGGGCCAGGGAGTTAATGAGATTAAAACTAAGGTTTCAATTCCATGACAAAAGACAATAGCAGTTATTGTGAAAATTCAGGCTTCTAGCGACTTGGACAATCTGGAAAAGACATAATTACTAATTGGAAAACTCACATTGTGTTAATGTTTAGTGAGAACTGTATTTGTATATATAAGATGTCTCCTTGCTCTTAGAACATCATATTTTCTTACTGTTTTCCACTCCATTTGGCAGAAGCCTACAATTCTTTGTTACTGTATTCTACCCAGTGTCTAATTCACAATAATTGTCATTAAGATAAGTAGACGGCTGACATTCTATTTAATTTAAACCCAAACAAAAAGAAAGTGGTAAAGAAACACTTCAAAGAAAGCTTTCTAAGGCATATTTCCAAGTAGCTCCTCTTGTGTATGCATAGCTGCTATAGGGTGTATCGAGTTCATTTTTAATTGTTTAGTTAAGAGTCTAAAACTTTAAAGAGAGCACTAAGGCAAAAGCAAAAATATGATATTTCAGGGTTTTTTTTTTTTTTTTTTTTTTTTTTTTTTTTTTTTTTTGCTGCACAAGGACATTTCTCTGTCTTTCAACACTGCCTTCTTTGTCAAATATAATAACATGCCCAATTTCCACCCTGGCTTGCTCTACAAGTCAGAATGACTCTTGCAGTTTTATTCAGCCTACAGCTCCATATGTGTTGTGTGACTGACTGCTTTGGTTCCAAGAGGACATTCTCAACAGCCCTAATGTGATAAGTGAATGCTAGTGTTGTGTAACTGAAAGTCTTCTTTAAGATTTTAAATGGTAAAGAGGGCAAGGATAGCTGTTTTGAGAAAAATATTGAGCAAAGCCTATTTTTTTTCTTTTTGAGATGGTGTCCCCATCTGTCACCAGGCTGGAGTGCAGTGGTGTGATCTCTGCTCACTGCGACCTCCACCTCCTGGGTTCAAGTGATTCTCCTGCCTCAGCCTCCCAAGTAGCTGGTACTACAGGGACACACTGTTAGTAGAGACGGGATTTCACCATGTTGGCTGGGATGGTCTTGATCTCTTGACCTTGTGATCTGCCCACCTTGGTCTCCCTAAGTGCTGGGATTACAGGCGTGAGCTGCTGCGCCTGGGAGAAAAGCCTATTTTTAAAAAAGACTTGGGATGCAAACACCTGGTTCAAATTTCGGCTCTAACCTTAACTAGTGCTATAAGTTTGAGCAAGTTATGTAGCTTCTGTGCATCATAACAACCTACTTCCAAATATACAATTGAACTAAATCAAGAATGGCAAGTAGGTGATCCCCATGCTGCCAAATCTCCAATTCCAAAAAATGGGATCTTTTGCTAATTGATCATGCTATTCATTCCCATTAGATGTGCATTTCCCTCAACACAGCACTCAGAAAGTTTCTACAATTGATTGGAGTTGGCATAAAAGCTGAAATTCATCCACTATTATCCTAAGTTCCCTTCCAATTGGAATATTTTCTAACCATGGATATGGTTGCCTGGTTTTGGATCATACAGTCATAGCATTTAATCTACTCTGTTATATCTTTTAACAATGTTTGTTCTTCTTTGCAAACTTCCCCTCATATTAATCCCAAAGCTGGCTTCCTACAATAACTACTCACTGGTTCTCATTTGATTTGTGATGGGAAGACATCACCTTACGTTTTCACTGCCACATAGGAGAAATTCTAGCAATGACTTAGCATTAGTCTGGGGAAAACAGTTGGAAAATCACTCAGGCCATCCTAACTGATCTTGCTAATAGCTATTCTTTTAAATGTACTCAATACTATCAATTTCTCCATTGGTGACAGATATAGTAATTTTAAAAGTTGTTCTTTGATTTCCCAGGGGAGGAATGAGATAAGTGGCATTTATTTGTTTCTCAGTATCATTCCTGACTTCCCTGCTTTTCTTAGCCCTCCATTATCTGCAAGTAGGAAGAAGGATTAACTGATAAAAGAATTCAAGTGGTAGTACATAAATTATTATTTTAATATCAATTTTCAGAAATAACAACAAGTGTACCAAGCAGTCATTCCCAAACTGTGTACCAGAGAACACTAGTTCTGAGAAATTATCTAAGTTAAAAAAACAAGTGGTGAAAACATTGGGAAGACAGCTTACTGCATTTCTTCACTGAAGACTGACCATGCATATTAACATGGTTTTGAGAAGTCCAACAGTAAAAACAACAACAACAGAAACAAAAACAAAAACAAAAACAACTGTATCTCTTGATTGAACTCAGATTTTCAAACAAATGTGACTGCATTTTTTCCTCATAACACTTCTTTATATTACACAGAACTAATATTCCAAGGCATACAGTATGGAAAACACAGACTACTGTACAGGTTAATATATAACTTAATATGTAAATACACCAATAGTAAAATGGGACAATTGAACTTCTGCAGAGAAAGCTATTCAGTGAAATCTATTTGCATTATATCCATTACTTTAATGAGGCTGGAGACTAATGGGAACTAATGAGATACTCTGAGGTCAATTAGAAGACACCCAGTAGCCTCACCTATTAAGTACTGAATTGTCTTTCCATTCTAACAATGTGCACACTCTTGAGACTCTTATCTATGATTAATGTATGATAAAAGAAACAAAGGTGGATGAAATTGCATTTGAAATCAATTCTGTTTGTAAAAGAAAGCAAGTCTCAGGTTATGTAGGCAATATGGAAAATGGTACCAATTTTTCAATTCAAATAGAGAGACATAATCTATGACTTACTTTATTTGGATCCTGTTGAGTCTGCAATGTTTGTAAAAGTTCTCGGTGAATTCCCTTCATGACCCAGAGTCTAAGTCAGTGCTCATTGTTTAGCCATGTAAAATTATTTAGTTAGTGAAGATAACTGAGTTTGAACTGGACCAGTGGTCACTATGCTGACTGATTAATGGCAACATTTTAGGACTTTGTGAATACTTTTATTACTGTAGCCTTCCTCAGAAACTTTTCAATAGGAATATCTGAGTGAGAGAGTTTAAGTAAGTCTGCCTTCCTGCTGAAGCTTGGTGATATCCACTCAATTGTACTTGTTCTCAGTGAGGAATAGAGTTTGACTTTTATTGACTTTTATGGCTAGATTTAGGTTTCATTGAATTAATCAGCTAATGGACATTATATACACATTTATGCATTGTAATACAGTTTTTGAGTCATAGCAAAAAGGTTTATTTATGGGAGGTAAGAGAAGAAAACAGAAAATAAAACAGGTAGATATTCTGTCACATATTCACCAGGGATTTGCAAAATCTTCCAGCAAGTGATGGAACTTCTTATAGAAATGTATGCTCAAGCCTGTAATCCCAGCACTTTGGGAGGCCGAGACGGGTGGATCACGAGGTCAGGAGATCGAGACCATCCTGGCTAACATGGTGAAACCCCGTCTCTACTAAAAAAAAAAACAAAACTACAAAAAACTAGCCGGGTGAGTTGGCGGGCGCCTGTAGTCCCAGCTACAAGCAGGAGGCTGAGGCAGGAGAATGGCATAAACCCGGGAGGCGGGAGGCGGAGCTTGCAGTGAGCTGAGACCCAGCCACTGCACTCCAGCTCGGGCGACAGAGCGAGACTCCGTCTCAAAAAAAAAAAAAAAAAAAAAAAAAAAAAGAAATGTATGTGTGCGAGTATGTGTGTGTGTGGGGGTGTTTGTGTGTACAGAGTTATCATCAATGACAAGTAAAAATTGCCTATGGTATACAACATAATGTTTTGAAATATGTATACATTGTGGAATGGCTAAATTATGCTAATTAACATATGCATTACTTCGCATATTTTTGTGTGTGTGGGAAGAACACTAAAAATGTGCACCCAAGGCAATTTTCAAGCATATAATACATGGTTATTAACTGTAGTCATGATATTATATAATATATCTCTTGAACTTATTTCTCAGTCTAACTAAAATATCATGTCCTCTGAACAACATTCCCTTGGACCACATCTATGTAAGCTTCTAGTAACCACCGTTATATTCTGTTTCTAGGAGTTCAACTTTTTTCGATTTCACATTTAAGTAGGATCATGTGGTATTTGTTTGATAGTGCCTAACTGATTTCAGTTAATATGGTGTATTCCAGGTTATTTCTTCTTGTCACACATGACAGGATTCACAACTTTTCATGTTAAATAGTATTTTATGATCTGTATACACCATATTTTCTTTATTCATTTTTATATTGATGGCCACTTAAATTGATTCCATATCTTGTCTATTGTGAATAATGCTGCAATGAATGTAGGAGAGTGGATATCTATTTGACATACTGATTTAATTTTCTTTGGATACCCAGTAGTAGGATTACCAGATCACTTGAAATTTCTAGTTTTCACTTTTTGAGGCATTTCCATACTGTTTTTCATAATAGCTGTATCAATTTACATTCCCACAAACAGTGTACAATTTGTCCATTTTCTCCACATCTTTACCAATACTTGTTATGTATCATCTTTTTTATAATAGTCATTCTAACAAGTGTGAGGGAATATTTTATTGTGGTTTTAATTTCAATGTATCTGATAATTAGTGATGTTGAGCATTTTTTATATACTTCTTGGCCATTTGTATGTCTTCAACAAAATAAAAAATAGACAAATGGAATTACATCAAACTAATAAGCTGCACAGCAAAGGAAAGAGTCAATAGAATGAAGAGACAAACTATAGAATGGAAGAAAAGATTTGCAAACTAAACGTCTGAGAAGGGATTAATATCTGAAATATATAAGAGACTCAAATAAATCAATAGTAAGAAAACATAACTCAATAAATATGTTATATTTTAAATTACACAAATTATATGGTATTTAATATGTAGCAGGTAGAATTCTAAGTGCTTTATAAATATTAGTTTTCTCTCGAAGCACCCCTATACATTAGGTACTAGTAATTAGCCCATTTTACAGATGAGAAAACTGAGGAAAAGTTAAATAACTTTCCTAAGGTCAAAAAGCTAGTAAATGTTTGAGACACGATTTGAACTCAGAAATTCACTCCAGAATCTGCTTTTATACCCTCATGTTACATTATGCTCTCCATTGGGTTCTTATATCATCCCTTTGAAATATTCTCTTTCTCTCTTTCTCTCTCTCTCTCTCTCTCTCTCTCTCTCTGTGTGTGTGTGTGCATGTGTGTCAAAAATAGCATTCACGTCAAAGGATTCTGCGAAATTCCCAGAATTGGACAAGATAATTAATAATAGCAGGTACACCAGGTAGAGGTAGAAGGCTGACTCTACTTTCCATGTTATAAACCAGTAAGTTGAGAGAAACAACTTTTTGATACACTGAGGTATAGCCATTTGGGACAACTTGTTCTAGAACATACAAGCTCATTTGCTTGACATGGTTAAGTAAATTATCTCCAATGTAACTCAAAATTATTGCACGAGTGTTTGGGGAGACTGGCTTGCGTTGGGGCACTTAGAATTTTGGAATCTGATTCAGTATTCAATCAAAACAAGATTTTATGCACTTCATTTCTGTTGAATTAAATGCAAAATGATCATTATTTTTGAAACCTTTATTTTTAATGTACAAATTACAAGGCACATAAAATGGCAATAAAAATCCAGCTTTAAATGATGGTAATAAAACAAATACTGTGTTAGATGGAAAACCAAACACACCATTTTGTTACCTTTATTTACCCAATTGATCATTGGGAATGAGCCTGGCAGATGGTTCCTTGATAATTTGCATTTAATTAGTCAGATATCAACAAATAACACAGCAGAACTTCATGAAATAATGTTGTTTTAAATGAACTTTTCTAAGGAAAAAATTTCCTTCACTGATACTGTTTGCATTTACTATCCTAATTGTTTTTATTGCTAATATATGGTAACCATTTAGAAATACATTTTCGGTATGTATAGGAAATTCACCCTAGTTAATGTAGTTTGTTTTTACATATGAAACCAAATAGTCAGAAACTTGTAAAATAAGAATAAAATATTTTAGTTCTATTTTATGTCATCAAAATTTTCTTAGTTCTTTTTACGTGAATAATAATGTAGTGAGTGTTGGAAGAAATATCAACGTGAATAATATCCAAGTGTTCTCCCTTAGGTGCTCATAATGTGGAAATATAGAATATATACATATACCCACAATTCACATTTATAAACACATAAGTGTATATACATACTTATATATCTTCCAGCATCAAAACTTGAGTAAAATATATCACTGGCTTCTAAGAAAACCTTAAGGACATAATAGAACATTCATTTAAGTAAATCTTTATTACCAACAGTTGTGAAGCATTAGAAGATGCTAGTGTGTGTAGAAATACGTAAAAGTGAGTAAAAAAGTTATCCAGAAAATTTGAACTCTAAATGGGAAAGATGTTTTAAGAAAACCTTAACCAAATTTATTTTCTGGTACTTTTCTATTTGTTAAGGAACAAGTGATATATAATAAAAACATCTATTTCTAAATAAGGTTTTAAGAGTTTTCCTTACAAGTATGACATAAAACACTTACTGATAATAAGGCATTATGTCAGTTTAAATAATAAACTTTCATTCTTTCTCAGGGGTACAGAAAGTAATTGACATCTTCCAAATAATGGCATCTCAGATTTATTTACATTATACACTCCAATAAATGTCTTTTGAATGAAATACAGTTGAACTACTTTGCTGCCAAACCAATACTATGAACCACAGTTATAAGTCTATTCGTCTTGTCTGATAAACTCATTTTATAGATTTGGTAACTGAGCCCTAAAAGGAAAAAAGTGACATTCCCAAGGTCACATGCTGTTTTCAGGGCAATGTGGTACTAGAAATAAATGTTCTATATTTTTTTCCATCAAACCATGTGCTATCCCAGAAAGGTCATAGTTTCAACTTATGACTTGTGCAATCAACCAGAATTCTGAATATCCACCAATAATGTCAATTTCATTTTGAGAGGCAATGTCCTTTAATAGAAATCCTAAAATACAAATATTGGAGTTAGAAATACATTTGAATTCTGGCTCTGCATCAACTATTTCATAACCCCAATAAAGAAAATTAACCTCTCTTAGCTTTATCTGTAAGTGTTAATAACAATAATGTATGTTTTCATATGGTGAGGATCAAATACTTGATTTTTTTAAGGAACTCCTCCCAGAGGTGGACATATAACATTCACGAGGTGGTAGTATCCTTCGCGTTTTCTTTCCTACCCATCATTTTGTTCCCAAATTTACCACTACTACACACACACACACACACACACACGCACACACACACACACAACTCTATCTTTCCACTGGGGAGATATCTGGCTTTTTTCAAAAATTTTTTCCTGAGCCTTGTTAAGAGATTCAGTTGTACTCATTCTTTGTTATATTTCATTCATGCTTCAATAATGCAATGAAAACTAAAGTCTGATCTTACTATGTGAAATTATCTAATTTTCTTATCAAATTTCTATAATTTACAGTTGGAATTAAGTTGTACATTATATAATAAATAATATATTTATATATCAAATGTAATGTATATGTAATATTCCTATGCTTCTGTGTCCTGATTTACTTTGACCCAAAGAACTGAATGAAACAGTTTTGATTTGAAGATATTTAACTCAACTCTCAATGACCAGATCTTCAGTGAAGCATTGTCTTACAATTTAGGAAACACTTGCTAGTCTCTAAATCAATATTTGTTGAATGGATAGGATTTATTTAAACTAATAGAAGGTTTTTTTTTTTCAATCTTAAGAAAGAAGAAGAAAAAAATCATACTTTTCTCTCAGCATTCTGAAGTCCTCTTTTATTTTCAATTTAATGTCAACATCCTATAATCTGCCTTGTGGATGTGTTCACAGTCATTCAGCTAATCTGGAGCAATCAGTATTCTCAAATAATCTTGTTTGTGCATGTGACATCTCAAAGTATAATTATCAAATAGTTGGCCGAGAGTGGTGGCTCATGCCTGTAATCCCAGAGCTTTGGGAGGCCCAGGTGGGAGGATCACTTGGGACCAGGAGTTCAAAGCTGTAGTGAGCTATGATGGTGACACTGCTTTCAGGACTAGATGACAGACTGATACCTTGTCTCTAAGAAATAGTAATAATAATAATCTTCAAATAGTTAAAAGTATGATGTTTATACAAATATTGTAACACTGGTTCTCCTTGTTAATGAGGTGGTCAACAGGAATGAAAAGGTGATTCAAAGGAGAATTTTTAGAACAAGAGTTATATAGGCAGTGAAAAAAGGATGTAGGCATAAGATGGCTAACATAATATCGTGGATATTTTTTCTACAAGCAAATAATGACTTGTATCTCTGCTAGACAAAAATCCACAATTTAACATGTAAGTTCACACAAGCTGGGATTTTATAGTAAATATTGAGTCAAACGATGGTATGCTCCTCAAGTGTAGATAATTAAGCACTCCTTTGGTGGGCTTATTAAAAAGTGTTGTGATCTAACATGGCACTAAGATTATATGCAACTCTCCCTTCACCTGACTTCGAAGTTTTGGTCATTTTTTTCTAACAAACTGAGTCTAGTCTACCAATATCAAATGACACGGGAATGATAGCAAGAAATATTTGCTTATCAGCTAGGACAATATGATGCAACAGCAATCTATTTGGGTCAACTAATTTTAAAGGGAATTTATTGGAAGTATTATAGTGTAACTCAAACAACAAAAATAAAAACAAAATAATTAGCATTGGAAAGGAACTAGAAACAGAGCATCTCAGAAGATCAAAGCAGAAGAAGCAAAAGGAAGGTGTATAAATTTTCTTGAGCTAATGTAATGTATTACCACACTCTTAGTGGCTTAAGACCACAGATGTTTATTTTCTCACCCTTATGAAGTCTAGGAGTCCCAAATCAAGGTGTTGGCAGATCTTCTCCAAAACCTCTAGGAGAATATCTTTTCTCGCCTCTTCTAGATTCTAGTAGCCCCAGGTATCTGTTAGTTTGTGGCAGCATAAATGCAATCTCTACCTCCATCCTCACATGACTGAATTCTGTCTGTGTCTGAGTCTGTGCCTCTACTCTTTGTATTAAAAGGACGCCAGTGACACTGGATTAGGGCCCATCCTAATTCAGTATAACCTCATTTTAACTTGATTGCAATTACTTATTTTCAAATCAGGTCACATTCACAGGTATTATTGGTTAGGATTTTAACATACTTTTGAGTGGGGCACAATTCAATCCAAATCAGGAAGACTCTTCATTGCAGCAATAAATCAGCTCCAACCATCTTTTCTATACTACATGACTGCATTCAAGGCTCAAAATCCTGGGAAAGAATTTTAGATAGTCAAATTTGGATCATACAACCCAATGCATTACAAAATTTCATGCAACTAAGTTGTCAATGTTTTCTGGTAAAATTATTTTACCAGAATGAATCTAATAACTGCAAAACAAAAAAAAAATGCTCTCTATATCTTATAATAAATCTATAGATTCCTCCAGTCCTCCAATCTACTCATTATACAAGTTTCAGTAAATTTCCTCAACTTCATTAACCACAACCCTGACTTTGTAGGTGCCTGAAAAATTTCTTATACTAAAACAATTTTTCTCCATATTTTTCCTTTTACTTTTAAGTATCCTTTGCCACAGAAGTGCCCTAATAGCTCAGTTTACAACCAACTGCTTGATATTTAGAAGGGAAGCAGAGTGGTAAATGGAAAACATTGTCTGAGTTTCCTTATCTCTGCTATTGTAAGCTGACAAAGGAGTTTAAAAATTAAAGTTTTTATTATTATACTTTAAGTTCTGGTATACACGTGCAGAATGTGCAGGTTTGTTACATAGGTATACACATGCCATAGTGGTTTACTGCAGCCATCAACCCATCATCTACATTAGGTATTTCTCCTAATGCTACCCCTCCCCTAGCCCCTCAGCCACTGACAGGCCCCGGTGTGTGATGTTCCCCTCCCTGTGTCCATGTGTTCTCATTGTTCAACTCCCATTTATGAGTGAGAACATGCGGTGTTTGGTTTTCGACTCCTGTGTTAGTTTGCTGAGAATGATGGTTTCCAGCTTTATCCATGTCCCTGAAAAGGACATGAACTCATCCTTTTTCTATGGCTGCATAGTATTACATGGTGTATATGTGCCATGTTTTCTTTATCCAGTCTATCATTGATAGGCATTTGAGTTGGTTCCAAGTCTTTGCTATTGCAAACAGTGCTGCAATAAATATACGTGTGCATGTGTCTTTATATTAGAATGATTTATAATCTTGTGGGTATATACCCAGTAGTGGGATTGCTGGGTCAAATCGTATTTCTGGTTCTATATATTTGAGGAATTGCCACAGTCTTTCACAATGGTTAAATTAATTTACACTCCCGTCAACACTTGTACAAGTGTTCTGATTTCTCCACATCCTTTCCAACATCTGTTGTTTTGTGATTTTTTTCTTTTCCATTTTCATATTTCTTTTTCTTTTTCTTTTTTTTTTTTTTTTTTTTTGAGATGGAGTCTTGCTGTGTCACCCAGGCCAGAGTGCAGTGGTGAGATCTCGGCTTACTGCAACATCTGCCTCCCAGGTTCAAGCGATTCTTCTGCCTCAGCCTCCCAAGTAGCTGGGATTAGAGGTGTGCGCCACCATGCCTAGATAATTTTTATATTTTTAGTAGAGACGGGGTTTCACCATATTGGCCAGGCTGGTCCCAAACTCCTGAACTCATGATCCACCTACCTTGGCCTCCCAAAGTGCTGGGATTACAGGCATGAGCCACCAAGCCCAGCCTGTTTCCTAACTTTTTAATGATCGCCATTCTAACTGGCATGAGATGATATCTCGTTGTGGTTTTGACTTGCCTTTCTCTAATGACCAGTGATGATGAGCTTTTTTTCATATGTTTGTTGGCTATATAAATGTCTTCTTTTGAGAAGTGTCTGTTCATTACTTTCCCCACTCTTTGATGAAGTTGTTTTTGTTTTGTTTTGTTTTGTTTTCTTGTAAATTTGTTTAAGTTCTTTTTAGATTCTGGATATTAGCCCTTTGTCAGATGCATCGATTGCAAAAATTTCCTCCCATTCTGTGGGTTGCCTGTTCACTCCGATGATAGTTTCTTGTGCTGTGCAGAAGCTCTTTAGTTTAATTAAATCCAATTTGTCAATTTTGGCTTTTGTTGCCATTGCTTTCAGTGTTTTAGTCATGAGGTCTTTGCCCATGCCTATGTCCTGAATGGTACTGCCTAAATTTTCTTCTAGGATTTTTATGGTTTAGGTCTCAGGTGTTAAGTATTTAATCCATCTTGAGTTAATTTTTTATAAGATATAAAGAAGGGGTCCAGTTTCAGCTTTCTGCATATGGCTAGCCAGTTTTCCCAACACCATTTACTAAATAGGGAATCCTTCCCCCATTGCTTGCTTTTATCAGATTTGCCAAACATCACATGGTTGTAGAAGTGTGGCATTATTTCTGAGGACTCTGCTCTGTTCCACTAGTCTATATGTTTGTTTTGTTACCAGTATCATGATGTTTGGTTACTGTACCCTTAGAGTATAGTTTGATGTCAGGTAGCGTGATGCCTCCATCTTTGTTCTTTTTGTTTACGATTTTCTTGGCTATATGGGCTCTTTTGTGGCTCCATATAAAATTTAGTTTTTCTAATTCTGTGAAGAAAGTCAATGGCAGTTTGATGGGGATAGCATGGAATCTATAAATTACTTTGGACAGTATGGCCATTCTCACTATGTTGATTCTTCCTAATCATGAGCATGGAATGTTTTTCCTTTTGTGTCCTCTCTTATTTCCTTGAACAGTGGTTTATAGTTCTCCTTGAAGAGGTCCTTCACATCCCTTGTGAGTTGTATTCCTAGGTATTTTTATTCTCTTTGTAGCAATTGTGAATGGAAGTTAACTCAAGATTTGGCTCTCTGTTTGTCTATTATTTGTGTATAGGAATGCTTGTGGTTTTTGCACATTGATTTCATATCCTGAGACTTTGCTGGTGTTGCTTATCAGCTTAAGGAGTTTTGGAGCTGAGACGATGGGGTTTTCTAAATATACAATCATGTCATCTGCAAACAGGGACAATTTAACTTCCTCTTTTTCTATTTGAATACCCTTTATTTTTTCCTCTTGTCTGATTCCCCTGGCCAGAACTGCCAACACTATGTTAAGCTAAAGACAGCTTTAGTTTTCTTGCAACTTGGAGATATGTAGCTGAACTCAACGATGCTGTGTACCTTTAATTTTAATCATTTTATAAAGAAAAGAAGATCCGCTGTAATGGTGGCAGCAACACCGCTGGCAAAAATAGGTGTCATTCTATCAGTACAGGATAAAAAGATTGGTAATCTGAGAAATGTAGATGCTGTGCCTCTTAACTCCACCATGTGGAACTGGATAATAATAGGATGAGGGAGTAGGAGGAAGGAGAAATAATCCTCATGCACATTTATTGTAGCTGGAGTTATGCCTCTGTGAATATACCTGGTTAGTATTTTGTTTGGAGTGGATTCAGGTTATTGAATTGTTTTATTTGCAACTCCTAATAAAGAGCAGAATGAATTTCCTGACTAGGAAGTGCTCTCAACTACAGTACATTGAGCATTTTCTTAATTAGCCACTCACAGTGTAATTGTACACTATACAATTAAATCTGGGTTAAGGTGTGAGGTGGAAATATTCTTAAATGATAGGAACACCTAGAATGGATTTAAAACCTAAAATCCTTAATCTTCTCTAAGGTGTGATTTACATAGACGAAATGTGGTATCCTCAAAGAGGAATTGTGCATTCACAGTTTTTCAAATACAAACATTAAAATAAATGCAACATACTGAATTCAGGTGCCATTGCTATGAGATATTCAAGGAGAGGAGAAACATTCTCAAGAAAGTGGATTCTAAGATTATTATTCAGAAATGACACTTCAAGGAAAGGCTGGAGAATACCTGGATGATGGTTCTAATACATAAAATTAGCTGACATAAATTGGAAACCATAGATTAATGCCTCAGAAGTAGATTTTAGGTAAGGGGAAGTTTCTTTCACAGTCAGCCTCTGACTTAGGAGAACTCAGTGTTTGGGGAAGAACAGTGCAGCATCATTTAGAAACTATGGTATGAGGGGTATATGGCTTCTCAAACTAGCTCACTGAGTGTATTTTACATTCACCCTGTAGCTGAAGGATTATAATAATAAAAAACTTCATTTCTGAAAATAGTATTTCAGGCTGAACAAATGGAACGGGAAAGAAGGAAGAGTATTTTCTCTTAACTTGCCCTTGTCCTAAGCCAAAGGGTAAAATTAATATCAACAAATTCATACCAATGAAAAAATCTACTAGAGTAGTTAACATATTTTAAGACGCTTTTTAATTTCAGGGAGTGGGTTGACAGGGATACTTTAAAGTAGAAGTTTACCCCAGTAACAGACTACCTTTGGTTCAATTGTCTGTGCTAAAAATCAACTTTAGCTCCTTTCCATCTTTTATTTTGTTCCTCCTTAACATTATGTGAGAATTATAAACAAAGGGTATTTAGAAAAAACAAAGGAAAGGGCTGGGGACAAGTAAGAAGACTAAGTCAATAAAACCAGCACTTATATTTCAGAAATATGATGGAGATAAACTGAGATAATCAGATTAAAGGAACATGATGGAATTTGCTGTGCACTGGTATGAAGTTACAAGAAAACACAAGGGACAGAATTTCTTCAAACTTTCTGATATGAACAATTATGCAAAACTAAATGTATAAACTCTATGGATGGTCTGTGATACTTAATGACCGTGAAAGTGAAGTCATTGTTTTCTATTTTTCTAAATCAATTCAAATTGTACACTGAAAGTCTAGTTTCCAAGATTAGTAAAAAATTTAATGGTGGTCATTTTCCATGTTTCTCTTCTATAGGTTGATAAATATTTAGATCCTGGGTTTTATGCCTTTAAAGAAAACATTAGAACATCAATATACCCTTGCCACTGTTAAGGATGCTCCTTCTCCAGGGCCTCAGAGGTAAGTAGGAAATGAGTGGATTTTTTGGTTGAGTACTTCACCATTTATTCTAAAGCAGGGAACTTCAGTGTTCTGCTTCCCAGAACATCTGTACAGTCACCCCTGTTGGAGGAAGTCCTGCCACCTTTCGGGCACTGAATACTTCCACTGCAGTGTTCTTCCAGGGTGAACCTATAGCCTAGATAATGTCAAACCTAATTCTTATTAAGTTATTTTATTACTTTATTTTTTCAATACATTTATTTGCTGTAAGTTTCGGTTAATGTTACCCCAAGGCTTTTGCAAATTAGATGATACTCTATGGACTATATCTGCAAAGAATAGGTTGTGTGGGTTCCTTCATTTATTCATTCATTCATTCATTTACTAATTTACTCATTCATTCTACAGTATTTATTGGTTATCTCCTATATCTCTGTATCTGGAACACTAGAGGTGAAAGATATCGTAGAGCATATAGTGGAGAAGAAAAACATAGGAAAGATACTAAAATGATGTGATAAATGCTATGGCACAGGGAGTTTCAAAGGCTTGGAAGAGCAACATCAACTAAGGCTTGAATAACAAGCAGAAATTAGCTAGGTATAAAGGGCAGGTGACAAGGACATTGCACGTATCAAGGTCTAGGAGAAAGATCCAAGTGCCTAAGACATATAGCGTTCATGTGCCTGTTATGCAGATAATAAGGAATGAAGTAAAAGAAGTAAGGCCCAAACTTAGAAACTTGATGTTGGTCTTTTGTTAATGAGAAGTCACTGAGTGAATTTAAGGAATAGAATGAAATGGCAAGAATTACCTTTGAGAGAGCTCTCACTTGTTATGATACAAGGAGAGAGTGAAGAGAGATTACAAGGTAGGGGAGAGAGGTGGAAGTTAGACAGCTGCTGTGGTCATTTCTGAAGATGAGGAAGATGAAAGATTTTGAAAATGGAGATGAACAGTGGACACTGTTAATGGATAGCAAATGCTAAGCATTTTATATATGTTATTTCACTTAATCCTTGTAACTTGTTAGTTACAATTGAGGAAGCTAAAGCTTAAGAAGTTAAACAATTTGCATTTAGCTTTTGAGTTTCAAAGCTGGGATTTGAATTCTTAAATCTCCTTTTCCCCAAAGCCCACGCTTTTAACTATAAGAAGAATTAAGGAGGATGAGGGGGAAGAGCGGGAGAAGAGATGGTAAATGAAAAGAGTTTTGCTTCATTGAAAAAAAAAAATCAAAATGAGTCGCTCATCAATGAGTGAACCCTTGTTTATGATACTTCAAAGGCACAAACGTTAATCTGAGGCACACTTCTCTTCATGCACATATTAAATTGTGAAATCAGCTGTCTTTTAGTTGTAAGTAGTTCAGTGACAGTTCAAATCATAATGGCTTTAAAATAAAATATTCTCAATTAAACACTGTGTGGTCCCTCTTTTCCCAGCTTACGCTGAACTCCTGAACAAATTTTAAATTTTTTGTTTCATAAGCTCTTTGAAAGTTGGGATATGGCCCTTCTAAGTAAACAGCAATAACCATTTACAGAGTGCCTGACTTAAACCAGGCAGTGCATGGAAGTGTAGAATCCATTCATGTATTATCTCGTACATTCATCACAACTGATCTATAAGTTAACCAGTTTTTGTTGAACCCAGTTTATGTGCTACTCCAGATTTGGTGAGTCTAACTGCTCCTGAACCTCAGCTGCTTCCCAACGAAAATTTCAGGATATGCCCTCATACGCCACATCTGTTAAAACAATCTCCTAAAACACCAAGGGCTAAATTTGGACACATATTCAATTTTATCTGCCATTATCCATCTCCACTCTACCCACCAAAGACTTTGCCTTTTTGTTCCACTTTTCAATTCAGATGAAACATGTTTCTCCTTAGCATGGTGTTTGGTTTTACCTCTTGACAAAGATTTAGCACACAAGCTCTACCCTATGCTTTCTTATAGATAATCTGATCTAAGACAATTAAGATGATGATGATGATGATGATGATGATGATGATGATGATGATCAGCCAAGGTGAGTATGATTAGAACAATTAAACCTAAGTTTATACAAGGAATGAAGGGCTGATTTAAAATTTAAATCCTGGTCAGTTGAATGTCTGATACTTTCCTAGTACATCACAGATATTTCAGGAAGCATGGGTGGATTTAGTGATTGTTATGGGTTGATCTGTGTTTCCTTAAAAAGATACGCTGAAGTCCTAACCCCAGTAAGGTAGAATGCGAACTTATTTGGAAATGAGATATTTGCAGATATGATTAGTTAAGATGCTGTCACGATGGAGTAGTGTGGGCTAATCCAATGATTGGTGTCCTTATAAGAGGAAATGAGACACAAAAAGAAACACGTGGAGAAGACCACATGATGACAGAGGCAGAGATTGGAGTGATGTAACTGCAAGATCAAGAACACCAATGATTGACAGCAGTCACCAGAAATTAGGAAGAGTCAAGGAGTGATTCTTCTCTAGAGGTTTCAGAGGGAATGTAGCCTTTCAGTCACCTTGATTCTGGATCTCACAGCCTCAAGAACTGTAAGAATAAATTTCTGTTGTTATAAGAAATACCTAGTTTGTGACACTTTGTTACAGCAGCCCTAGAAAGCTAACATAGTTATTCTTGGCAAATGTCAGGGGATTTGCTCCTGGATATATCAGCTCAGATTCAGTCTTGAGTTCATTTAAAATTTATATATCTTTTCTTTATTAAGATGAAAGTAATATACTCTCACTAAGAAAATTATGCAGTAAAGTATAATGATAAAAATAAAAAATTCATAAATTATATAACTCAAAACTAATTGCTCTTCTATCATTTAAAAATATTATTTTAACTTTTTATTATGGAAATTTTTAAGCATATATAATATTAGAATATTATATGAAAACACCTTATACTCTCCACTCAATTTGGACAGTTGCCAACATATGTCCAATCTGGATTCATCCACACCACCACCCATTATTCTCCCACTAAACTGAGATATTTTAAGTCAAATCTGAGACATTATTTAATTGTATGCATAAACAATTCAGTTCATATCTAAAAATAATGGTCTATTTTACAATCTGGCTATAATACCATAATCACACCTAATGCATTAGAAAATGTTTTTTATATCATGTAGTCAATGTTCAGTTTTCTCTAATTCTTTTTAAGAAGTGTTTTACTATTTTGAGTTTTCAAATGTCTATTAAAGAAAAATATCCACTACATATAATTTGTTTGACATATCTTAAGTCTCTTTATCTCTTGGTTCTTCTTTTACTCTTGATTGTTTTTCTTGCCATTAATTTGTTAAATAAATCAGTCATTTGTTCTAAAGAATTTCTCACATTCTGAATTTTGCTGATTGATTGAATGTGGGGATTTTTTTGTTTCTTTGTTTCTTTGTTTGTTTTAATGCTGCTCTCTCCTTTGTGTGTCTTGCAAACTGATAAGTAGATTTTAAGGTTTGATCAGGTTAAGGTTCAATATTTTGGCATGGGTAATTTACAGATGTAAGCTATGCTTAATGATTCCTATTGTACGTATCAGTAGGTAGGTCTTTTCAGATTTCTGTGTAGGGTGTGTGTGTGTGTGTGTGCGTGTGCATGCACATATGTATATTCCTAAGGTTAAAAGGTGTTGACAATGTGACCTATCCATTTTAAAGCTTTCCAAAACTTCAATCTTACTACTATTTCTAATGTTCACATTTTCGGTCTTTTCTGGGATGGGATTATGCTCTTAAAAATGACTGTAATTTCCTTTGATCTAATCACAGTTATAATGGCTTTGCTGCTTTTTTCATTGTAACCTCTGCCTCCAGGGTTCAAGCAATTCTCCTGCATCAGCCTCCTGAGTAGCTGGGATTACAGGTGGGCCACCACACTCGGCTAATTTTTGTGTTTTGAATAGAGATGGGATTTTGCTATGTTGGCCAGGCTATTCTCAAACTGCTGACCTCAGGTGATCCACCTGCCGGGGCCTCCCAAAATGTTAGTATTACACGTGTTAGCCACCATGTCCAGGCGGCTTTGCTGCTTTTGGTTTTTGAAAGAAATTCCAGGCTCTTTTTATAGGATATTATTTCCTCCCAAACCTGGAATCAACCATCTGTCTAAGCTATCTGGTTTCCTTTTTACTACGGAAAGGCATTTAGAGACCATAATCTGTATGCTGAGGCTATTCAGTAATATTGAGATAGTCACCGTTTCTAGAATTTCAGTGGACAGATATAGAAAATACTGTGTTAAGATAAGAATCATGAGTTCATTTTGATCATTTCTATTCAAATGTTGAATTATAAAATTTTTGCTTAACTTCATTGACTTTATATTTCTTTTAGCTATCTTCTCTAATGACATAAAAAGTATTCAGTTGCTTTATCCAAAAATATGTGGATAATAATTCAAAAATAACAAATCAATATTGTAAAAATATTGAAACATACAAATTTTAACATTGTGGGCATATCTCATTGTCATTAAGATATATTTCACAAAACTGGACAAATTACTAAAATTCAAAGTATCCTAAAATAATTCTTTGTACCAATAAGCTACTGACTTACACACAGATTCTTCTGTTTCATTTTTCTTGGAGTTTAAGGGTTTTTTTCCCCCACATTATGAGATTAATAGAAAACTTTTGCCTGTTTGTCTGGGCGGAGTGGTGCCTCGTGCCTGTAATCCCAGCACTCTGGGAGTCTGAGGAAGGTGGATCACTTGAGGTTAGGAGTTCGAGACTGCCTGGCCAATATGGCGAAACTTTGTCTCTACTAAAAATACAAAAATTAACTGTGTATGGTAGCATGCACCTGGAATCCCAGCTACTTGGGAAGGTGAAGCAGGAGAATCAGTTGAACCTGGGGAGTCGGAGGCTGCAGTGAGCCCAGACCACACCACTGCACTCCAGCCTGGGTGACACAGCAAGACTCCATCACAAAACAAAACAAAACAAAAACTTTTGCTTGTTTCCAAATTTGAAAATAAATAATCAATGCTGTTTCTTCTAGTTTCTTCCTTTCTCTTTTCCTCCTCTAGGTAACCATTATTAGTTTTAATTTTACTTTTCCAGGCATTTTTTAAGTTTAAAGGTATCTTACTATACATACTGCTCTCCCTCTTTGTGGAAGTCTATTTGGTTGTCCATCACATAGATTTAACCATGATTTTGTTTTACTTGCCCCATATTAATTAATATTGCTTCTTTTCTAACTACTGTAGGAATGTTATGATAAACTATCTTTACTTAAGTCTTTACATGTCCTCTCATTATTTTTGTAGTATAAATTCTCAGGAGTACAATTTATAATTTGAGCATGAATATTTTAAGCTTGGTCCCATATGTGACAAGTTGCTTTGCCCAGATTTGGCATTAAAGAGCATTTTCTACCACACCATTTAAAGTCCCAATTGGTCTGCATTGACAATCTCACATGAATATGAAAGTCATTATGGTGTAGTCCATTTCTGTAACATTTCTTTCTTCAGTGAATTTCATCAAGTTAACAGGTAATGAAATTTTGTATGAAATTTCAAATTATTCAAATCAATACGATAATGCAAAACCTTTAAAATATAAATTCATAAAATGTCTGCCTCATGCCTTGGCATTGTCAGAATTATGTGAAAGTTATATTTCTGATTTCCTCATTCTTTTCATTCTCCAAGCACAAAGTATTTATGGGAGAGAGGTCATGATGTTCATATCCGCTTCCTTCCCACTTTGAAATCTTACTCAGATCTGACTTTTCCAATTTACATCTATTAGTTCTCATAATTCCTTCCCAACAAATTTTACCCATCTTGTGTCAATTCCCTCAGGACTTTCACAAATGAGAAGAAACTGATTTGATAAATTGATAAGAAACATAAAATCAGGCAACTGTGTCATGTGGCTCGATGAAAGTTAATGTGATAGTGTCATAGTTATAAAAGCAGATATCTACATTGTGTTTGGTTACACCGCATTTGGAGTATGTATCAAAGAAATAACTATTGAGTACTAATTAGATATTACATACTACACTGCAGTCCTAAGATTACAGTAATAAATTACATAGATTTGTCTCTCACTCTGATAAAGCAACTTAACGGTGATACAGATAAATATCTAACAGCAAAATGTGCATGGTTTTGTTTTGGGTGCCAAGCATTAAGAAGAACATTGGCTAACACTGAAAAATATACGCAAAGAAGTGACCAGGGTAATGAGGGCAATTCATCTGATTCTTATAAGAAAAATGTAAGAGAATGGGATATTTAGCCCAGGAAGTGTAGGGGAAATAGGATAGTCCTTTGAAGCTATAAATTCTTGTAACATTCTTGAACTGGAAAATTATGCCACAGAATGGAAGTTAATCAATGGCTACTATTATTTTTCTAGCAGTATACATTTTTCCAAGCATATGTAAGAAGACATACGGGTATTCCTCACATTGCACGCTACCCTACTAACTGAAAGTATTGCGTATCAGAACATGTGGGGATTGGGTAAACTAAGAACTAGGTTCCCGCTCCCCGCCCCCCAAACACACAGATTTGTGTTAATATGATCTGTGCTAAGTAAAGATTGGCTGTACTCCAAGTCAAGTGAGTTTGCGGTTTTATAGTCTCAGCTCATATCCTCTTCCTCGGAGAGGTTTTAGAGCTTCCAGTGGCACTCCAGAGCATTTGTGAGACCTTAGAGTTTCTTAGAGCAAAATTTGAAAACTAAAATGAGAACTTGAGGAGGAAAAATACCTGTCTGTTTTCACTACTATTGTTTGCCCATGCCTTAGCAAGAAACTCAGGAAATAATCAGATTAAAGCTTTATACCAATCTGTGAAATGAACAAATACATGAGCCAACCCCTCTTCTGGTTAGATGTCTAGGTTTCAGCCGTTAATGTCTCCTATGCTAACTCCCTCATAATGCGTGTCACATTCAGCAATAATTATTTCTGAATGTTGTGGTTTACTGTTTGCCTCTATTCTCTCATGTGTAAATTCCACATGAACAGTGATTGTGCTTAATTCGATCTTTACTTCATCCAAAATGCCTATATATAGGTGCTCACTGCCTGTTGTTGGTTGGATGAAATAAAGAACATGAGCAAGCAAGGAAAGAAGGAAGAAAGGAAGAGACAATGAGACGGAAAGAGTAAGGAAGGAATTGAGGAAGAAATGAATTAATTTCTCTGCATACCTGGTGATTTTCTCTAACTTTCAGATTTTATAAATCTATAGCTGTAGTAACAGGTGCAAAAATGTTACTGGGTGCAACTATTGACTTTGACATCTACCACCACTGCTAGTACTGCCTGTTAACATTTACTGAGATTAGTTTGCCCTATGCCCTATTTTAAACTCTTTACAAGTTTCATCTTGTTTAATCTTTAAAAGTCCTCAATGAAATAATAACTTTTTATGATCCCTATTTAATGGTTCAGAAAGCACCTGGGTAATGTGCTTCCAATACACTGGTAACTGCCTCCATGTTTTGACAACTCTGTAGAAGCTCACAATTCCCTAAAATAAAAAAAAAAAAAAAAAAAAAAAAAAAAAAAAAAAAGTGGCTTCTTTTTGAATCCTAGATTTCAGACACTGTTTTAGACTGGAAGGGTGGTTTAGAAGATGTATATTGCTCATTTTCAAAATCATATCATATAATTCATCCTGTCTTTGCATAAACAGACCACTCCTACATATTCCTCTAATAAGAATGCACAGAAAATGGCCCTTGCTAAAAATTATACAGCCACCAAGATATTCAGTATCTCCTTTTCATCCTGGAGTGGTTTGAGAAAGCAAGTAGTGCAAGATATTTTATTTTTTTCAACCTTTCTTGCCCAAAGGGATGAGTAAAATTCAGTGAAATACGACAAAGTGTTTTGAGATCTGAGAAGAAAATTATACAAATTCAAAGCATTTCATACAAGTTAAAGGTGGTTTTATGCCCTATACCCTTTAAAAGAGTACTAGTGTTCCCTTTTTATAGGTTTGTACTTTGAAACAGTAGAGAAATTAAAAAGTGATAATTTAATATTTTCTGCTTTGGAGGACACTTGCAAAGATTTGGGGAATAATAATAGGATGCCTTCCAATCTGAACTCTTAAGTTATGTACCCCCTGTGGATTTCCTAAAATAAGACTAAGGCTACTGAAAAGAATATTGCTTTCTAAATGAAGCCAATACTTCTTGACAACTCTTCGTTAACAAAATCCACAACTTAGGGCACCTACTGAGCAGAGAGCGCAATGTATTGACAATTTCAGGGGTTACTAAAAATCTGTATACCTGCATCAGTTATCTTTGCCAGGGTTAACTGCATTTAAAATAAATATCTATATTTTGCTGATACTCCACAAGAGGGAAAGTAATCAATAGCCCCATCTTTGGTTCTTCTATTTCTGCTGCATTAATCTAAGAGTTTAGTATTACTGCAATCATTCTTTCATTTATAGTAAAGGCAGTTTTGAAATCTTTGGGGACTCTTTTTCAAATTTTCTCTTAAGATGTGTGGGTACCAATTGTAGCATCTGTGTTCTGGTACAAAGTGTGTTTTACGTAAGTGTAAAATATGTCTCATCTCCAGAGTAATTCAAGAGTCTATTGAATATAAGAGCCTTCACCATCACAGCAATTCACATTTAAGGAGATTAGAAGGAAGCAAAATACTTGCAACCACAAAGACTAACTGCTCAGTGCTTGCTTTCCTCTTTTCTTTTAACCCCTTTGTGTTACATTAGTGAACAGGCCTCTTGGCTTCAAATGATTCATCCTTATCACTGGTGCGCCCATCACTTGCCACACGCCCGCTTCTTGCAGCCCAAATCCCAAATGCACAGGCTCCATAGACATACAGTAGCCCAAAGAGTCTATCTTAGATTTAAATAAGCTTCTTACCTTTTGGTAACTGCCTCCATGATTTTCAAATTCCACAGATACTCAAAATTCCCTAAATAAGGGCAATTTTTCACATTGTTTTCCTTGATGTTTTTCTGAACCCTAAACCTTTTAGAGGCTCCAATGTAAAGTTATCTACCCTCTCTCCAGGGAAATGAAAAGCACATGTGTGTGAAGTATTGTATACAATTTCCAGGATATAGTCATGGATATTTTTAATCCCATTTCTGTTTATCTTACTAAGAGTTTGCTCAAAAAAGGTGAAATGGAATTTAGCATGTCTGTGGAATTTTTATTAAGAAGACACCTTCTGTCCCCTCATTTGTGAGGATAATGTATACTCCTTTCTAAAACAGACAGATCCTGAAATGTCTGAGGGGTAACACACTATGTGTTTGTTTATGTATGTGTATGTGTGTGTGTTTTGTTTTTATTCTTGTTTTCTCCTTCACCAAATCTGATGTAGGTCAGACATCATTTTCTAGCCACTACTGGTAGCATGTGTGACCTCCAAGTTCATAGAATCAGAGAATGAAATTATGGTGGCAAAATCAGAGAGAAAATCATCCACCCCCAGGCCATGAATGTTGATATGAATTTTGCTTATAACCCATTGGCCAGAACTAGTCAGATGTTCCCAACAAACTTGTAAGAGGATCTAGACAATTACAGGATGACTAAATATTTGGTTATTACCTGTACATTCTCTTTTTCTAACTCTCCTCTCCCTTTTATTAGAAGGATACTGTAAGAAATTCATTGATACTCACTGTAGCAAAGTATCTCTGACACAGTGATTGATGGATGAGAGATCAATCACCCTCCCCACCCCCCCTCCTTCTTGGTCTGCCTGTCTCTCTCTCTCTCTGTCTCTCTCTCAGAGAGACCAAGGCCATACTAACATTCAGAGTTTAGGTAGGGAGTTTGTTTTTCTTCAAAATAATAAAATCCAAATATAATATTTTGCTGATTAAGAAGACACACTCAGGAGAATGCTTTGATTGCTTTGATTTCTTAGAATGTTCACCGCAGCGAGTTAAAATATTTGAGTTAGTCATATAGACTCCCCCCTACTTTGCCTGGATTTTAAAATAAAATAATACATTGAGAAATAAACCCTTCCTCCCTCTCTCTCTTTCTCTCTCTCTCTCTCTCTCTCTCTCTCTCTCTCTCTCTCTCTCACACACACACACACACACACACACACACACACACACAAACACAATGCTGAGGTAATAATGTAGGCTAACAAAGCCAGTAGGAATTTAACTCTTCATTGACAGGAAACGTTTAGAAAGACATTATAATAGTTTTGAAATTTGACATAGATTGATGGCTGATAGGGTTGACCTTACATTTATACTATTTATCTGATACTTCAAGCCCTCTGGCTTCTCATAGAGGGATAGATGATAGCCTGCATATTTGAGCCACGTTCCAGGAGGAATCATTGAGACTCCATCATCTATAAGACACATCTATGCTGAGTAGAAGTATGTCAGGTCCTCTGAGAATCTTTGACCACTGTGGTTAGGAGAAAAGAAAGGAAGAAATTATAGAAGCTTCATGATTGATTGTTACTCTTTTTATCTTATCCTTTTTAGTATCATATTCAATATGCTTGTTGTTTTTCACGCGTACCTGGTAGTAAATACACCTTAATTTAATTTTATTGTATAGGTATGCTTAAGGTAACTGAAATAGGTCATCAATGAATAAAGTCAATTCATGCAAACACTGTGACACTTTCTGAAGCCTACGTATCAATGCCAATCAATTATTAACTGTCTTCTGATTTCACAGTATTTTCCTCTTGACTGAATCACATAACAACTTGTATGTCCTTTATTTGTTTATTCCCTTAACAAATATTTACAAAGCCCCTACTCTGTGCCTACAATTTCTTCAAGCAGGGAATAAAGTGTTAAAGAGATTAGTTGTCTATTTTCCCTGAGGGAATGAGGAAAAGGAGTGTGGAAACAGGATGTAAGAAGTCTCAGAATACAATTTACAGTGAGTTTCAGTGACAAAATAAATAGAATTCCAGAATTGTACAATTCATAACTCTATAACTCTGAGGCTGGAAGTCTAGGTATTATATTTCATGGACTACCCTGTCTCTAGGGCTCCGGATTCAATTTTGATCTGCCAATGAGATGCACTTGCATGAAATGTGGGGGAGAGAGAGAGAAAGAGAGAGAGAGACAGAGAGCGCCATCTTTCTCCAGCAGTGGAGGCTGATGTGTTGGTCTCTGCAGATATGACAATGAGCACAGCAGACTCCATGTCCTTTGACCCTTTGACAGGTGTCATATTTGGGACTGAGGGACATTGTGATTTCCTTAGTGGCTGGAAATACCTAGATTGTTTTTTCTGCTCTGAAACCTATTGATACAGTGATTATTTCCTTTGCAAAATGATTCTTAATTTTTATGATAAGATTTATTGTGGAATCTATGTATCTTGAAAAGTATCAGTTCCATGGGATTTTAATTTGTGTTGTGAAGCAAGGATCTTCTTGTCAAATGACTTTGGACAAACCTGCATTATATATCTATCTACCCTTGAGAGTCCGATAAACATTATTGATAAATTTGTTCAACACACTAGTTGTGAAAGAGTCTAAAAGGTCCAGCAATAAAATAAACCCATTTACCACTGTTTTAAGAAAACATCATTTCCCACACTAGCTTAATCAAGACTACCTTTTTGGAGCACCTGCAGAACTATCCTTCAAGGACTACATTGTGACAACTGGTGTACTGTAGCATTTCTAAAAAAAAGCAAATACCTGTAACAAATTATGCTTTATTTTATGAAAGAAAACCACATGGGCTTTTCCAGGATACACATACCGGAAAAAGTAATTTCTTTCTATTGTGATCACCGGGTATGTAATATCAGAACAGTATTTCTGTCAATGGATATTTAAGTTTTAAATAAATGTTATAAAAATGGTAGAAGATCTCTATCTGGAAACATTGTGACTTTTTAAAAAAATAATAAGCTCAGTGACAATTTGTCTGTTACATAGGTACCCGATATGATTAATTAGAGCTGTGTACTGGCCTGGGGATGCCATAAAAATACATAATACATTAGGAGGCTTAAACAACAGACATTTATTTTCTCACCGTTCTAAAGTCTGAAGAGTCCAGTATCAAAGTCTATCAGGGTTCAGTTTCTGGTGAGGGTTCTCTTGTCAGCTTGCAGGTGGGACACTTTGTCCTCACATGGTCTTTCCTCTGATCACATAGGGAAAGGGATGGGAGAAGAGAGACAGAGAAAGATCTATTTCTTCTTATGAGGCCACCAATCCTATAGGATTAGGGTCTCACCTTTATGACCTAATTTGTCTTAATTCATGCCTAACGACCTTAATTCCAAATACAGTCACATTGGGGGTTAGAGCTTTAACATACGAATTTAGGAAGGACATAATTCAGTCCACAGCAAGTTAATATTTAGCAGATACTAGCTGTAGAGCCATATAAATTGTTTCCAGCCAATAGTGGTTTAAACTTCTCATTGCCCATGTTATATCCATCATTAAATATTTTTACTATTATCATTCATTATAATTGAGATAATGAAATTATTGTGCTTCCTTTCTTGAAGTAGAACTTGACAGGAATACAAGAACTTAAAGTTATTACTAGACATTTTCTAGTGGCTTACCAAACTTGTGCAATTAAACTAGCATAGGGAGACTGGCCTCAATTTTTAGAAAGCAGAGATTTCTCTTTGCTTCAGTCTCATGTTTGTAAAGCTAGCCTAAAGTAAGCCTTTCACATATTCATGCCATCAGTACTCTTTATTGAACTCTTTCTATGTGGCAATCAGTAGGCTCCAGTTATACAATGGTAGGTAAAACAGACCAAGAGCCTTCTCTTAGCAGGCTTCCTGTCTAATGGAGGAGAGAGATCTGACAAAATTACCATACAAACATGCCCTTAACACTATAATGAATATTATGGAAAAAATAGAGCCCTACCATTGTTTCAAGAAAAAGTTATAGTAAAGGGAGGCGAATGCTGCCAAGAGGCCACATAAGCGGGGAGTAACCTAAGAGGAATCAGTGGGAATCTGAAGAGAGATGTTCTAAGGGTGGCATGGGTGTGAGGCCAAGTTACAGTAGGGTAAGATGTGAATGAAACGTGACCAAATAGGAACAGTAAATTGATGCCCCCCTCCATTTTTTAAGAGTTTAGCCATTGAGTGGGAAAAGTTAAAATTAGAATCTTTTCTGGAAATTCCATCATATTATGCCAGAGGTTCCACAGGCAGGTGGAGTTTCCGTGGGAAAGCAGCCCCCACATCTTTCATAAAACCAGTCAAGAAAAGGTGCCCAAACACCCCTTGTAATCCTCAAGAAACTGAGCTAATAAAGCACCTCTCAACATCTCTAGAATCCAAACCAACGAATCTCCTTACATCTGAGAATTTGTCTGGTTGAGGTAAACTTTTAGATATTAAACAAAGGAGAAGAAGAAAATGAAGAAAAACAAGCACTACGATTTTTCCATAGAGCAGTAGAGCTACTCCTCTTCACCTAAATAAAATCTTTAAGAAATGCAAAACTTTTTTTAATCCGTATTTGACCAATTTAACAATCAGTCATTTCTGATGTGATGCTTTAGAAATATCTGAGACTCCTTTCTCTCTAAGCAGTGGCATCTAGTACACCTCATTCTATTCTTAACACTTTTGTCACTAAGCACATTGCCAGTTTACTATATGGGTAGTAAACTAGGAGATTATGATAATGTTACATGACTCAAATTTGTCTGTTCTCTTCAGATCTTGCACCTGTATTATAAAGAATGCCTTTTTTTCTTTGCCAGCTGAATCCCCAAGTTTTGATGCCACAGATGGGCGATACACCTGGTACCAGGCATCTAGAAAGTGCACGATGGAGACATCATCAAATAATAAATATCAGCCATCATTTCTTCAGGTGCCTGCTGTCAAGAGTACCTACTTCCCACCTTCCTCTTCATTTTCAGTACTTCTAGTTCCCTTCAAGCTGGAGAACCAGTTAAGTGATGATGTTATGACCATGTCTAAGAGAGAAGCCAACAGACTTAGTAGGCAAGTAGAGGTGAGAATCTCCCCAAGTAAAGTACATGATGCAAAGCTCCTCCATTAAGAAAATTCAGAATTAACGTTTGCTTGTCTATTGGAGGTCAAGTGAGTTCACAATTTTGGAAGTTGCTGAAGATATGATTCCCAGATAAGAGAATTAGAAATATGTTGGTACAATTTCAGTGACCTCCAGCGTTTCTAAAACTCCCAGTTTTCTTATCACTATCTTTTTGCAGCAACAAATTATTTTCTCTTCAAAATATAGGGCCAAACCACCAGTTTATCTTAATAAATTACACATCTTACTTAGGTCTTAAAAGAGTCCTATTCTGTATTTCGTGTATCACAATGACTTCAGCTATTAATCCAGTTAACATGATTTCTGTACTAAACTTTGATGCCATCCAAATTTGTCCACCTCCATTATTGTTCCCTCAGTCAGCGTACTCATATCTCTGCCTCAAATAGCTACCACCTGGAACCCTTTATTCCCCTCTTACTCACCTGTTCCTCCTCCCCACAACATCTGGAGTGAGTGATCTTCACAAAGAACAAACGTTGTTTTGCTTAAATCCTTCAATGTGTCCTTCACACATTGCAGGATAAAGCCTAAACTGTTCACAGCAAAAGAAGGCCCTTTAGAATAGGCCCTTACCTGCCTTTCCAGTCTCATCTCTCCCCAGCTCTCTTTCGACTGTCTTAACTCAAACCTTAGAAAGCTACTCAGGATTCCTGGGTGAGCTTGTCACTCTTATCTCTGGGTCTTTGCAGACTGAAATGCTGGGAACTTCCCCCCTTGCCCAGTTAATGCTTATTCTTTCTTTGACTTACAAGTCACCTCTTTCTGGGATCATCTCTTACAAACACTTTGACAAAATAGGTTGGAGGACTCTCTTATATACTTCTACAGCTACCTATACTTAACTGTAGCATAACCTGTTTCACAGGTGGTAGTTTTTCCTGATTTCTTATCTTCTTTATTAGATGCAATGTTCCTGGAGTTCATATGTCTTGTTGCCTTTGATATTCCTTCTACCAAACACAGTGTTTTAGTAAATAGCAGATAGTTTATATATGTGCATATGTGTGTATATACATGCACTTACTATATATACACACATATATACAGCATATATATAGTTTATATTTATATGACTATTATATAAATATTTTATATGTCTGTATGTATATATTATATACAGTTTATATATACACACATATAATATATACATATGTGTATAACTATATATAGCTTATATATGTGTATATATGATTGTATATAACATATTAATTATATGTAAATGACATACCTAAAAGAAGCGCTATAGTTTGTAGATGGGTTGTCTCCATCAAATCTCATGTTGAAATTTGATCCCAGTGTTGGAGGTGGGGCCCAATGGGAGGTGTTTGGATCACAGGTGAGTTCCTCAGGAAGAGATTAATGCTGTTCCTATAGGGTGGGTGAGCTCTTACTCTGTTAGTTCCCATGAGAGCTGATTGTTAAAAAGAGCCTGGCACCTCCCTCCCTTCTTTCTTGCTCCCTCTTTGTCGATGTAATCTCTGCACCTGCCAACCCCCCTTCACCTTCTGCCATGAGTGGAAGCAAACTGAGACCCTCACCAGAAGCTGAGCAGAATGCCAGTGCCATGTTTCTTGTTCAGCCTGAAGAATTGTGAGCCAAATTTTCTTGGTAAACTACCAAGCCTCAGGTATTGCCTTATAGTAACAATAAATGGGCTATGACAATAAGTGAATAAAATTATTAGACAAAAGGTTTATTTTGCCTCTAATAATATTTCTGCATGTATCATTTTACCCAATATCATATTAAAGATAGTAAAACTTATGTGTTCAAAATGTGCATTAAAGTAAATACTTCTCTTTACCTTTTATATCTAAATATTCAACTCTTAGGTGAGAAAGACAAAGTTTGTTTCATTTCTACTTTTACAGCATCTTAAACAATTGTAATTTCTTTCGATGATGATCATAGTTGTGGCAGTGGGGGTGGTGATGAAGACAGTTGTGTGCTAATGATCCAATATTAAGTTTAGTATTTTCAGAGAACTGAATTGCACTTCCTTTATTTTATAAGCCCTGGATGACTTAGAGGTGTTCATCATATCTGCAGACCAACCCCTGTGCAGCTATGGGTTCCTTTATTTTATATGCCTGTGCTCGGAAAGACAAAACATCCCCAATGTGACTTCGACTCAAGCCTTTTTGTTTTTCTTGAAAAATTTACTGTTTTTCCTAGAGATAGTATACAAAGAGCTCTTTCCTCCAAGAATACATCCTGATTAGGATGTTTTCAAATTATAGGAACAAACTACATTTTGCTTTCTAACACCTCCTGAACATTTTACAATTTACATTAATTAGAGAAACTAGGTGGTGTTCTAACAGGTACATTAATCTGACTCTTCCTTGGAGTGAATCAAGTAATTAAGATTAAGGCTATTGTCAAAATGGGGAAGGAAGTCTTCCCCATGCTGAATTACATCTCTGTTTGTGATTAACCTTCTTCCCAACAGGTTTTTCTAAAACAAAGAAAATGGGTCTCTGAATAAGAGTGTTTTTCTATCCTCTACTGATTTGGAGCCTCTGTTGGCACAAGTACTATACAGTGTTATCTGTTGTTCAGAGTTGGAGAGAAAAAAAGTGACAATCCTATTAACAAGAAAGGGTAACTCAAAGCTTCTTCTATTGGGAAGTTCATATTAAGCAATTCCAGGCATGCAATCACTTTTAAATTAATTCACAACGGCAGCCCAAGTGTATTATACTTGCTATTATAGTCTTTCTGTGTCTATTACTGAATACATGTGACCACCACTTTTTGCTTCTTCATTTTACCCGGAAGGAAATTCAGTGCAACTTTAATGTCAACTAAAACTTTAAAAAGTCCCCTAAATTTTAAACCCCAGTTGTTGAAAACTAGAACAATCGTCTACACTTTAACCAGTGCCATATCAGAGGCAGATGGACACATTGGTTAAGATTTCAGGCTTTGGAGTAGATGGTTGGATTACACTACAAGCTCTGTTATTAACCATGGAATGTTGATTAATCTCTTAGGGTGTTTAGTTCCTCTTCTAGGAAAAGAATGACAATAATAAATACTACTTACTTGATAGGGCCCTTGCAAGAAACGAGATGATGAACATGAAATAATGCTGTATGTTTTGAGATTAAAAAATGAGTTAATGAACACAGTTGTCTCACATGGAGTAACTACTCAACTTAATTTTGATATTATCATTGTTATTTGATAACATTCGTTTCCTTTATGTGTGTGCACAGAGTGGTCTGGCTCACTAAATAGACCAAATCCTATGATTAGAAACAGTGTATTATTTCTAAAATCTTTAAAGAAGTTTCATGCTACCCTTCTGGAAATTAGTATCTACCGTTACACTTCCGCACATCAATAAATCCTGGACTGAGTGACATGTGAAGAAAGGAAGTCCTTAAGCGCCACCTGGTGGTATATTCTTGATTTTGCTTCTATCTCCGCTACCAATACTTTCACAAATCCCATAGGATCATGCGGAATGAAGTCTTGGCCTATTAAGTTAATTAAGCACTACTTGGCACCATGGTGTGTATGACCTAATCTAAGAATTTTCGTGATCCAAAAATGAGACTAAATTTGGAGTAACGTCTCTCCTTTAACTGTGAATTGAGTCACGGCCAAACTCTTATTAGAATGATTTTTGATTATGTGATTTCTGGGTTAGGTACTCCAAAATTAACTTACCAATTGAATGTTCACAAAAATCTAAAACACTTATCCACCGTTCATTAAAATTTAAATAAAATTTTTGCATTAATGCCAGCCAACACTCTCTCTGCCAAACTATAGATTTGACTTTCTTGCCAACATTTGTCCCAAACCAAAGCATAGCAGGGTGTAAGGCCATTAATACTGTTATTTTCTCCATCTACTTTTTTTCCCCCACAGCTTTCAAGATTCTGCATAGGTAATAGTTCTTTCCTAGTACTGCAAGCCAGCTGTGACATAGTGACAAGATGCAGCCAAGTGGATCGATAATAATAATAATAATCCAGGTACCACGTTGGCAGGAGTCATAAGTTGCATTGACTTTAGTGGGTAATTTGTGCACTTTGGGCAATGTGGCCACATACGTTTAGGACTAGCAGGGAAAAGATGGCTGTATATCAATTAATGCAGGTGGTGGCAGCCAATTAGTGGAATTAGAATAACCTAGTTCAGAGATTCGTATTTCCAAACTCTCAAATGTTTTACAAACACTGCCTTTGGATGTGCTGTCCTTTGAGTAGGAATTTCTTACCATAAATAGATAGCTCTCCTGTGGCCCAATTAAGTCAACTCCTTAACCTGTATTTTTTAAAATAAGTGGGTTGATTTTAATTATAGCCTTTTAGCACCTACATAGGAACCCGGTTTGTTACCTTACTTAGAAAATTTATGAGTGTGTAAGAATGTGGTTTCACTAAGGTGAGTCTCATTTGGAAACTGTCCAGAGAAACTGATTATATCAACTAGCATTATGGCTCATAATCTCTCCCATCCATTCCTTCTCTCCATTCCCAAGGCTACTACCTTGGTTTAGACTCTCATTATTTCTTTGAACTAGCTCAAGCATCCCTTAACTAGTCTCCCAGTCTCAAATATCTATCTACTAAAATCTCTCACATGCTGTGGCCAGGACAAACTTCTTGAAACAAATTTCTCGTGTTGTCACTTCCCCACTCAAACTTTTTATATATGCAAACATAAATGTATATGTACATACATGTGCACTTACTTGTGTACCTACTTTTCAATATTTGAAATATTTTGTTTCAAATATTTTTATTTGTATGAATTGACCTTTTATCATCAATACTTTTTTACTATTGATAAAGTATAAATATGCAAACACATATATACATAAATGCATAATATTAAAAGAGTTAAATCCTTGTTCTGATATTCAAGGTCTACCATTGCTTGGTCCTGTCTCTCTTTCCAGCTTGGCTATTACCACAGTATTCCCTTCAAACTCTCAAATTATCTTAATCATTGTTTCCAGACTGATACATATTAATAGACAACATTTAGGCTTTGAAACAAGCAGACCTGGATTTAAACATTTCGCCAACTATCACAATGAACTATTTTAAGAAAACCATTCACTGTCTTTGAACTTTTGTCTCCTCAATAGTAAATAAGAATAACAATACATTTTTCATAGGGTTGTTTTGAAGACTGAATGAAGTAATGTACTTAGAATAGGCTCATAGTATTCATGCTAGTTATTTCTCTCACCCCTTTTATACCTAGTAGTATTTTATCTATACATCTTTAAGGATGTGTGACATTTTCTATATGGTAGTAAAGTTTGCATAAACTATATGTTTTACAAATTCCAGGACAGAAATGGGGAAAACATTGGCACACTTATTGCCACCTGTCCCTTTCCACCTTTCCATGCTCATAGCAGGAATCCTTCCACAAAGCTTAGTGAAACACCAAGCGCCCTGCCCCCCCGATTCTTCTTCCTTTTTTTTTTTTTTTTTTTTTATTATACTTTAAGTTCTAGGGTACATGTGCATAACGTGCAGGTTTGTTACATATGTATACTTATGCCATGTTGGTGTGCTGCACCCATCAACTCGTCAGCACCCATCAATTCATCATTTATATCATGTATAACTCCCCAATGCAATCCCTCCCTCCTCCCCACTCCCCCCTCCCCATGATAGGCCCCAGTGTGTGATGTTCCCCTTCCCGAGTCCAAGTGATCTCATTGTTCAGTTCCCACCTATGAGTGAGAACATGCGGTGTTTGGTTTTCTGTTCTTGTGATAGTTTGCTAAGAATGATGGTTTCCAGCTGCATCCATGTCCCTACAAAGGACGCAAACTCATCCTTTTTTATGGCTGCATAGTATTCCATGGTGTATATGTGCCACATTTTCTTAATCCAGTCTGTCACAGATGGACATTTGGGTTGATTCCAAGTCTTTGCTATTGTGAATAGTGCCGCAATAAACATACGTGTGCATGTGTCTTTGTAGTAGAATAATTTATAATCCTTTGGGTATATACCCAGTAGTGGGATGGCTGGGTCATATGGTACATCTAGTTCTAGATCCTTGAGGAATTGCCATACTGTTTTCCATAATGGTTGAACTAGTTTACAATCCCACCAACAGTGTAAAAGTGTTCCTATTTCTCCACATCCTCTCCAACACCTGTTGTTTCCTGACTTCTTAATGATTGCCATTCTAACTGGTGTGAGATGGTATCTCATTGTGGTTTTGATTTGCATTTCTCTGATGGCGAGTGACGATGAGCATTTTTTCATGTGTCTGTTGGCTGTATGAATATCTTCTTTTGAGAAATGTCTGTTCATATCCTTTCCCCACTTTTCGATGGGGTTGTTTGTTTTTTTCTCGTATATTTGTTTGAGTTCTTTGTAGATTCTGGATATTAGCCCTTTGTCAGATGAGTAGGTTGCAAAAATTTTCTCCCATTCTGTAGGTTGCCTGTTCAACCTGAGAGAAACAAGAAATGGGGAAAGGATTCCCTATTTAATAAATGGTGCTGGGAAAATTGGCTAGCCATAAGTAGAAAGCTGAAACTGGATCCTTTCCTTACCCCTTATACGAAGATTAATTCAAGATGGATTAGAGACTTAAATGTTAGACCTATTACCATAAAAACCCTAGAAGAAAATCTAGGTAGTACCATTCAGGACATAGGCATGGGCAAGGACTTCATGTCTAAAACACCAAAAGCAACGGCAGCAAAAGCAAAAATTGACAAATGGGATCTAATTAAACTAAAGAGCTTTTGCACAGCAAAAGAAACTACCATCAGAGTGAACAGGCAACCTACAGAATGGGAGAAAATTTTTTTTTTTTTTTACTTCTGAGACAGGGTCACTCTGATTGCTCAGGCTAAAGTGCAGTGGCCCTATTTTGACTCGCTGCATCCTGCACTTCCCTGGACTCAGACGGTTCTCCCACCTCAGCCTCCTGAATAGCTGGGAGCACAGGTGCACACCACCATGCCTGGCTAATTTTTGTATTTTTAGTAGATACAGGATTTTGTAATGTTGCCCAGGCTGGTTTTGAACTCCTGGACTCAAACAATCGTCTGCCTCAGCCTCCCAAAGTGCTGGCAGTACAGGCATGAGCCATCGTGCCAGCCAAACACTTTTAGTAAGCTCAGGATTCTTTAACTCTTTTCTTTTTAAAAAGCAAAATGGGGAAATGTAGACACAAACTGGATATCACTACTTGATATCAGAATCAGAGATTAACCAGTGCATATCCATCATTGCAGTCAAAGGCACCTTCAAGGACACCTACCACACTTTACTGATGCTTTGAGGCACATATGTTCCTAGATGCTCCAAGCACTGCAGTAAAGGATTTAAACAGCAGTGAAGTCCATAAATCGGTAAAATTGAAATAGAGATGTGTGTTGATAAGGGAAGGGAGACAACTGAGAAAAAAATCACCTCAGATTGATAAGTTATTTACCAGATCAGAAAATGTCCCTCTACACATAAAGATGTCCTTGTTTTCAAATCTTACATTGATCCTTGAGACTGTGATCTGTTCTGTGACCACTGAAAGCACCAGCATTATTACAAGCAGTCAGAGGGTTTGAGTCTGGATGGTGCCAAAAGAGTCTCCATATGGTCTCAGGAAAGCATTCAGAACAGAGGCCCAGTCTCCCAACTGGTAGCCTAAAAGTCTACACGTTATTAATAATGCTGCCACCCTCTGAAAACAAACCCACTTATTAATGGGAAATGGAGGCTCTTTAATAGACGCAACAGAGAGAAGCCAACTAAAGAAATGCTAATAGCCTCTTTGGTGACTGGTCTGGGCTTTGGCAAAGGAAGTGGTTCTCGAATATGAGCTCGCATTTAATCATCTTGTGCTTATTAAAAAATGCAGGATTCCAAGACAATATCCCCAGGAATCCATATGTGTTTTTATATTTATATGAATGTGTATGCATATATGTACTTACACACAGATATATATTTGTGTTTGTTACATATATATATACATGTTATATATATATTGTTACATATATATATTGTTACATATATATATGTTATATATATATATATATTGTTACATATATACATACACACACACACACACACACACACATCTATATCTGCCATGAATTGAATGTGTTCCCCAAAAGGCATGTGTTGGAAATTTAATACCCAATGCAACAGTGTTTTGGAAATGGGTCTAACGAGAGGTGTTTTGGTCATAAGAGCTCCATACTTATAAATGGAATAATACTATTTATGAAAGACTTGAACCTGAGTGTCCTATCTCTTGCTCTCTCATGCATGTACATTTTTGTCCTTGCACCATGGGAAGCAGCAAGAAGACTGTCACCAGATGCAGGATCTTTGACATTGGACTTCCCAGCTTCCAGAACCTTAAGACCTATGTATCTATTCTTTATAAATTACTTAATCTCAGGTATTCTGTTATGTAACCCCAAACAGATTAAGACAAATAAATGGTACTGGGAAATGGGACTGTTACCACAACAAATACCAGAAGATGTGATAAGGGCTTTGGAACAGGGTAAAGAGTAGAGACTGGAAGAATTTGCAGAGGCAGGCTATAAAAGCCTAGCTTGCTATACAGGGAGTATTAAGGGTGCATCTTCTGCGGGCTCAGAAGAAGAGAAGAGCTGTAAGAAGAACCTAAATCTTCTTACAGATTACTTAAGTGGTCATGATCAGAATACTGGGAGAAATACAGAAAGTAAAGATCATTTTGATGACATCTCAGGTGGAAATAACAAACAAAGTATTGGAAACTAAAATAGAGGCCATCCTTGTTATTCAGTCACCAAAAACTTGGCAGAATAGTGTCTATGTCTTAGGACTCCATGAAGATTGAAGAGCTATGAGCTAGGATATCTGGCAGAAGTAATATTTAAGCATCAAAGTGTTCAAGATGCTGTATGACTTCTATTACCTGCTTACAGTAAAATAAGAGAAGGAGAGAAAAATATAATGATGGAATGTATCATTAAAAGGGAAGCAGGATAGAAAGATTTTGAAAAATCTCAGCCTGGCCATGTAAAGAATTAAAAAGTGTGTTCAGTAGAGAATATTAAGTGTGTGGCCGAGTGACTCTTTGCTAAAAAGATTAATATGGGTAGAAGAAAGCCAGGTTCTATTGAGTAAGCAATAGAAGAACAACCTTAAAGGCATTTCACTGACCTTCAAGGTAAGATAGAACTTTAAAGGCAAAGTTTTCAGAGAGGTGGCTACAGGACTTCAGGATTCACTGCCCCTTTGCTTTAGGACTCTGCTTCCTGAATGCAGTGCCTCTTGACCATCCTAGTCTTGGCTCAAGTGGACCCAAGTGAGGCTTGATCCACTAAAGGCACAAACTGTAAATCCTGGCAGCACCCCACGGTACTAATTCTGCAGGTGCACAGCAGGCAGGAGCTCTGGGACCATGGCAACCTCTACTTAGATTTCAAAGTATGTTACAGACTAGAGACCATGGCAAAGACTTGCTGCAGAGGCAGACCCACTGCAGAATGTCCCGACTAGGCAAATGCCTAGTGGAGTCATAAGAGTGGAGTAGCCCCCAAGACCTCAGAACTACTGAACCGTCAATATGCAGCTCCTGTCTGGGAAAGCCGCGGGTATGAGACTGCAACCCATGAGGGCTGCTAGGTGAACTAAGCCTGCTAAAGTCATAGGGATGGGCTGCCTGATGCCTTGGAGGTCCAATCCTTGTTCCAGTGTGCTGAGAAGGCAAGACATGAAATCAAAAAAGGTTATTCTCCAGCTTTAAGATTTAGTTTTTCCCCTATTGGATTTTGGACTTACTTGGGACTAGTTACCCCTTTTTTCTTGCCTATTTGTCCATTTTGAATAAGATTGTCTATTCTATGCCTGTTACAAAACTGTAATTTGGAAATAGATAACTTGCTTTGGTTTCACAGGCTCATAGCTGGAGGGCATTTGCCTCAAAATGAATCATGCCTTGACTTTCACCCTCATTCTTTTCAGAGGAGACTCTCAACCTTGACCTTTTGAGTTGGTGCTGGAACAAACTGAAACTTTGAGGGTATTGGAATAAAAGTAATGTATTTTGCTTGTGAGAAGGACATGGATTTGGGGGACAAAGGTTGGAATGCTGTGGTTTGAATGTGGTTCCCAAAAGCATATATTGGAAATTTAATATCCAATGGGGCCTAATGGGAGGTATTTGTGAAGTGGGCTACATCTTCATGAATTGATTAATAATGCCAGTTATAAAAGAGTTTGGGGCTGTGAGTTCAGTCTCTTCATCTTTTGAGCATATACTCTTTTGCCTTTCTACCAAAAGAAAGGTGATGAGCAAGAAGGTCCTCACCAGAAGTGAGTCCGTTGATTTCGGACTCCCCAGCATCTAGAACTATAAGAAACAAATATCTGTTCTTTGCAGAAACTAAAAACCAAATACCACATGTTCTCACTTACAAGTGGGAGCTAAACACTGGGTACACATGAACATGAAGATGGTAACAACATAAACTGGAGACTACTAGATTGGGAAGGGACAGAGTGGGACAAGGGTTAAAAAACTACCTCTTGGATACCATGATCACTACCTGAGTGACAGGATCAGTCATACAAACAGCAGCATCATGCAATATACCCATGTAACTAACCTGCATATGTACCTCCTGAATCTAAAATAAAAGTCAAAATATGTTTTAAAAAGGAAAGAAATGTCTATTTTATATAAATCAACTTGTCTTGGGTATTCTGTTTCAGCAGTCCCAAAAAGACTAAGGCAACACTCAAAAGCAAAAGTTGGTGGTGGTCTGAGCTTCATTACCAACTTTTCAGTTTTCCTTTGTGAAAGTGGCAAAAATTAGTTTGATTATTGGAAAATATGATAAGCCTAATTGATGTATTAAAAGTAACATGATGAATTAGAGAACATTTTCTCAAGGTGATTTACCCTCTATTTACACATATAAGTAAGTATGTGGGTGACAGCCATATCATGCCAGTGAATACATCCCTTGTCTCATCAAAAAAGGTGACCAAAGTGTATAAAGGTCATATAGTATTGATTATACACGGCATCACAAAAAGAAGAAATCAGAGGACATTACCGTTATAATATTAAATAAGAATTTTCCAGTGGAGGAGATGTGTCATATACTTAGAAGGAGTTAAAAGGAAAGTTCATTATGTAAGACAAGACAACGTGGGAAAATGAATTGTTTGGTCGCAAATTATGTTTGATTTATTTATAGAAATGTTTCTTTCAAAGCCTCTGTGAAAACATCTTTCTGTTTGTTGCAAAGACATCAACTAAGCAAGTCAATATAATTTGGGAATTGAAGACTACTATGGTCTAGAGAAGAGTTTTTCTGTTGCGGCACTATTGGCATTCTAGCTTGGTATTCCTTTGTTATAGGAGGCTGCCCTGTACACTCCAGGATGTTTAGAGCATCCATACTCTACATACCATATGGCAGTAACATCCCCAATCCATCCTCCAGTAGTGACGACTAAAGATGTCTCCAGATAGATCCTTGGGGGCTAAATTACTCAGTTTGAGAAGCACTGGTGTAGGCACATAGACTCCAAAGTCATAGGTGTATAGGTGGCAGAGAAGTAGGAAAGAAGGTTAAACATATAAAGAATTGGAGGATACAAAACTATCTACAGGGTATGTTTGGCAGGGGCAGGGGAGACAGAAGCTAAAGAAGTTTAGTCAAAGAGGTAGGAGAGAAACCAAGAAAACATGCTCTTTCTAAAAGTGAGAATGTTTCATGAAGGAGACAATATAACTCAAGGATAGAAAAGCATCCATTAGGTCTGAGAAATAAAAGACTATTAGTGACTCAATGGAACTGGTTTGAGGAGGTTGGTCAGGCATAAATGAATGAGCAAAAAAGGAAGAGAACATTGATTAATTTTTAAATAATGTAGGACATAAATGAAGTAGAGAGAGAATTAGCTAGGTAGGTAATTGGAGAAGAAAGCTTTTATTTATTTTGATGTATGTATTTTTAGTGATAAGAGAAATAAGACCTACAGATTAAAAGAAAAGAAATGTTTAGAAGAGAAGACGCTGAAAAACTTGAATTTTGAGACAGAGTAATGACACTAACTTTATTGTTTTAAATCTTATTATATAAAATGACAGTAACCAGAGGAGAAGCGTGATGTCTAGGTTACGGCGCTGGTTTTACTATGAACTGACAGCATGACAGGTGTCCTTATATAAGAGACTCCATTTTTGCAAGCATGAAAAATGAAGCATTTAGAAAATGAAGGAACATTAAGAAGTTAAGGTCAAAAGAAAATGTCAAATCTGTGAAAGAAAAGGACAGTGCCTAGAGACAGCAGGAGTGGATGCTAGGGGCAAGGTGTAATATTAAACCAAAATTCAATCAGCCAATTACTGCCTGACGTAGTCACCCCTTAATAGATTGTTTTAAAAGACATTTGGATCTTTTTTTACTTGAGAGCTATAACCTATGCAATAACTACACCTTTTTCTGGGAAGCTAAATGACATTAAAAACAACACAGAGAAATGTATGAAATGCTGCTATCTTCTACAACAATCATCCATTTTAGACAGCTTCCCCTAGTCCATGAATTATCAGTCTTCCACCTTCAAACATAATTTGGAAGCATGTTATTTTATGAAAAGAAGGAACGACAATTACTCCTCAAATTGTGCTTTTTTTTTTTTTTTTTTTTGAGACGGAGTCTCACTCTGTCACTCTGTCACTCGGGCTGGAGTGCAGTGGCCGGATCTCAGCTCACTGCAAGCTCCGCCTCCCAAGTTTACGCCATTCTCCTGCCTCAGCCTCCCGAGTAGCTGGGACTACAGGCGCCCACCACCTCGCCCGGCTAGTTTATTTTGTATTTTTTTTTAGTAGAGACGGGGTTTCACCATGTTAGCCAGGATGGTCTCGATCTCCTGACCTCGTGATCCGCCCGTCTCGGCCTCCCAAAGTGCTGGGATTACAGGCTTGAGCCAAAATTGTTCTTATTTTTATAGTTCTGATAGCTATATCCCTCCAAAATATTAGAGAAGCTGGTAATCACGTAGGTCCTTTGAGTTTCTTTTATTTTCCTTATAATGGAGAAGTTTGATAACATGGTATCTGGAGTCCTTTTAGTGTTGAAAACTAAACTATTATCATTCTATTGTGGCTTGGGGACCCTAGGTCTGACCTACAGTGAAATGCAGTGTCTGAAGTTAAGGTAGGCTCTCTCTCTCTCTCTCTCTCTCTCTCTCTCTCTCTCTCTCTCTCTTTCTCTCCCTGTGTGTGTGTAATTAGGCATTTTAGTTATCAGGCAATTTAAGTATATTAACTCTTTAAATGATGAAATAATCATCTAGTGCCCTGAGGCAGCAATTTACTAAATGGTATTCTAAGTAGCCTGGAAAATATAATGGAGCCTCTGAAAAATGACCAAAATCTTTGGACTGGAAATTGTCCTCAAATTGTCCAGCATAAAACCATGTTGGCGCAAAGATGGTATCCATTAACAATGTTTCATATATAACATATATGTAACCATAAACATTTTTGTGATTTATTCCTAAGCAAATGTGCATTTGCTGACGTGGAGGAACAATCTTCAGGGGAAATGACTGTAACGTACGATTTGATGTGTCTTTCAAATCAAGCTCCCATTAAAGACCTAAGCATTTGTCTACATGAATCAAAAATAAATGGCCACTTACATTGATGCAGGAATTTTGTCAGCAAAATGATAAGTAAACAATTATATCTGAATGTGTCAGAATATACGATAATATTTTAATACAGTATCTCAGAAGTGGCTAGGTTTTTGCTTTAACTAATGTTTCATAGAAAATCTCAATAAGAGGTAAAGAAATTAGAATATTAGCTGAGTTATCACTCTTCATTATAATAAGAAATGTTCTCCAAATGATGTTTCGTAGAAAATCTCAATGAGGGGTGAAGAAATAAGAATATTAGCTGAGTTATCACTCTATTATAATAAGCAACATTCTCCGTCTTACTATCCACATAATGCAGAAAGGAGGTAAGATTTATAAAACAACCCTTTACAAAATGTGTGTTAATTAACATAGGATACATTATCTCAGAGAGGAAAGATCACTGAGGAAGGGGTACAAAGGCCAGATTTTAGTCTTACACCTGTTATTTATGAGCTTTAAAACTCTGCCTTCACTGTCTTCTCTGGTTGAATCCTCAGATTCTATTTTGGGTGAGGGTCCTCTTCTCTAGCACGAAGGGGTAGACCTTGGCTAAAATGTGCTCCATGAGTTCACAGACACAAGGATTGGTTTGTGTAATCCAGACACCAATCAATCACCACCTAGAAATTCATAGCCCTTGAGACTGGGTCAGGAATGGGTCCAAGAGCAGGAAGCTCAGTACTCCAATTCAGAGATGCATGCACACAATCTCAGTTCTGCGCAACATTTTGTGGATGTGGTCAAAGTACGAAGAAAGAAAGACCTATGACAATCGCTGAAAAGTCAAGCTGTTATTAAACCAAGGGTTATCCCAGTCTACCTGTGGGCTTCAGTTCACATGCAACAATAAATTTTTTTATTGTTTAAAACCACGTCTATCAGATTTTTCGCTATTTGCTGTCAAATATATCCTTACTATTACATATATTAAGATCAAGCCTTTATTTCGTTGACTTGAGCTTTTATTTCTTCACTTGTGAAATGAACAAATCTCTGGCTATATTAATGATATTGTAGGAATATCTGACCAGATATGTTTGTGAAAATCCTTAGTAAAGATTTTAATGCATGTAAGGTGCTATCTATTTTACAAATAAAAACAATTGTATTTTTCCCTTAGGAATCAAAAGTTATAACTCTTAAGATGACATTTTGTTACAGAAGGGTTTTTTTTAGGTCCTTTGACTTGACTAAGTCATACTGTCTGCTCTTGCCAGATGTGTAGTACACAAAGTAAGGTGGAAAACTGAGTTACTAGGTATAAAAGTGCATTTTCTCTAGTACATCCCCCTAAAGGCTGTGAATATAGTCTTTCTTGATCTGCATTCACTATGAAGAAAACTTTCACATAAATCCTAACGCATGCAAGGAGGGGCATAAGAACAATTTTTTCCCTCTACACCACTCTGAATTGTAGCATTCCTATAAAAGTTGTTTCATTTTTCATGGAGTATACTGCTTTTAATTTTCATTAAATGAAGCTAGGTGGCTCTTATACTGATGTCTTCAAATATCGGCTATTCAATGTAATAACAAAAGCCAAAATTCTTGCTTTTTTAAGTTTTTCTAAAGAATCAATAAACATACATGGAGTTTGAAGAAACGTGTGCACTTTAAATTCTTGAAGTGTATTTGTGGTAGATTCTTTCAACCCCTTACTCCTCCCCCCAAAGCAGTGGAATTAGACATTGAAACCTTGTCCTGTGACTTTCCAACACCTTCCTCCTCTTTGACCTTGGACATAGTCATGTGATCTGCCTTGGCCAATGTGAAGTTGTTAGAATGACACAGCAGAAGCTTGAAATGTCTGACTGATGGAGCTCGTTTTCCTAGTACCTCTGTCTCTGTGATGAGAAAATGTCAAGTTATCCTGCTTGGTGTAAAAGAGACACAATCAAACTGCCCAGCCAAGCTCAGCATAGATCAGCAGAGCTATCCAGCCCAGCCACAGACCAGTCCACCCACAGCTGATCCGGAGATGTATGAAAAATGACATTTGATCATGCTTTAAGCTCCTAGGTTTGAGAGGATTGGTTTTGCAGCATTTTTGTGTCAATAGCAAAATTATACAGCTGTGTCTCTCTGTGTGTGTGTGTGTGGTATCTGCTTAACATTGTGTGATGTACGAATATATATAATTTACTGTCCTTAGACTGCAATGAGCTAGAACTCCAAAAATAGGGATAAGAGGGATGCAAATGATTGCAATAAATAGCAGGACGCCGCGAGTTTCATAAGGATCTTGAAAGCCAGGACTGATTTCTTCACCAGTGCATCTTCTATATCAAGCATACATTTACAGTTGCATGATTCCAAATTGTCATCACTTGTCATGAAAGTGACAGGTGACATTGTCTACAACCAAATGGCTTTGTTATTAATCACAACTGACTGGAATCCAGGGAAATAACCTTTATTTTGCTTTTTAATTTCAGGTTAAATCTTAATATGCCAAACAAAACTTCATCTCCAGAATGAAAGAAATCCAGTATGGTTTATTTAGCTTATTCTGTTCATTCCTATTCTCCTTTCAAGTTGCTATTCTCAAGGGCCAGGAGAAAACATCTTTTGTGAGGCTAGCTCTCTTATCTCCTCATATTCTCTCTCCCACATAGCATTTGTTTCTTTGTAACCCTTTGCTGCTCCTGAGCTAGAGGATCTACAAAATAATTGGAAATTTAGCAGTGAGATTAATTTTTTGCTAGCATTTACCTTTATTAGACTGAAAGACTGTGTGCTTTCATCTGATTGCAATACATGCACGTACAGCTATGTATACAATACATGCACGTATGGGTATGTATGCATGTGTAATATGTACATATATGTGTATATACAATATATAAATTGTAATATACATACATAAGTATATAAAATTGTAATTACATACATATGTATATATGTATGCATTGCAATATGCATAATATAGCTATATATATATTTTACATATATATATTTGAGGGAATTTATTAAGTAGTATTAACTCACACTATCACAGGGTCCTATGGTAGGCTGTCTATAAGCTGAGGAGCAAGGAAACCAGTCTGAGTCCCAAAGCTGAAGAATTTGGAGTCTGATTTTCAGCATGGGAGACAGATGTAGACTGGGAGGCTAAGCCAGTCTAGCCTCTTCACGTTTCTCTGCCTGCTTTATATTCTGGCCACACTGGCAGCTGATTAGATTGTGCCCACCCAGATTAAGGGTGGGTCTGCCTTTCTCAGTCCACTGACTCAAACGTTAATCTCATTTGGCAACACCCTCACAGACACATCCAGGATCAATACTTTGCATCCTTCAATCCAATCAGGTTGACACTCAGTGTTAAACATCCCAATGAATATATATTGCAAGAAGAAATATATGTGTATTTTTTCTTACTATATTACCATATGTCAACTCTAAGAAAATAGTATGGAAGAAGAGAAGAAAAACCTTAATAAACACATAAGTAACGCCAGAAACATCCTTGTAGAATTAGGATATATAATATATCTCTATGTTTTAATCTTTCTTTTTTTTTTTTTCTCCCCACAGCCATGCTTCTAAATATGCCTGAATTAGGTACAGTACGGACTTGGCATAAACTCTCTCCAGTCAAGGTGCATACTTAGGTAGAATTTTCTGTTTCAAAAGTGATTGATAAACAGATGGTGTATCAGTCAAGATTCTCCAGAGAAAAAGAAACAATTAAAAATGTGTAGACAGATGGATGAATGGATGGAGAAAGAGACAGAAAGAAAGATAAATTGATTTATTTAAAGAAATTGGTTTATGTGAGTGTGGAGGCTAGTAAGTCCAAAATCTGCAGGATAGACCAACAAGCTGGAGACCCAGGAAAGAATGAAGGTTGCAGCTCAGGTCTAAGGTAGTCTGCTGCCAGATTGCCTCTTCCTCAGGAGAGAAAGATTTTAGGAGAGGGGAGAGGTCAGTCTTTTTTTTTTTTTTTTTCCTATTAAGGTCTTCCCGTGATGAAATGAGGCCCACCTAGATTATGGAGGTTAATCTGCTTCACTCAAAGTCTACTAATTTACATGTTAATATCATCTTAAAAATTCCTTCACAGCAGAATTCAAAATAGTGTTTGACCAAATATCTGGACCTTAATATGTAAAATTATTAATTACAGAGGGACAGGTTATGGAAGACAAAGAACAATTTTTTTTAGCAGGTAAAGAATTAGGTTTATTAATTTTAGGTAAACTGAAATTATCCTAAATTACTTTTAATTCAAATCAAAAGACGAGGATAGACAATGTAGAATTGTCTTGTAAACAGTGTCAAAATCACGTAAAACTGAGGAGACTCAAGGAATTAAAAAAAAAAAAAAAAACGTACTGGGCAAGAATTACCAGTTCACTTCTGGACTATGAGTTTAAAATTTCTTTCTTCGCTGTATAAATATTACCTAAATCTCCATTTTTCTCCATCTTAGCATTCTTAGACATAGTATCACTGTCACATAGAACAAAGCACTTTAAGTTTTCCTGCAGGTAACATGAATCTCAAATATCAGCAGAGTATCATCTTTATTGTGATGTGTTACAGTCAAAGAGAAATATAAACTTTGTATCCTCTGTGGGATTTTCTTTCTGAAAAACACTGAAAGTCTATTATAAAGCGTGTCATAAAAATCTCTCCCTCAGCCCTAGATTAGCCCATAACTACCTAGTGATCCAACGTGAAGTGTGATGTTATTACAGAAAATTCACATCCTCTTGCAAAAAAAGGAATCTCAGTAAGACCTAAAGAAATAATAGAGGTCTTATTTCACATTTGTTCTTTTCTAGAAGAAGATGAGGGCCATCTTAGACTCATTCAAGTTCTCAAATATAAACCAATCTCTCAAGGAATTTCCAACACTTCTGAATGCAATGTAACTTACCTGTGTCACACAGACAATTCAATATTATATATTTTTAGGACCTCTCCATAAAAGAACTCATCTTGATGCCTTTTTACTGTGTTAATATTCAATATTATCAAATCAGAAGTATTTGGTTTTATAATAAAGTCTTGTCTGATTAATAAGGCAATTATTTACTTTTATATACTTAAAAATATTCTGACTTCTTTACTATCTTTAAAGGTAGGATGAAAATGCTGGAAGTTTGAAAATGTGTGTGAATATAATAAAGCAGGTTTGGCTTTCTGCACTATCCAGACAGGGGTCCACATGTGTTGTTCTGGGTTCCCATGGTAACTTAAATAGAAACTTTCACAATGTCTGGAGTCCTTAATGTCCTGTAAATGAAGGAGGAGGATGTCCTCTAGTTCCTTGTAGCAGGAACCTGCTTAGGTGGCACCAACCCTTCCAAATGAAACAGTACATCTGTAAAAGGAAAACTGAGGGCATGTACATCCTAAATCTGAAGAGGACCTGGGAGAAACTTCTGCTGACAGTTTATGCCACTGTTGCCCTTGAAAACCCTGCTGATGTCAATGTCAGATCGTCCAGGAATCCTGGCCAGTGGGCTGTGCTGAAATTCGCTGCTGCGACTGAAGCCACTCCTCTTGCTGGTCCCTTCACTACTGAAATCCTCACTAACCAGATCCAGGCAACCTTCTGGGAGCCCGGCTTCTGGTTACTGATCTCAGGGCTGACAACCAGTCTCTCACAGAAGCATCTTGTGTTAACCTGACTACCCTTACTCTGTGAAACACATATTCTTCTCTGTGCTGTGTGGACATTTTCCTCCCACGCAGTAAAAAGGTAGCTCACTTAGTGGGTTTGATTTGGTGGATGCTGATATGAGATGGCTGTGTCCCCACCCAAATGTCATGTTGAATTGTAGTTCCCATAATCCCCACATGTCGTGGAGGAACCCAGCGGGAGATAATTGAATTGGGGGAGGTTTCTCACATCCTGTTCTTCCGATAGTCAGTGGTGCTTTTTCCCCCTTTTCCTCGACTCTTCTCCTTGCTGCTGCCATGTGAATAAGGATGTGCTTGCTTCCCCTTCTGCCATAATTGTAAGTTTCCTGAGGCCTCCCCAGTCATGCCAAACAGTTAGTTAATAAATCTCTTTCTTTATAAATTACCCAGTCTTGGGCATGTCTTTATTAGCAGCGTGAGAAGTTCTGCACATGCATGGCACCGTCTCCTGGGAACACTCTTGGGAAGTCATGCCTGATCCCTACATCTAGAGAACCTGAAGAGACTGAAAAGGAAGAGCCGGCTGCTGCTGCTGACAAAGCTGTTACCATGAAGGAATTTCAAGGTTATTGGACTGTTCCAGATTCCAATTGCACTGCTGCTCAGCCTCGGATTGCAAACTGGTCTGAAGGTGGCAAGTGCCCTCTATGCCTGTTTAGCAGGTCCCTACGTAGGACTGGAGCAGAGCACTCAGCCTGCCATGGATGCCTAGTCTGCAGCTCCCACTGCTCTGGCCACTGAATGGGGAGGAAGAACCACTGAGTAGTCTTAAGCTGTCCTTCCAAAGACTCTTAAGCAACATGGAGATGAGGTTAACAGTCTTTTGTTTTTTTTTTCTCCAAACTCAGGGTCAAATAAGACTAATCAGAGATCATTATGATTAGCATTTATTGAGCACTTACTATGTGCCAGGCCATGTAAACTCAATTAAGGCGTGGGCTTTCTCTGCATTAATTACTATAGCCCACCCAGTACCTAAAGCATTGCCTGACTTATAATAAGCATTTCATAAGTATTTATTGACTTGGAGTCCTTTCTTCACCTAATCCTAATAGCAATATCTGAGTCAGATCCATTATATTTCTCAATTTTCATATGCGATAGGTGAATCTTAGATAGAATGAGATATGTGTCCAAAGTCACACATCTAGTAAGTGACACTGCTGGAACTGGAACTCATGTCTGTTTGAAGCCAAAGACTATGTTCTTAATATCTATGTCATTCGAATTTTCAAAATTTACAAGACACCATGAGAGTACTAAAAATGCATGAACTGGATTATGTGGATGCTCTTTTCTATGTATATTTTTGAAAACCATGATGTGTCAGGCAGTAGTTCAGGTGCTAAAGTCAAATGGCAAGTAAGATAAATGCTTGCTGTCATGGACCCCATTTAATATAATTAAAATAACAGTGGTTTGGCCAGACACAGAAAACAAATATCCATGGTTCTACTTATATGAGGTGTCTTCAGTAGTCATATTCACAGAAACAGGCAGCAGAATAGAGGTCAACCAGGGCCTAAGGAGAGGGAAGAAATGGGAAGTTACTGTTTAATAAGTAGAGTTTCAGTGTGAGATGATGAGGCTAGTGGTGATGGTTGTACAACAGTTAAATGTATTTAATGCCACTAAACTATTTGGGTGAAAACTGTTAAAATGCTAAATTTTATTTTATATATATAGCCACAATATTTTTTAATAATCATGGTTTAGAAAATGTTGAACAGAAATTCTGTTTAGGATAGTGATGTTTGTAAGATACTGGTTTTAGTTAAGATATAGTTTTGAGAAGTTAACAAATAGGTAATAATTATCAATACAAATCTATTAGTCTAACATCTGTTTTATTTTTAAGGTTTTCTATTTTACAAGGAACAATATAGTTTTCCCAATTTTTTTCTCAATCTTCTGTTTCATAAATTTTCCATACTTTCCAGTAGTTTTTGACCTTTTGTGGATCAGGAAAATCTTTAGAACTTAATGTCATTTAAGGTTGCCTTTCCACAAGGCATCCTTAGACTCACAAAAATACATAAACATATGGGTATACGTAAACAATTCTATAAAGAAAATCACTGGATTGAAAGACAACATGAAGGTCTCATTAGTGCACTTAATCAGAATGAGTAAATATTATGTCCTAGGTTCTGCAGAGTGACACACATATTTTTTTTTTTTTTCCTAATGAATTATGTCTGAAAAAAAGGGATGGAAAAGCACATACTTGAATTCCAGGGAAGGTAGAAAATGTTATATTTCATTCCAAATGACTCAAAAGAGGAAGTCCCCATGACAGAAGCAGGCCACTAAGCCTTTGTCAGCCTTGCTAGTTACAAGATTTATTTCCTTTACACTGGCCTCTACATTGAAACCACATTTAATTCCAACCTCCTAATTTTTTTTACATTGTTTGCAAATTTTACATATTTTATTATCAGCATATTATCACAAATCAGGATGGATTTTGTTGCTTAATAAATAAAGGCAAAAATCTCAAACCTCTAATGTCAGAATTATGGGCATTAGCAGTACATCCACTTAGAAAACCTTGTGTTTTTAAAAATATAAATATGGTACATGGAAAAGCTTTATCAGAACCTAATTAAAATAATATGTATTACTTTCTAAAATAGACCAGAGTGAAACTTTTTAAAAACAGGAGTTTGGATTGCAACAGCTAGGATTCATGGTTTCAAGATGCAGAAACCAGCTGTGACTTTCCTATGCAGAGTTGAGGGGATCTGTTGGAAGTGTTTAGACTAGGTGACAGCAGGCAGCAGGGACAGCTTAGAAAACGGGCAACAACCAAGAGCACTTTGAAGCCTAGATGGTGGGAATGACCTAATCAGAAAGGGACCATAGCACCATGCAACTTCCGGGAGGCCATCGCTTCATGTTTGCCATGATTTGCTGGCTGTAACCATGACTGAACAGCGTTGCCACATGGCAACTAAATACAATTGAGCATCCCTCAGTGTGCTTCGCTCACTCAGGATTCAGAAATATGTTCTAGTTTTCTAAGAGTTAGACAAGTACAGATAAGTAGAACCTTATCTGTACTTATAAGGGATCAGTTTCCTAAAATTTTAGCCAGCAATACGTAACATTAATATATTTGCTGTATCTAATTGGTATCTACAATTAATGTTTTTAAGTTGATTTTACATACTATAATTTTCAACTTTTCTTGCTCTTTAGCAATCATAAACATGAAATCACACGTTTGTTGTGCCACCTGTGTGTGTGTCTATATAGACACACACTACACATATACACATACACACGTTTTGTCTGATATTCAGATAAACACAAAACTTTAGAAACTAATGGGAACTGTTATTTAAAACCATTTCATACACCACCAGAAGTTCATTACTACATTTTGAAACACTGGATTAGACAATGCTCAAAAACGCTTTAACAATTAAAAAAAATCTGGGCATTTAAATCACTCTGATTACAAATTTTAAAATTCTCAATTTTTTTTCTTTTCTATGAAGTTTATCACATTCTGCTTTAATAAATCTCTATATTTAGGATTCCCTAAAAGCACAATCTGAGTGGAGGATTCTGGTTCATGTAATTTTTTCCCCCTCAGGGATAGGCTGGGAAGAGAAGTTTCTTTCAGGAGAGTGAGGACAAAGGAAGCAGGATAGGGCAGGAGACGCTAGCTTCAGTCTAATCACAGGGACAGGAAGCGCTCAGGAAGAATTGCACCACAGCACCACCTAGAGGCAGAGCCTTGTTGGTGAGTCATTGGCCATGGTCTACCCCCAGAATGGGTGTCTTATAGGAGTGGAGGGAAGGGGTACAAACCCTACCAGCCAAGCTGCTGGGAGTTACTATTATCCAACACTTCAAGAAGTAAAAGGCAAGTATATGTGACACCATCTGAGCCCACTACACAGAAAAAGCTTAATAAATGCTACCAACGTTTTTCCTACCTTAACACTCTTTGTCCTATTTATGAGCAAATCACTCAAATTCTATGACTATATGCAGATTGCATTTTGCAACCCAATTTTTCTGTTTGGATGTATATTCAATGCTACATCATCTGGACCATTAACCAAGGATTTAGGTAGCACACTTTAAAAATAAATCCTAATAAGTAATTTCAAACATTATTTTTAAACATAAAACTGTATATTTGAGAATGATGGTTTCCAGTTTCATACATGTCCCTACAAAGGACATGAACTCATCTTTTTTCATCGCTGCATAGTATTCCATGGTGTATATCTGCCAAATTTTCATAATCCAGTCTATCATTGATGGACATTTGTGTTGGTTCCAAGTCTTTGCTATTGTGAATAGTGCCACAATAAACATATGTGTGCATGTGTCTTTATAGTAGCATGATTTATAACCCTTTGGGTATATACCCAGTAATGGGATGGCTTGGTCAAATGGTATTTCTAGTTTTAGATCCTTGAGGAATCACCACACTGTCTTCTACAATGGTCGAACTAGTTTACAGTCCCACCAACTGTGTAAAAGTGTTCCTATTTCTTCACACCCTCTCCAGCACTTGTTGTTTCCTGACTTTTTAATGATCACCATTCTAACTGGTGTGAGATAGTAACTCGTTGTGGTTTTGATTTGCATTTCTCTGATGGCCAGTGATGATGAGCTTTTTTTGATGTATCTGTTGGCTGCATAAATGTCTTCTTTTGAGAAGTGTTTGTTCATATCCTTTGCCCACTTTTTGATGGGGTCGTTTATTTTTTTCTTGTAAATTTGTTCAAGTTCTTTGTAGATTCTGGATATTAGCCCTTTGTCAGATGAGTAGATTGCAAAAATTTTCTCCCATTCTGTAGGTTGCCTGTTCACTCTGATGGTAGTTTCTTTTGCTGTGCAGAAGCTCTTTAGTCTAATTAGATCCCATTTGTCAATGATGGCTTTTGTTGCCATTGCTTTTCGTGTTTTAGAGTTGAAGTCCTTGCCCATGTCCTTGCCTATGTCCTGAAAGGTATTGCCTAGGTTTTCTTCTAGGGTTTTTATGGTTTTAGGTCTATGGCTTTTGTTGCCATTGCTTTTCATGTTTTAGAGTTGAAGTCCTTGCCCATAGTCCTTGCCTATGTCCTGAAAGGTATTGCCTAGGTTTTCTTCTAGGGTTTTTATGGTTTTAGGTCTAACATTTAAGTGTTTAATCCATCTTGAATTAATTTTTGTATAAAGTGTAAGGAAGGGATCCAGTTTCAACTTTCTACGTATGGCTAGCCAGTTTTCCCAACACCATTTATTAAATAGGGAATTCTTTCGCCATTTCTTGTTTTTGTCAGGTTTGTCAAAGATCAGATGGTTGTAGATGTGTGGTATTATTTCTGAGGGCTCTGTTCTGTTCCATTGGTCTATATCTCTGTTTTGGTACCCATACCATGCTGTTTCAGTTACAGTAGCCTTGTAACGTAGTTTGAAGTCAGGTAGCGTGATGCCTCCAGCTTTGTTCTTTTAGCTTAGGATTGTCTTGGCAATGTGGGCTCCTTTTTGGTTCCACATGAACTTTCAAGTAGTTTTTTCCAATTCTGTGAAGAAAGCCATTGATAGCTTGATGGGGATGGCATTGAATCTATAAACTACCTTGCGCAGTATGACCATTTTCATGATAATGTTTCTTCCTATCCATGAGCGTGGAATGTTCTTCCATTTGTTTGTGCCCTCTTTTATTTCGTTAAGCAGTGGTTTGTAGTTCTCCTTGAAGAAGTCCTTCACATCCCTTGTAAGTTGGATTCCTAGGTATTTTATTCTCTTTGAAGCGATTTCAAATGGGAGTTCACTCATGATTTGGCTCTCTGTTTGTCTGTTATTGGTGCATAAGAATGCTTGTGACTTTTGCACATTGATTTTGTCTCCCGAGACTTTGCTGAAGTTGCTTATCAGCTTAAGATTTTGGGCTGAGATGATGCGGTTTTCTAAGTATACAATCACGTCATCTGCAAATAGTGACAATTTGATTTCCTCTTTTCCTAATTGAATACCCTTTATTTCTTTCTCCTGCCTGATTGTCCTGGCCAGAACTTCCAACACTATGTTGAATAGGAGTGGTGAGAGAGGACATGCCTGTCTTGAGCCAGTTTTCAAAGGGAATGCTTCCCATTTTTGCCCATTCAGTATGATATTGGCTGTGGGTTTGTCATAAATAGCTCTTATTTTGAGATACGTGCCATCAGTACCGAATTTATTGAGAGTTTTTAACATGAAGGGCTGTTGAATTTTGTCAAAGGCCTTTTCTGCATCTATTGAGATAATCATGTGGTTTCTGTCTTTGGTTCTGTTTATATGCTGGATTATGTTTATCGATTTGCGTATGTTGAACCAGCCTTGCATCCCAGGGATGAAGCCCACTTGATCATGGTGGATAAGCTTTTTGATGTGCTGCTGGATTCAGTTTGCCAGTATTTCATTGAGGAATTTTACATCAATGTTCATCAGGGATATTGGTCTAAAATTCTCTTTTTCGGTTGTGTCTCTGCCAGGCTTTGGTATCAGGATGATGTTGGCCTCATAAAACGAGTTAGGGAGGATTCTCTCTTTTTCTATTAATTTGAATAGTTTCAGAAGGAATGGTACCAGCTCCTCTTTGTACCTCTGCTAGAATTTGGCTGTGAATCTGTCTGGTCCTGGACTTTTTTTGGTTGGTAGGCTATTAATTATTGCCTCAATTTCAGAGCCTGTTGTTGGTCTATTCAGGGATTCAACTTCTTCCTGGTTTAATCTTGGGATCGTGTATGTGTCCAGGAATTTATCCATTTCTTCTAGATTTTCTAGTTTATTTGTGTATTGGTGTTTATAGTGTTCTCTGATGGTAGATTTCATTTCTGTGGGATCGGTGGTGATATCCCCTTTATCCTTTTTTATTGCATCTATTTGCTTCTTGTCTCTTTTCTTCTTTATTAGTCTTGCTAGCAATCTATCAATTTTGTTGATCTTTAAAAAAAAAAAAACAGCTCCTGGATTCATTGATTTTTTGGAGAGTTTTTTGTGTCTCTATCTCCTTCAGTTCTGCGCTGATCTTAGTTATTTCTTGCCTTCTGATGGCTTTTTAATGTGTTTGCTCTTCCTTCTCTAGTTCTTTTAATTGTGATGTTACGGTATTAATTTTAGATCTTTTCTGCTTTCTCTTGAGGGCATTTAGTCCTATAAATTTCCCTCTACACACTGCTTTAAATGTGTCCCAGAGATTCTGGTATGTTGTGTCTTTGTTCTCATTGGTTTCAAAGAACATCTTTATTTCTGCCTTCATTTTGTTGTGTATCCAGTAGTCATTCAGGAGCACGTTGTTCAGTTTCCATGTAGTTGAGCGGTTTTTAGTGACTTTCTTAATCCTGAATTCTAGTTTGATTGCACTGTGATCTGACAGACAGTTCGTTATAATTTCTGTTCTTTTACATTTGCTGAGGAGTGCTTTACTTCCAACTATGTGGTCAATTTTGGAACAAGTGTGATGTGGTGCTGAGGAGAATGTATATTCTGTTGATTTGGGATAGCTGAAAACCATCATTCTCAGCAACCTATCGCAAGGACAAAAAACCAAACACTGCACGTTCTCACTCATAGGTGGGAATTGAGCAATGAGAACACTTGGACACAGGAAGAGGAACATCACTCACCAGGGGCCTGTCGTGCGGTTGGGGGTGGGGGGAGGGATAGCATTAGGAGATATACCTAATATAAATGACGAGTTTATGGGTGCAGCACACCAACATGGCACATGTATACATATGTAACAAACCTGCAAGCTGTGCACATGTACCCTAGAACTTAAAGTATAATAATAATAAAAACAACTCAACAGTAAGAAAACAAACAACCCAATTAAAAATGGGCAGAAGATGTGAACAGACAGCTCGCCAAAGCTAAACAGATGACAAACAAACTTAAAGATGCTCCATAATCAAATGTTAGCAGAGAAATGCAAATTAAACAAGAATAAGATATCATTACATATCTATCAAGATGGCCAAAATCCAGAACATGAACACCACCAAATGCTGACAAGGATGTGGTGCAATAGGAATTCTCATTCATTGTTTATGGGAATGCAAAATTGGTTCAGTCACTTTAGAGGACCATTTGGCAGTTTCCTACAAAACTGAACATACTCTTAATGTACAACCCAGCAATTGTACTCCTTCACATTTAACCAAATGAATTGCAAACTTATGTCCACAAAAAAAAGAACCCCGCCCATGGATGTTTATAACAGCTTTACTCAAAATTGCCAAAACTAATAAGTAAACAGGATGTCCTTCAGTAGGTGATTGGCTAAACTGTGGTACATCTAGACAATGAAATATTATTTAGTGCCAAAAAGAACTGAGTTACCAAGCCATTACAAACACATGGAGAAAACTTAAGTGCCTATTACTGAGAGTAACCAATCCGAAAAAGGCTACATTATTATATGATTCTAACCATACAACATTCTGAAAAAGGCAAAACTATGGAGACAGTAGAAGATCAGTGGTGGTCAGGGATTCAAGGGAAGGAGAGATGAATAGGCAGAGCACAGAGGATTTTTTGGGCAGTGAAATTACTCTGTATAGTACTGCAATGGGAGAGACATGTCTTTATACACATTTGCCAAAACTCATAGGATGTACAACACCAAGAGTGAACCCTAATATAAACTATGTGATAATGATGTGTCAATGTAAATTTACTGACTAACAAATGTTCATGCACCTGCACCTCCTCTGATGCAGGAGGTTGATAGTTGGGGAGGCTGTGCATGTGTGGAGGAAAGTGGCACATGAGACAATGGAAATTCTGTATGTTCTGCTTTATTTTGAAGTGAACCTAAATCTGCTCTTTTAAAAAGAGTCTATTTAAAAGACAAAACACTAAAAATTTTTAAAGTACTATCTTTATGTTCTAACATAAGTCATTACTCACTGATATGGAGATACCCAAATGTAGTACTTTAAAAGTTTTTAAAATAATGAACTGAGACTACATACTTGATTCCTGAATTTCTAGGTGACCTGTTTTATAAGATAATCTTACATTAAAGGAAATTATAAAAAGACACAACATAAAAAAATGTATATCATAGAGTAGTATGCAAAGTTTGCATGAATTTGTAAAATAAAACAGAAAGTTTTGTTTGGGATCTGGGTTTGCGTTTATGCTTTGTGAAACTCTAATGTGTATGTTTATTCTCTTTTTCCATTAAGGGTATTTGCAAAGGATACCTTGAGTTATTTATTGGGGGCCTATTATTCCCTGGTATTGGGCTAAGCTATTTATGTATACATGACTGCTTATTAATCCTCTCCCCAAATCCTTCTAGTTCAATGTTGTTATCCTCATTTAGAGAGGAGCAGTGTTGCTTGAACATCTATGATAACTTGCCACAGCTCTAGTTAAGGGCAAATTCAGAATTCAAAGCCAGGAGGAGTCCAAGGCCAAAGGCCACCTTCATGACCATTATAATTCTCCACTCCCAGGCAGTATGGACAGATATAGAAATCATCCACTGAAAGTTTATGGAGCCAGATAAATTTCATGAATTCTACAGTTTTTATTTTATTTAGTAACTAGCAGAATTTTGAGATTAGTAATTTGGGCTCCAGAGTCAACTTGCCTGGGTTCAAATACACTTATTAAAAATAAATGAGGGCATACTGTACAGCTAGTGGTAATGTAAATTGACAAAACTTTCCTGAATAAAATGTGGCAAAATGCATCAAAAGCTTTAAACATGTTAAAACCATTGTCCCAGGAATTTTACTTAGAGAGTTTCATTTAAAGAAAATGTATTTAATGTACACAATAATTAATTACAAAGGCATTTAATTTCATTGTTGCTTTGAAAGAACCTAAGTGCACAACAATAGGGGATTGATTAAATGAGGAATAGGAAATTCACATATCACAGGGGAATGCCTCCTTCCTCACTTTTGTTTTGTGGCATTTTCCACAGTCTGCCTGGCTTCCTTTTCCACCACTTCCTCATCCATAGAGCAGAGGACAGCCAGCTTCACAGTGGTCGGTGGGTTACAGGTATTGGGTAGACATGATCAAAGTTCCTCTGCTTGGAGAAGTTGCTTCTTTTCTTCCTTCCTCTATCCAGGGTCAGTGCAGGGCAGGGATTGCCTGCTGCCTGGCGTTAAGCTTTCCCCGAAGTGGGTTCTTCTCACAGCTCAGTAAACTTCCAAGGGATGGAGTGAGCAAGCCCATTTTTTCTCTCATTGTAAGCTGTGCCTGACAATTGTGCATTGATTAGGAATAGGGTAATAATCTGGTTCTCCACTTGCTGTCTATTTTTCAATTGAATTGGGTAGAAAAGACAGGTGCTGCTTATTGAGCGCTCTCAAAGACCCTCAAAAACACTGAGGAGAATATTATAACCATTAAAACTGACGTATGAAAATACTTATGGCTGGAAAAGGTCATGACATTTTAAAGCAAAAAAACAGGTTACACAAAAATATGTAATACACAGTTAAGAAAACTGGGGGGATAACAATACATTGTGTTTATTTTTCTCTTGCTTATTCTGCATTCTCTAAATTTTTCTAGAAATATTTATATTGTTAAAAATAAGAATAAAAATCTGTATTTAACAAAACAGTACAATGAAGGAGGAGAGTTTATTCAACTTTATGAGTCTCAGTTTTTTCCTCCCCTAAAATCCAAAGTAACCTTCTTTGGGTTTTTGTGAAGACTTCATTGACTGATCTATGAAAAAAGGTTTGCAATTGTGTGCGTCGTAGGAGGTGATCTGTTTTGAACATTGTGTCTCATTTTATAACTATAATTTCGATACCTTCCCAATTTGGCCTAGTTATAGTGTAAAAACTATAGGTTCCTTTTCATTAATTTTGGTAGTCACTACGACTTTAGTGTCATTATCTAAGTGCAAAACAAAGCCAAAAAATCTTTACTTTATTCCATTGCTTGCTGCCAATATTGGTGAGATATTTGACCTCTAGGCTCAAGTATGATTTTGTTTCATAACAATAGTATTCAAAAGTGCTCAAGATGAAGCTGGTATTATAAAATTTTAGATGATTTTCTTCCATAAGCCAAAGGTAAATTAAGATTTCTTTCCTCTTCATAAAGGACAAAAAAACCTGTTTTCAGAGTTAATATGACAGTGGTATAGTTAAAGCTTTCTTTTACTTCAAAAAAAAGTAGAGAATGGTATAATGCATTTAAGTAGAAAGGAAACATGAGGATGAGACAGATTACTTCAAAAAGAAGTAATCTTCTCCCCATTGGCAGCCAAAACACAGATAAATTTTTAGCCTCATTTGGTTTCTAAGACAGTTCTTTTTAAACAAAGAAAAAAAATCATGTTTTGCACCCTCATTCTCCTGAATGCATGCTAAATTAGTAGCAAAGTAATGATGAATGTGGAAATTAATCAAAAGCAAAACTGCAGTTCCCACACATATGTTTCTTAGAGAATTAATGATTTCCCTTTATTACAGTAAATGTGTCAAGACCATAAAATGTGAACAAAAATTTAAAATATAAGATTAAATGCTGTTGAAACTTTGCCTGACCCTTATTAATGCAACACTGTGTTTAAGCAGAAACCTGGGATAGAAATAGAAATTATAAGAAAGTGCTACAGCCGGAAATTTTCCAGTAAAGGCCTAAGAAAAAATGAAGTAAATGATAATAGCTTTAAAAGAGAAGTCGGGGGAAGAGACATCACAATTCAATTTTAAACAAGGCCAGGGGCAGAAAATGGTACTATAAAGAATCAAATGTAACTGAGAGAAATAATCTTGTAATAAGTCAAAGAGTGGTTTTGAAGGAGAAGATTCAATAATCCAGTTGTTAGCTCTTAGCAGGAATCCATCAAAGGAGACATGCACTAAACTTTCTGCTTGAGCAAAAGTATGTTTCTTAAGGTAGAAAAGTTAGAAACAGTCCAAATGCTTTGACTAAATGAACTGATTGGATTGGTCAAGCAAGAACATTTTGGAAAACTATACTTCTTCAAAATGGAAAAAGGGAGTAGGGCTATTCAGGGAGCCAATGACCCAAAAATTCCTGTGGAAAATAAGTGTGCTTAATTTTATTTTTTAAAATGTATTTTTAATCCCAGTATGAGCAAGCCTCTACAATAGATTCTGCAGAATATCAAAGTGGAAAACAAGTGGGCCCTCCTGTTGAAGAGTTCATTGCCTAGTACAAGGTGTGAAGATGCCTGGAAGAGAGAGGAACCAGCTCTACCTAGAGGTAAGAGAAATTTCATAGCTAAGGGTGTGGGATAAGAAGACAAGTTTTAAGTAGAAGCTTTTCCAGGCTGAGAGTCGAACTTAGGCAAGACACAGAGTCATGTTCTAGGCAGGCTGATTATATATTCCAGATTAACCTGCAATATAAGAAGTCAGTGAGAAAGTGATTGAAAATAGAACAGGCCAGCAATGCAGGTGAGGGTCAGATAATTAAAAATGTTGATGCCATGCTAAGAAATTTCTACTTAAACCTACACTAGTTGCAATCCACTTATGCAGGGGAATGGATTATGTTCAGCATCATGGTTTATAAAAGGTTACTCTGATATCAATGAAGAGGGAGACAGCCTATTGTAACGTTGAAAAACTCATGCTCTAGAGACAGGCAGATCTGGATCCAAATCATAGCCTTAATTTAAACCTTTCAGCCCTAAGCAGCCTTCAGTTTTTTCATACTTAAAAGTTGGATAATAGTATCCATGCTTGCAGTACGGGAGGTAAGGGAGAGGGTACGACTGTTAAGAGGCTAACGAAAGGACTCAGGAATTAGAAATGGAGAAAAGGTAAACCTATTCAAGAAACTCAAAAGAAAATAAAATCAAGGACTTTCTGAGTGGTATGAGGTGGAAAAGGTGGGGAAAATGGAAGATGAAACTGAGCTTTCTGTTGTTGGGGATGGAAGATGGTGTATTACTCTCTTGGCCACAGAGACTGCATTTGGAATCAGAAAGGCTAATGGAAGAGAAATTAGAACTTTCAAATCAAACTTTAACTATAAAATGTGACTATGTCTCTGGGAGAGGAGACATGTATTTCAGAGACATAATGTCTACATTCTATATTATTTCAGAGACATCCTGTCCGCATTCTATATTCCACGTTTTTCTCAAAACATAAATATAGAGAAAAACATGAAAGGTGAAAAATCACATACAGAGATAATAAATGTGCATTTTTAAACATAGTGAATTGATCCTTGAAGGATTGTGATAACTAAAAATGATTTATAAAGAAATTCAAAAATCTTATTTACTTTTCAGTATACTATTAATAATGCAGTATTTCTCCATGCTTGATTTCACTGATATTTTTGACTACTTTAAGATTCTGGAAAACATAAAACATGGTTATGAGTAATTATGTTTTTCAATTTGCTTATCTGTACACACAAATAAAAAATATGGTTCTTTCAAGCATCTATAAACAATCCAGTCTCAAGTACAAATGGGCTTCAATGTAACATGTTAATTTGCTAAAATTCTACAACATTTCCCAAGAAAATAACAGTTGTAGCATTTTTACTAGGTGGCTTTTTTATTTTTTTTTACTGCACTTTAGAAGTCAGCCCTGTGCAATTTAATCTTTCAAAGAATCCTTCTGCTGATAAACTACAGAGAGTACATGTAGCTGATTTGACCCAAACCTTTCAGTTAATAAATATGAGACAGAATCTTATAAAAGGAAATGTAATCAGGATTTTCACAGAAGGTTTTTCCTGAAGGGTAAAAATAATAATGGTGTTTGACTCACTTTCATACCTGGGAGCTGAAGATGTCCTTGCCAAATATCTTCTTGGCAGGGCTCTAGTTGGACAGACACTTCCAAGAGATAAGCAAAGCATGAAAGATAGGAACATCGGACAAAATGAAAGGAAATGAAAGCATTTCCTAAAGCATGTAAAATGATGACATAAAAAAGTTTGTTTATATTTATCAAGCATAAGTTAGGTGACTTTTTAAAAATGTAAAGATGAACTTCAGGATATTTATTACCAAGCTGGTCCAGACAATTTGCATTCATACATTTACTCGTTCATTCATTCATTTATTGTTTTAGTTATTACTTAGGAGGTGAGTCTAAAATAAGGATAAGTCACCATAATATTTTTAAGCAAATATTCTCTAGTTTACTGTATGCACTATTTGGCCTACTAAAATTAGCTTGCAGTAACTCATCCAAACACAGCCTTACTAGCTCCATGATTGTTTAGTGGAATAAGGATGGAACATGGGAGTATGATGTAAAATGGGCTATATCCTCGATATCTCATGAGCACCACTCTGGCATGGGCTTCCACCAGCAAGGGTATCCTAGTAGCAGCAGGCAGGCATGAGCTTTTCATTATGCACATCTGACAGTGATACCATGTGATATCAATAAGCAATGGCATTGGCATCCGAAATCTGTCTCACTGGGTTTGGAAGACGGACCTAGAGACAGTATTAAATTTTTTTCCCAGAAGAGAAAATGGGGTGTTCCAATGATTAATTTAAAAAATCTATATCTATATATGATATATTATATATAGTAATCTAGATTACATATATAATTACATATATATGTAACGTATATATATTATATATATGTTATATATATAAATATATATATATAAAAAAAAAAGAGGACTGACCAGCTACCCATCCGACATTGGTAGAACAGGTCAAAGTGGTTTGGTGTATTTCAATTTTACCAAAATGTGAACAGGCTGACTATATTATTTTCTATGTGTTTTTCTACTTAATACATCATGAGCATCTTCCCATGTCTGTGTCTATCATGGTATGGTCATTTTTAATGGCAAGGAACTTCTTTTAGTCCAGGCTTCTTTTTCTTCTAAAGTTCAATATTATGCTGCCATTACATCAAGGCTTTATGGAAGATAGTTTCCATTAATTTGACAGGTCATTGTCTTGTCAGCTTCGGATAATTAAGGACTAGCCATTAGTCCCTGTACCTATTGTGTAATCTCTTTTGCCTCATCAGGTTTGTGAATTTTGCAGTGCTTGCCAATCTACAGTTAGCTTAATTAAAATCAATGGAGTCGAAAGTTGGTGTGTTCTCTTTCCCTTTCTCTAAAGGATTCCGCTTTCCAAAACACCATAAGCAAATAAATTGGCATGTGGAACTTTCTGCAGCCATATAGTAGTCAAACATACTTAACCGTGTATATTTAACTCCCAGCAAAATTGTCTCATTTTGCATTTGCTAGCTAGCCAGTAAACTCCAGTTTTCTTGCATCAGAGGGGGATGCTCACTCACAGATTTTACAGTCAGAAGCAGTCCAATTGCTGGTAAATACCCTCAACAAAAGACTCAGAAAGTGAAATCAGTGCCAATGCTATTATCTTCCCTCAAGCTGAGCTACAGTGTTCAGTTCTCCAAATGTGAAGTAGCTGGCAAAGATGTTGCTGTTGTTTTCTGGATTTAAGCTGGGAAGATAGTAACTAGAGCCTAGGAGAAGAATTTTCAACTAATGAAGTGTTGTTAGTATAAGACTTTCAAAAATACTAATCCCAACATTTCTGTGATTTGCAACTGGCATCAATTGACATATCTTTGATTTTCTCTACAAAAGCAAAGACTGAACTGGCCAAATTAGCAGCTCAGAGTTATGCTGATCTTCCAGGCTGGAGGCCTTGTCCAAGATAACATCACGAACATTTTCTACCTCCTACAGAACAATAGTACACTTGCAATCTGCCAGACATATGACTGAAAACCAGAAACAATAAAACAACAATTAGTAACTTTGATTTTGCTAATGCCTAGGCAGCTCAAATTTCTTGACAGTTATAACCCTAAAATATCTGCTTGAACTAATATGTACTTTGTTATGCATGTCTATTTAAAACATATTTTGATAAACATGTATAGTGAAATATATTATTGTCTGTAGTAAAAGAGAAATCCCAATATGTTAACGATGTAATGAACTGTAAAAAGTGATCAATATTGGTTTTTCTGCATGTTGACCAATGTATGGACCTATTTTTTATCTTCATTCTCATTCTTTCAGAATAAAAAGCAACATGTATTTAGTACATGCAAATAACTTGTGGGAGTTTTCAAGAATATACAAATGAAATTAATTTAGAAGCATATCAGACACCCTACCTATACAAATGGTATTACATTGTGTTAATCTAGTTCTAAATTACGTGTTTAACATCATTCTACTTCAGAATTATTTTGAATCTTTTTACTTATCAATAATAAAACTTTCTAAGATTTTAAATATAAAATACAAAGCTACCATTTTGAAATTGTATTTCCATTATTACATGATAATTAGTTGCATAATTAAAACATGTGGGGTCAAAGGTCAGATATTACAATCCAAGGGATATCACAAAGGATATTGTATTTTTACTCCAAATATGTATATTAACAGCTATGGCTGTTACACAGAACATTAAGCTAAAAGAGTCAAATGGAAATTGGAATAACATTTGTTGCAATTAAGAAGTATAGTGAAATTTCAAGATGATTCTGAAAATATTTAATTTATCTGGACTTATGATAACAAATCTTAGAGAATAACTGAGAGAATGCACTCAAGGAAGTAAATAGCTCTATTAAAACAGTAACCTGGTGAAACTCCATCTCTACTAAAAAATACAAAAAACTAGCTGGGCGAGGTGGCGGGCTCCTGTAGTCCCAGCTGCTCGGGAGGCTGAGGCAGGAGAATGATGTAAACTCGGGAGGCGGAGCTTGCAGTGAGCTGAGATCCAGCCACTGCACTCCAGCCTGGGCAACAGAGCGAGACTCCGTCTCAAAAAAAAAAAAAAAAGTAACCTGATGATGAAGACTCAACAAAGGAAAATGAAGACAGTGATATCCGTGAATGCTTTGCAGACACTCTGTTATACTTTGGGGGTGACTCCACTATTCTTTATGAATAACACAATTAGTGCAATTTTGAGTCCTTCCATCCTTGCCAATTATCCTAATATTGGAAATTTTTCTGTTTAACACAAAAATATTAAGAACTCATTTGAGAGTATCTTCACTGAGTTGGTTTATCAAGCACTGGAATAGCTCCAGAAGTAGGAGTTAAATACTTCCCAAGAGAATTCAGTCCACTCTAATATCATTTCGGTGTTAGAAAAAACACCCTTGCACTGACTTGAAAATTGTATTCCTAGATCTTTTATCCACGACACCTGGGGTCACAGAGAAAAATATTTGTCTTGTTCTTAATTGATCTACAAATAGAAGTGTGCTCAAAATAGTAGCAACAATATATTTCATTACATATGCTTTTATATATAATATATATATAATTTTCATATATAGTATTACATATATAAAATTTTTATTACATATATGATTATGTAACAAGATATATTGATGCTACTATTATTTTATGAGTGCTTATATATAAGCACTTGTATATGCTTACATATTAGTGAATGATAGCAACAATAAAAGTGACAAGGAGGGAAGAATTATGATTATTTTATTATTATAAGGTACTCACACACTACCTGTGAAGTGGTATAATGTTGTTTGAATATGGATTTTAATTAGTTATAAATGTATATTGGAAACTCTAGTGCAACCACTGAGAAATGTGAAAAAGGAAGCATACTTGATATGCTAATAATGAAGGAGCAAAGATGAAATTATACAAAATGCTCAACTAAAGCCACAAAAAGCAGTAAAATAGTGGAAGACAAACTAAAAACAAAGAAAAAGGGAAACAAATATGAAACTAACAAATATGGTAGGCATTAATTCAACTAAATCATTAGTTACTTCAAACATCAGTAGTCTAAATATATCAAAGACAAAGATTGTCAAAATGGATTAAAAAAAAACCTTCCCAAATGTATGTTGCCTACAAGTAACATTCATTGACTATAAAAGCACATACAGAAAGATATACTATGCTGATGCTAATTTTTAAAATGGGAATAGCTATATTAATTTTAAACAGACTAGATTTCAGAGCAAAGAAAGTTATCAGGGCTAAAGTTGGGCATTTCATAATGATTAAGGGGTCAATTCCTTAGAAAGACATGACAATCCTTAATGTATATATGTCCGATAATGGAGCATCAAAAATCGTGAGGCAACATCTAATAGAACTGCAAGAAGTAAAACATGAGTCCACTATCATAGTTGTTGACTTCAACATCCCTCTATCAAAAATGGACATATCAAGCAGGCAGAAAAGAGAATAAACACAGCACCATCAATTAACTGGATATAATTGACATATATTGACTGTTTTATGATTAAACAACACACTATTAAGGTAGACATGAATTAAAGAAGAAATCCCAACAACAATAAAATAAGTATTTTGAACTAAATGAAAATTAAATACAACTTACAAAGTTTGTGGGATGTGTTGAAAGCAGTGCTTAGAGAGAAATTTATAGCATTGAATACATTTATTAGGAAAGAAAGATTTAAAATTGATTACCTTATCTACAACAAACTCACAGCCAACATTATACTTAATGAGGAAACGTTGAAAGCATTCCCCATGAGAACTGGAATAAGACAAGGATGCCCACTTTCACCGCTTGCATTTAACATAGTACTGGAAATCCTAGCCAGAGCAGTCAGACAAAAGAAAGAAATAAAGGGAATCCAAATCAGTAAAAAGGAAGTCAAAGTATTCCTGTTTGCTGATGATATGATCTCATACTTAGAAAACCTTAAAGACTCATCCAAAATGCTTCTAAAACTGGTAAATGAATTCAGTAAAGTTTCAGGATACAAAATTAATGTACACAAATAAGTAGCACTGATATACACCAACAGCAACCAAGCTGAGAATCAAATCAAGAACTCAACCCCTTTAACAATAGCTGCAAAACCCCACAAAAATGTAACAACAAAAAAACTTAGTAATATACTTAACCAAGAAGGTGAAAGACCTCTATAAGGAAAACTACAAAACACTGCTGACAGAAATCATAGACAACACAAACAAATGGAAACATATACCATGTTCATGGATGGGTAGAATCAATATTGTGAAAATGACCACAGTGCCAAAGCAATCCACAAGTTTAATGCAATTTTCATCAAAATACCACTATCATTCTTCACAGAATTAGAAAAAACAATCCTAAATTTCATATGGAACAAACAAACAAACAAAAAAGGCATGGTACTGGTATAAAAACAGGCATATAGACCAGTGGAACAGAATAGAGAACCCAGAAATAAAACCAAATACTTACAGTCAACTGATCTTTGACAAAGCAAACAGAAACGTAAAATGGGGAAGGGAACACTATTCAACAAATGGTTCTGGGATAGTTGACAAGCCACATGTAGAAGACTGAAACTGAATCCTCACCTCTCACCTTATAAAAAAATAAAATTAAGATGGATCAAAGACTTAAATCTCAGACCTGAAATCATAAAAATTCTAGAAGATAACATTAGAAAAACCCTTCTAGACATTGGCTTAAGCAAAGACTTCATGACCAAGAACCCAAAGGTAAACACAACAAAAGCAAAGATGAATAGATAGGACTTGATTAAACTAAAAACTTCTGCACAGCCAAAGAAATGATTAGCAGAGTAAACAACTCATAGGGTCGGAGAAAATATTCACAACCTGTACATCAGTCAAAGGACTAATATTCAGAATCTACAAGGAATTCAAGCAAATCAGCAAGAAAAAAAAACAAAACAATGTCATCAAAAAGTGGGAAAACGACAATAATAGATAATTCTCAAAAGAAGATATACAAATGGCCAATAAACATATGAAAAATGCTCAACATCACTGATCATCAGGTAAATGCAAATCAAAATCACAATGTGATACCATATCACTTCTGCAAGAATTGTCATAATCAAAAAAATAAAAAATATATATTGGCATTGATCTGATGAAAAAGGAATGCTTTTACACTGTTGGTGGGAATGTAAACTAATACAACCACTATGGGAAACTGTGTGGAGATTCCTTAAAGAATTAAAAGTAGATCTATAATTTGATTCAGCAGTCCTACACCTAGGTATCTACCCAGAGGTAAATAAGTCATTATTCATAAAAGATACTTGTACACACATGTTTATAGCAGCACAATTCACAATTGCAAACATATGGAACCAGCCCAAATGTCATCAATCAACAGTGGATAAAGAAAATGTGATATAGATATATGTGTGTGTGTGTATGTGTGTGTGTGTAAATATATATATATATATATATATATATATATATATATATATATAATGAAATACTACTCAGCCATAAAAAGGAACAAAATAATGACATTTTGAGCAACCTGGATGGAATTGGAGACCATTATTCTAAGTGAAGCCACTCAGGAATGGAAAACCAAATATCACATATTCTCATTCATAAGTGGGAGCTAAGCTATGAGGATGCAAAGACATAAGAATGATATAATAAACTTTGTGGATTTGGGGGAAAGAGTGGAAGGAGGGTGAGGATGAAAACACTACATAGACATTGGGTACAGTGTACACTGCTTGGGTGATGAGTGCACCAAAATCTCAGAAATCACCACTGAAGAATTAATTCATGTAGCCAAACACCACCTGTTTCCCCAAAACTTATTAAAATAAAAAAATCACCTTAGAAAACTAGAACAAAAGCAAATTAAATCCAAAGTAAGCAGAGGAAAATAAATTAAAATTAGAGTAAAAATAAATGAAATAAAAATAGGAAATCAATAGAGACCTCAACAAAACCAGAAGATGATTCTTTGAAACATTAAATAAAATTGATAAGCATCTAGCCAGGTTAATTAAGAAATCAGGTATTCAACATTATTCACACAAACGAAAATAACTTAAAATGGTATATTGAAAATATAACTGCAGTGTACAAAGGCATTGCAGTATACAAATATATTGCAGGTAAAAATCACAATATTTAAAAGATTTACCAAAACCTATTTGACTGTGTAGACACTGCCTCACTTCAGCAAGTTTTTTTTATAATGACTATACTAAATTATCTGCCTGAATGCAAACCTATTCTTTTTCTTTAGGTGAAATTTTTGATTCAAATTTCTGAAATCCAATAATATCAGCTAGGCCAATAATAGATCAATCATGGTGCCTGTCAGATTCTTTCTGAGCCCTGTTAGCGCTCTTTTAGGTTAATAGACACTGCCTTGACACCTCCAATGTATTTTTTGTTAGATTAGTTTTCCCATGCATTGGGTCCATTATCAATCCTTAGTAATGAGAAAAACATGAAATTTAAAATTTAAATTTATCTTTCAAACATTGGAAGAGGAAAGGATGGTTTTAATTCCACAGGTCGTTAAATGACCAGGTTTTACATTCTAACAGTGAGACATATTAACTGTTCATTTGAAAAGGAAACATTTAGTTTCCAGTCTTTGGGGACCTCATTGCAAACTTTTATTTACAAAGCCAGTTGTACATGTCCATTATTGTGCATCATTTTTGAACTTTTGCATTATATTTCGTATCACCACAGTAAAGGGTAAAATAACAAGACTATGGCATCTGTGTTTTGATTTAGATAAACAAATGGGGAAATAGTGCAGAGAAAAGCCAACTAAAGAAATTTTAATTGTTCTTGTATAAAGCCCCAGTTTACAAACAGGTTGAACCAATTCATTTCTGCAGCTTACATATCTAAATTTGTGACCACATGTAACATATGAAACAAATATGGTATCCCTATTAATCTTCTGAGTTGTAAATATGAACTTAAGGATTGGTGTAAATTCAATGTCCTACACAAAAGTCTTCATTTAAAACAGAAGAGAGATTATGGTGGTGAATTCCCCAGGATGTTCAACAAACAGAGAAGAGGCCAAAGCATCTTGTCTCAGTCTTTCTTCTTGTTTTAATTCATTCTTACACTGCTAAACAGCACTACCCAAGACTGGATAATTTATAAAGAAAGGAGGTTTAATTGACTCACAGTTCCACATGGCTAGGAGGCCATAGGAAACTTACAATCATGGCAGAAGGAGAAGCAAGCACATCTTACATGGCGGCAGGTGCGAGAACATGAGCAAGAGCAGGGAAAATTGCCTTTTAAAACCATCAGATCTCACGATAATTCACTCACTATCACGAGAACAGCATAGGGGAAACTACCTCTACGATCCAATCATCTCCCACCAGATTCCTCCATTAAAACATGGGGATTACCGGTATCACAATTCAAGAGGAGGTTTGGGTGGGGACACAGCCAAACAGTATCACCTTTTATTTATTACAATTTTGTATCATCCCTAGCAAATTGTGACAAATTCTTGCCCATCCCCCATCAATGTCTAAAATTGCACTTGTAACTGAGAATACTTGCTAAGGTTTTACTTATACTTGCATATAGAATGGACTCAAGATATGAGCACTGTTTGTCACAATTTTATAAATGAAGACAAAACAGGTATTGAATCTTCACCCTGTTTTCTGGATGCCCAGTTTCATAATAAATGCTTGCCTTGGTTCATGCATCAGTACTGTTTCTGCTTGGCTTCCGTGGACATCACTTTCGCTTAATTTTTCTCCTACCTCCCTGGTCCTTTTCTCTTGAACACTCTTGATAATCCTACCTTATCCCCCGTCATCTTAAAATGTAAGTGCCCCAAGCTCTTGGTATTTCTCTTCTCCTTTTGTGCCTTAGTAACTCAATATTTTCTAGAGGCTGGCAGCATCCACATATATCTCCAGATAAGACCTCTGCTAGAAAAGCTAGACTCATACATATTTACCTCTTTGCTTTCTCTATTTGGACGTTGAATAACCATGTAGAAAATAACAAGACCAAAACCCAGGTCCTGATTTTTCACCTTCAAATCAGCATCTCTTATATTTTTCCAACCCAGTAAATGACAGCTACATTCTGCCACATGCTAAAAAATCTTGGAGACATCTTCATTCAACCTTTTGTCTTGTATTCTACATCTAATTTATCAGGTAAAGCAGTTACCTGTACCTTCAGAGTACAGTTAAACAAAATCCTACCCTTTTCCTTGGTCCTCCCTGCTAAGATTCTGGTCCAACCCACTAAACTCTTTTGCCTGGATTATTAAAATAGTCTCCCTGATTCCTTTTTGCTGCCTACAAAGCCAGAGAAATCCTGTTAAAACACAAGATTAATGTTGTGTAATTCCTTTTCTCAAAATACTTGAAAGACTGCTGATTTCAGTTCCCTGGATATGTGTAAGACATAATTCCAAAACAGACTGGATTAAAAAAATATGTATTACTCCCTCTCAAGGTCCTGGGAATCAACTAGGCTCAGCTGGATTGTTTTGGTTTGGGAGCTGTCATGTGACTGTAGTCAGATGGAGGTCGAGGCTGAAGTCATCTTGATGTCTTCCACAATCACAGGTTTGGTGCCTGAGCTGGCATGGCACAACTATGTGAAGGTTGGAACAGCTGGGATTTATCTGGCATCTCCTGTCTTACTTGTGAGATTTTCCAATGTGCTTTCTCCAATTCAGCAGCCTCAAGGTAGCCATATTACTTATATGGTAGTTGGTTTTCTCTATAGGGAGGATACAAAGAAAACAGTGGAAGTTGTATGTTTTCTATTAACTAGCCTTAGAGGTCACACAGCATCATTTCTACCATAGTACGTGTGTAAAAGAAGTCATAAGTCCAGCCAAAATGAAGGCAAGATGTAGAGACACCTCTCAATGGGAAGAATGCTAAAGAATACATGGAAGTTTTTTAAAACTACCCTACTCTTCATCTCAGTTAAAGCAAAAGCCAAAATTTTATCAATGGTCTGCAATGGGAAATTGTAGCAAATTTGACCACTGCTTGCTTTTAAAAATCAAGTTGGATTAGAACAGTCGTATTTGTTGGTTTACATACAATGATGTCTTTTGTATTATAATGCCAAAGGTGAGTTGTTGTGACAGAGACAGTGTGGCCTGCAAAGCTGAACCTGTTTATAATCTGGCTCTTTAGGAGACAAGTTTACTAACCCCTGGTCTGCAGTCTTGCACACACACACCCTGCTCCCCTATTTGCTCTCTGAATTCATCTCTCTAATACTCTGTTCCTGACTGTATAGTTTAGCATATGTGCCACCTTGCTGTTCCCTCTGCCTAGCATGCTCTTCCTTCGGATATCCAGCTAGCTCACTTCTGCATCTCTTTCATGTATTTGCTCAAATTTCACCTTTTCAGTGAGTCTTTTTCTGAATGCTCAATTTAAAATTCACCCCTACTTCCCCAAAACTCCTTATCTGCCTTCTCTGAGTGATTTCCCCCCACTTACAATAGTCTCATGTGCTATAGATTTAATTTATTCATTTTACTTATAGTCTATTTTCCTCATTAAAATGCAAGCTCCATTACATCACGGATTGTTGTCTGTTTTGTTCTCTGATGCATGCCAGAGCCTACAACAGTGCTGGCATGCAGTAGGTCCTCAATAAATATTTTGCTAAATGAACAGAGGCATGCATGCAGTGACTAATGAAATAACACAAAACAAATATGTGAAATTCATAGGCAATATTATAAAATAAAGTTTATTAGCTGCTTTGAGTTGTATAAGTAGAACATAGAAGTGAATTACAGCTTTAAGTAAGAGGGAAGATCCTGATGTTAGTATTGATTCCCTTTTCCCCACGATGAATGATGTTTTGAAGATCTCGATGCTAACATTAGTTTAAACTCATTCAATACCGTCATAGGAGAGAGAAAATCGTTTGAGATCTTTGATGTTAATATTCCAATCCCTCACCTCTGTCTGTTTGAACTCATCAATCACTTTGGGAATAAAACTGGAATAGTGTACAAATTCATGATGAGGTGAGGGGTTTTAATATAGAAGATATTTTCTTCTTTCCCTTGATGTCTTAGAATAAAATGATGAAACCAGAACAAGAGAGAAACTTTGATTTTTGTATTTCAAATTTCTATTATTTATTATTTAAGAGTATATGATTTGGAGTCAGGGTAAAATTTAGTCCACACCTCAACTCTGTAATTTCATAGCTATTTATTCTTAGAAAAATTCCTCAGTGTTTCAGATCCTCAAGTTCTTTCTCACTGAGAAAATGAAGACAGTAATATCCATGTCACGCAATTTTAGGAAAACTAAATGAAGTTAGATTTTGAAAAATGTACTATATTTAGAATAGAACCTGGTACATATTTTCTCAATAATGATAAACAGAATATTTCCCACATCTATTTTCAATAGTAATGACCATAATAGACAGAAGTTTTTCATTTACTTGGTATGACCTTAAAAAACTAAATTCAACATAGTGCCACCTCTAGAAAGAAGTACGTTAATAGTGGACAAATGTCTACTAAGTATAACTGACATAAAAGGCAGTAAGAGATAATGAAACAAATGGGGTGAAACACCAAGACAGTTAAAAGTATTTGTCTTTATGACTTGCCTATTTGAACAAGGAATTATTTTCTGGATGTCAGTATGTAAGGAAAGTTTAGATGAAAATTTTCAGTGGTTCAATTAGTTATAGATTCAGAGCTTTTGTTTATTTGTTTGTGCTCAGTTTGTTCTTGTGTTTGTAGACATCTCTCACGTTACAAAAAGAACAGCAGAGAGAAAATACTATGTTCTTCAAAACAAAAAGCTACTTGGTAGTGAGTGGCACAGAAACCAAATCTCATGGATTATTTAAATTCAATCAAATGTTATTTAATTGATATCAGTTATGTGTCAGATATTATGGGGGGCATTGAGGATAAAATAATACATGAAACACACTTCTGTCTTTTTTAAAGTTCAATGATTTGTTGCCTAACTTTGAGAAATACTACCCTTCACCACAGAATCACAATTCACATCAGCGTAACTATGTCTTGGAGAAGTACTGCAATAAAGGAACTGTGTAACTTCCTTATCACTCAGTGTCTCAAACTTATTTGAGGAGACTGCTTCTTTGTGTAACATCCACAACTAATATGCTCTCTAACACATTCATGTCCAATTTCATTGTATCCTATCTCCACTGATTAGAGATCCTTCAAGTAACCCTGAGGTTATTTGCTTTATATATTTGGCTTCTGACTAAGCATTGATTTAGAGATCAGTTTTCTCAACAAAACTGACTTTGAAAACCACAAGCAAGAACTATCACCTTTGATCTTCACAGGCATATGTGAGGGAAACAAATAACTGGCATGAGGTTGTGCAGCTGGTGAATTTGAGACTCAACCATATGAGTAAAAACAATTTGAGTAAAACACAATAAATTTAGACTTCATTTATTCTCATTTTGAAATAATTTGCAAAAGTGTTAGACTAAGGATTTATATTTTCATTACCTATGAGGAAATAAAGCAAGCAAATTTGGACCAAAACTACAAAAACTAAAGGATTCAAATTATCATCAAGTGATTTAAAAGTCACATTTTCAGTATCCTCATCATCAAACAGACACTTAAATTGAAATGACAAATGACCTCATTCAGTATGGCTCGTCAGAAGAGAGGTTTGACTCAGAGACATTTGTTACTAGTTATTATCTGTTATTATAGGAATTGCCATAATGAGACAAGCTCACACATCATGGATTTCTATCAGTAAGAAAAAAAATAAGGGATTTTTGTGAGAAGATAGTGCTGTCCTTTTAATATTAGCATCAAAAGGTCCAGTATGAAACTTAATTATTTTTATCTTTTCATACAACCAGTTAGCGAGTTATCATGAACGAGCTGCCTTTTGAGGAGGAATCCCACTTTATAATCTAGTTAGCTTTTTTTCCCAAGAAGTTGATTGACCTAAGTGCCAAACTATTTTGAGATGATCAATTTGGATTGGAAATTTTTAGAAACATGTTATTTCTAATTTCTTGCTCCTTTCTCAGGTAGAAGCAGAATAGTTGATCACTCGCATCATGTTTGGCACATAATTTGTGCTCAATTATGGAGAGTTGTCATTACTATTATTAATAAAAATGCATATAAAACATATAATAATATACTGTTATTATACAAAAGAGTATACTAGATACCATGCCTCCGGATAGAAGTAGTATTTCTTTCTTAGCATCCCAACTTGTACATTGTACATTTTTGTGCCTTATTACCTATAATACTTTTTAAATTTTGTGTGTTTACTTTTCTGTCTCCCAGACAATAAGCATTCCTTGTGGGTAAAAATACTGTCTTTTATCTCTGTATCCTTAACTATATCCTACAAATGTTTGCTGTAAGAATTCACAAAAAATAAATAAATAAATTGTTAAACTACATTTGTTACTTTTTTAAAGATAGCATCTGTGCGAAGAACCTACTCAATTCAATATGCATAGTGTTTAAATGATGTTGCAACATGTCCAGCTTGGAGTCCTTATAACGTGTTGACTTCCGAATATTCACACATCTTACAGGGCAGCTAGTTTTATCCAGAGCAAGCATTTCAAGCAATAGGAAATGAGAGCAGACTCTTCTAAAAATGTAAATTTTAAGCTGGCACCATGTCATTTCTACCACATTTTACTGGTGAAGCAGTCACAGAGCTAACCCAGGTTCAAAGAGAGAAGCAATAAATCCCATCTTTCTATGCAGAAAGTGAGAAAGACGTTGCTGTCGTCATTAATTACCCACAGACCATTTGATCTGTATCCTCATTAATGACATTTTTTTAGCTTGATATACTCTTGGCTTTGACAATTAACAAAAATAGAAGAAATAGAAGGAAAAAAACAATATGGCATTCAGTAGTCACAATTACATTTTCATTTGGGTTGCTATTCTTGATTACTATAAATATAAGAAATTACCTCTCAAGGAAATAAATCATCCTTGCATTGTTTCCAGAGATGAAAATTAATGAGTTTACCTTTAGCTACAAATATAGCCACTCTTTTTATTTTCTGTAGACATTAAACATCAATTTGTGGAGGCAGTTTTGTAAACAAAGGAATCTGAGCAGATACCTGACTCAATATTAATAAATGAAGTTGAAATAGGACCCGTGATTGGTCTGTGATGACAGAAAGCAAATAGCTTTTCCTCCTGATACAACTAAAAGATTACCTTGCTATGCATTTATTTCAAGGATTGGCAAAGAATGTGTTATAACACAGGTCTGTATGCGTAATGGAACAAACACCTTGAGTGTCATTCAAAGGAAGGATAGAGAAAAAACATATAGAATCAATATATATTTAATAGTAAAATATATTGTTAAATTTTCATGTAACAATCTTTTAATTTTTTATTAAAATAAAATTTTTTAAAAATCAATCTTTCAATTTTTTTTATGAAAGTAGAAATTATAAGTCAAAAGTGGTGATGGATTCAATGGATACATTATTTAGCAGAAAATCCTTCAGAGACCACAGGAAAATCCAGGTTGTTGGAGGGTTAATGTTGAGAAGTAAGAAAGGAGGGAGCAGTGAGTACATTAATTTAACCATAGGAAAAAAAAAAAATGTTTACTGCTGATGAATTAACTTGGAGGCCCTCTATCTAGAAGAGAGGCGTTTTTTCCTTGCCTAATAAAAGGAAGTTTATAAAACTTATAGCATCATTGTAATTGAGAAATGTATTTTGAAAAATGCGTCAGAATAATAGGTATTTCTTAGATGAGAATAAACCACAGTGTTGAAATACTACATGTGTTTATGTAGTTTTAAAGTCATGGAAAAAGTGCATAGCAAAATTAAAGTTGACATAGAAACTATACTTTACAGATCAAACTTAGACCAACTAGAACAGAAAGGCAAGGAGAGTCTGCAATGAGTTGATTAGCTCTGCTGCAGGAAACTGACCAACTGCAAGTGAACTACTCGGGGGATCGATGTTTTATGTAGATCTTTGTGAAGCACAAAACAAGATCAGCAAATCATAAAGAAACAACTAATGAAAGCTGACTTAGTTGGTTCAGGCTGCTATAACAAATTCCTGGGTGGCTTAAACAACAGAAATGTATTTCTTACAGTTCTGGACGCTGAAATTCTGAAAGCAGGGTGTCAGCATGGTTAGGTTTTGATGATCACCTTCTTCCACGACTCCCTCACATGGCGGAAAAAGAGAAAGAGGAACCAAACTCTATCCTGTGTCTTCTTATAGGGGCGCTAATACCATTAATGAGTGCTGCACTCTCATGACCTAATTACCTCCAAAGGACCTACCTCCAAATACCATCACATTGGGAATTAGGCTTTGCCATATAAATGTTGGGGGGGTACAAGCATTCAGTTCATAAAGAAAGCAGAAGAAACATTGAAAGGAATCAGCGTTTTCTTATTCTTCTATCACTTAGCCTAAAAAGGTAGGAATGACTTTAAATACCAGAAGGCAACCACTCTATTTATACTTCAAAGTTATTTATAGCTGCAGGTGTGTCTGTAGTCATGCATCACTTAACGACAGGAAAATGTTCTGAGAAATGAGTCTTAGGTGATTTGTTGTGTGAAAAACATAGAATGTACCTATGTTCTATGTATACCTGCATGATAACAGCCTACCACACACCTAGGCTATATGGTATAGAGTCTACTGCTCTAGGCTTTAAGCCTGTATAGCTTGTGATTATTCCAAACACGGCAGGCAATTGTAACACAACGGTAAGTATTTATGTATATAAACATGTCAAAATAAAAAATGTACAGTAATAGTAATAATATGATATTACATTCTTATGGGACCACTATGGTATGTGCAGACCATTATTGAACTGAATTATTATATAATGAATGACTATGCATATTTATGTATTAACACACTAGCTATGCATTTGTACAGATTGGCCTTCAGTAAATTGTATACACTTTTTTCTGGGGTTTGGCAAACCCCAGAACTTTTTAATAGTTTGGCAAACTATTAAACCTCAAATTAAACCAAACCAACCTCTACTTTCACAGCTAAAGTTTTATTGGAACAAAACCACATTCATTCATTGATGTACTGTCTGGTTGCTTTTGTGTTACAATGGCAGAGTTAAGTAGTTATGATAGTGACCATAATGTCCTCAAGGCCTAAAACATAGACTATCTGACCCTTCACAGAAAGAGTTGATCAACTTTTGGTTTATTCCATAGAGCAAATATGGGACTCTCAACAAATCCCAATTAGTATCTATAACTAAAATAATAGTAATAACTACAATAATAGTAATGATAATTATCAGTTATTAAATGCATACTTTGTGCCAATATTATACTAAGCTGAAAGAGCAGGGTTCTACGATTTATAGCCTCATCAAAATCACATGAAATTAGGAAAAAAATAGTTAGAAAATAGAATGCCTGTTGTTCAGAAGAAAAAAGGATCAATATCTACTATACTATTAATAAATACAAATGTTAGTCTGTCATAACTTATTCTAATGAATGCCTAACCTCATTCAATATGTGAAATTAAATTGGATAAAGTCTCATTAATACAAGAAGTGATTAGTATTTTTCAGAGGTAAACATTTGTTGACAATATCCGAAACTTAGTTATGATTCGAGGAGGGGAGCCTCTGTGTTGTATTTCGTATTCTTTGTAAGAATGAAATAAATAAACAAAACTCGATTTCTGTAATGCCAAATCAAACTGTGTAGTCTCCAAATTGAGATGCATACAAAAATGATCTGCTGCGGTAGAAATAATTTATCCAAAAAATCTGTTTAGTTTTATCTTATCTCATCAATTTTAGTAGGTATTTTTAAATTATATATTAGAAAAATTGTGTACCTATAAATAAACAAATATAGTACTGAAGTTTACTTGCTCAAATGTTATTACTTATAGAGATGTGTATCCAAAATGTTTAGAAACTACTTCCAAACTATAAGTGAATAACCTGTCAAAGAGTTCTCAGAATCCCTCTAAGACTGTAACTGAGTATGCCTGTAACACAATCCTTATTAAATAATTTTGCTAGAAAACTCAGTTATGTTCAAATATAAATAAATATACTTAATGTTTAAATACAGATACATCGCTAAATGCGATGATTGTCATTTCATTCCTTCGTAAAGCCTTTCATTTTCATCTCTTCCTTCTCTTTGCTGATCTTCAAATTCTGAAGCTTCTTTAATGGGATTCCTGTTAGCAAGTTCTCTCCTTTCTGTGTCCTCCATATACAGATGTCTGTGGTTTCTTGATAATTATATTTCATGAACATATTAATCATACCTTCGCTCCTAATTTTATATACAAGTTGGAATCCAAACTAAGCTTTTTTATTTAAAAAAATTACAATCTCAAATCAATAAATGCTTCTGCCATATTTTTCTCTCTTCCATTTTAGGAATTCCTGTTTGCAGCGTATTGCTATAATTATACTTACTGTTATTTTCTCACTAATTTATCACTCATCTTCTTCTTCCTTTCTTTATTATCCGTGTAAATTTTAACCTTTCTAAGACAGACTGATTTGTTTTTTTTTTTTTTTTTTTTTTGCCATGTAGTAAAAGATCCTCCTACGTCTAGTCAAATTCCCCACAGCATCTATCAGAGTGTAGTACTAAACAATTGTTTCAGTTTTGTACTGTGGTGACTTACCAGAAAGAACAACGATTTCCTAGTGAAGTTCATTACTCCCAGTGCATCAGATAAGAGTTAGCGTTTCAGCAAATGTGGACCTAAAAACAAAAGGTGAACCACTTCATCAGATGCTTAACAATAAAATTCAATGCCATTTGCTCACAGATATACTTTTTCAGCTAAACTAGGTCTCAGGATCCACATGCAGTTTCTCAGCGCCGTAGCGCAGCTCTGACTTGTGCACACACGTGTTAACTTTAACAACATCATACTTTGGAGGTACTTAACATAAAAGATGAAATAGTTCTTTAGAAGATAAAACTCCCAAGGTAAGACATCTGATTTTTAATATTTTCTTTTCTTGTTAAGTTCTAAAACCATCAAATGATTGCAGTTCTCAATTCGCTTACAGTGAGGCTAGAAGATGATGTGAGGTCTAAGCAATATTCTTAAAGGAAATTTGGACTTCTGCTACATTGCATACCATGCTCACACATCTCTTTAGAAAAAGTTAAAAAAGTTATAACAAAAAATTTTTATACTTTAATAAACATACATTTTCAGAACTGAATTGTAACTATTGCACTCCAAATGAATTTTCTGTATACATTACTGATTTTAACACCAAGGTCATGGTCATTTTGATGAAAATAAGTAAATAAATAAACATTAGCAGAAAAATATGGCCAGAAAAAAAGGAGAATAGAACCTGCATCTGAATTTCAGTTGATAATGGGCTATTTAATAACTATCAGTACACAGCTCTGCAGGGAAAAAAAGGCAATAATTCATGTTAGGTGTACCCAGCACCTAATGATAATCAACATGCTGGAAAATGAAGATAATATTTCTTTATGAAAAAGAGGTAAATGAACTTCTTTACATAATATGTTTAAAATTCTTTTTCCAGTATTCAGATTTTAATGAAATGCAGATCACTGCAATTCTTCATGTTAAATCACATCTGAAATTGTTCCTTAATCGAGTAAATTGGGTTAAAATATTGCATTTTTATTGCTAGCTTAATAGCTTAAAGAGGTATTAAACATTTAATTATTAACCTTGACATGGAAGAATTGGAGAGATTTCTTAGATGATTTGAGGATTTGTAAGTTCTCTCTTCTGAGTGAAGTTTATATGTTAGGATAAAGCAAATCTAATGAGCTATCTTGAAATGGGCATTTGACTAACTGAAAGAGACTAATAATATAGCATACATATATATCCAACGTTACTTAAGGAAATCATTCATAGAAGAATAGATGTTTTATTTTAAAAATCAACTAATGGATGCTAAATATTAATAAAATCATCATAACTGAATAAGAGGTTAGCCTAGTAATTTACTCATTCAAAAAATATTTACTGTACATTTGTGATGTGGAAAGCAGTATTCTAGGCATTGGGAAGACAATCTGGAATTGGTTTTATAAAACCTATATTCTACCAGAAATAGATGCATATGAATAGAGTTTTCAGGAGAGAAATTAAAGGTTGTAATAAGTAGTATAAAGAGAATATAAAGAGTCACATATTAATAGGCAATATAGGCAATGGTATGCTGACAAATGTTTAATAACCAGCTGTCTAAAAGGAACAAAGCCAGCCCTGGGTTGCAGTGTTTGCCATTTTCTGTGATGAAAACATTCCCAACATGACTGATTTAAATTTACTAATATGGCATCACTCAATACATAGTTGGAAAGAGGTATACCATAAGCCCTAGTGAGCTGTTATAAGGCAGCATCGGCACACCCACTATGACAAGATTACTTTAAGTTGGATACTCAGAAAAGGCCTCTCTGGGAAAGTGACACTTAAACTAAGATCTGAATAACCAGAAAAAAATCATGTGTGAAATCTTGAGGAATTACACCCTGAAGAGGGAAAACAGCTAAAGTTCCCAAACCAGTGCAAGCCTGGATTGTTGGAGGAACAGGAAGAAGACCAATAAGTCTGGAGTGTACTACATAAAAGGAGGATATACAATCGGATTAGAAAAACATTCAAAGATTTTCATGCAGAACTTCGTAACATAGGGTATGAAATTTGGCAAGGATGTCACTGGAAGTTTTGTGAATCATGTTAATTGTATTTACTAAAACTCATTGTATTTACTCTATGCTTTCCATAGTAAAGCAAAAAGCTATTAGAGAAGGAGGAACAGACCTTGGCTTACTGATGATAAAAAGAATATGAAAAAATCCTTAAAAACTAGGTTGAATAAGAGGTTAGAATTAGTAGGCATGCCAACATATTGTTACACTATGGCATCCAACTTAATACATAATTTGCTTTGCTTCATGCAAAATATGTTTTTCTGCTTTTGTTTTCTATAGCCAGTTACCACAGTCTGTCATGCTGTACTATTATCACTTTTAGAAAGTGATTCTATCATACAAAACCAACATAATCTAAAATGACTTCCTGAGATCATGACCTAAGAGCTTGTATATAAAACAAATGTTTTTAAAATTGTGCCTATAATAGCATACAACAGCAAGTATTAGATGCCACAAACATAATATTTGGGAAATAAAATGTTATGGACTCCAAGGGAACTGTATATATTTCTAACTCTATTCAAAAATGTCCTGTAACTCTAGATAGAATTTCCCTGGGCTATAGAAAAGCACAGATGGTGTTAGTGTTTATTAGATCCATGAAGCTTGCTTTAAAAATGTATTTGAAACACTGATGTTCTGCTAATATGGCCAGAATATGGAGATCAGAAACAACAATGCAAAGTAGACATTCCTTGTGGGTGGAAGAAAATTAAAATATTTCTGTTAACCAAGTCTAAGTTCAATAGCTCGGGTAATACAAAACATTAATATATTTTGGGCTGGGTTGTAAAATTAGTTGTAGATTGAGCTGATAAAATTATTAGGCTAATATTGTCTCCTCTGAGAGGAACCTGGAACAGTGCTATACCATCTGTCCAGTTCATTGTCTAAAGAAAGAAACTGATACATAAACAGAAAAAAGTTATAATGGATTGTGATAACTTCTCAAAAAAAGGTATGATGAAGTGTTATAGGAGCAGAGTAGGAGCAGCACTTGAGATTTGAGAAGATCCTCAAAGAAGAAGAGTTTAGCCCATATATTGAAAGATAAGTGGGAATTTGTCATTGAGAGGTGAAAGGAGGCATTCTGTCCATATTTGTGATTTCCCAATGGCTAAGATATGAACTACTTGAAAGAATGAAGAAGAGTGATGATTAGAGAGTTTAAAAACAATTTGGATTTATATTATATATCTTGGTAAAAATTTGATTTTTGTCTCTCTTGGCCTTGAGGAATCAGTAGAAGCCTTTATTTTTTCCCTTGAATAAGATTTTATTTTGAAATAGTTTAAGATAAACAAGTTTTTAAAATAGTACAGAGATTCCCAAAGAATCTCTGTAAGCAAAGAAGTTCATGCAAACCAAAAACATTGATATAGGTATACTATTAACTAGACTACAGATCATATTGTGATTCCATCTACTTTTCAGTCAACTTTTCCTCCCTTAGTATATAGTTCTATAAATTCCATGACATATATAGATTAGTGTATTACTACAATCAGGATAGAGTACCATTATATCACCATAAATAAATTTCTTTGTTATCTTTTAATGATCACAGCCTTCCACTTCCTCATACCATAATCCTTAATAACCTACTGATCTGTTCTCCATCACTATACTTCATCATATTTAGGCTTTTATATAAATAGAATCATACAGTAAGTAACCTTTTGAGATAGGCTTTTTTCCCACTTGGCCTCAATATATATTCAAGTTATTGTGTCTATTAATAGCTTGTTCTTTTTCATTTCTGAGTAGTATTCTGTTGTAATGATGTACTGCAGTTTATTTATTCATTCACGGAAGGACAGTTGGTTTTTTTCAGATTAGGGCTGTTGCAAATAAAGTTTCTATGCATTTCTGTATTCTGGTTTTTCGTGAATGTAAGTTTCCATTTCTCTGAGATCAACACTCAAGATTGTGATTTCTCTGTCATGTGATAAAGATATGGTTAACTTTATAAAAGACTGCCAAACTGATTTTTAGAATAAATGTATCGATTTACATTCCCACCACCAAAGCAGGAGAGATCCAGTTGTTCCACATATTTACCAGCACTTGATATTGTCAGCATGGTTTTACTTTTCCCGTTCTAGTAAGTGTACAGTGGCATGTTATTGTAGCTTTATTTTGCTTTTCTCTAATGGCTAATGATATTGCATCAAAAACCTTTTAAACCTGTAAAAATGATATGATGATATAATGGGTAGGTAACTTTGGGAACTATGTAGGGAATTTAATGAGATGCCCAGGAATGAAAGATTAAGCAACAACTGAGAGTAGGGACGCAAGTCAGAATGTTCAGCTATAGGACAGAGAATAGATACTGTTTGCCTGAAGTAAAGTATAGACAAAAGGCAAGGAGATGAGAGGAGAGGTTGGATTTGAGAAGCATTTGGAAGTCGATTCAAAAAGATTCAATGAAGAATTTATTGTGGGAATGAAAAAAGGAAGTTGACAATGGCAATTCTTAAGGTATAAGCTTCAAAAAAGTGTGTAGATATGGCTATAGTAATCATAATTAAGAATAATAGAGGAAAATAGTTTGGAGAGAGGAAATGACAGAGAGGTATTTTTGGTCATATTAAAATTGAGGTATCTAAAGAAGATACCAAACTATCTAAATGAGTAGGAAAAATATTATTCAAAAAGGACATTTGGTTTAATGAAGAACAAAGATCTATTGGATTAAGTGGAAAGTTTTACTTAAAATTAATTTCCTAGCATTTTCAGGAATATTATTGGCAATTAATCTCTGACCTCTAAGCCAACTCACATTAAAAATAAGACCACACCAAAAGACATTTTAGGTTGAGAAACTAATGTGAACAATTCATGGGGAGAAAATTGAAATATGGCAATAGCCTATCGTACAGCTGTGTTGAAGGTGAATTTAAAGGCCATAACTATGGAAGGATTTTCCTAACTTACAGAAGCCTGTGTACACTACCAGAAGAACTGATGTTTGCAGTTCCACCCACTGTGTACCTCTTCATGATTAGAGAAATCATTCAGGACAATGCAGTTAGCAAATCATAACTCAAAGATGATACCCACTTCCCCACATTTTTGTTATTTCATGATAAGATAATGGCAATATATGAAATAAGCATATTAATAATAGTATATAAGCCATAAAGTAAAATGTTTAACATACATTATTTTATCCAACCCTAAACATCCTCTATTATAACCTGGTGAGAAAAGTAGCAACATCTCCATGTTAAATATTAAAGAACCTTAAAACTAGAATAAATGCGAAGAACATGACATGCGGTATGGACGACCTTTTTTGCTGGAAATAGTTTAAATTCCTTTCTTCTATACGAGTATTAGACTGAGAAATGGAGTCTCTCCTGAGAACCATCTAAGTCCTGGTATATCTACTTGAATCACAAACACATGAGTATAAGGCAAATGTAATCCATACGAGACTCTGTCTCAAAAAAAAAAAAAAAAAAAAAAAAAAAAAAGATGAAAATCCATCAAGTACTGTGATCATATTTAGAGAATTTTCAATCAAATGATTCTGTCAATTCCTAAATATGCTATAACAACAAAGAAACAGATGTTTGGTTTTATTCAATTGCCAGTGATATAGGAAAAGAAAGCTATTAATAAGCATAAATTCTACTAAAAGTTGAAAGACATGGAATATTCATATAAATGGAGTACATTTCACGACTTTTAATGCTCAAGAAAATAACATGAAAAATAACTATACAAGGTAGTAGGCTTAATACCTGGGTAGTGACATAATCTGTACAACAAACGCCCACTATACAAGCTTACCTCTGCAATGAACCTGCACATGCACCCCAGACTTAAAACAAAAGCTAAAAAGGAAAAAAATAGTTATATAGTAAAGAAAAAGTAATAAGTGTCAGTGAGAGACTTCAAAATTATTAACAAATAAAAGAGGAACAAAGATGGGATGTCAGATCCATAAAACAAACACAAAAAAATCAAAAATAAACAAAATTTGCCAAAAATATCCATACTAGAGAAACTGCTTTTTTAATAATCATGAAAAAAGCATGATTAAATAAATAAAAGAATAAATGACTACTAAAATAGAACATAAAACAATAAAGAAAGCCTGTAGTAAACTAAGGAATTGTTGAGAAAAATATTATTGGTGTTTTCAAAAGGCAAAATTGAAGTGGTAGGATTAAAAAAGGGTTGTTACACATTGTGTATATTTAAAAGGCAAGTTAGAAAAAATGGCTTAATTACCTATGTAGCTTATTCCTGCAGAAGAAACATACCTCAAAAATAGAATTAGTCAACTCCTGGTTAATAAATATATCAGGAGAAACAGGGAATTCCAGCAATGCAAGAAACATCATTAAGGAAACAATTATGAACAAACATCCTGACTAATGAAAAGCCCAATTCTTGGATATCGCACACAGCTCAATTCAGGAATGATATTCCAAAAAATAATCAAAGTGCCTTTAGATCTATTGCCCATGTTTTTACTTTCAGAAGGCATTTTGTAATTACAAAAGGAAGAACCGAGATATTAAGGATACAAACTGTCCGCTGCCCTAAAATCTTCAATGACAGTACCACTGCTGTAAATATATGTAAGCATACTTTAGACACATGCAACTTTTTTGAGGTTATATCAATAACAGGTTTCATATAACAAACTAAAAATCAGCAAAAAAAAAAAAAAAAAAAAAAAAAAGGAAAAAGGGTATGTAACATGCATTTACCATAGTTGACACGCAAACTTAGAGTCCCAGCTTTAAAAAATCAACTATGAGGCTGGGTGTGGTGGCTCACGCCTATAATCTCAGCACTTTGGGAGGCCGAGGAAGGCAGATCACTTGAGGTCAGCAGTCTGAGACCAGCCTGGCCAATATGTTGAAACCGCATCTCTACTAAAAATACAAAAATTAGCCAGGCATGGTGGCAGGGGCCTGTAGTCTCAGCTACTCGGGAGGCTGAGGCAGGAGAATCGCTTGAACCCAGGAGGCGGAGGTTGCGGTGAGCCGAGATCATGTCACATGCCACTACACTCCAGCCTGTGCAACACAGCAAGACTCCACCTCCAAAAAACAAACAAACAAACAAACAAAAAACTATGAAGTTCAACAATTGCAAACTGTTTAATTAAAGAGTTTATCAAGAGAATGAAATAGAATGTAGCTATTAGAATTTATAAGGGTATGAACTACATCAGTATAGAAAAAGATATATTGGAAGAAATAAAACAGTTGGTACTTTTAATGTATTCACTTTTTCTCCCAATGTATCAAATACTGAATAGAAATATGTATGCAGGAAATATGGTGCTATAATCAAATGGATATTCAATAAACGTTATCAGAATATTGGGGCTCGAGGTGATAAAAATATATAGACAGGTCAGTTTGGGACCATGCATAAAATTATTTATGAAAAATAGAAGCCCTATATTCATTTATTTAAAAAAGATGAATAGACTATGTGCTTAACAAAATAAACACTGAAAGAAGCCAACTTCATGGAAATACAGGATTATATTGGGGAAAAAAAGGCACAATGTTTTCTTTCCTGATTTATTAAGGAAAATTACAAAGATTTTGGAAAGACTCAGTAAAATATATTTATTTCGTTAAAAAAATAAAAACCTATGCATACTAATAAGTAGAGAACCTTGGTTGCTGCTTCTGTTGATTACGGAGACCCCTGGGATAAGGCAATCATAATTAAGAAATAATTTGCCAGTCTCTTGGAAGCCAGGGAAAAAGAAAAACAGCAGAAACCTAGCCCTGGTGATATCATTGAATAGCTAGCTGTAGGATAGTGGCAAGGATGTCAGCATCTATAACATTCTATTTTCTCTTCTCCAAAAATGAAACGATTAGTATTTCACCATATTGCAATTAGTATCACTTGAGCTAATGTATACAAGCAGTTTGAAATCCCAAAGGATTCACATGTAAAATATTGGATTTTTTTGTATTTTAATATGTAAAATGTAAGTTGTTTCTTTTCTCTCTGATACAAAATGCAGTTTTCATTCCACAATTTCACTCTTATGTACTTAATAAGTTTTGTTAACATAACAATACAGTGTGAGAGTTCCTGGTGTTATGCCTGACCCAAAGCACACACTCACTAAAATGTCTGTCGAACCTAAATTTATTTTAAGATACAATTGGAAACTACAGTAAAATAGTTTTTAAATTATAATCAGCCATATTTGCTGCAAAGAATTATGGGTCTCATTTCCATTTCCAAATCCATCAAGTCGATCTTTTCATGCATCATGTTATTCAGGGATAAAGCACATCTAAGAGAAACAGAAGTTAAATCTGCTCTCTTTCATAACCCAGAGACATTAATTACAATGGAATAGCATGGTAAACACCATGAACAATATGATATTAATAGAAAAACTATGAAAAGAAAATGACAGCAGCTAGGAAGAAACAAAAAGGATGGGTGGAAACAAGGGAAATTGGCCTCCAAAGGGCAAGTAAAATAGAACTGAAATAAAACCTGGTGATTTTAATATATGTGTGTAATTAATGTAGTTTCTGGTGGAGGGTGATGGAAGAAACGGGAACGAAGAAAAGCCCTGAGTAGCAACCTTCTTGCCTGAATTATGAAGGCAACACGAATACATAGATCAGGTATTGGGAAAAATAAATGCAACCTCTTAAAATTTGCACCATATTATTCAAATCTCTTTGACGTGAGTAACCATAGAAGACACAGGTAACATCCGGGTTGCTCTTTATGTAGGACTTTAGCAGTCTAATCTATTCAGTCTTTTACCATGTGACTACTTCATATTTCTGAATATTATTTTTGCGTGTTAAACCAACAAACCAGAATGCTTTCACAGGAGAGACATTGAAATGATAAACAAGTTATGCTAGCTAGACATAATTAAAGAAACTAGGAATGCTTAGTCTTAAAAGACAACATTTCAAAGAGACATTGTGGTTGTCTTAATGATGTGGAAAAATTGTTACATAAACAAAATATACACTTTTTCTCTTTGATTCCAGGAGTAGAGCTAAGACCAATAGATTAATATTAAGGGAAAATTGTACCTTAGATATAAGAAAATAATTTTCTAACAGCTCAAATTATACTCGGTTGTTGTTATTAACTAACAACCCTTATGATATCTGCATACTAATACTTGTAAAATCAAGATAAATTTGATATTCATTTCTGGTAGGGGATGGGGTTGTGTTGTTTTCTTATAGTCTTGGGGAGAAAATAATTTGTTAAATACAATTTGCTATCATCTATTAGAAATCTTGTAAAGGTTATATATTTTTAATTTCACTTACTATTTCTGCTTTTATTTTTCTACACATGACCATAAATATACCTCTTCTTATACGCATGATGAAACATGGTAATAGATTTTTTAATGGAATTAGCTACATTTTCCACAAATAGATTATGGCACTTCCATTCTATGAAATGTTACGTAGTTGTTAATCAAAATGAGAGTGATATCTGTATAAAACCTAAGCTATTGTTAACAGAAAGAAGCATGCAAACAAAATTATTAAATTATGGTTTTAATAAAATCCATATATGTGAATTTGGACATGCGTATACACATGTAAAGTCAGAGAAAATGACAGAATATAACGTATGTTGAAACGATAGCAATTATTACTACTAAAAAAACAAATAAAAATAGAATGGGAATTTAAAATAAAAGTGAGAGCAGTGGGCAGGATGAAGACACATTTAAATCTACATAATACTGCACTGTGTAAGCTGAATTGTTCAAGACCTACCTGGGAAATTATTTTTAGAAAGAAAACAGGTTTGTTTCCTTGTGTTGACAATTATTCAACATGAAAGTGCTACCTAAAAGAAGAGAGAGCTCATTGATTCCATTTGTTCTAAAAACAAACAAACAAACACCAAAAAACCTACATATTTTAAGTAGAAATTACTAGTAATATATTTCCATAGGGAGAAATAAGCCAGTATGTTTTCAACGTTCTTAAGATTTCATTTCTAAAGCAAATAAAACAAGGGAAAGCCAATATTGCCAATAAACAAACAAACAAACAAACAAACAAATCTAAGTCTACATGAACTTAGTTGGGTACCAGTCGAGATATTTGAAGTTTATCTACCCTGTAGTCCTCACACCTAAAATTTTTCTCAATAGTTGAATGTAAGTTATTTACTTCTGGATTGAACAATAAAATGTAAACGGAGGTTTTCAGGAAGATGAATTGAGTGTGCCATATTTTTCATAGCTTGTCTATGTCTTTATGTAGTCTGTAATGTTTTCCTCTTATAGTCCAAACTTCAGGTTTTTAGGAAAAGTTGGAGCTTTGTGCATTATACCCCACCAGCTTCAGATTCCATTGTCAACCTACCCCATACATATAAACCATCTGTTTGTCATTTTTTGGCTTTATCCGAACATCTTCACAAAGAGGCCATCTGTTCCCTTCTTTTAGATATCTATTTATGGCACTTTCTCTCTTATCTATTTTACAACATTTTTGCATATGTCAAAAATTCAATTACTAGTCACATATTAGTATGTCATCTACTCAGGAGGAGTCTTAGATAAACCGCTGGGTGATCCAAAGTGCATGGGTAGTACCAAGAGACTGACAGATCTATCCAAAATGAAGGGTACAGACATCGACATAAAAGCCTCACAATGCATGCATGAAATGGATAATAGATGTGAGATTCCCTGAGGAGCTGTGTGCATGTGACTTCCAAAAAGCTGTTATTTCACTATGTAGAAGGACAACATGAATTTACATGGAAATTTATTTCCACCATCAATAATATATTCCTATTGCAAATGTACATTTTAGAGAAAGTATATTTTCAGTTGAAGTGAAAAAAAAAAAAGAGATGCACAAATAGATGTTTGAATGGCATTTGTATAATTCTGGGGCAAGTGTTTAGGACAAGCTTACCAAAGAAATTTTTAAGGTTAAATATAAAGCAAACTTTTAGTGTATCAGGGTGTTTGCTAAAAGCGGAGCACTGCGATAAACATAAAAAGCTGAAACATTAAAAGCAGAAAACTCTTTATTGTCTCTGCTTCCCTGGGAGAAAAACACTAACAGAAGAATTCGGTAGATAAATGATGTTTCCAGCTGTGTTGGGAACTTGGAGATGTGAGATTATAATTGGGACCACAGATTCAGACACCATCATCACCAACTATTTTTGTTCACATTTAAAAATAAAAAGTCAAAATAAATTTACTAAAATCTGTATATGTGTGGTTACATATTTATATGGTTAAAAATAATATATATAATTTTATATAACTGCATTATCTCTCTATCAATCTATACATCTGTAACTTTTATCTACAAATATATTTCCAAGTTCTATAGATAATAGATGAGCAAATCAATAACAAATGAAGGGTATCTAATAAACATTATCAAATTTGTTTAGACATCAACACTTGTAGGAATATTTGATATAATAAAATAGATAATAAGATAGATAGATAGATAGATAGATAGATAGATAGATAGATAGATAGATAGCTTAGGTAAATAGGCTAGATAGCTCAACACAAAATGTTAACATAAAATATAACAAAAGCATTGGAATAGAAATAAAGCAAATACGTTAAACATAACCATAGCTTTCAGAAAGCATAAAGCAAGTCTGAATAAAAACTTCCTACTATCCCAGATAAAGAGATAATTTTATGAAACATAAAAGGATATGTCTATTGCTTGGAAAGGATTGTAGTTTTTCTTAACGTTCATGTGTAAGTGAAATTTCTTACACAGAGTTGTACACAGATAAGCAATATTATTGTTTTCTCCAATAAGAATATAGACTAGTGACTCTTGATTGGTCATCCACAGTGCATTACACTAAGCCATTTTACAAATGGGCTCTCAAATTTTGACATTAGGGAAGTAAGTCAATTTGAACCAAGAATTTCAATGAAGTTATGCACAAACATGAATCTTGATACAGATTAAGTCTTAATGTTCTGGATCTAGAGAAGCCTTTGACCTCCATCTGCCTAGAACAGACATAATTTTATTTTCATTCATTTTTGGTGAAAAATATAGACTGGTGTGATTATTTCTGGGATGTAATTCAATAACTAAAATACCACACTCTTGTCTCAAAGTCCTCAACATCACCTTGTCCTATACTCCTGGTCCAAGACCAATCTACCCTCTATCCTCTTGTTACCTGGGTCCCTTTTCTTTGTGAGTATGACTGTTGGACCACTGACAAGATGATATAAGCCTCAGGTGAATTCCATGTTATACATTTGATTTATGAGGGAATGCAAGCCGCTTTGGGAATTTCCTCTGGCACCTTAGCCCTTTTTCTCCTTTCCTTTTCTCCATACTACAGGACCATCTGTAAAAGGCAGGGATGAGAGAGAGTTCAATGCCTTTCTCCTCCTCTTGATAAGGGGTAGGATTACGGATAACTACAACTTTGAGAATTCTCCCTCTTACCTTCTGTAGTCCTCTAGATGTGGTCCAGGGGATTGAGGTTTTCAGAAGAGGTGTTTTTGCTGTGCCCTCTCCTCGAAGGCCCTGCAGAAGCTGACTAAAATGGGTAATTTTCTGAACCTAGAAACTGGAGCACGTAGTTTACTCTGCTTGTCAGCATTCTCAGGGAAGCAAGAAACAGTCCACAAAAACACTTTATAACTGATAACATCTAGAAACAATTTTTGCTACATTTGACACTACATACTCTTACAGTGACATCTCTGGCAGAACGTTGTACACTCAGTGGGTTGAGGAATGATTTTCTGCAAAGAAGTGATAAGGCCTCATGTAAAGGCACGCCAGTGTTAAAGAAAGATGCCCTATATGCCAGAAATTGTAAGGAATTTGCATTATGGCTGTGGTCAGAGAATATGGTCAGGACAGTAAAGAGTTTTTTTGGTTCTCCTCAAATAACAAACAACTAATTCAGCAAGTATGGAAATATGTTTTCAATATTCTATAACTTTTTTATACTTTAATTCCATCAGGAGTGTCATTAAATAATCCAGTTTTTTAAGTATCCTGCAAACACCAAAGGTTGACAAATCAAAGTTTTAAATTGAAGGTCTGTAGCCATTTCACAACATGGGAAGTTGCCATTGCTACGTATCAGGGCAATAAAATCAATGACTGATATATATTTTCAGTTTTTTAAATTTATTTTTTAATTACATTTTAGCTTTTATTTTAGATATGGGGGGATACATGTGAAGGTTTGTTACATAGGTATATTGTGTAATGTTGAGTTTGGGGATATGGATCCTGTCATCCAGGAAGTTAGCATAGGACCAAATAGGTAGTTTTTCAACCTGTCCCTACTTCTCTCTCCTCTCTTTTATTGCTTCCACCTACATGTCTACAGTGTCTATTGCTTCCATCTACATGTCCACGTATACTCAATGTTCAGCTCTTACTCGTTAGTGAGAACATTTCGTATTTGATTTTCTGTTTCTGCATTAATTCACTTAGGATTATGTCCTTCAGCTTAATCCATGTTGCTTAAAAGGACATAATTTGATTCTTTATTATGACTACATAGTGTTCCTTGGTACCTATATGTACCACATTTTCTTTATCCAATCCACCACTAATGGACACCTAGGTTGAGTTCATGTCTTTGCTATCATGTATAGCACAGCAAAGAACATATGAGTGCATGTACTTAACTGATGTATTTGTGTAGACAACCTCTTAACAACTCCATTTTGACCAGCCTTTCTATATATCATCTGCTCTAAAGATGCAGTGTCATGACAATTTAAGAGTACCTTTGCACAAGGTCTTCCCTTCTGAAACACTCTTCTCTCTTTACTTTTTTGTCCTTTGGATCTCAATTGAATCAAGCCCTCCTATTGCACCTCTCCTTGCCTTTTTAAAATTATACCTTCTCTGTGACCAGACTACTTGGACTAAAAATCCACTCCCATCACTTAATTACCCATGAAGCCAAACAGATTCATTTAGACTGATTTTGTCACCTTTTTCTTATTTGTCAAAGAGAGATAATAACAGTAGCTTTTCATAAGGTTGTTGCGAAGATTGAATGAGTTAATACAGATAAAGCACTCAAACTATGTAAATGTTGCGCTCAGAGCTACGTAAGTGTTAGGTATTGTTACATTTATTATCGGTATTCACATTTTATTATTGTTGTAGTGGTGGGAATACAGGCTGCTTTGGGATACCTTGGGAATAATGTTAATCTTTCTCTACCTTTTTATTCTCAGCATCTAGTTCAATGTCACACACACACAAAGATGCTTTACAAATGTCTGTTGACAAATCAGGTAGATGGCATGGCTTACTGATGTCTAACTGTCGAGATAGTTATCACTCATGGTCCCATTGAGAGCAAAAAGTAAGCTGACAATGGTAAAATAAACTCAGATAGGACTCAGAAGGACCTGCTTTTACTGACTTGGTTTTAGCATATCTCTATACAAGGAGAAGAGGTCCGGTTGGAAAATTATAGTTAGCAAGTCAAGCAACCACAAAGTTTCAGATACTTTGATATCAAAATAATTTTCCTCACTTTAAATATAGCAATTTGTTTTTCCATCAAAATGGCTTGCATCAGCAAGGTAAAAAAGATACTATGTATATATATATATCTCGGAGTTCCTGCAGAGAAAAGATGACACTCAAATTTGGTAATTTGAGGAGTGTCTAAAACAAGCACTATTTGAATAGATGTGGGCAGGTTATAGGAAAATTGAAAAGGAAGGCAGTAATCCACAGACTATGCCTGAAAGGATGGAGGGAAATAAGAGTTTGCGGGAATCTGGAGGGTAAAGTGTGTGGAGGGAATACTTGACAAGAAATGTGACCTCTGGTGGGCAGATGCAGTCAGCCTGGAGAGAGGAAGCCAGGGAAACAAGTACCTTACTTCTCTCTTTCCTCAGATGCCTTTTCCTGCCCTCCTTCCATCAGAAGTTTCTCCTGATAGTCAAACAACCAGAAGCCAGTAGAAAGGAAACCCCAAGTTAGAACTCACACAGGTCAGTTTCATGAACACAGAGCAGGGTAGGGAAGGCTGAAGAGTAATCTGGAAGAGCAAAGGAAAGATGTTGAATGCATTAAGTCCACTAAGTTTGGGAAACATTGGGTTAAACAAAGCTACATAGTAATTTTCTTTTCTGCAGGATTTCTCAGATCCTTTAATATGAATACAAACTATAACTCCCCAGGAAGAGGGAGAAAATGTGCCAAGCATGCCAAATGTTTAATCACACAACCTCCCATTCTTGTAGAACTCCTTAACAGACTCTTGTCCCATGTGGCACACTCTTTGGAAAATGTTAGTATCGTGTAAATATTCAGGGTCAACCCATCTTACCCCAAGTATTAAATTAATTTTGTCTGAAGAGATGGTGGCTTAATTGGTAGAATTCACATATTCCGTTTCTCTAGCCCCCAAATTGTAGAACTTTCAGAGCTTCAAATAACTCTGGGCATTCCTCTACTCTGATAGGTTCAATTGGCAGATAAAATAATGAAGACGTTGGAAAATAAAGTGGCTTGGACAAAAACGAGAGCTATTCCTCTTGCACCAAAATTTAGAATTTTAACATGAGTCTCTAGACTCGGTCTTACAACTTTCCAAACTATCAGGTTTAGAACACGATGGAGTTTTTAAAACCAGATTCAGAAATTAATACACAAACAGTTAATATAGGTAGATGGTACATCCTATTTTCTGCACTGCTAAGATATTGACTAGGCCTATATTACTTCTATCGGAAGCAAATAAATTTGCCCTTTTCAGAACTCAAAGTTAGAATTAAAGAATTCATTGCCCTCAAAATTGGCTCACCCAACTTGATTGTTTTCTATAAAACTGGGTTCTAAATAAAGTTCTCAGTACATAAATGAATGCAGAGTGTTGCGCAGGTGGGCTTGCCCTTGGTAACAGACACACCTGTGCCTATCAAACACAAAATATGGTATTTAATTTTGGAAAATTGCTAACGGCAAGCAGAATTGTACAAAGGAAAGTTACCTTTAACTGTCACTCAGGAAGAAACAAAGATATCATGAACAGTATTATTTTTCCAAACGTTTCCAGGCTAGAGTTGCATTCGGTGCCTTTCCAGAATCACTGAACAATGAAATGGGTAGTAATCTGCCAAACACATACAGTTGTGTGCCTGTTTGCCTGGGGTGTATATTAGGGCCTAGGAAAACAAAGTTAGGGAAGTAAGGCTCCAGGGTAGCGTCAGTCCATCCACTATAGTCCAATTCGGATTCAGATGGTCAGATTGGACTCTAAGGTGGAATTCCTAGTATAATGCAGTCTTTGCTTCCATACAATGTGATTCCTGGTTTTTTATCCTTTACCTTGGCACTGTTCAAGCAGCACGTTTTGCCACCACGCAATTATCTTTAGACAACCCAGGGCAGTTGTTGTTTGTGGAGAGTGTGTGGTGGCATTGAACACCTACATGCTTATAAATACAGGTGGCTGAAGTTAACCAATTATTCAGAGGCAGTTAGATGAATCATGTATTTAAGCACTTGTCTGATTCACATCTCTACCTCATATGTAGAGGATTCTTTTCTCCCCAGTAAAATTTTATGGAGATTTACTGTGGAGAGCAGATGTCATGGTTCTAGCATGATATGGTGGACTGGAATGGAATCAAAGGTGTCTTCCAATCTTTTAGGTGTAATACATCAGTCTTGACATTCACTCATTCATATAGCAGGGGTAAATAATCAAGACTGGGTCATCATAGAAGCAGCAAGTCTTGAATTGTGGAGAGTCCTGCTTTTTTGTTGTCATTTTATTGGCAGTGCAGCTGAAAATACAGTCTTCCTTATTTCAAACATTTTTACTTCATGGCAATAGATTAAATTTAATCATGTTTTAGTTCACAAATTGTTTTTTGATGTATATGTGTTTTTATTTTCCACTATGTCATATTTCAAAAGAATCGACTGCTCTTCTGGTTAAATTTGCTTACCAACACTCTTTGCCTTTAAAAAAATATGATGAATAACAGAGCCAAATTTGAAATGGCCATCTCTGTTACTCCAATTAACATGCTGTATATACATGTGTATTGCAAAAAACAACTAGATTTTCCTGGGCTTGGCATCCCTAAAATATCTAAAGAATATCTTAGTCCCATGAACCTAAACTTCAAAATGTCAATTGCATTTACAATTATGAATAATAGCGAGCTGCCATTCCCAAGGGAAATAATGAAAGAAGAAATGTTTCATAGATGTTTTTTAGCAAAAACAAATGATTTGCATGTTTCCACCAAAAGGGAATAACACTCTTAATATGGAATATCCCTCTGGTCTCCTTTTTGGAAACAAAATTCATAACCACCTGCCATTTGATGAAATCTAATAAATTCCTAATATAGAATACACTCCTCCAAAGTGTTCATTGTCCAAAGAAACTAAAGTGAAAATAAGGTATTAAATCCTCATATGAACAGAGAGATAAAGATAAATGCAGCATTTTAAAAATATCTTTTTTTCTAGTACAAAGAAAACATATCAGAAATATTAAAGTGAGCATAATTTCATCCCACAGCAATAGTTTCAACTATACTTTAATTCTACCTGGTAGACTCAGACACTTCCTTAATGGGTGTGAACTTTATTAACAACCATTTAGTTCTGTTTTTCATAGAGAATATGCATAAATCCTGTGTTTTGATTCATGCCATTTTATTCCTATTATTTATCCAAAGTGTAATTAAAATTTCTTTTTTGATGATGTAGATGGAATACGAAAATAGAAGGGAAGTTATTGACGCATTAAATAGTTAAATGAAAATCACCTTCACAGATGTTTGGTGGAGAAAAATATGCTATGCATAGAAAAGCTGAAATAATGTTTTTCCATGAATATTGGGCATTGGGCTGAAATTACAATAGCCTTTCATGTCCAGTTTTGTTACAATCCCATTAAGGCAACTGCAGAGATTGGTAAATAACTGTTACCATAGGAGAGTCACCATATGTAATATAGTTTATGCTAGACATTGTGTAAGCATTTTACATACATTCACTCATTGACACATTTAACAGCCTGTGAAGTATCTGTTTTATTCCCATCTCACATATTGAGAAACTATAGTTCAGAGAAACAAAGTAAACAGAGCTCCTATTGAACCTAGTTTTTAAGTCCTACGCATGGGCTCATACGTTTACTGATATACATATATAACATTTTATTCATATATATATATTAAGTATATATTATATATATAAAATAAATCCCTAAAGTCAGAAATTTAGAATGCAATTTAATATGAGTATAATTTATTTGTTGATTCCAAGATAGGCATCTGTATTTTCCCAACATTAAAATAAAGATCATCTGGACAATCTTCTAACCAACTCCAAACAGTTCTTTCTGGAATTTTTCTCCTTTTATTTCTCCTACTTGGAGTTGTAGGTATGTCTGTGTCTCAGAGAAATAAACAAAAGGTGTTCTATTTTAAAATAAAAGGACAGAAATGAGCAGCTTGGAGAGTTCAAAAAGAAACTAATTAGTTACCAAGCTAACTGGAGGTTTCGTCCATTCATGGGCATACTGAAATTGCAAAATCTCGTTATGAACATAGAATAATGTCTATAAAAAGTCTTTAAGACAGCATGAAAAACATAGCATAATACCAGTAGCAAATGTTTTATAATGTCTAAAATTTTATAACTTCTTTTATCTATTTTCTTAAAGCTCCCTTATGCCATAATTTGGCTGTATTTATGTGATAAACACACTCTTATCTTTGTAATGAATTTTTAAGGAAAAAACAGAACCATGTAAAATATGCTTTTGAAAAATGGGCACATTATGCATGTGAATGCTCTCTCTCTACTAATTAATGTAATGTGGCAGTATCCAACAAACTAGAGCAGATGGAGCTCTAAGTCTTGTACCAGCCTATGCCATTCTTAAGGGGAACAATTTTTCTTCACATCTCTAAATAAAGAGAGTGAGATTTCGGGAAGGATGGCATAATTTAACAAACAACAGAGAGTGTGACCATTCAGATTGCCTTTTCCTATCAACCGCTTGAAAGGCAAAACTTGTTTCAGAGATGAAGCAATAGAAAGTGTTGGAAGCAAGATAGATATGAGTTGGAATCCCAACCTTTGCCACGGGCGACCACTAAACCTCAGCTTCCTCATCAGCAGTATGGGGATAACCATGGTAGCAAATATTTCTAAAGGTACTCGTGAGAAGTGCTTTTATGAGTGCACAATTAATGCTGCTTCTACTACCATTAGAACTGCTGCTATTCTATTATTATCAGTACCTCTACTACTATCAGAGCCACACAGCTCTAGCTTATAAACCCATCTATTCATTTCTAGACTGACATGATCATTTCTGCATATTCTCATTGCCTCCCATTTCTACCTTCCCTAACTTATCCTGCAAATCGCTACCTAATTATATGTCAATATTCTGTTTTGAACTCTATGCAAGTGCTTTCTCTACTTCAATTTTAAAAAAGAAATTCTTGCTCCAAGTCAGTGATTCTCAACTAGAGATAATTGTAATGTACAGAGGACCTTTAGTAATGTCTGAAAAAAGCATCTTGACCCACAGAGGACATTTAGCAACATCTAGATGCACTTTTAGCTGTCACAACTAGAGGTAAAGGTACTATTGGTGCCTAGAGATAGAGGCCAGGGAAGCTTCTAAACATCCTATAATTCAGACTCCTCTTGTCTCAAAAAAGTTCAAAATGGCAAAAGTTCTGAGGTTGAGAAACCCTGAGAAAGTGTAATACTGTAAGTGTATACTGATCTTATACATGCAATAAACTACAATATACTAATATAATCAAATAAACTTCAATAAAGAACTAAGCCATTTAATCTCCCCTTACTATCATGAGAAATTCACTTTGAGCATAAATAATCAGCTATTTCTATCAAGTAAAGTAATATGAACACACCTGCACTAAGGCAGTGGGCTAGGCCAATTGATCTCTTAGGATCCCCCTCAGTTCTGATATCCACAATTACATATTTGAACTCTTCAAATGTTCTCCATTGCCTACGCATACGCTCATTTCTTAGTATGGATTCAAGGATTTTCACAGCTTATTTCCTGTTTGATCTGTCAATTATATTTCCCATTGTTTTCTGGTATGAATGTCTGCTCCAGACAACTTGGCTTGCTCATTGGCGCCTATGCATACCTTTATAATGCTCTCTCCCCAGTCTCCCAAGTCCTCAGGACGCATGACCTCTTACATCTTATTGCTCACATTATCTGTTAAATTTACTTGTCCCTTAATAAAATACAATGTGTCTTGTTTTGTTTTGCTATTATGAACTTGCCTTTTCATTCAGAGCTCACTTAGTCCCTTGAAAACATGAACAATGTAAAACATTTTTGCATCCTTTGTGTTCATTTTGTACATCTTCTTTAAGACACTATACTTGCCCCATGTAGGACATGGAATGTATAGCCCACTTAGAAAGTTATTCCCAGGTCTAGTCCTAAACTACTTGCTGTGACTGATTTCTCATACCACATCCCACACTTCTCTTAATGAAATTGAGTGCCTTCATGACATCATTCAGTGAAAAGCATTCCAAGACTTTCTCTGCATTCAAGGGAAAAGAAGCTATGATTGATTAGTGATGTCTGTCAAGGGTATACCAAAGATTTGCCATCTCTGCTCTTTCCATTCCCTGGTATTGTCAGTTCATTTTCAAATTTCATAATAGATGTGGTCTTCAAAATGGTTTTATAGTATGCAATCTGCTAACGCTCACTAGCGTTCTATAGACAACATAGGCGAAATGAATAACTTGTCCCACCAATGATCTAGTTACTTGTCATCTTAATCTGGGATAGTTTAGCTATATGAAACCTATCACATACAAGACCAGTACAAAACTCAATCTGAATGAATCTAAGATGTGCCATGGAATCGAAGAAAAGGAAGTTATTTGGAACCCAAGAAAGAGCACTCTATCTTTTCTCTGTCCCAGGCTGGGTGTCTTCTCTCTCTTCCAGGTGGACGTTCACCCCACTAACTCCTTTTCTGGCCGTCTGTTCTGAGAAACTGTTATTTCTTTTGGCATAATTAAGGACAAACATAACAACAAGCTCCTCAAATGTAACATCCACATCTTAAAAACTCAGCCAGAGGCAGGAGAATGGCGTGAACCTGGGAGGCGGAGCTTGCAGTGAGCCGAGATTGTGCCATTGTTGCATTCCAGCCTGGGCGACAGAGAGAGACTCCGTCTCAAAAAAACAAAAAGCTCAGTCAAACACTTCTGAATCCCAAATCTTAATTGGTTCAAATTAATTCAAATTAATCAATGAGTATCAGAGAAATAGAGTAAGGAGAAATAAGGTTGCTGGATGTGCAATCCTTTGGGTAACAGTCACCATGCAAATTTCAGTAAAAAGACATGTGACCTAAAAATAGGCACATCCAAAAACATTTACTTCATGTGCGTTGTCACATGGGCAAAATAATCCAGTGAATTCAGAACTGTGCTCCGCTGCTACATAAGCAAGCTGACTCTGACAGAGTTTTGATGACAGTCTAGTTGGTAAGAGATAGACTCAAGTATAAGGGTCAGTCTGTCTGAATCCAGAGACTGGGTCCTTGTCACAAGCCCAGGAGACCCAGAAATCTTCTCTTACTACATGTAAGAACAAGTCAAATGTTTTTGTGTTAGAGATGGCGAGATTCAAAAACAAAGCAAAGTAAAAGTAGTAAAAATTAAGCAATGATAACTACTGACATGTATTGAGTGCTACCTATCCATTGGCATGTGCTAAACGTTCGATGTGTAATTACTGCATTTACTCTTTATATCAACCCTGTGACACAAGGGTCATTATCATCCCAGATGACAAAACACATACAACAAGAGAAGAGTCATCTGCCCCAAATAACAAAGCTAGTTAATGGTGGATTGGGTTTTCAACCTAGACCAAACAATTCCAGAATCCTGTGTTTTCAATACGCAAAAGTTTGACTCCAATCATTTCTAAGAAAAGAAGGGAGGAAGAGGTCAACTTATTGTTAAATTGTATAGGTATACTTTATTAAAATATATCCTTGTATGTATGTATATACACACATGTATATGTTATAGGTACATATGAATGCATGTGTGTATATATATATATACATGCACACATACACACAATATATTCTGTATATGTGTATAAAATATATTTAATACTTAAAATGTTCAAAATTGAAAATTCATGACTGGTGACACATTTTTTGTTCTTTTCTTTTGCATAAGAAAACTGCCTGCTGGTATCTCTCCTTTTGTCAGAGACTGATAAGGGCTGTACAATCTTGTAGTCAAAACATCTCACTAAAAAGCTTCTTTGGTGGCAAAGCCTATCTTGGAGTGTGTTTGGTTTCCTGGACGCCTTATTTGTTTACGACAATGCTCTTAAAATTGTCTCTACCATCTGTGTGAGGTCTAGTTCCTTGAATGAGAATGAGATATTAAAATGCCATCCAGATGTCTCGATGCATATCCACATTAACATATTATGCAAATTGTCACAAGGCTTTTTTTTTTCCCTTCTTAAACAGAAAATATTTTCAGAGGGAGTGTAAGAAAGTAAATCTGTAAAGGCAAAAGAAAAATTTTAAAAAGGTAAGGAAAACAAGATGCATTGGATTTGCATTGCTTATCTTTTTATAATCATATCTTATGAAACCATGACTTGCAAATATTTTGCTGTCTTTCATTTTGCAAAAGAAAAATAGATGCCAAAAGAAAGAGCAAAATCTACCTTGAAAAAGCAAAAATATGAATTCAGGATATACTTTTTTATAAAAGAGATTATATACACACTAAGAATATTCTTTGATTCAACATCTCCAATTCCCATATGGCAAATATCATCTTTTAAAGTTGGGTGTCAGCTCTCTGTTACAGTAAAGAATAAGTAAAACTTTATTTCAGATGTTTTTATTATTAAAACATTCTAAATGATGGCATGTTAAAAATGCTTCCACATTTGTGGGTTTTTTGTATGAAGTATGGATGATACAAGGTTTTTTAAAATGTTAAAAGAATTTCCATTAAAAATATGGCATGTTGGCATTAATAATAATTAGATTTCAGAAACAGCATGATTTGTGAAAGAATAGTTATCTGATTCATTCTGTGATTAATCTGGACTGAACCTGATATTTCTTCGAATCTCTGTGTTCCCTTTTAAAATTCTTTTTTTTTTTTTTTTTTGAGACGAAGTCTCGCTCTGTCACCCAGGCTGGAGTGCAGTAGCGCGATCTCAGCTCACTGCAAGCTCCGCCTCCCGGGTTCACGCCATTCTCCTGCCTCAGCCTCCCGGGTAGCTGGGACTACAGGCGCTGGCCACCTCACCCGGCTAGTTTTTTGTATTTTTTTTTTTTTTTTTTTTTTTTGGTAGAGACGGGGTTTCACTGTGTTAACCAGGATGATCTCGATCTCCTGATCTCGTGATCTGCCCGCCTCGGCCTCCCAAAGTGCTGGGATTACAGGCGTGAGCCACCGCGCCCAGCCCCCTTTTAAAATTCTTAATGTGTTTTCTTGGGGGGTGCATTGTAAAAGTTTTTAGTTCCCATATGAGTAAATTCAAACTCAAAAGCTTTTTTAATTCACCATAAAGAAACAAAAATAACAGCATTATTTTAAAAAATATATTTTGCAATTTCAAGCACTTATTCCTGAATCAATATTTAAATTGCAACAGTATTTATTTATAATGAACTCCAGGATGTGTTTCAGAGATAACTAATTCATTAGCACTACTGAAGACCTTGACATAGAGTGGATAGTTTAAAATAAAATCAGCAAAACAAAACAAAACTAAGCTAAAATCTTTTCAGAGTCATGTTATTTCTGAGCTTGCCATTAGTGATGGATTTTTCTCAGTGTTGAAACAAAAAATTTACTAAACCACTAACACTAAAAGCCAGTTAAAATGGTTAATGCCTCCTAAATTGTTCCATCAAAGTTTTCAGCAAAGAAGTGGCATAATAAAGTACGTTTCTTTTTTTTTTTCGTTGGTTTTGTTTTGGGTTTTTTTTTGAGACGGAGAAGAGCTCTGTTGCCAGGCTGGAGTGCAGTGGCCCAATCTGTGCTCACTGCAACCTCCACCTCCCAGGTTCAAGCAATTCCCCTGCCTCAGCCTCCCGTGTAGCTGGGACTACAGGCACACACCACCACGTCTGGCTAATTCTTTTGCATTTTAGCAGAGACGGGTTTTCACCATGTTGGCCAGGATGTTCTCGATCTCCTGACCTCATGATCTGCCCGCCTTGGCTTTCCAAAGTGCTGGGATTACAGGAGTGAACCACTGCACCCGGCCAATAAAATACAATTTTTAAAAGAGAATATTCGTGAGAATGTGGAAGTTGGATTAGAAGTGGGCAAGTGACGACAGAAGGGAAGGATGGAAGAGTTTAAAATAGGAGCTAAAATTGGAGTTGTTCACTATAACAAATCAGCTAGACATTCTATCTTCTTCATTCTCTTACAATTAAGCTGTGTCGAGTAGTATAAAGTGAAGATGAAGATAATTATCTAGTAGATTCAGTTCAGCAAACACTAGCTCAAAAGAATTAGATGATCCAGGCATCCTTTCCACCCACGCACTTTGCTGATAAATTGGCTGGGTTCCACCTGCCTCACATCCTTACTTGGTTCTGATAGCTGTAGCATCCGTCTCATCCTTCTCAGAGACAAATGACCATAGCCAATTGCCACTAGGTGTGCCGAACTTTTTCCAAGTAATCGCAACCAAGAATAGTGAAACCATATAATTCAAGAAATACCTATATGAGTTCCTTAAAAACTGACACCAAATCCTAACACGTAAGCCAGAATTCAAAGGGAAAACACAGACATAGCACTTACTACCATTGACCTGATGTCTAAAAAAGTTGGAATTACCGACTTTCAGTTCAAGAAATACTGAAGAATTATAATGTCAATAATTTTTAACCAAATTACTCAAAAGGATACGATAACTGTAGATCTTCTATCCAGGATAATAATCAGGAAAGAGGTACAATATTCTACCTGAGGAAAGTTTATATTTTACTTCAGAGTGCTTTGTGAAGGAATTAGCAGAAAGACAGTACAACCTGGCCTATCATTGAATCCTATACACAATCTAGATTCAAAATAGATAAGGTTCAATGAACTGAATATCACGTACAGATTATGAAAGACTTTATCAAGTACTCCAGTGCCAATTTTAAGTGGCATTACCTTGCAAAAACAAAACCAAGATTCTGCTTATGATGAACCAGTTGAAAAAGCAAACTTATTAAGAACGCTAATTTACAGAATCAAATGTAAAACCTTTTATTTTGTTTACTGCTTCACATTATTATTCATTTAGTAAATATATTGAGCACAGTTTGGGCACTAGTCACTGTCCCACTGCTGATTGTCATCTGCTGAAGACCCATGTGACAATCCTGTGTAATACTGAAGAGAAAAGATGATCAAATCTTTCCTCCTTCAGTCTCTCTGCATTTCAATCCATCTCCTAAAGCTCATTTGCCAGATATTCAAATATCTAATGTTAATGATGCCATTCCATAGTGCAAAATTTTTCATCAATTCCCATCACCTAAAGAAAAAAAATAGAAACCATATTCCATGATAGTTTAAAACATGTTACTGTCTGGCTGAAACCTAACACTATACTTTCTTCTTCGTACTTTTCCAACTTCTCTTCAAGTACTTGAAAGTCCATTCAATCTGTTACTCAATACTACTTTCCCACCCTTTTACTTTGCTTTATACGCTTTCTTATTCCAAGACTGTCTCTATCTCCAGATCTTCAAATCCTCCCAATTCCTCCAAAAACTAAGGCAAGTGATTTTTTTAAATTAAAAAAAAAAAAAAAACTTTACACAAAGAAACTAAGGTAGTAGCACATGGTAGATACAGCCCAGTTTCTTACAAAAGGTTTTATCCACAAAGGTCTTTTCTTATTCTACTTAATGATACTGCTTATTTAAAAAAAATCAATTAAGTATATTATGCAGAGAAATGCACAAATCATACATGCAAAGTTAATACATTTTCATAAACTGAACATGGAGAACACTGTTCAAAGGAAGAGAACATGGCCAGCACACCAGAGAGCCCCTTCCTGTCCTCTCCCAGTCACTGCACCTCGCAACACTAACTCTTTACTGACTTCCAGCAGCACATATGTTTTAATCTCTTCTTGGCATAAATAAAATCATACAGTTTATGCTGTTTTGTATCTGCCTTCTTCCACTCAACAAAACAAGTTTGGGATTCCTCGATGTTATTGGTTATGGCTGCAGTTTATTTATTCTTATGGCTATAATGTAGTCTATCATGCAACTATGCCACAATTTAGCAATTCATTCTATGTTGATGGCTGTGTGGGTAATTCTAGTTTTTTACTATCATGGATAGTACTGCTGTGAATATTTAATTTACGGCATTTGGTGAACATATATATGCATTTCCTTTGGGTATGTGGCTATTTTTAAACTGTCCCATTGACCATACCAGACTATAAGTATCTTTAAGGCAAGGTCTGTACTTGCTTTTCCTCTCAGCATCTTGCCTACGATATTCATGTAATAAATATGAATAACTATGAGTTAAATATACTAGTGTATAAAACCTATTGGAAAATACCACCTTATTTAAAATGAAATATTATATTAGTTATTATTGTTACTATTTTAAATAATCTAGGTCATCATTATCTTAATAGAATGCAAATATTTCACTGGATGGCACTGTTTTTCCTCGCTGACCCTGGGGAAGGTCAGTCATCTTGTCCTAATTGCTGTGTCTTCAAATCCAAGCAATAGAGATAAGAAGATAAAAACTGCAAAGAAACTCCCATGAATTAAGCAATAAGTAGGTGAAAAGAGTCACAATTAAGATAATATAGGGTATCCTAAATATAAAAGTCCATGTACTTTTCTAAAATGAGCAAATCTCCCAGTCAATGAAGCTGATTCTGGTTCCCATAAGACTAATAAAGCAAATATATGGCTCTCACTAAAACTGAGATTTGTGCATCTCCACATAGCTCAAGAGACCCAAGAGAGATACTGTAAATTTTTCCACTTGCAAAGGAAAAATGGGCAATGAATTTTGCTAGTTTTAACAGCAGATTCACACATGCTCTAAAAATGTTCAAGGGCAGCCAGTCCTTATTTATAGTAAGTCACTCTTAACACCAGACCCAAGCTTCCCAAGTCTTAAATTTGTGCTTAGATATGTGACCATTCAATATCACTGCTATAATTAAAAATGCTGGGAGGAGCCTAGATAAATCCATTATGGGGTACACACCTGATCTCTTTAGCATTTAACACAAAACCACAAACATTTGAAATGCCTTATCAGATGCTGCAGTTGATTTTAATCAGCTCTGAGTAGTCCTCCCACCCAACTCTCCCTTACTGCATCTTTCATAAAATGACTTGACAAGCTTAACTTTTTCTTACCCACCACTTCTGCTGGGGACCAGTCTCATTATATCTGAGATTTTCAAAAACTGAACCAATACTCTCATTTTCAAGGTCACACACAAAATAGTCAAAATGTTTAATTTAACAAACCAAAAAGGATCTGTCAAAATGCATATCGATATTTGGCTTTTGATAATATTATACAGCATGTGTTTAACACTCACTAGACAGTCCAGAAAATGTACAAGTAACCTAAAAAACTTTTAAAAATAAATTTAAAATGTTTAAAATGAACTTCTGACCTCCTGAAAACTTTGGGGGTCAAAAAATAAAGAATATGATCATTTACATTTCTACTTTTACTAAAAATTTTATTTTCCTTATGCTTACTTACTTCCTCAGATGGTATATCAAATTCCTTGGTCTTCTGTAAGAAAGGCAGACTTTAAAAAGGTCGTCACTTACAGATATCTTGCTGAATACTCTGCCTATATGCTTCTACAAATTTTATCAGCATAAGAGATAAAAATTTAAATATCATGAGGAAGCATCCAAGGAAAAACAAAGACAAAAAGGAAATACTTTTTTAATTATGGATTAAGAAAAGAAATCATGAGTGATCTAAAACTAAGCTTACTAATTCATTATCCACAATGATTAGGAAAAGTTCAGTGTTCCCAGTGAAGAAATTGGAAATTAAGAAAATAAGTAGGTCTAAATGTCAGTCTAAATTGCTTGCCTTGTTTGTGGGCTAAAGCAGTCATAAAACTTTTCTGAGAAATGGCTCATATCTCTAAAACTTGCTGTTAACTCGACTCTGTGTGTGTGCACCCATTTGTGTGTGTGAGAGTCTGCGTGTGTATGGAGGATAGGAAGAGATCCTGTTCAGATATATGTACTGATTGGCAACTTTGGGTCCATAGCAATTTGTTAACTCTTCTATTCTCTGAATAATCTTGCTTGCAAGTCTAGCAAATCTCTGGACATTGGTCAAGTTACAATTAATTCTCCCTTCTTCTGTGAAGACAAAGGAGGGATAAACTGTCAGTATTGTTCCTGGAACATGGTTGAGTGAAGTTTTGACAATTTTATCCTAAGACACAATATATGCATGATATAACAGGAGAAGGAAATGTACAAACATAACAATTTAATATATACAATATATAATTATATATATATAATATAAAAAATAAATTGTTGGATATATATATAATATATATATATATATATATATATATATATATATATATATATGCCCAGAAAAGTGCATATGCTTGCTAGTTAACATGAATTGAGTACATACTCTGAGCCAGACAATGGCCTAGAAGTTTTGCACACATTTTTTTTTTTTTCCATTTAATCCTTTATCAACATCTCCTGTCAAATCTCCAAGTCCCCTTTCTTTTACTCCAGCCAGTTGGTGGCAGCTATCGGACATAATATGACAACATCTTGTCTCGCACAGTAACTTCTGTGCTGGGCTTCTCTATCAGAGCTGGGAGAGTCTCTTACGGAAATATTCTGATACACATGTGCAAACCTACATATGCAAGAGACGGAACACTTTAATGGGCCAACCTTGCCCAACAGAGTGGGAGGTTTTATGTAAATACTCCTCCCCTCCTTGATCCCTTGGAGACAATTCTATAGTGCAGTCTGAACAGTCCTCAAAGGACCTGCAACAGGGTCAAGACCTAGTGTTCACAGCCATGAACAACTTGGACACAAAACCTTGGATTAGGTTTTCCTCCCTCCCTGTTTCACTCATTCTATGCTTCCACTCCTTGAGATCCCTTTGCACTGCAAACCACCTGCACCCAATCCCTTATCTTAGGCTCTACTTTTGAGGGAAATCCAGGCTAAAAAAAATGACCCAATAAGGAAGGTACTGTATTATTTCCATTTTAAAATGAAGCTCCTGGTGCACAAAAAGGTTAAGTAAGTTGCCCAAGGTCACACAGTAAGTATTAACACTCGGTTATGAATCCACCCCACAGCTGTGTGCTCTTTACCGAGAAAGGGTATTGCCCTTCCAGCTTCGTCAGAACCATATAGATGAGGGAGGATACTCCCCAAGAGAACCATGCTCCCTGCAGAAGGCAGATAAGCTGGAATGCCAAATAAATCAAGCAAACACAAGCACGTCTGCATAAAATAGCCGTGCAAATCCACACAACCTTCTTTTTCTGTTGTGTCGACTTCAAACCCTACTATCCATTTCATTTCAGAGGCTGTACCACTGATTATTTTAAAAGTCAAGAGAACATGAGGTCTGACAAAATTATCAGCAAGGATTCATCCCTTTCACTTCTGTCTTCATTCTACTGCCTAAGGCAGTAAAGAGACTTTCCAGCCTAGAGACAAAGCCTGTTCATTGAGACAAAGCCTTAGAAACCCAGCCTCACTCCTTGATACCCAGCGTGACACACTTCCATCTAGTGACTTGGGGAGCAAAGGTATTTCGCTAGAGTAGCATAAAGTGTCTGAGCAAATAAACCAAAAACTGATATTTTAAAAGTTGGATGTAGGCCGGGCGCGGTGGCTCAAGGCTGTAATCCCAGCACTTTGGGAGGCCGAGGCGGGCAGATCACGAGATCAGGAGATCGAGATCATCCTGGTTAACACAGTGAAACCCCGTCTCTACTAAAAGTACAAAAAAACTAGCCGGGCGAGGTGGCGGGCGCCTGTAGTCCTAGCTACTCAGGAGGCTGAGGCAGGAGAAAGGCGTAAACCTGGGAGGCGGAGCTTGCAGTGAGCTGAGATCCGGCCACTGCACTCCAGCCTGGGCGACAGAGCGAGACTCTGTCTCAAAAAAAAAAAAAAAAAAAAAAAAAAAAAAAAAAAAAAAAAAAAAAAGTTGGATGTAGAAAGCACAATAGTTATCATTTATTGAGCACTTACTATATACGTGTCAGAGTATGTAAAAAAACTGGAAAATATAAACTTATTTTTAAAGGTATCTTACTTATATTTTCAATTTTTTTTTCAGATATCTATTCCAGGAGGAGTACCTTTAACTTGAAAGCAATGAGTCCAATTATAAAAAAAATCTAAAAAAAATGTAATTGAGTATTTTACTGCAAAGCTGCCTATTAGTAACTGAGTAGAACTTAGTGTCCAGTGTCTCAATTTCTATTTATTGTGCTGTCTATGAGTGCCTAGCATAATATCCTTGGGGGATAAAGCCCTTTCAAGCAAATAACATGTTGGAAAGAAATTGTCTGTCTGTGGTTACCAGACTATTCTCTGAAGCATGTAAAACCTGTAAGCTTTTGTTATAAAGCTGGATGATGCAGAAATGATTGAATTCAGCAGTTTAAATCTAGGTACTGATACTCTCTGGAATATTTAAGGGTATAACTGACATTTAGTTATATTTTAAAGGGGTTACTGGATTTTTTTTCCTTTTATCCCTACAGAGCTCCAACCACTGAATGTCAGTCTTCTCTTGATGCCATCATGCCTAACACGAGGTGGCAGCCTGCCTCTTGACTACAGTCAGGGTTGTACCTTCCCAGCCTGGTAATGAAGAAGGTTCAAGGCCATCTCTCCTGATGCCTGGAGAATCTGTAGCCACACAGATTGTGCTGCTGCTCTCGTACCTGCTGATACTCACTGATGGAAGCACTAGTTTTCCTGAGGCCCACACACCTTTTTGAGATATTTCCACCCATCTTTCTCCTCCCACAATTTTCTAAAAAATTCATCTGAAGTAGTGAGAAGTCATAACCCTTAACTCCTTCTTATTCTGGAGATCTTTCTAAAGGTTAAGAGCAACAACTCAAAGAGCATCGCCTGGGTTCTATCCTACTTTCCCCCACTCTCAGCTGTGGGAGCCAAGGGTATATTATTTAATCTTTCCCTATCACAATGTTCCCTTTGCAAAAGATTGGCCATAATATAATACCTATCTCAGGGTTGTAAAGAATGAATGAGATGTTACATGTTAAGTTGCTAAATACATTTTTTTGGAAAATAGTAAAAATCTATAAATTTGTGAATCATGTCTGACTTGGATCCAGGATGTTTATTTCACGGTCACACATTAGGGTATGCACAACTAACCTAGGTGCTTTCCTTTGTGGCTCCAATACACAATCTCAATTTCTGCCTATGTTCAGGTGCTCAGTTCAATTCAAAACAGATCCCATAAGATAACTTTCTTCTCACTGCCTTAGAGTTAATATTTTTCCCAGTCTATCTCCCTGACTTTTTTTACTCAGCTTTTATGTTTGATCTTCTCCCCCCATATATCTGTCTTACAATATGAATCTTTTTCTCTCATTTATGTGCAATACTCTTAATTCACAATTCCTGCATCGTTTATTTATTCATTCTTTCAATGATGTCATCAATGATGTCATCAAGTATTGACCATATGCTAACTAGGAGAATAGCAGGAAAAATAAGATGAAAACAACCCTATTGATATGTTGTCTTTGTCCCTCAAGTTCTAATTATCTGTAACACCGTCTTACAGCTCATAGTGAATCAATGTATTTTGTCTTTGAAATACCATGTATCGGCCGGGCATGGTGGCTCACACCTATAATCCTGGCACTTTGTGAGGCTGAGGTAGGTGAATCGTCTGAGGTCAGGAGTTTGAGATTAACCTGGCCAACACGGTGACACCCAGTCTCTACTAAAAATACAAAAATTAGCCAGGCATGGTAGTAGGCGCCTGTAATCCCAGCTATTTGGGAGGCTGAGGAAAGAGAATCGCTTGAACCTGGGAGGTAGAGGTTACAGTGAACCAAGATCATACCACTGCACTCCAGCCTGGGCTATAGAACGAAACTCAGTTTCCAAAAAGAAAGAAAAGAAAAAAATATATATCACATATCATAAGAAGTCACATATACTTAGATTAGCTCATTTATTAAAGATAGATAGGAATGCACACATTTAAGGTTCAAACATCACCATGTTCAAACATCAGTTTTACCATAAACGTTTCTTATTATGCCCCCTAAATATGGTGACCATTCTGCTACAGTTATCTAGCAAACACATGCATTCATAACTCAAAGATACAGACCAACCTTATAAAGTAGCTAGTGTGGAGAATAGAGAATATCCTTCATTTGCCTAACCGGATATTCAACAAAATAAAGCAATGATTTCCAGAAGCCAGTCATTTTGTATATTTTTGAGCACCTAATGCACTGAGCTTTCTACATGTCATTCTCCCAAATGGCTCAGACCTCAGTTGTTTCTGTCTCAGTACAACTACTGCCAAGAAAGAAATTTTAAAATAGAAAGAAAATGAAAACTTAAAAGTATTTTATTATCCCTTCCACAGAAACATTTTCACTTTCTATTTCTACCTCAACAAACTCTGTAACCAATGTAAAGGATTTAGGAACTAGAAATCTGGCATTTTCTAGTTTTTGCATTCAAAATGCTACTTCATTCTTTCTGTCTCCCCAATATATTTCATTCTCTGGAGTCAGTATATACTCTGAATAGTTTTGCACCTTCTTTTTGCCAGGCATTAGAGTAGAGTTAGCAATATTGAGAAATTGCAGTGCTTCATAATGCATAAAATTGCAGTTATAAATGTATTCAGCAGATTATTCAGTGATTATAATATATCTTCATAGATTGGATAATTTTTCTTTGGAATGCATATGATGAAGGCACATTTAAAGTTAAGAGGAATGAATTCACTGATTTACCTTAAATCATCTACTTTTTAAATATTGGAAGCAAGGTAAAATATTGAGTTATACAAGTAATTTGTAGGTTAGAAAAGAAATAAATGTGTGTTTTTATTCTAAGTAAGACATTTATCACTACCTTAGATGCTACCTAGATTATAAAATAATGAATGTACATCTTCCCTGCTTGAATTGATTGGAAGGTTTGTAACAACGTGGATAGTATTTTCAAAATGTAATTGATCTTCTCTTTGACCAAAATAAATTACAAAAAAAGTGAAAACATGTTCAGTAATGCTAATGAGTGTCTTAGCTGTTTAGAAGAAAGCAATACAACTTTAGTCAGTTATTTTCAGGACGAGACTAGTTAATGATGAATAAAATTAACCATATATTTCAAGTAAAACCAACAAAGACAATACATTGACTTAAAGAACTAAGCAGTTAAGATTCTACATTTAAATGAACCACTTTTCATTTCAGGAGACACCAACGTGGTCATAAGAATATATATATATATATATAGTGTTATTTTATTGGGTTGGTGAAAAAGTAATTGCTGTTTTTTGTGGGATTTTTGTTGTGTTTTGTTTTTGTTTTCACTTTTGCACCAACATAATATAATCAACAAGGAAAAAGCAACGTACCCAGGCCAGCTCACTTAAAGAAATTTTATATGAATCAGAATGCCCAAGTAAGGAGTTGAAGCTTCTTTTTGATTAGGCTTGGGAGAAAAAATGTGAGAATAATCACTGGGCTTTAAATAAAGCATAATTCACAAGCATGTACAGATACAATAGATTAATTTTTAAATGAAATAAAATAGCTATCTGATAAAGATTATGGAGAGACACAGAACTGTATCCTCTCCATTCATTGGGTGGCAGATTAACTAGATAATCCTAGATCACAAATAAAGGACCAAAAAATGGTGCCTTTTCAATAAATCCTAGTTTACCTTTTCATTTTGAGTTGAAGGTTATCAAATCCAAATTCGCTTTTTGTAATTCTAAGACTTACATGTTGTTAGACTTAAAATTAAGGTAAGCATTTTCTTTGGACACGTTTTTCTGGGCAAATTAGAATTAAAAGTATAAATCTGAGGCAATATGAAATACAGTTTTAGTATTAAAAGAACATTTTTTAATGAGCTCTACATTCTCTACTTTTTCTGTTCTTTGTCAATTATTTAACATAGTGAATACATTTTTAAAGAGTATGTGCTCTGTGCCAGCTTCTGTCCTAAGAAGATTATATGGTAGACAAAAATATGGCTCCTGCCCTCAAGCAACGTAAGGTGATAGAGGGTATGCCAGTGTTATGGGGGACATCAAGAAGTTCAGGTTTCAAGAGAAACTCAGACTTCAGGAATAAACTCTAGTGTGGGAATATAAAGCTTTTCTGAAAATGAGTCATTTAAGAGTAAGTAATGTGGTTTGCTTTTGTGTTCCTGCCCAAATTTCATGTCGAATTTTAATCTCCAATGTTGGAAGAGCCTGCTTCCCCTTTGCCTTCTGTCATGATTTTATGTTTCCTGAGGCCTCCCAGTCATGCTTCTTGTACAACCTGCAAAATTGTGAGCCAATTAAACCTCTTTTCTTTATAATTACCCAGTCTCAGGTAGTTCTTTATAACAATGTGAAAACTGGCTAATACAGTAAGCATAAGGATGTATAAGTAAGACTTTACTAAGACAGTGTTTTCAGCATGCTTCTCCATGAACCAGTGGTTTTCCACAATTAGGATTTTACTGGTCCATGATAAAACAAGGAAAATGTAAGGATCATATTGTGAAGTTATTGAATGTAAGGGATTCTGCTTTATTCTGAGATAGTGCCCTTTGTAATTGTTTTTATGTTAATTTTTTTCAATAATAACTGCATGCATTTTTGTGCATATATATATATAGAGAGAGAGAGAGAGAGAGAAAGGGAGAGAGAGAATAATAAACAAATATGATAAAATGTTAAAAATTGGAGAATCTGGATATATTGTGTGTGGGAATTCTTTGTACTATTCTTGTGAGTTTTCTATAAATTTGATTATTTAAAAATAAAAAGTTAAAACTTAAAAGCGCTTTATTTAATGAAAATCAGGATATACTAGATGGCAATTATTTTTATTTAAAAATAAAATTTAGATAATCTATTCTATCAGTTTTGAAATTTTAAACTGAAAATATATGGAAGAATTTCATACAATAGTTTCCTTTTGCTATTGTAACAATTAGTACAAATGTGGTGGCTCAAAATATACCATTTATTATGCTAAAATTTTGGAAATCAGAAGTTCAAAATGGGTCTCATTGGGCAAAAATCAAGATATTAGCCAGGGTGTTTTCCTTTTGAAGCCTCAGTGGAAGAATGCATTTCTTTGCCTTTTCCAGCATTTAGAGGCTTCCTGTATTTCTGAGATTGTGGCCCCTTTCTCCATCCTCAAAGCCAGCAGTGTGTCTTCAAATCTCCCTCAAACTCTGACTTTGACTCTCCTACCTCCTTCTTTCACTAATAAAGACCCTTTTAACACCATTGAGACCACCCAGTGGTCCAGTATAATCACCTCTTCTGAAGGTCAACTGATTAGCAATCTCAATTTCATCAGCAGCCTTTTTTCCACCTCACCATATGACATGACATACTCAGATGTTCCAGAGAGTAGCACATGGACATCTTTGGGGAAATTTCTGCCTACACTGTAGAGAATGTTGGAAGACCATTGGAGGCTAGTGGATGAAAAGATAAGGTGTGGTACGAAAGGGCAATGGAGACATGGGGGAAAAGCCAGGGAGTGCAGAAGCTTTTAGGTCACGTTAAGGATGAGGACTTCCCAGTGGGAAACCACAGGAAGAGTAAGTAGAGGCTAACCTGTTCAAGTTTGTATTTATGAAAGTTTCCTATATTCAAAGAAGAAAAGTAGTTTGGATATGAATGGCTTGCTGAGTACAGGTTATGAGGCTCTTCCTGTCATTCTGGTAAGAGCAAACGACATTTTGGTCTTGGATAATGGCAGTGGGAAAGGACAGAAATAAATGACTCTCAATTATCACTGGAAGAAGCGAGAAATTAAAATTGGATCCCCAGATGCTGGGAGCAAGATGGCCGAAAAGGAACAGCTCCAGTCTCCAACTCCCAGGGCGAGTGACACAGAAGACTGGTGATTTCTGCATTTTCAACTGAGGTACTGGGGTCATCTCACTAGGGAGTGCCAGACAATCGGTGCTGCTCAGCTGCTGCAGCCCGACGAGCGAGAGCTGAAGCAGGGCGAGGCATTGCCTCACCTGGGAAGCGCAAGGGGGAAGGGAATCCCTTTTCCTAGCCAGGGGAACTGAGACATACAACACCTGGAAAATAGGGTAACTCCCACCCCAATACTGAGCTTTAAGCAAACGGGCACACCAGGAGAATATATCCCACACCTGGCCGGGAGGGTCCCACACCCACGGAGCCTCCCTCACTGCTAACACAGCAGTCTGTGATCTAACCGCAAGGCAGCAGCGAGGCTGGGGGAGGGGCGCCCGCCATTGCTGAGGCTTAAGTAGGTAAACAAAGCCACTGGGAAGCTCGAACTGGGTGGAGCTCACAGCAGCTCAAGGAAACCTGCCTGTCTCTGTAGACTCCACCTCTGGGGACAGGGCACAGCAAAAAAACAACAGGGGAAGCAGCAGAGGCCTGTGCAGACGCGAACAACTCTGTCTGACAGCTTTGAAGAGAGCAGTGGATCTCCCAACATGGAGGCTGAGATCTCAGAATGGACAGACTGCCTGCTCAAGTGGGTCCCTGACCCCTGAGTAGCCTAACTGGGAGACATCCCCCACTAGGGGCAGTCTGACACCCCACACCTCACAGGGTGGAGTACACCCCTGAGAGGAAGTTTCCAAAGTAAGAATCAGACAGGTACACTCGCTGTTCAGCAATATTCTATCTTCTGCAACCTCTGCTGCTGATACCCAGGCAAACAGGGTCTGGAGTGGACCTCAAGCAATCTCCAACAGACCTATAGGTGAGGGTCCTGACAGTCAGAAGGAAAATTATCAAACAGGAAGGACACCTATACCAAAACCCCATCAGTACGTCACCATCATCAAAGACCAGAGACAGATAAAACCACAAAGATGGGGAAAAAGCAGGGCAGAAAAGCTGGAAATTCAAAAAATAAGAGTGCATCGCCCCCTGCAAAGGAGCGCAGCCCATCGCCAGCAACGGATCAAAGCTGGTCAGAGAATGACTTTGATGAGATGAGAGAAGAAGGCTTCAGTCCATCAACCTTCTCAGAGCTAAAGGAGGAATTACGTACCCAGCGCAAAGAAACTAAAAATCTTGAAAAAAGAGTGGAGGAATTGACAGCTAGACTAATTAATGCAGAGAAGGTCATAAATGAAATGACAGAGATGAAAACCATGACACAAGAAATACGTGACAAATGCACAAGGTTCAGTAACCGACTCGATCAACTGGAAGAAAGAGTATCAGCGATTGAGGATCAAATGAATGAAATGAAGCGAGAAGAGAAACCAAAAGAAAAAAGAAGAAAAATAAATGAACAAAGCCTGCAAGAAGTATGGGATTATGTAAAAAGACCAAATCTACGTCTGATTGGGGTACCTGAAAGGGAGGGGGAAAATGGAACCAAGTTGGAAAACACTCTTCAGGATATCATCCAGGAGAACTTCCCCAACCCTAGTAGGGCAGGCCAACATTCAAATTCAGGAAATACAGAGAACGCCACAAAGATACTCCTCGAGAAGAGCAACTCCAAGACACATAATTGCCAGATTCACCAAAGTTGAAATGAAGGAAAAAATCTTAAGGGCAGCCAGAGAGAAAGGTCGGGTTACCCACAAAGGGAAGCCCATCAGACTAACAGCAGATCTCTCGGCAGAAACTCTACAAGCCAGAAGAGAGTGGGAGCCAATATTCAACGTTCTTAAAGGAAAGAATTTTAAACCCAGAATTTCATATCCTGCCAAACTAAGTTTCATAAGTGAAGGAGAAATAAAATCCTTTACAGATAAGCAAATGCTTAGAGATTTTGTCACCACCAGGCCTGCCTTACAAGAGACCCTGAAGGAAGCCCTAAACATGGAATGGAACAACCGGTACCAGCCATCGCAAAAACATGCCACAATGTAAAGACCATCGAGGCTAGGAAGAAACTGCATCAACTAACGAGCAAAATAACCAGTTAATATCATAATGGCAGGATCAAGTTCACACATAACAATATTAATCTTAAATGTTAATGGACTAAATGCTCCAATTAAAAGACACAGACTGGCAAACTGGATAAAGAGTCAAGACCCATCAGTCTGCTGTATTCAGGAGACCCATCTCACATGCAGAGACATACATAGGCTCAAAATAATGGGATGGAGGAAGATCTACCAAGCAAATGGAGAACAAAAAAAAGCAGGCGTTGCAATCCTAGTCTCTGATAAAACAGACTTTAAACCATCAAAGATCAAAAGAGACAAAGAAGGCCATTACATAACGGTAAAGGGATCAATTCAACAGGAAGAGCTAACTATCCTAAATATATATGCACCCAATACAGGAGCACCCAGATTCATAAAGCAAGTCCTTGGAGACTTACAAAGAGACTTAGACTCCCATACAATAATAATGGGAGACTTCAACACTCCACTGTCAACATTAGACAGATCAACGAGACAGAAAGTTAACAAGGATATCCAGGAATTGAACTCATCTCTGCACCAAGCGGACCTAATAGACATCTATAGAACTCTCCACCCCAAATCAACAGAATATACATTCTTCTCAGCACCACATCACACTTATTCCAAAATTGACCACATAATTGGAAGTAAAGCACTCCTCAGCAAATGTAAAAGAACAGAAATTATAACAAACTGTCTCTCAGACCACAGTGCAATCAAACTAGAACTCAGGACTAAGAAACTCACTCAAATCCGCTCAACTACATGGAAACTGAACAACCTGCTCCTGAATGACTACTGGGTACATAATGAAATGAAGGCAGAAATAAAGATGTTCCTTAAAACCAATGAGAACAAAGATACAACATACCAGAATCTCTGGGACACATTTAAAGCAGTGTGTAGAGGGAAATTTATAGCACTAAATTCCCACAAGAGAAAGCAGGAAAGATCTAAAATTGACACTCTAATATCACAATTAAAAGAACTAGAGAGGCAAGAGCAAACACATTCAAAAGCTAGCAGAAGGCAAGAAATAACTAAGATCAGAGCAGAACTGAAGGAGATAGAGACACAAAAAAACTCTCCAAAAAATCAATGAATCCAGGAGTTGGTTTTTTGAAAAGATCAACAAAATTGACAGACCGCTAGCAAGACTAATAAAGAAGAAAAGAGAGAGGAATCAAATAGATGCAATAAAAAATGATAAAGGGGATATCACCACTGACCCCACAGAAATACAAGCAACCATCAGAGAATACTATAAACACCTCTACGCAAATAAACTAGAAAATCTAGAAGAAATGGATAATTTCCTGGACACTTACACTCTCCCAAGACTAAACCAGGAAGAAGTTGAATCCCTGAATAGACCAATAGCAGGCTCTGAAATTGAGGCAACAATTAATAGCCTACCCACCAAAAAAAGTCCAGGACCAGATGGATTCACAGCTGAATTCTACCAGAGGTACAAGGAGGAGCTGGTACCATTCCTTCTGAAACTATTCCAATCAATAGAAAAAGAGGGAATCCTCCCTAACTCATTTTATGAGGCCAACATCATCCTGATACCAAAGCCTGGCAGAGACACAACAAAAAAAGAGAATTTTAGACCAATATCCCTGATGAACATCGATGCAAAAATCCTCAATAAAATACTGGCAAACCGGATTCAGCAGCACATCAAAAAGCTTCTCTACCATGATCAAGTGGGCTTCATCCCTGGGATGCAAGGCTAGTTCAACATTTGCAAATCAATAAACATAATCCAGCATATAAACAGAACCAAAGACAAGAACCACATGATTATCTCAATAGATGCAGAAAAGGCTTTTGACAAAATTCAACAGCCCTTCATGCTAAAAACGCTCAATAAATTCGGTATTGATGGAACGTACCTCAAAATAATAAGAGCTATTTATGACAAACCCACAGCTAATATCATACTGAATGAGCAAAAACTGGAAAAATTCCCTTTGAAAACTGGCACAAGACAGGGATGCCCTCTCTCACCACTCCTATTCAACATAGTGTTGGAAGTTCTGGCTAGGGCAATCAGGCAAGAGAAAGAAATCAAGGGTATTCAGTTAGGAAAAGAAGAAGTCAAATTGTCCCTGTTTGCAGATGACATGATTGTATATTTAGAAAACCCCATCGTCTCAGCCCAAAATCTTCTTAAGCTGATAAGCAACTTCAGCAAAGTCTCAGGATACAAAATTAATGTGCAAAAATCACAAGCATTCTTATACACCAGTAACAGACAAACAGAGAGCCAAATCATGAATGAACTTCCATTCACAATTGCTTCAAAGAGAATAAAATACCTAGGAATCCAACTTACAAGGGATGTAAAGGACCTCTTCAAGGAGAACTACAAACCACTGCTCAGTGAAATAAAAGAGGATACAAACAAATGGAAGAACATACCATGCTCATGGATAGGAAGAATCAATATCGCGAAAATGGCCATACTGCCCAAGGTTATTTATAGATTGAATGCCATCCCCATCAAGCTACCAATGAGTTTCTTCACAGAATTGGAAAAAACTGCTTTAAAGTTCATATGGAACCAAAAAAGAGCCCGCATTGCCAAGACAATCCTAAGTCAAAAGGACAAAGCTGGAGGCGTCATGCTACCTGACTTCAAACTAGACTACAAGGCTACAGTAACCAAAACAGCATGGTACTGGTACCAAAACAGGGATATAGACCAATGGAACAGAACAGAGTCCTCAGAAATAATACCACACATCTACAGCCATCTGATCTTTGACAAACCTGAGAGAAACAAGAAATGGGGAAAGGATTCCCTATTTAATAAATGGTGCTGGGAAAACTGGCTAGCCATAAATAGAAAGCTGAAACTGGATCCTTTCCTTACTCCTTATACGAAGATTAATTCAAGATGGATTAGAGACTTAAATGTTAGACCTAATACCATAAAAACCCTAGAAGAAAACCTAGGTAATACCATTCAGGACATAGGCATGGGCAAGGACTTCATGTCTAAAACACCAAAAGCAACGGCAGCAAAAGCCAAAATTGACAAATGGGATCTCATTAAACTAAAGAGCTTCTGCACAGCAAAAGAAACTACCATCAGAGTGAACAGGCAACCTACAGAATGGGAGAAAATTTTTGCAATCTACTCATCTGACAAAGGGCTAATATCCAGAATCTACAAAGAACTCAAACAAATGTACAAGAAAAAAACAAACAACCCCATCAAAAAGTGGGCAAAGCATATGAACAGACATTTCTCAAAAGAAGACATCCATACAGCCAACAGACACATGAAAAAATGCTCATCATCACTTGCCATCAGAGAAATGCAAATCAAAACCACAATGAGATACCATCTCACAGCAGTTAGAATGGCAATCATTAAAAAGTCAGGAAACAACAGGTGTTGGAGAGGATGTGGAGAAATAGGAACACTTTTACACTGTTGGTGGGATTGTAAACTAGTTCAACCATTATGGAAAACAGTATGGCAATTCCTCAAGGATCTAGAACTAGATGTACCATATGACCCAGCCATCCCACTACTGGGTATATACCCAAAGGATTATAAATTAGTCTACTACAAAGACACATGCACACGTATGTTTATTGCGGCACTATTCACAATAGCAAAGACTTGGAATCAACCCAAATGTCCATCTGTGACAGACTGGATTAAGAAAATGTGGCACAGATACACCATGGAATACTATGCAGCCATAAAAAAGGATGAGTTTGTGTTGTGTCCTTTGTAGGGACATGGATGCAGCTGGAAACCATCATTCTTAGCAAACTGTCACAAGAACAGAAAACCAAACACCGCGTGTTCTCACTCATAGGTGGGAACTGAACAATGAGATCACTTGGACTCGGGAAGGGGAACATCACACATTGGGGCTTATCATGGGGAGGGGGGAGGGGGGAGGGATTGCATTGGGAGTTATACATGATATAAATGATGAATTGATGGGTGCTGACGAGTTGATGGCTGCAGCACACCAACATGGCACAAGTGTACATATGTAACAAACCTGCACGTTATGCACATGTACCCTAGAACTTAAAGTATAATAAAAAAATAAAAGAAAAGAAAAAAAATTGGATCCCCAGGTGGCAGTGTATTCTTCAGCAATATTAGGGTACAACTTAGAAAAAAGAATAAGCAGGACTTGGGGAACGACTGGACAATGAGCATTGAGAGGGAGTATACCAGCTAAGGTTCACCAGAGAAGCAGAACCAGTAGGAGATATGGTTTTTGCGGATGGATTTATTGTGAGGATTTGCCTTCACAACTGTGTAACTGGTTAAGCAAGCCAGAAGACCACAGGTTGGGCAGTCAGGAAGGGAAGATCTTGAGCAGGAAAGAGCCCCCTGGTCTTGAGCTCAGAGAGGTAGACAGAAAGGAAGATGTAGGGTAAAATGAGAACAACTTCACACTCGGCTGCTATTTGGAGCCTCTCAGTACATTCGTTTTGATTGAAATAAATCTAGCTTAAAGTGATGAAATGATTGAAATTTTTCCACAAATAATTTGTGTGATACAGAATATAGAAACAATTTTATTTAAAAGAGATCAAGTATTCTAAAATTACTGCATGTTATGTTGGTGGTTGTGGTTGATCACATTGCTGCTTCACCGTCCCCCGTGGCCTCAGTGTAGGTGGAATATATCTTCCTGGTCTTTGGCTTTGGATGTGGCCACATGACTTGTTTTGGTGAATGATATTCAAGCAGAAGTAACATTGTGCCAGTGCCAAGCCTATGGACATGAGACCCAACAAGCCTTCACTGACTCTTTTCACCTCTGCCATTGCCATATACAAAGCATGGCCTGGGTATCCTGTTGGTCCTTGGACCATAAGAGACATGTGGAGTAGAGCTTTCCTGCTGACTCACAGACGTACAGTGAGAAGAACAGCCACCCAGTCACTACAGCCCAAAGTAGAATGTCCTAACCACACATTGATAAGTCACACCCAAGCCAATCTGCAGACACATGTGCAATAATAAATAATTATTGTAGTTTTCATCCACTGAGTTTTGGAGTTTGTTATATAGCAAGTATGAACTGATGCAATGGGGGAATAAATAGAAAATTTAGCTATAGTTATCTAAATCTTGGTAACCATTTCTCTATTCTCCATGGCACAAGGAGATTTATGTTCTTTAGCTGTTTGTTTATTCAATAAATTTAATTATGCAACTAAGTGCCAATCATTGTATCATGCATTGGAAATACACCTATGTATAAGATATTGTGTCCATGTAATGCAGTGAGGAATAAAGTTAAGAAATAATTAGCATATAGTTCAATAAATGTTGAGGGAAGAGGTATATAGCCTTTATGAGTACATTAAAATTTGCATCTTTAACTTAGCTGATCAATCAGGGAATGCTTCTCAGATGAAGTGACCTATTAGTGAAGCCTAAAGAATGAATGGAAATGCAGCACCATCTGCTTACCACCGTCAGTGGTCTTCAGTTTTTGTTGGCAGTCTAATTCATGAGACACAATATGCTTCTAGTAAGACCAAGTTTACTAAGCTTTAAAGAAGGATGGAGAAAAGAAACAACAGAGCATGCACGATGGCAGCATTGTAGAGTTCTTATGACTCCCAGGCACAGAGTCTATGTCATTCCACACTCAAGATAAACATTGTCATGAGAGGCAAGCTAAGTGTATGCAGAATCTCAGCCAGGAAAAGCCCCAGCTCTGAGCTCACTCTACCTTTTATGCCTAGTTGTTTAGATGTTAACTTAGGGGTATGTGACTTGCCTTCATACTCTAGGATGGCTATATCTCATCAGCACATATTACTCAAAAAGCAACTGCTTCAGCCAGTTCTATAGTCCCTGGCTGGATTCTCACTTATCTTGATCCAATAAAGCAAACTCTTAGCAATTCTTTGAGTTGATGTTACAAGGATAATTACCCATGGGCAAACCTTAGATGTCCAGGAGACAAGAAGAAAGGCCACAGATCCAGTTATTCACCCATTCCATCCATGGGATTATCCAGAAGCAGGAGTGAAAAAGCAGGAGAGCTTGGTTTGAAGAAGAAGAAGAAAAAAAAAGAGTTGCAAATAGAAGGAAAAGTATGTTTTGGGAAATAAAATCCTAAAGGAAAAATAAAAGAATGTCATAATTATTCTAGAACTGAATGTGGTTCAATACAGATGGTTGTAAAATCTGGAGATGATACAATGTAAGGTAGGGCTGGATAAATAAACAGAAATACTACATAAAGATTTCAGAAACAACACAGGTTATTCTTAAGCCAGATTAAGTATTTGGAAGTTTATTCTGAGACAAACCAATGAACTTTAAAATGTGGAATTACATACACACATTCATGCATGTATACATACATAAGTATACAGACATATCCATATAATGTATACACACCTACATGTTTATATGACTTACTTTTGAAAAAGGTTGTCTTGTTGACAATGTGAAGAAGGGAATGGAGTTGCAAAAGATTGTAGACACAATGAGATTAGTTAGAAGGGAATTGCTATAACACAGACAAAAGGTGATATTGGACTTAATTCGAATAAAGACTTGTGGACAGAGAGAAACTGACAGATTAGAAGAAATACATAGGAGTTAATATGCACCTTAATTGGTGATCAGTAAATGAGGTTAGAAAACAGGTTGGAAGAGTCAATAATATTACCTGAATTTCCGGTTTGAGCAACTAGTTGGAAGAAAGAACAGGAAGGCAGTGAGATCCAGCTTCCAAAGTTTGATTTTGAGGCATCTAGGAAACACCCAAATAGAAGGAACCAGTAGATAGTTAGATAAATAAATCTGGAGCTCAGAGATGCTGACAGTTCTAATAAAGTGAAGGTGTAATTATGAGAAAGTCCTTGTTCATCTATTAAGAATATTTCAACAATATTGTGGAAGTCAAAGCCAGGGACTTAACAAAAAGTAAAGTGAACAAGGGTAGAATATCTTATGATACATTTGGCTGTAATGGAAGACAATCAATATACATGATGAAAGCTCAATCATTGTCAATCATTTTGTTACCGTAACACCAGGGGTTTAGTCTAGGTCCTGGTGCTCTCCGCATAGAAAACCAATGACTGAGACAATGAGTATTGCCAAGGAGGAAGGCTTTAATTGGGTTCTGCAGCAGAGGAGATGGGAGATCACTCAAATTCATCTACCTAACTGACTGAAATTGAGGTTTCATATAGCAGGAAAGAAATGCAACAATATGTGAGAAAACGAGCTAGAAAGGGGCAAAGAAGGAATCAAGATGAATGAGGGGTATCTCATTGTCTGGATCTGGTGAGTTTCAATTCTTTGATATATTTTTTTGAGATGCCCAAAGGTAATTTCCAGAGGAAGGAACTCAGATAAACAAATCTAATTTTCAAGCTTTAAGACCAGAAGGGTCAATTTCTGTATTTATATAAAAAAATACTATCTATGGGATTATTGGGCCAGTTTCAATTTAATGGTGACTTTTAAAATTATAGGGACAAAGAAGAAGTTTTCTTGCCAATTAAAACTAAAAATCCGAAATCATTTTGAATAATGTCCTACGTCTAAGATTATCTACTTGTGCTTATTATATTTGTATAATTGCTCTAGTCTACCTATAAATAATCTCCAAATTCCATTTCACTTATAATGAGTAATCAAATTATTTGGCTTACATTTTTATAGTATATTTTTCTTCATAAAAGAAGTCCACCTATATTTAAAAAAAAAAAAAACATGGAAACCCAATTTTTTAAAAAAAATGCTGCAAGTTATCCTTTTCCGAGAAAGGTAATAGCAAATAGTTTGATCCAGACTACTAGTCTGGCAATGATATTTGTGTTTTCCTTTAATACTTGATTATGCTCTTTAATTTCAAAATCAGGGCTAACTGGCTGCCATGAACCAATTTTACATTATGTATTTACTCATAATTTTAAAAGTTGAATTCTCCACACAGTTGGTGACAATGGCTAGAACATGGGTACAAAAGAATTGTCCCTCAGTTATTTCAAATACCATTAACTTTCTCAAAAGTATTGAAGTCCTTCCAGAAAATTGAATCTGGTCATTACCTTCTCCTCTTCACCATCAACATTCTATATTTCATCTGTTGTTTTACTACCTGTTACTCCATCTGTTTTCATGACTGTGGTTAGGGTTTATAAACATCCCCTACATTATATCTTATTCCCAGTCTGCTTTCCCAGGGAAAACTCCTTTGAAGTCTGTTTCTTACTGCAGACTTTTCTGTCTTGTATTTTCACCAATGTTTTCTTCATTTTCAAAATCTAAAGAATAAATTAGCTCTCACAACCATTTTATTTTCTTTTTTATACTCTGCAAACCAGAATGCCTCATGAAATACAAATGTATTAGGAAAAAAAGTAGATACAGATGCAACAAGTCACTTACACCTTTCTGTAAATAGTTCAATACTAAAAAATTAATTATATCTACTTTTTTCATACAAGTAATCCAAGAATGAAAAATTACACAATACAGATTGTTATTTTTTAAAATGCCTCTCATCTGCTGTCTATTTCTAGCCCTGCTTCTAAGAAGCAATCACTTTAATCCATTTTAACACTACTCATGTTCATTAGTTTTCTACATTATATGTTTATATCATATTTTTCTTTTTTTGGTGAAGTTTACTCAGGACCTAGTTTTTTTCCCTGTTGTGAAACATCATGTATTAGCTCATTTAAGTCACTTAGCATATCCACAGTCCATTCTTCTCCTGAGTTGTGATAGTTCTTGCATTAGTTTGCTAGGATAGCCTCCTACAAAGTGGGTGACAACAACAAAAATTAATTTTCTCACATTTTTGAGACTAGAAGTCCAAGATCACGGTTGATTTTTTCTGAGGCCTCTCTCCGGGGCTGGTAGATGGCTTTTTTCCTCTGTCTTCACAGTCTTTTCCCTGTGTAAATCTGTATCCCAACCTTCTCTTCTTATAAACACACCAATCATAATTGGATTAGGGCCTACCCTAATGACCTCATTTTAAGGTTATTACCTCTGTAAAACCCTATTTCCAAATAAAATCACATCCTGAGGTATTATGGGATAGGATTTCAACATATAAATTTGGAGGTTCACAATATAGCCCATAACATGATTGCTATGATTGCTAATTACTATTGCTATTATTACTTTTATTATTTAAATTGATTCCTTCAACAAATTATCACTGATCAACCCAATGAGAACTTTTTTTTTTTTTTTTTTGAGACGGAGTCTCGCTCTGTCGCCCAGGCTGGAGTGCAGTGGCCGGATCTCGGCTCACTGCAAGCTCCGCCTCCCAGGTTTACGCCCTTCTCCTGCCTCAGCCTCCTGAGTAGCTGGGACTACAGGCGCCCGCCACCTCGCCCGGCTAGTTTTTTTGCATTTTTTAGTAGAGACGGGGTTTCACCGGGTTAGCCAGGATGGTCTCAATCTCCTGACCTCGTGATCCGCCTGTCTCGGCCTCCCAAAGTGCTGGGATTACAGGCTTGAGCCACCGCGCCCGGCCGAGAACTTTTTTTAAGTTGTTCTCTTGGAGCTTATATTCAAGCAAGAGAGAAGAGGTATTGAACCAAAAACTACTATAATATTAGATGGTGACAAATATTAAGAAAACCATAAAGCAAAATAATTCATGGTGTGAAGTGACCAAGGGGCAAGGTGGAGATCTCCTTTGAAATGTTGGAAAGTGACAACTGAGTTGAACGTGCACAAGTATAAGAAGACAGCCACACCAAAAATTTTAGAAAGACTTTTTGTAGCAAAGATACAACAAATGGAACGGATCAGAAGCAGAAAAGGGCTTGGAGTGTGAGATAAATAGAAAGAAAGTCATTGTTTTAACCTCCAATAAGGAAGCAAGTCAGAAAGGTAAGCAAATTTGCAATTTTTGCGGGGCCTTTAAAACCTAGACAGGAATTCTTCTTTGAGTTTTCTTAAGTTTAAATTAATGCTAGATTTTTTATTTCTTCTAGAAAATAGATATGATTATATATCTGATTGCCATTGTGAAATATCAGGCAATTGATTACCCTAAAAATACTTCCTTCCCATCTCTCACCCCTTCTGTCCCTTATCAATTAATTCTATATTTAAAATTATGTTTTGATAACACTTAGAGTCTATTTTGTCACAACAGCTAGATCTCCCAAACCATACTCTACAGATATATTTCAAAATGAAAAATTTAATGACCTATACTTGTAATTATGCCAATGGCATGATTGGGTAAATGTTATTTATTGCAAAATCAAGAAGTCTGTTTAGACTGACAGTATAAAACTTGGTTGCTAGGTGCAGGCAACTCAGAGGAGAGCTTCTAGAGTGTAAAATTCAACTGCACTCTTTTTTTCGAACTTTCTAACAATTTTACAAACTAATAAAACATTTTAATGTGTCTCATATTTGCATTGTGCTTTCTTGTCATTAGAGATTCCAAGTTCATAAATAGAAAGTACCTTCTTCATCATTAGAGACTCCAAGTTCATAAATACAAAGTACCTTCTTCTTGAAAATAGTTTTTTGTGCAGTCTACAGACTTCTTACTTTAACTGATTGCTTTTTAAGGATGATGTATAACTCTTCATCCTAAGATCTCTTTTTACTGAACACCTGTGCTAATTACATTGTTAAGCGGATCTCATACCTTCCCCTTTCTTTAATTCCTCTTTATTTTTCTGGAATGCAACCTCAGTATTTTCTTCCTGAAATTCCTATAATCTTTTATTGTCAGAAATTTGGCAAGAATATATGAAATGATGAGACTTTTCAACAGCTTCTCTTACTTGGTCTTCAGTGGGCTTTTTAAAATTTTAAATACAGGGGTTTTTACCCCTAATATTAGTTACTTTTTAATATTTATTTCCTCCACTCTGTTTTCACAATGTTCCTTTGAATTAAATACCATATCTCATAAGTTTTCATTTCTCTTTATTTGTTGTGATTGAGTTAACTATGTTTTGAAAAATTTTATTCATTTAAAATTTTAATATTTCTATTGATCTTTTTTAATTTTGACAACATATATATTTTTCAAGCGTTCTTTTTTATTAGATTTTTGTAACATACAAGGTGTATCTTTAGACAATTTTATAAAACCTCTGGTTTGTTTTGTAAAATTTCAGTCTCATTTTCTCAGGTCTAGTAAGGACTTATTCACTTTTAAGCCTTTTTTTTGCATTTAATACAATTTAGGGAAGAATATAAATTATGTACTCACTTGACTATATTGAGTTTAATGTCCAAATGGAGGTTGTTTTTTTATGTTAAGTATGGTTGCAAAATTAAAAAGTGGGATAAAGATTTATCTGAATATACATTAAATTAAATATCATGGAATGATATTTTGTACAATGTTAGGCTTATAATAAGCTATTTTCATGAAAAACCTACTTGCAATTGACCTGAACAGATTAACTCTCTGTTAGAAAAGAGTACACATATGTAGATTATTTAATTAATCATTTAAATTTAACTAAACTGTGATAAATTTTATCCAAGTTTGATAAATTTTTACAATGACTGTACATAATTATTACTGAATAATACAGTATACATTTTAATGAACTTTGAGTGTATTACTCACATGAAGAGTGGGCTATTTAATTTTTGGGTTACAATTACTTGCTTTCATTAACAACTGGAGAAACACAAAAGTTTTTTAAAATTTTAAGAATTTGAACAAACTGATTTCTATCAAAGTATAATTTGAATATTGGAGCTACAATAATTTTACATCTCTTGAATGACTTGTTCATGTTAACTGCAAGGAAAATGTGAGTTAAGTGTGGACAATTTAATTGATTACCTAGATGCTAATAAGTATAAAGATCCATTTATTTTTTAACCATGAAATAGTAGGCTTGTATGGCATACATTTTTAATTTTACTCTGAGGTTTGGGAATGATGAAGTGATCTGTATACCATCCAGAATTTTTAGACTTTGAGCTAGAGTTAGTATCTGGATGAAGCTTGGAGGTTGTTTTTTTATGTTAAATATGGTTGCAAAATTAAAAAGTGGGATAAAGATTTATCTGAATATACAGAATAACCAAAAATGTAGACCATAGCAGCTACAACTAGTTACCTAAAACTGTCCATTATTCTTTTCTTACTTTCCAACAGAAATCTGACTTTTCACTCCAAGGACCAATGAGCTCAGCCTCTTTTGTAGCTAAGAGAGGCAATTCATCATAAGCATGGCCATTATGGTACAGGAGTGTCATGAAACAGATTTTTTTTTCCTGACACAAAAAGGCTAAGCTATCCAAAGACTATTGACTTTTCCCCCTTTCCTTCTTCTTGCCCAAAATTTGGTTACAACAGCTGGTAATGTGGCAACTATCATGTGAACATGAGTATAAAGCCACATGCTAGTAACCATGATCAAAGAATTAGAAGCAGCTAGGACCCAGAGTACATTCCATGAGCAAAAGAACCAGCCCTTGATTTCCTAATATATAATATTATGGGTGGGAATATGTATTTGTCTTATCATTTTTATGTTACAGTTCCTGTTGCTTGCAGCTGAATTTAATTCTTATTCATATACAGACCCCATGAGCAAATATAGTAATTTAATTACCTCAACTTAGTTTTAGTTTCTCTTATACGTGAAAATGATTATAGTAGTACCCATTTTATCGCTATAATAATTGAATAAGATGATACACTTAATAAGCTTGTGCAGATTAGTTATTTATAGCAGAGTAACCATTACCTCAAAACTTAGTAGCTTAAAATAATAAAAAAACTTTTACAAATTCACACAATGGATGTGAGTCATGAATTCAAGACTGGCTTACCTGGGCAGTTCTAGCTCAGTGTACCTCATGACGTGCATCATATACTCAAAAGAGCTGTAGTCCACTGAAGCATTGAGTGGGACTGTAAGAACTGCCCCCAACATGGTATGCCCACATGCTGACAAATTGGTGCTTGTTGGTGGCAGGAGGTCCCAGTTCCTCTTCACACAGAACTCCCCACAGGGCTACTTGAGTTACCTCACAACATAGCAGCTGTCTTTTCCCAGAATAAATGATCCAAGAGAGAGCCAGATAGAAGTTGTCCTTTTTATGACCTAGTCTTGGAAGTCACAGTGTCATTTCTACCACATTTTCACTGTTAGTAACAAATCAAAACTTCTAATCCACATTCAGCAGGAGAGGAATTTGTCTCTGACATTGGAAGGAAAGTATATCCAAGAACTTGTGGACACAGTTTTTAAATTACCAGAGAGGGATTGTAAATTTCCAGCCTATTCCTTCCTGCATGGCATTCTTCCACCCTCACATCAACAGGTGCACATACACAGGTGTGCATGCACACACACACACATTTTCCTTTGTTCTCAGACAGAAAGACTAAGTTGCATGTAGAAAATTAATAGTTTGTTTGTTGCTGTTGTTGTTGTTGTTGCTCCAAAGAACTTAAGTAAGATTAAACTTTATTTCAAATTTTAAAAAACAGCTTCCAGCTCCAGAGAGAATTCATTATAGGGCAGCAGTAAAATGTCAGCAAAGGCCGTGGCTTGTTATTATAAAAATTACAGCATGCTTTGGCTCAAAACAAATTCCATGAAATGTAGCATCCATACCAGCAAGAGGTAGATATACTAGGGTTAGCATATGGCAAATATTGCCCTGACCCCTGATTCTAGAAGTAAATGATGTGTGACTGTATCAGAAAGAAACCAATTTCCACAAGTTTCATGTGAGGAGCGGTTTCTTTACAGTCTCACCATCTGCTGCTAGTTAAAATTTTTGTGCCTACAAAATGATATTTTTACTCCCCACCCTCTACCCCTTTAAATGCTGTGATGAACAAGAAGAATTATTGAAAATGAGGAAGGCTATCTCCATACATACTTCAAAGCACTCATTAATGGAAGTAGAGTACCAATTTCATTTTTTGAAAGCATACTTCAGCTTCTAACGTACTGGAAAATTTTTACTGATTATGAATTATAGCATCATGTTAAAAATGCCTTTTGATGCTTTATGATGGTGAAAAGGAGATCGCACTTCTATGTTTTAATGATTGGTTACAGCCTTCACAAAAATCTCTGCGTGTTTTAGTATTACAATTTAGGGACAAATCTAGTTAGCTTCTGTTAGTTAAGAATTCACTGGTTCTCTGATCATTTCAAGTGACTTGAAAGTAGAGAGAGAGAGAGACTCATGTAAGACACAGAGCTGAGCCAGTTTCTATGATTAGAAGGAGGTAACCTGGATGGGGAGGACCTAGGAGATGAAAGCTGCGTAACCATCCTTGACTGTCTTCTTTATTTACTCCTATAATGTTTCAATCAGTTATTTTGTACTTCTCTGTTTAACAACTTTACATCATAGCCTTAATAATCTTTACATATTTTTATTGCATTCAAAGAATTAAGGAGGTTTCACCTATGTGGTGCCCTCAGGCAGCAACTGACCATCTGCTTTTCATCATCTCACCTACAAATTTACATGGGAACTTCGTGTATAAGTAAACTCTTATTGCATAAAAGCAATCAGATATTAATGGCATTCAACAAAAAGCATGCATTTCTGTATTGGGTCTGCAGGTCAGGTCAGCTGGGTTGGCTCTGCAGTCTATGTAATCATTTGACAGGTCTGTCTTAAGGGGACAGTAGGATTCAGGGTGAAAGTTCTTCAAGAGAATATGAGAAAAACAATTGTTCAAGTCCCTAACTGCAGAAGCACATGGTGAGTTTTTGTTTGTATTACATGTCATATCTGCTGACATCCCACTCGCCAAAGCGAGTGACATCCAAACCCAAAGTCGAGAGACAGGGAAGTACACTCGTGCCATGGAGGTAGATGATGGGGAGGAAAGTAAGACTTTTGAATAATAATCTAACATACCTTTCTGTGATCTATAAATTATGTATTTTTAAACAAAACCACACAATAAATAATACTGTAAAACATGTAGTACAATTATAATTTGAACACCAGCCATTTCAAAACAATTTCTGGTATAACAACAGTTCTTCAGGCTTACAGAGGTGTACAATAATTTCATGTGGACTAAGTGATTTTAAAAATAAATAAAAGCTCTAATTCTACATAGAAGGATTTACCTTATTTGTAATATCCAAATCGATGTCTTTGATGATTTGATGACACTATACAGAGTAAATTGGTGTTTATGCCTAATTCCCAAATGAATTATTGGTATTACCATTCATTTAGTTAAGCAACAAATCTTTATTTAGGCTTTACTATATGTATGCACACTGCCCAGTCCTGGCAATACAAGATAAACAGGAACAGAATGGTACTCAATTTCTTGAAACTCACAGGTTGGTAGAAAGCAAACATATTAAGTGATTGTGATTTTTTAAGTTGATATTTAAAAGGTTAATATTAAAAAATACAGGGTATTATGAAAGCATATAGCAGAGAGAATAACACAAATCTATGAAGTCAGGAAAGGCCTTTATAAGCAAGTGATCTTTCAGTTAGAACTGAAGAGTGAGTAGGAACACAGCAGATGAAAACTGTGAGGGAAGATATTCCTGCCTTGGAATGAACATGGCTTTTGTGAATAGCAAACAGAAGTTGCAAGTACCGGATGGCTTCTGTGCAATATAGTGGAAAGGAAAACAATACAGATTAAGCTGGAAAGGTAGACAAATCATGAAGCACTACTCAGGAATATATTACAGAAATTGCTCAGGGCCTCAGTCAATGGCACTGGTTGAAAAGTTTTAGACAGTGGGAAATGGCCATGGAGATCAGCGATGAATAGAAGTCAAACGCATGCAATAGATATTTAGAAGGAAGACTGAGAAAATCTTAGTGCTTGGGGTTTGAGGGTGGTGGAGAAGAAGCATCAAGAAAGATATGCAAGTAGAAAGGCTAGTGTAAGTGGAGTTCTTAAATTATTAAGTGGGGATTCTCCACTGACAGCAGGAAAGGACTGGAAGTTTGTTGGAGACCCACAAAGACTCAGTGAATGATTGGACAACCAGTGTCACAGAATATCTCTTACCAGCTCTCTCCTTTGGTCCTCACCTTCTAGCCTTTGCTGTGGTCACTTTTAACAAACAATTTTCATTCTCTGCTTTTTCACTCCAGGGCCTTTGGCTGCCAGAGAGGATCTCTAACTTTCTTTTTATTAGTCCCAGGTTAGATTTTAAGTAGAGTTCAAAAACAGCATGACTGGCTTTCCTCTACTGCTAAAAGGGAGATATGTGGATAATAAAAACCCCAAAGAGAGAACTGAAAGGAGTTCCTGTTATAAATACTGAGATTTGCAGCAATGTCTTTTTGACACCAAAGTCACTCTGTGCCACACTAAATACATGTTATTGTCACTGCAGGGATTAGGACTTGCCACCAGACAAAGTGGTCTGCAATGCTTGGAATATTGCCAATATTGCACAATATTGCAAATAAATATCTTCTAAGAAAATTCTGTGGTCTCCAGTTAAAATAAAACAAATAAAAATAAATAAATAAACAAAAACATTATTATCCATTATTATGAGAAAATATTTTGTAGGACACAAGCTCTTTTTCCATCAGAAAACAGATGTCCACATCCATTTGTGACAACTTATTTCCTTCCCAGATGTTACTTTTGCTGTGTAGCCATAAGTACCAAGAATAATCTAATGTCCTTATTCAAAATATCCAAGAACCAGCTGAAGAATTTTAAGTGTAAAATGTTGCTAGGTTGTCAACATTTTAGGGCACTTGGGTCTGCTATAAAATTGTTCCCTTCATGCAGAAGACAAACGTAGATGAAGCCTAAATCTTTTAGGCTAGCTTGTATTCCTTAAGATCTCATGAATGTTAATTTTGAAGTAAATAATGCACTGGAAAGAAAATTAACTGCCAACTTAGCAGATGACGAAGTGCAGCTCTATGGACTCAATTATCCCATCCAGAATGCAGGCAAGTCACAGTATGAGTCTGTTCCATTGTGCCCCCAACAGTGAGTTCTGCATACTAAATTTAAGGGTTTTCTTCTGTCATGAAACATACGCTAGTATATCATAAGTTAAATCACAGAAGTCACTATTTTATAGGTACATCATTGAAAAATTTATCATTTTTTCAGGATCCAACAGGAAATTTCATATACATATGGAATACCCACCCTTCCTTTTTAAACTCCTCCCAAAGAAAACGGGTCAGAGAGAAAAGGAAAAGAAAAGGTTACGTTCTTGGATGGATAGAATCATATTTTTGACTGAGGAAGACATTTGAAGACTATCCTATTAAAAGACTTGTAATGGACGAAAGGGTCCAGCTGCTTGCTACCTGGAGAAAGAAGCCAAAATAACAAGAACGAGGTGTGCCGGAAAGACAGTAAGCTTTATTATCTGTGGTAGCAAGGGGAAGAGTGGGTGGAATTTTTTCCAAACATTTCCACTCTTTAATTTGTGGAGGGAATTCAGGGGTTTTTAAAGCGAGAGGTTTGGAATGCAGGAGAAACAAAGGGGTTAGGAGGTGTCAGGTGGTGCAACCTGCTCCGATGACTTGTTTTGAATTATTATTCCATCTAGTGAAGGGACTCGTGCCATGATGGGCCCAACCAGGTTACAAATCAATCGCAGTCAATCTTGCAGTCAATCTCTAGTCCGGAGAGGATTCCAGCCTTGAAGGTATCATTTGTTGGAGAGAGAACTCCGGAGGTGTCTGGTCTTTATCAGGATCTGGTCCCTAAAGTTTCTAAGGAAATTTGTGACCAGATTAGAGAGCATGGTGTGTGCTTAACAAGCATCTAGGTAAAGAAATGCGCATAAGGCGTGGGAGCATAAAGTGGGAAAGGGAGAGGAGAGTGGAGGTTCACAGCACATTCTGAGGCCGTATTTCAAGATGAAAGAAAACACATTTGTAGTTTGTCTCAAAGCTACATATTGAGGCTGGAGAGTAAGGAAGAAATTTTAAAAAAATGTAAATGCAATTTGAGCTAAGCTGCTTAGTTATAGGCTGTTTTGTTTAAAAGTTTTTCTTGAATTGATTTAATGAAAATAAAAATCGTGTTTTATGTCCAGTGCTAGGCATTGGGTCTAACAAGCAACAGGTCAAAATATAGGCATTGGGTCTAACAAGCAACAGGTCAAAATATAGTCATGGAACGGAGGGAAGGAAGAGGGAGAGAGGGAACAAGGAAGAGAAGGAAGGAAGAGAGGGAAGGAAGGGAGGGAGGGAGGGAGAAAGGAAGGAAGGAAGGAAGGAAGGAAGGAAGGAAGGAAGGAAGGAAGGAAGGAAGGAAGGAAGTTCATAGTATCTTGAAATAACATACATATTTCATTAATCTTTTTATCTTTATAATTTGGTAAAGAATCTTGCACACACCAAGTCCACAATAAACGTTACTGAAAGAATTATTATATCAAACAAAGTGCAATCTTTTCCTTGGAAGGTCCAGCTTATCAAGTCAACTATAGTATTAGCATATTTTGAAATATTTTTGATAATGAAAGTGTGGGAAATGAAATAATTATGAAAATATTTTGAAAATTCCTTCATATTTTACAGCTTACATTGATGTTTCATACCATTATCACAGTAGGGCAGAATTATCTGACACTAGAAAAAGTCACAAAAAATAATGAATAGCAGTTTCTTTTTAGTTTATGTTTGTTTCACTATTCATGATGATTAAGTTTTGCTACTATTCTCAATTATTATGAATGTTAGAATGCATTTAATAGCTATCTCAGCCATTTAACAAGTATCCAAATTTATAGTCTTTATTACAGCTTGTTTTCCTGTTTCTATAGAAATATGTAGCTATTTCTCCTTTCTTGGAGAGTTTACTACTTCCTCAGGCATGGGGGAAAGTCTGTACTAAGTAAAATATTGTATTATTTTTAGGAAATGAGCAGATAGTAGCATAACAGAGGTAACTTAGAAGTTTCAATCACTACAAGTATTTACTCTCACTGTGATTTATGCAGCCATATTGATCAAACAGCAAATCATTTGCATCATTAAGAACAATAGCATCTAGAGATGAGACTGATCTTTGAAGAGGTAAGGTAGAAATGTGTATGCCAAACAAATATTTAGTGATAATATTGATACTACATTTGAAAAACAAAATCCAATTTTTAAAATGTTGGCTAGAATAAGTAACAACATAATTGCAATCCCTGGGAAAAATTAATATTAAAAGTTTGGCAGACATTGAATTCTGGGGAAATTGGTTAAAGCATAGTATAATTTATTCATCCAATCTGATTAATCATTACTTCCCCAGGAATTTTAAGAATTAAATTGTTACTCAAAATGAAATAAAATGAAAAAGAATTTACTGTAAAACCAATACCATTTTTGGCTGCATACCCAACATTAGTCATTAGAACCATTGACATGCAGACAAAAGTATATCCCGGGTAGTGAAAAAGGATTTTTAATGTACACCCAGAATTCTCAAATAGCCACTGGGGTTCTGGTGGAGCTCAACAATACCTCAATGTGAAACTAATTCTTTAATACCAGAATTGATCTCATAACTTTGAGCTTATTTTTGACATGTTATCAAAGACAACAGCAACTCACTAATCTGCCAACCTCAGAGATAATGAATAGCCCTCCAGCAATAGAAAGTTTTTCTTTTGGAACTAACTTCCCAAGATGATTCCTTCAAATAACTTTATAGACCAGTTTAGCCTCTTTCCTAAGGCGCCTTTTTCCTTCTGATCAACATGCTGATGGAATGTCTTCAAATCTCAAAGCTACTGTTTAAGAGAATCAATAATAATAGTACTGTCATTTCATATGCATTTTTCTGTAACCTCATGAAACAAAACACTTGTTAACAAAATGTGGGTAAATAACACTGATGCACAGAAAACCATGCTGCAAGAAAGAGCTATGTGTTTCAACAGCATGTTTATAAATCGTTTGTATAAATGAATGGCCTGACTTCCAAATACTCTTCCTATTTCTTTTTGTTGCCTACGTATTATATTCAAGAACACCACTAATCCTGAGATGAAAATCTAAAATTGGTTAAAAAGAAAGTTATGCTTATAAAGAGTTGTCCCCTAGGTATGATGGTCCATACTGAGCCTCAAATTAATATATCCATCTTGACTTTACATGTGGTTGTAAAGACTAAAATTGTTGGCTGAGCTCTTGAGAGGAAGATTCCAAGAAGCATGAAAACTCAGAATAATTAATTAATGGAAATTGATTTGATTGCCCACATGTAATATTTTCCCACGAATCCTTTATGATATTGAGAACTGACTTTCAAGAAGCACTTGGCTGGATTTGCTTTCTTGTTTTTCTTAAACATTTCTTTTTCACAAAAGTTATGTTAAAAATTCTCTTCACACCAAACAAAAATTATTTATTTACACTGTACCAACCTTCATTTATACTCTTCCTTCAACCATATCATACTTCCTGATACTTGAAAATAAAGAGCAAATGAACAACTGACTTGGCTGTAGGAACTTTTATTTCCAGTCAATCCTTGAGGTGAGTCTCCATTTTTAAATCTACAGTGAAATTCATGGATACAGAATAAGAAAATAAACAACCTCTTGGGCAGCATAACATTTCAACTGAGCAACAGACACATCACATCAGATGAAATAATGTACACTTTTCTTTGTCACACACACACACACACACACACACACACACACACACACACACACTTGCTCGTACCCCTTGTAATCACATATAGTATGTTATTATGTCTTCCAAAATCCAGCATGGAATCTCAGCTGATTGAAGTCTTTTTCAAATAATTGTCTCACATCTTTGTTTTTCCTCTTTGATTCCCTATCTTCCAGACACACTTATTCAAGTAAACTGTCATATTAAAAAACTAGCGAAAGATGTTACAGCACTGTGAAAAGCCCTCTGTAAATACTCCTTTTGTTTTTCAACTTTTAGTGTTGATGGCTTCTCATAATGGAAATTGTGCTTCCCCACTGTGATCTGTGACTGTTTCTCAGGGGCTTCCAGGAGATGGTAGGGTGAGGTGAAGTGGGACTCTTCTAACTACCACAACATTCCAAAATCTCTCCTTTCAATATGAAAATATATTGGAGCCCTTAAGCTTCTCCTGGTCACTCATGGTTCCTGGTCCATGCTTTGCACATGGCTTCCTTCCTGGGGTCATCTTGAATTCCCTCATAAGGCCTCATGGCAGGCAACAGGTTCTCAACTCAGCGTCTAGCACATAGGGAATTTGGAAAGGATCAGTGTGCAAACCAGACCTTCACTCTGTGTGTGTGTGTATGCTGCACCTCTCTCCTAACTTTATTGGTGCAGCCCCTTGCAGTATAAGGGAGGTGTACACAAAGATTCTCCCCAGAGCATCAATGGAAGGGTGAGACCAAGTGTCTCTGCCCCGTGACTTCTCTTAATCTATCCAGAACACCTCTTCTCATGTTCTGAAACTACAAGCGAGAAATTCAACAAGGCAAGGACAGCTTTTCTTTCTAGCTTTTCTCTCTCCTCTTTTTAGACCAGCTATGAGAACCAAGAAAAATGGAAAGGGAAAATGTCATAATAAAAAGGGGATGCACATTGGGTCACAGAATATCGTGGGATATAATACATCAAAATATAACAATATCATCATTTTATATTTGTTTGGGGAATAGGTCACAAATTTTCACCTACCTTTAGCTTTTTTTACATTCTTATTCCCCTTGCCATCTGCTCCCGATTTTGAAAAAGCACATTCACGCACATTTTCTAGAACATGCAAATAAATAGTTGACTTTTAAAGACTAGGGGCACAAACATTTGGAGGATGTGTTCAAAATGTAGATTTCTTGTATCTGCAACCCTCCCCCATTTTATTATTCAGTAAATCTGGATTGTAGTCCTGAGAAACTTAATTAAAAAAAAAAATAAAACTCCTGGCGATTCTGATGTACCTAATGCTGAGATCACAGTTTGAGAATTGTTAAACTCAGAGGCAAGAAGTGTCAGCAGAGGGAAGAATTAAAGATAAGAAGACAGATGTGATGGTTAATTTTATGTGTCAACTTGAGTGGGCCAGGTGGTACCCAGATTAAACATTGTTTCTGACTGCGTCTATGAGGGTGTTTCCAGATGAGATTAGCTTTTGAATTGGTAGAATCAGTAAAGCAGATTCCTTTTACCCATGGTTTAAGCATCATCCAATCCACTGCAGGCTTGAATAAAACAAAAGGTGGAGGAAGGAGGACTAACCACCTTCTTTTCATCTCAGTGCTTGAACTGGGATATTTTTTCTTATCTCCTGCCCTTGAACAGAACCTACTGGTTCTGTTTCCCAGGAGAATCCTGACTGGTATAATACATGGTATACATAGATCTAGCATAATGGATCTGCAGAGTTTTTACAACATCTCAGTGAAAATCAATCTTCATAATAGCTGTGAAGTGTTATTTTAAAAAGCAGAAACTTCCTAGGAGAGAAAACACTAAGGGTGACAACAGTTATAAGTAACTAGATAAAAACAATTATTAAGTATTCATATAGAAAGATTGGATTGTCGAACTGGAGGAAACCTTAAATAATGTATTCTAATCAGTGATGAATCTAGGGTTTGTGAATCCAGCAGCGCATACCACTGGGGTTGGGGGTGTGAGGTGGCTTTCTTAAGAAAAATAATTTTAAAACATGAAGTCAGAAATATTTGAGCTCCCAGGGCTTTGAAAGTAACGTGTGCAAGTGAGGATCCATGAAGTTTAAACTACGTAAGTTTTGCAGTAAATCTGTTGGTGATTCCAAACCATCTTTCTTGAGGATGAGAAGGGAGACCAAAAAAGCAAAGAACATTGACCCTGTTCTCACACTGAGTCAGAGGAAAAACTGAGAAGAACCTTTGGGTCTCTGGACTCTTCATATTATACACTTATGTCATTATATATTCAATATTGAGTGTTATATACATGATTCATTTTCAACTTCTATACCAGGAATCATGAGGGTTCCCACAGGCTTCCTTTGAAGTGGAAAGACAGAAACTCTTTAAAGTAGCCATTTCTCACTGCTAAATACTAAATAGTAATTGGCTGTTAAAAATCCAAAGTTGAAACAATAGCTTTTGGTCAATTTTGAAGTATTTAAATTATTTGAAGTTTCAAACATTAGTTTTATGCTAAACCATCACAACTAGTTTTTGTACTGTAATTAATAGCAGCTAAATTTTAATTTAAATTGCGAGGGTTTAAATGTGTTAATTTAAATGTGTTTGGTGGAGATAGATTAGTGGTTTCTAAAATACTTAAAGTTTTCTATTATATCGTTTCCAGGCATAAGAATAGAAATGTTGTAAAGCTTTCAAAATATATGTGAGTGTTTTGTAGAATCAAATATTCTACATGATAAACACCAAGCCGTGCTGAGAATTAGAGGCATTTTATAATCAGGCTTTCTAACATGAAATTATTTATTTTACTATTTATGAATAATGCTGTTCAACAAATTAAAATCAAACTGGTGTATGTGAAGAATTAATCCAATACAGCACTCACTTATGAATCAAGATAAAGTAAGCATTATGGGAACAAAAATAATAAAATATGAATTGCATTTTTATAAATCAACTCATTTATTTTTATATAACCTTTGAGGAATAAAAATCTCCCAGAATACAAGGCAAACACAAAACTACAAATGTAGTTTATGGAAAAAAAAAAAAAAAACTTTACAAGCTTTACTGGGACTTCAATGTCCAAAGATATAGAATGTTTGATTTTGGAAGTTCATTTTGAAATCACAGCATGGTCTCAATGAAATACAAATTATAGATTTACATGACCAAAATTAGGGAGACAAAGAGAGTGTTGACCAAAATAATAGTCTACCAAAAGCAGTTCCTCCCTCAGACCAGCTCCACTTCATCCTGAGTCACCAGATAATGATGAAATTTTCTGCTTTAAAGGTTTGTATGCCAGACAAAGGATTATTTTTTACTGTGTGTAGATACTTCATTCAAGTCAATAGCAAATGAACTACTCAGTTGTTTTTAAAAAATAGGCAAATGATATGAACAGACAATTAAAAAAATACAAATCACCAATAAATACATGAGAAGACTTGAAACATCAAAATTGAAGAAATGCAAATTCTAAAGAGTGACAATATTTTTAAATGTTTTAATGTGGTAAAATACACGTAACATAAAATTTACTATCTTAGTCATTTTTAAGTGTACAATTTGGTGGTATTATATACAGTTATGTTGTTGTGTAACCATCATCACCATTTATCTACAAAACTCTATCTTGCAAGCTGAAAATTCATACCCATTAAACTCTCTCCATTTCCCCCTCCTTGACAGACCCAGGCAACCATGATATCTCCATGAATTTGACAGCTTTAAGTGCCTCATTTAAGTGGAATCAAACAGCATTTGTCTTTTCGTGACTGTATTATTTAATGTAGCAATATGTCTTCAAAGTTCATTCATGTCATAGCATGTGTCCGAGTCTCCTTCCTTTTTAAGGCTGAACAATATTCCTGTGTAATTATACACCACATTTTACTTATCCATTCATCCGTCAATAGATATTTGAGTTGCCTCCACATTTTAACTATTGTGAATAATAATACTGTGAACATGGTTGTACAAATATCTTTTTGAGACCTTGAGTTCAATTATGTTGGATGTATACCAAGAAGTGGAATTGCCGAATCATATGGTAGTTCTACTTTTCAGTTTTTGAGGAATTGCCATACTGCTATCCATGGTGGCTGCACCATTTTTGCATTCCTACCAACAGTGCACAAGGGTTCCAATTTCTCCACATACTTACCAACACCTTTTCTTTTCTTTATCTTCTTTTTTCTAGTACTAGCCATCCTAATGGGTATGATGTGGTATCTTACTGTAGTTTTGAAGTGCATTTTCCTAATGAATCATCATGCTCATTGTATTAGTCTGTTCTCATGCTGCTAATAAAGCCATACCTGAGACGGGATAATTTACAAAGGGAAGAGCTTTAATGGACTCACAGTTCCACATGGCTGGGAAGGCTTCACAATCTTGGTAGAAGGCAAAGGAGAAGCAAAGGCATGTCTTACATTGCAGCAGTTAAAAAAGCATGTGCAGGAGAACTGCACTTTATAAAACCATCAGATCTCATGAGACTTATTCACTATCACGAGAACAGCATGGGAAAGCCCAGCCACCATGATTCAATTATAAAACCATCAGATCTCATGACATTCGTGACACTTACTCACCATCACAAGAACTGCAAGGGAAAGCCCAGCCCCAACAATTTAATTACACCCCACCAGGTCCCTTCCACAACACATGGGAATTATGGGAGCTACAATTCAAGATGAGATTTGGGTAGGAACAGAGACAACCATATCACTCACTGACTATTTGATTATCTTTTTTTCGACAAAGGTCTTTTCAAATCTGTTGCACAATTTTGAATCAAGTTGTTAGGTTTTTTGTTGCTGAACTTTAGGAGTATTCTATATATACTAAATGTTAATCCTTTATCAGATATAAAATTTGCAAATATCTTTTTCTCCCATGTTCTGGGTTGCATTTTGCTCTGTTGATAGTGTGTTTTAAACGCACGATTTTTAGAAATTTTAATGAAGTTCAATTTGTTTATTTTGTTGCTGTTGCCTATGCCTTTGGTATCATAGCCAAGAAATCATTGACAAATTCAGTGTCATGAAAATTTTGCCCAATATCTTTGACTAAAAATTTTATAGTTTTAAGTGTTACATTTGAGACATGGAACAATTTTGAATTGTTCCAATCAATTTTTAAATAATGTTAGTTAAAGATCCAACTTCAGTCTTCTACATGAGGATGTCCAGTTTTCCCAATAACATTTGTTGAAAAATTGTCCTTTTCCCCATTGAATGAGCCTCACATTCTTGTTGATTATCATCTGACCATATATTTGAGGGTTGATTTCTGGGCTCTCTATTCCATTCCATTTGTATCCATTCCATATGTTTGTCTTTATGACAGAACCACACTGTTTTTATTGCTGTAGCTTTGTAGCAAGTTTTTAAATCAGGAATTATGAATCCTCCAGCTTTGTTCTTTTTTGTCAAGATTGTCTTGGCTATTCAGGGTTCTTTGACATTCCATATAAATTTTAGCATGGATTTTCCTACTTCTGGAAAATATGTCACTAGGATTTTGATTGAAATTGCATTTAATACATAGATAGATCACTTTGGATAGTATAGACATATTAACAATATTGTCTTCCAATCCATGAACATTGGATATTTTTGCATTAATTTATGTTTTTTTAAATTTCTTTCAACAATGTTTTATAATTTGCAGTGTATATGTCTGTCACTTTCTTGTTTAAATGTTTCCCTAAGACTTTATTCTTTTTGGTTGTATTATAGACGAGATTTTTTTAAATATCCTTTTGGATTATACATTATTAGTTTATAGAAACACAACTGATTTTTGTATGTCAATTTTGTATTCTGCAACCTTACCAAATTTATTAGTTATAATGTTTTTTGTGAAGTCTTTAGGGTTTTCTACATATAAGATCATGTTATCTAAAAACAGATGATTTCACTTATTCATTTTCTATTTGGATGCCTTTTGTTTCTTTTCATTGACTATTTGCTCTACTAAGACTTCCAGTACTTTGTCGAATAGAAGTAGTGAGAGTAGGCATCCTTGTTTTATTCTTAATGTTATAGAAAAAGCTTTCAGTCTTTCACCAATGAGAATAACGTTGGTTTTGAGTCTTTTATACATAATTTTTATGATGTAGACACAGTCTTAGTTTGTTACATTTTGTTAAATGTTTTTCTCCGCATCAATAAAGATGATTATGTGAACTTATTTCTTCAATCTGTTAATGTGGTATATTACATTAATTTATTTTCATATGTTAAATCATCTTTGCATCCCAGGTAGAAATCCCACTTGGTCATGGTGTATGATCATTTTAATACGCAATTGAATTTGATTTGCTAATACTGTCCTGAGGATTTCTGCATCAAGGTTCATAAAGGATATTAGCCTATAATTTGCTTTTTTTTTTCCTTCGTATATCTTCTCTGCCCTTTTCTCTATCTTCTCCTTTGGGAGTCTTTCAGTGTATATGTTGGTGTGTTTTATGGTGTCCCATAGCTCCCTTAGGCTCTGTTCCACTTTTCTTTAACATTTTTTCCTTCTGTTCCCCTCGACTTGATGATGTCCACTGTTGTATTTTAAGTATACAAGTTCTTTCTGCTGGTCCAAACCTGCATTTGAATCCCTCAAGTAAAGTTTTATGTCATGTATTCTATTTTTCAGCTCCTAATTTCATTTAGTTTCTTATCTGTTTCCTATCTCTTTATTGATGTTTCCATTTCATTCACACATCATTTCTCTTTTATACTTTTTTTGCATCTTCCTTTAGTTCTTTAATCTTCTTTGAGACAGTTATTTTAAAGTCTTTGTCTGGCAGATTCACCATCAGGTAGATTTTTTAGGGACAATTTTTCTATTGTTGCTTTTGCCTTTTAATTGAGCTATATTTCCTATTTCTTTTTATGCCTTGTGATGTTTTTGTTGTTGTTGTTGTTGAAAGCTGGACATTTGAATCTAATAATGTGGTAACTCTAGGAATCAGATCCTCCCTTTTCCATACAATATATTAGGTTTTATTTCTGTTTTTGTCTTTCGGATTGTTGTAGGCTATCTCTGTGCCAGGGATCAGACTAGGTGCAAACTTAATATCTTTCCAGGTCTTCTCTTAACTGGTACCCTTCTCTGGACATATACATTGAATTTCTAATTTCCCCTTTATATGTGGTTGCTTTTGAATGTCCTAGTTCTTAATGTCTGGCTCCCAAGAAGGGAAGAGGTAGAAATAAAGGCTAAAGCAGGCCTCAGTCCTTTAAATCCTTTGGAAATTATTTCAATCAATGCGGGAGAAGCTTGCAACATGGGGGGAGGTGCAAAAACAATGATTTCCTGCCTCTGATCAGAAGCAGCGATCAACAATCAGAGTACAGATTCCCAGTATTTAGAGGACAGGTTCTTGAGGGAAGACGAAGCACGGAAGTAATGAAGTTAAGAAGGACTGACAGGTATAGCGAAGGAGGGGAAGGAAGGATATGCCAGCGGGGGCGAGTGGAGGGAGGGGGGGGGAGGGGAGGGAGATAGAGAAGGTAGGGCAGGGCGAGAGGTGATTTAACTTGTTTCTTTCTATCGTACGGCCCTTACTCATTCCTTCCTTCCTTCCTCTTTCCTTCCTTCCTTCCTTCCTTCCTTCCTTTCCTTCCTTCCTCTCTCTCTCTCTCTCTCTCTCTTTCTTTCTTCTTTCTTTCTTTCTTTCTTTCTTTCTTTCTTTCTTTTTCTTTCTGTTTCTCTCTTTCTCTCCTCTGACTTTTGCAAGCTGCATGTCAGCAAATCCTGAAACACATGCACACAGCCTGCCACGTGGCTAAGAGACTAGAATGGGTAGCTGTTACTGTGCAAAGAGCTAAAATATGACCAAAATCTTTTTAAAAAAATCTATCACACGCTGGGGCCTACAAGAGTGAGGTTTTTTAGTTTTGTTTTGTTTTGTTTTGTGTGTGTGTGTGTTTGTGTGTGTGTGTGGCCATGCCAATTTGGATTGAAAAAGAATTGTGAGTGTGCAAATTGGAGTAAATGTCTAGTAAGCAATTTTATAGTATTTAACACATTATTTCACATAGTCATTATTAATTCAGCTTGACTTTACCGTGCAGACAAATCATAATATAAACAGTCAAGTACATATTTACAAAGTTTTTTTTTAAAAAAATAGAAGTAATCTGGACCAGCCGGGTGCAGTGACTCGCCCCTGTAATCCCAGCATTTGGGGAGGCCGAGGCGGGTAGATCAGGTCAGGTAGATGAGGTCAGGAGTTTGAGATGAGCCTGGCCAACATGGTGAAACGCTGTCTCTACTAAAAATACAAAATTTAGGTGGGCATGGTGGCGCACTTCTATAATCCCGGCTACTCAGGAGGTTGAGGCAGGTTAATCACTTGAACCCAAGAGGTGGAAGTGCAGTGAGCCAAGATCGCACCACTGCACTCCAGACAGAGGGAGACTCTGTCTCCAAAAAGATAAGATAAAAATAAATAAATAAATAAATAAATAAATAAACAAACTCATAAGTAATCTATATGTTCCACATTGATGTATATTGAAAATAACCAATGAGATATTATAATATATAAATAAATATAAAATAAAAATGTAATTTATGACAATAATATAAAGCGTTGCAGGGAGGATTAAAAGTAGTTTATGTATGCAATTGAACTTATGTTGTCATCAGCTTAAAAGAGATTGCTATAACTATATAAGATTTTATGTAAGCCACGTGGTAACCACAAAGAAAATGTATAGCAGAAACCCAAAAGAAAATGAGAAATGTATCAAAATACATCAATGCAAAAAAATTTTTTAAACACAGAGGAAGACAGCAATAGAGGGAAAGAAGGACAAAAGACCTATAAAGCAGCTAGAAAATACTTTTTAATGGTAATATTAATTTATTTTCTATCAATAATTACTCTCAATGGAAATATATTAAATCCCCAGACAAAGGACTGAGTGGCTGAAAAAATGAGAAAAACAAAAACAGGATCCAATTATGTGAATCTACTCTCACTTTCCACTTAAGAATGCACATAAACTGAAAGTGAAAGGGTAGAAAAGAATCTTCCATCTAACTGTAAACCAAAAGAGAGCTGGGCAGACATACCCATATCAGACAAAATAGACTTTAAGTAAAAACCTGTTACAAGAGACAAAGAAGGACATTATATAGTGAGAAAAGGATGAATTTACCAGGAATATATAAGAATTATTAGAATACATACATCCAACATTAGAGTACCTAAATATATGAAGCAAACATTGACACCTAAAAGAAAGAAGTAGATAGCAACACACTCATCGTAGGAGACTTTAATACCCTATCATGTAGTGTATCCAATCCAGACAGAAGATTAGTAGGATACAGAAGACATGAACTATGCCTTAGGATAAAAACATTTATGATTAATACACAGAACACTCTACGCAATAGCAGTAGAATGTAAATTATTCTTTAAAGCATGTGAAACATTTTCCAAGAACGATCACAAAAAACAAGTCCTAATAAATTTTAAAAGATTGAAATCACACCAAGCATCTTTTCAGATCACAGTGGAATGAAACTAGAAATCGACAGCTAAAAGAAAGCTGGAAAATTCACAAACATGTGGAAATTAGACAACATAATCTTGAAGCAATCTTAATGTCCATTGATGGATGAATGAATAAAGAAAATGTGGCATACACATACAATTGAATATTATTCAGTCGTAAAAAGGGAAGAAAATTCTGTCATATGCTACAGCAAGGATGAACATTGAGGGCACTATGCTAAGTGAAATAAGTCAGTCACAGAAGGACACATACTGCATGAATTCCATTTACACGACATATATGAAGTAGTCAAGGTCATGAAAACAGAGGTGGAATGGTGCCTGCCAAGTATGAAGGGAGGGAAAATGAGAATTTGCTGTTCAATGTGCAAGTTCCAAAAGTTCTAGAGATGTGCTATTCAACATTGTGTTTATAGTTAACAATACCTTAGTGTACATTTAAAAACGTGTTAAGAGGATAGATTTCATATTATGTATTTTTTACCCCAATAAATAAAGGAATACTCAAAATTGACTGTTTTAGTGGCTTAGGTTTTTAAAAATTAGGTCATTTTGGGGGGGCCGGAGTGGCGGCTTATGTCTGTAATCCTTGCACTGGGGGGCCAAAGTGGGCAGATCACCTGAGGTCAGGGGTTTGAGGCCAGCCTGGCCAACATGGTGAAATCCCGTCTCTACTAAAAATACAATAATTAGCTGGACATGGCGTATGCCTGTAATCTCAGCTACTCAGGAGGTTGAGACAGGAGAATTGCTTGAACCCGGATTGTGGAGGTTGCAGTGAGCCGAGATTGCACCACTGTACTTCAACCTGGGTGACAGTGGGACTCCATCTCAAAATAATAATAATAATATCAAATAAAGTGAGGTCATTTTTATTACGGTCCATAATGGAATTGACTGAAAATCAAAGTAAAGCAGGAGAAAGGGATCCGATAAACCAACAGTCTTTTTGAAATATCGCATAGGGATTTCCTATTGATGATTCTGTTGTTCACTTTTTGTTAACTGTAGCTTTTCACTGAGTTGTTCAAACATCATAGATAAGAGTTTCAATTTGGAATCTTACTAAAGTAAAACTTGAACAGAAAACAAATTATTTCAGAGAATATTTATTCATTTGTAATTAGAACATTTCAATTTTCTCCTTCTCAAGATGTGTGTGTGTGCATGTGGTCTAAATGTGTGGAGAAGTGACTCAACGGACTTCTGAAGGAGACAAAGGAACTCATTACCAGCAGAGAATTCTAACTTTGGACTTAAACAAGAAATAAAAAGTCTCACAGTTGTGAAGATTCAGAATTCAAAGATAATATTTGTCCGGAAAACTGAACTATACTTCACTTTGATGGGAATAGGAAATTTTAGATACAAATCTAAAAGGGAGAAATGAATCATTGTAAGGCATTATTCATTCCAAAGTTCTGTCCTCTATGTCAAAGGAATTCCTCCTAACTGAATCTGTGCGTAACTCACTAATGCTAGAACTTCGTAGCTAATTAGAAATCAAGCATTCAGGACAGATACTTTAGTTACCTATTAGAAATGACACTTTATATATGTATAAATCTCTCCCAATAATTAATTTGATATTTTACTGACCCACTGTTCAGAATTAGACTGCACAAGCAGCTCTACTTTACATCATCAGTGAGCTGTCATGCATATGATCTTTGTATAGAGCAATATGGAAATTTGCAATTCTATTTTAAAACTTTACCAACTGTTAATAGAGTTTGAGTATCAACAGGCATAAATCATTTCTGGGCAGAACAAACATTGTGAACCCTGCTAACTTCAGAAGACATAGGACTACTGAGCCAAATATCAAATAATGTGCTGCTTTTTTGAAATAAAGATGCATTTGAATCATTGAGGATTTTTGGCAACCTATAGTTAAGCTGAAGAGATAGAGTAAAAATTATTATTTGTATCAGTCAAATACTGATAATCAGACTGTATTATCAGTCAAGATAATACAAGCTAGAATATTTTCTATTCTTCCTGAGGTGCCTCAGAGTTTTTCATGACCTCAAGGAGTTTCCTGTAAAGGAGTCACTGAGCTTCAGACCACGTGACTCTACCAAACTTGACCACAACTGACTGGACCAAGGTGGGGACCTGACCTCAAGGGACGTGTCCACAGATCAGTGGTCTTTAAGCTAAACAGTGGAGTGACTTGAAAGCTTGGCCAAGAAGAACACCAGGTAAACTGGATGGTGACTAACAGACCCAGTAAGATCTTCCCTCTAGAGGAATCTGAACTGAGGTGCAAGCTGGAAAAACTATGAGACAGCTAAAAGGCATGTGTTATTGATGTAGTAGCAATCATGAGATAGGAAACAGCACAGAAGAATGTAATAGTGGTATCCCAAGCATGTGGAGAGTTGAGCAGAAAGAGTACCTGGGTTAGCAACATGTTGTAATGGGGAGAATTGAATGGCTACTTCAGAGGACAAATCCTTAAGGAGGTGATGACAGACATCTTTCTTTTTTCTTTTATTTATTTATCTATTTATTTATTATTATACTTTATGTTCTAGGGTACATGTGCACAATGTGCAGGTTTGTTACATATGTATACATGGGCCATGTTAGTGTGCTGCACCAATTAACTCATCGTTTACATTAGGTATATCTCCTAATGCTATCCCTTCCCCCTCCTCCCACCCCACAACAGGCCCTGGTGTGTGATGTTCCCCTTCCTGTGTCCAAGTGTTCTCATTCTTCAATTCCCACCTATGAGTGAGAACATGTGATGTTTGGTTTTCTGTTCTTGCAATAGTTTGCTGAGAATGATGGTTTCCAGCTGCATCCATGTCCCTACAAAGGATATGAACTCATCTTTTTTATGGCTGCATAGTATTCCATGGTGTATATGTGCCACATTTTCTTAATCCAGGCTATCATTGATGGACATTTGGGTTGGTTCCAAGTCTTTGCTATTGTGAATAGTGCCTCAATAAACATGCACATGCATGTGTCTTTATAGCAGCATGATTTGTAATCCTTTGGTTATATGCCGAGTAATGGGATGGCTGGGTCAAATGGTATTCCTAGTTCTAGATCCTTGAGGAATTGCCACACTATCTTCCACAATGGTTGAACTGGTTTACAGTCCCACCAACAGTGTAAAAGTGTTCCTATTTCTCCACATCCTCTCTAGCATCTGTTGTTTCCTAACTTTTTAATGATCGTAATTCTAACTGGTGTGAGATGGTATCTCATTGTGGTTTTGATTTGCATTTCTCTGATGGTTAGTGACGATGAGCATTTTTTCCTGTGTCTGTTGGATGCATAAATGTCTTCTTTTGAGAAGTATCCGTTCATATCCGTTGTCCACTTTTTGATGGGGTTGTTCGTTTTTTTTCTTACTGAACCAAAACAGCATTGGATTTCTCTATGAAACTTTACTCCCTAGCTGCTGAAGTGCATTCCTGTCTTCTTTATCTTGTCACATATTCTTTCAAAACACCTCCATTTGGCAGACAGTAAACAAAAATACTTTGTTCCTCGAAATCTGGAAAGATCTTAAAAATGCATTAAGTCACTACCATTTTTACTCATTTTAACTAGTCAGTAATAGTTATAGAAATCCAGGCACCTGGGCTAATTAAGAAAATAGTTTATAAATATTATCAGAATTTATTACCAGAATTATCAGATGTGTAGCTGCCCCTTTGGGTAGGGCATAAACTTTCCCATTTACCATAGTCTCCACCACTTCACAATGTCCCCTGACATTGGGATAGACTGCCAGGTACTATCTATCATTGCACTTATATACTTGGATGTTCTTAGCATTAAGAAGAAAATAAAATAGTATTGAACCTATGACTCTACCAAACTGTGGTAAAGTGAAAGATAGACTGAAAGTCTCTAAATTTCTAAAAACAGGAAAGGGCATATCTTGGTCAAATGGAGAATATTTGTATGAGATTTACATGACATGATGTGTGTCTGGGTCAAAGGAGCACAAGTCAAAATTTCATAAGGAATGATCCAGGCCATCTTCTCTCTTGGCCTATAAGCATCTGTATTTTCAGCCCAGGTCTAGATACAGAATGCTTCATTATTGAATAAAATAATGTATTTTTACAGAGTTCTTTTTCCTGGTGGCTGTTTGCTGTTTAAAGTTGTGCTGAGAGTTTTTGAGGAAAGAAAAGTAGTTTTACTATGGTGCCAGTCCACAACGAGCGAATAATCTATTTGGGAAGATAAAATGCAAATATAAAAATCAGAAATATTCTCAAATTTTAGTATTACTGTTAATAAATAGCAACGGCCATCATTTGTTGAGCAACAACTATGTTGGAAAGCCACTTACATACATAAGACGACATTCTTAATTCAATTCTTGTTATGTGGGCATTGTTACCCAGATTTTAAGAATGAAGAATCTAGGATCAGAGAGGTTAAATGACTTGCTGAATTAAAAAAAATATTATTCAATGTTAGAAGATGAAATTTGAACAGTCTGTTTGGATCCAAATTCCATGCTGTATCTAATGTAACATTCTCTATACTTAAAATATGTTTTTCTAGAAAAAAATTATCCATTGATATGTATATCTTTCGATATCACAAGAATTTTTGGCCTCTCATCAAGATGAAATATATTAGGAAATGAGATAGAATGTTAGAATTAAATTGTTCTGAGACCTCCAAATTCCCATTGCTATGGAAATCATTTTGTTCAATGCAAATATTTTAACTGGCTAACACTCAAAGTTTTCCAGATTAAATTCTTCTCTTTCTCTCCATAGAGTAGTAGTTATTTACCTTTGTATGGTTCATTCATAGTAAATCTCTTAATTTCCTTGGTGATGTTTATTTAAATAATTGCTCTCCCTAAGTGAAAGCACAATTATAACGAGACAATTTTTCTTCCATAAAACACACATTCACACAATGATTAAAGCCTAATTTAAGCTTCCATTACTGTATTATTAAAGAAAATCTTCGTATCACATTTATGTTTGAGATCATTTAACTGTTGGATTTCACAACCCTTTCTCTCTTTATAAAGGGTCTTATTTTCTAGAGATTATATTTTATATTTGCAAGGCACTGTTTTTGATAACCAAAGCTAACAGTAATTAATATGATTCTTGGTCATTAAGATAATAAACTGTTTTTATTTTACCATAGTCAAGGATATTATTTACTGAATGCCTGTGACAGAGATGTATCTGAGTTATCCTAACCAGAATTCTATGTTGCAGATATTCTCTTCATTTTGCAGAGAAGGTACTTAAACCAAACCATTGCAGACCAGCCAAACAAGAAGCCATATAGTCTGAGTTCACACTCAGATCTGACTTCCTCAAAGATAAACTACTAAATTCCACCACCTTCCACCTCAAAGATTAAGTAATAAAATGGATTTGATCACAAAAGGATGAAACTTTCTTCATTTTGACTGGATGTTTAGCTAGATGAGCAAGAGATGTTATCCAGTGTACCTTCATTACTGAGCAACCTACATCTAGGAGTGTTCTAACATACTAGGCAGGTTCAGAAATCCAGTCTCACCATCTTAAAAATTCTTAATAAATTTTTAATAAGGGGTCCCATATTTCCAATTTGCACTGGGCTCTGTACATTACATAGCTGGACCTGCCATGAGCCCTGGTGTGTGGTGCTGAATGTACCCAGATGTCATGCCTTTCTCTCTTTTGTAAAACTGTGTCGTGTGAACTAATGATAATCTGGTTCTGTATGTAGAAAACAAAAATAAAGAGCACCTAATAGAAATAAAAAGGATATGGTCAAAGAAAGAAACTATTTTTAGAAAGAAGATACTAGCAGATGTTTATTGTTCAGACGAGCCATTAACAGCCATCCTGGGCTCCACCAAAGTTACTAAAATAAATGTCAACTTGCATCCTTAAATGGTACATGCTAAATATGCATACCCTTTTCCCTCACTCCAATTGCCTACCACCACATCACTAAATTACTGCACAAAACATCCAATTTATTTTGCCCTAGATCTAAGCATAAAAAAAAAAAGAAAAGAAAAGAAAAGAAAAGTCCTTACCTGTTATAATTTGTAACTTGGCTGTGGGAGGAAAGTGAATGCAAGTGTTTTAACTGCAGTATTATACTCTACCATCAAATTTCTCATTCAAAACCAACACAAGTGAAATTTCAAGATACTCAGACTTTATTTATTTTTAACATGATGTCTAGGTTGCTGAGGTCTCTCAACTTTCCTCCAAGGAAATTTGGTACTTACAACATTGTTGGCTTTTAATGTCACCCAGGGAGATATAAAGCCCTGCAGAAAACTGTTTTCTGTCAAAATTACAATGGACCTGCATATTTTAGCAATTTCAGCAACATTATGTAGTCTGATCAGGCCAGTCACTGACCAGTTGCTCACCTCTATCAATTGCATTAGCATTTAACTTGTCACTGTAAATTACAAAGGTAACAAAAGTTTAAGAAGGTTACAAAAAATTTAACCCACCATTAAAGAAAAAAAGAATATTACTGAATGACATAGATAAATTATCTTCCTCCTGCGTCCAATTTTGGTGATAATGTATTGGGGGGTTTTCTTCTTGATAGTTTGCTTTCATGAGGCTTAAAAGATGTAAGATCTTAGAACTGGTGAAAATCAATATGAATTTCCATTGCAGTGTCTGCCAAAATAAAGGAAGAGTGAGTAAATAGCTGTGAGGTTTTCCTGGTTCAAGGAAAAGCAAGTGAGTGGCACGCGTCATAGCAGCAACTAAGATGTCTCATTTTCTGGCTGCAGTGCTCCACGTTGTCTTCCAGTGACAAGACCAATGGAAAAATCAAGCAGGAGAGAGTGCCAGAAATCCTTTCCTTCCTCTCATCTAGATGCCACTCTGATGGACACCCATGTATAAATTTATAAGTAGGCAGAGGTTTGCTAAGTTCAAGAATAAGACCTCCATCATTTAGGTATACCAGATTCTTCCCTTTCTCTTAGGACCTGGGAAGAAGAACTTCACCTGCCAATTGTTTGAAAAGTAGTCTTCTAATTTAGCAGAATATTTTAGTGTATTTCTCTCCCCAAATCTCTTCTACTTTGAGTGGTATTCTGACCAATCTCAATCCACCAGTCAATCACATGCTCAATTAATTTTTTTAAAAGCTGCTTTACTGACATTTTCTCTCCTTGAATGAAATGGTTATTTTGTCAAATGCATACAAAGTCAGTGGGTTTGTTGACCTGTAATTCTGTGGTGTTTACAAAGTTCTTGCGTAAGCTTGTACCTGTATGAACACACTGCTTAACAGAGATAAATAATACACTGTTGGATTAAGTGTTTGGAGTGCAGAGGAGAGTGGGAATAAGACACACAATGTGAAACCATGAACTCATGCATATATAATTGAGTGGTAGATAGAGACATAAATGCTAGCAGGAATATGTTAGCAGAAAAATAAATTGCTGTGTTCAAGACAAGAATATATTATCATGGAGATGCATTAGCAGTGCCTGATTACCGAATATCTTTTCACTTTGCAAAGAAGAATTACCTCAAGGTATCAGCTCGGATTTGTATATGCTAGCTCATTGTTCCATAGTCTGCAGAGCTGCCTGCCTCACCATATGATCTCAACAACACAAAATTACCAAAGCAAAAAAGCTCTCAAAAGTTGTTTGTTTTGTAGTATGTTCCCAAGCCAAGTTATGTAAAGTAATCGTTAAGACTCTCAGGCAATAAACCTCATTGTCATCTGCTTAGGTCCCCAGTGAGCAATTCATTGTGTTGCTAGCAACATGTAAACACATTTTCCACTGACAAGAATTGTTGAGAGACCATGCTGACGCTCTCACAAACTTATTGTTCTAAGACAAAGAAAGATTACTCTAAAATTAGAGAGCCCGCTTCATTAAAAAAGTGTGATGAGAATTGTCAGAATTGTCAGACTTCTGTAGATTGAAACATCCCAGTGGTACTCAGACTGCTTTATCCTATGACATGTGTTAATTGTCTTACAGACTGAAGGACACAATAGAAATACAGAAAAGTTACAGCAAAACGACAAAGTGCAAACATAATTTTTTAACTGCAAATTTTTCTTTAGTGACTAGAGAGTCTTTTTCAAATTCAGTATATTACAGTGAGAAAATACAATACTCAAGTTAGTGAAACCTAATTCTTAGGCGAGGACCCAGAAAAAAGCCAGTGGAAAATACACACTTTCTTTTTTAATAAGTTTGTATACATAGAAGAATGACAGAGAAGCAGAAGATACATTAGATACCATCACAGAAATTTCCTCATGACATAAAAATCAAACTTAATTGAAATAATGAATATGCACATTCAAGTGTAGGCACACACACACACATAAACACACACACACAAATCTTAAAGTCACTTTCTATCTGGCACTTGGTATCGGAAGAATAAAAGTTAATACAACAGTATCTGTTGTAAAAAAAGTTCACAATCTAGTATGGTAATTCACACTTATATTTCAAGTGGAGTGACATTTCTTTATTTAGAGCCTGTTTCATTCCCCCAAAGTTTAAAAGTTGCTCACAAAAATACACAAATAAATGCAACTGAAGATAAGTAGAAAAAGTAAGACCAATAATGTTAGATCATATAAAATAAAGCCACAAATGAGTTCGGTCCAAAATATTCAAAAAAAACAAAATATATATATATATATATATATATATATATATATATATATATTTATATACCTGTAAGGAAGAGAGAATGGATATTAAATAATACCTGGCTGGGCACAGTGGGCACAGTGGTTCATGCTTGTAATCCCAGCATTTTGGAAGGAGGAGGTGAGTGTTTCCCTTGAGTGCAAGAGTTCCAGATCGGCCTGGGCAACATGGTGAAACCCTGTCTCTTCCGAAAATGCAAAAATTAGCCAGGACTTGTGGCACATGCCTGTAGTCCCAGCTAACTGGGGGGCTGAGGTGGGAGGATGCCTTTAGCCCAGGAAGTCGAGGTTGAGACTGCAGTGGGCTGTGATTGGTCCACTGCACTCCAGTTTGGTGACAAAGTGAGACTTTGTCAAAATAAAAATAAAATAAAAAAATAAAAAAACTAAACTAAAAATAATACCTATCTTGTAATATTGCAAGATAATCATAAGACAATGCCTGCAAACTATCTATATAGTGTCCAGTACATAGTAGGTACTCAACAAATCTTAGCCTTCTCCTTATGCCACCATTAACTGGCCTTAAAGTCCTGATTCAAGAACCATTAAAGATCAGTAGTTTAAAACTAACAGTGTTACGCGTTTTCATTTGCCTTTCACAAAATTTGAGCAAATACAGTCAAAGTACATCATCCTTCATTTCCCTAATGGGAAAGCTCTTGAAACTTTCTAGCACAGACAGATCTCATCTTCTGGCAATCAACATCTGGTGATTCACATTTTATAGCACAGACAAATTCCAGTCATGTTAACATGTGCAGTAATTATAACAGTGAGCCAGGACATAAATGAACTTATACTATTCATGGACTCTAGGAAAGACAGATTTTCTTTTGCGGGTAGCAAAAACCCTAAAAGTGAAGATATAAAAATATACTGTGCAATGGAATCAACATTTGAGTGTATGTGAAATCTTGCAGGAGGACAGCTTTAAGGAACAACACATATGTAGAGATGCTATTTGTGCCATTTTTTGACTATTTAATTCTCAGACGCATTCCCCACACTTTTGAAAAGCAGAAGGGAGAAGTTAGGGTCCTTCTTTCCCATTTTGCTGTGCCTTGGGCATATTTATGGGCAACATCTGCACCCTGGGTGGTTGCAGCTCCCATCAAGCAGCAGCTGAACAGCTCTCTGGGGTCTGATACAATCCTTTTCTTCTATCTCTCCAGCCCTAGGGATGGTAGCTGAGTCTGCTGTTGCTAACTTCTGTGTTGCTTCCTCGTTCTCTTTTTGACTTTGTAAGCTTTTATGTTGCTTGTGTCATCAAATCCATGTATTGAATTATCTGCTTAAAATGCTCAGAATAGTTTCTGTATCCCGTCTGAATTCTGACTGACACATGACTCCGTTAAGTTTGTTTCTGTAATATCAATTATATTCATCTCTAGTCATGAAGTATATTTACATTTTAATACACTAGAAGATGATTCACTAATGAGATTTGGGATCCACTATTATATTATTTTAAAAATATAGTTTTGCATCACTTAATGTTGGGGATGCATTCTGGGAAATGGATCCTTAGCTTATTTCACCATTGTGCAAACGTTATAGAGTGTACTTACACAAACCTAGATGGTATAGTCTACTATACACCTAGACTAGATGGTATAGCCTATTTCTCCTATGCCATAAACCTGTAGAGCAGGTTACTGTATTAAATATTGTAGGTAATTATAACATGAGGACTACATTATGTATCTAAACATATCTAAACATAAAAAGGTACACTAAAATACGGTATAAAAGATTAAAAATGGTGCACCATATAGGGCACTTACCATTTAACAGAACTTGTAGGACTGGAAGTCACTCTGGGTGAGTCAGTGAATGAGTGGTAAGTGAATGTGAGGGCCCAGGACGTTACTGTACACTACTTTAGACTGTACACTTAGGCTACATTACATTTATAAAAAATATTGGTTGGGTGCAGTGGCTCACGCCTGTAATCCTAGTACTTTGGGAGGCTGAGGTGGGTGGATTGTCTGAGGTCAGGAGTTCGAGACCAGCCTGAGCAACACGGTGAAACTTCATTTCTAATAAAATACAAAAATTAGCCCGGCATGGCAGCATGCTCCTGTAATCCCAGCTACTCAGGAGGCTGAGACAGGAGAATCATTTGAACCCAGGAGGCGGAGGTTGCAGTGAGGCAAGATTGTGCCACTGCCCTCTAGCCTGGGCGACAGAGTGAGACTTTGTCTCAAAAAAAAAAAAAAAAAAAAAATTCTCTGTAATAATAAACTAACCTTTGCTCACTATAACATTTTTACATTATAAGTTTTTTAACTTTTTTACTCTTATAATAACACTGAGCTTAAAACATAAACATATTGTACAGCTGTACAAAAATGTTTTCTTTCTTTATATCCTTATTCTATAAGCATTTTTCTCCTTTTCTTTTTAAACTTTTTTTTTAAAAGCTAGGACACAAGCACACACATTAGCTGAGGCCCACATAAGGTCAGAATCATCAATATCACTGTCTTCCACCTCCACATTTTGCACCACTGGAAGGTCTTCCAAGGCAATAACATACATGGAGCTATCATCCACTGTGATGACAATACTTTCTTCTGGAAGACCTCTTGAAGGGCCAGTCTAAGCCTGTTTTACAGTTAACTTTTTTATATAAGTAGAAGGAATATACTCCAAAATAATGATAAAAAATGGAGTATGGTAAATATATGAACCAGTAACACAGGTGTTTATAATCATTCTCTAGTAGTATGTACTATTTCCATGTGCTAGACTTCTATAGGACTGTTGGTGCAGTAGGTTTGTTCATGCCAGCATCACCACAAAGATGTGAATAATGTTTTGTGCTATGACACCTACAATGTCACTAAATGATAGGAATTGTTTTAGCTCCATTATAATCTCATGAAACCGCTGTTGTAAATGTGGTCCGTCATTGACCAGAATACTGTTATGTGACACATGACTGTGTTGTCTTTTAAAGAAAGAATAATTTTTTGATTCTAGAATTAAGACAAAATTCAGGGCAGTGCTTTTAAATCTGACCACCATTCAAGCCTAAAATTTTACTCTCATAAAAAATCAAGGATTTAAAACTTTGAGGCAAACGTGTAAATTTGTGCACTTTCAAAGCAGGTATGTATCCATTCCTGGTACATGGTGTATAGCTGCTATTCTTGATAAATTACTACGTTTAAAAAGCAAAAACATTTGCTTACAATTTAGCAGAAGGACCTAGAAATTGACCTTTAATGCGGATAACTTGGTTCGTAAAAACTAATAGTAAGAACAAAAAGATCAAGAAAGACATTTATAAGTCAAAATAACTATTAGGAAATTCTAATTACCCCATTGTTACCTAAAGTCATGCTAGTGACAGATTTCTGCAAGGAGTGGAGTCCTTCTGACTTCCAGGATACCAATGGTTTTGTTTTTTTTTACACTGTGTTACATTAATAAGGGGATATGAGTTACAAAGAGCATAACAATTTTACACAGTACCCTATGGTGCAGTACTGTATCAAGTGCAATGTTGTATCATTGGTGACTCTGCAGCATAGCTTCACCAATCTACATCCCTTCTGAAGGCTTTCTGTTGTACAGTTATATCACCTGCATTTGATTAAAGCTGGTGCTATTCTTAATTCATTATGTGGCCTGGAACGTAGCTGTGGAAAATCATATTGGACTTAATTTCATTTTAACTTATGATACCATTTCAAATAAGCTGATATACCCTAAGAGATTAATCTACCTGAATGACATCAATTTAAATCCCAATGTATTTTTCAAATCCCAAAACTCAAAAAAAAAAAAAAAATAGCAGACTGATGTAAACATTAATCTCTTTGGAAAATATTCTCCTATTTCCTTTCTTCCTCCCTGCCTTTTTATCTCCCTCTCGCCTTTCCTCTCACTCATTCTTTCCTCTCTCCCTTTCCTTCCTCTCTCTTCTCCTTCCCTTCTTCCCTCTCTATTCTTCCTCCCTGGATAGGAAGGCAGTAGAAGGAATGTGAATAATCTTCATTTTTTCCCCACAGGCTTCTCTGGTGATTTTTCTGCACTCTAATGTTTGAGAATCATTGTTTTAGAGTAAAATTATTGTGTTATTACCTATTTTCTTGAGGGTAACAACAAAAGCCAAAAGATGCCTGTTTTTAGTTTTTTGATATTTAGGAAATTGCTTTTCTCTGCTCTTAAAAATTTATCATTAATGGCCGGGTGCAGTCACTCACACCTGTAATCCCCACACTTTGGGAGGTCAAGGCGGGCGGATTACCTGAGGCCAGGAGTTCGAGACCCCAGCCTGGCCAACATGGTGAAACCCTGTCTCTACTAAAATATACAAAAATTATCTGGTAGTGGTGGCAGGTGATGTAATCCAAGCTATTTGGGAGGCAGAGGCAGGTGAATCATATGAACCTGGGAGGCAGAGGTTACAGTGAGCCGAGATCAAGCCATTACACTCAAACCTGGGGATAAGAGTGAGACTTCTCTCAAAAAAAAAAAAAAAAAAAAAATCATTAATTAATTTAAATATCTTATTTAGGTACATTTAATAGCAAACTTCAGCTAGACTTAAAAGAACATCTTACTATTTTGTAAAGTAAATGCTTAGGCCATACCTATTTGAATTCTGTGACTCAATGAAAGATCCCACTCATTGAGAATTATATTCAGTGTTGTTCAAGGAATTACCAGTGACTTCATATCTGGAAAATTGTATGTTATTTTTTATTCCAATCACATGATATTTAGAAACATCAGTTATCCTCAGCAGACTATATTTAAGATAATAAATGTAAAAGTAACAAATATTATTGTTATATATCAGCAGTATCTATTGTAATTTTTGAATACAGATTATGATGTGCTAAATATTACTTGAATCCTCATAATAAACCCATGGTAGATATTATTGTCTACATTTTCAGATGAGAAAATAAAATGTATAAAATATGAAAAACTGTTCTAATGTCCCAAATTTAGCAAGTAGTTCAGTTTGATTTTGACTTCAGTACTACTTTTTCAATAACTTTTTCTTTTATCCTGTGAAATTTTCCATCAATGATTATAAACTAGCATGCTATGGTTACCGACAGAGTTAGTTTACATGAAATGTATCTGTTTCTGAAGATGGTTGTAAATATGCAAATAGATAGGCCTTTATTTTATTATATGTGACAATTTATTCACTCAGCAAATATTGCCTAAGATCCTAATTTGTGCCCAAGAAAGTCAGAAATTACCAAGTGTGAGCTTTGTGTTGGATGTTTTCCAATGAATTTGCAGTCATTCTGAGTGTATGTTTGGTTAGGCTTGTGCATAATGGCCTGCACTTGTTAAGGAAGAACTGGTGTTGATGATACAAGACAGCAAGCATGATATGGTCATAGGCAATGGTGCACTGGTAAATGCTCAACAACGAGGAGCATTATTGCTCCTCTCCAGGAGGAGAGGTGATTTCGAAAGGAAGCCCTAATTTGTAGCATTTACTTATTCCCATAAAGCAAATGACTCCTACCATGGCTTTTTTTTTTTCCAGTCAACGAGGTGATATCATTAATAAGAAATTGGGATGAGACGCCAGTAATATACAAGCCAGCTCTGATGCACTGTTGAATGGTAACTGACCTAGCCTTTAGGTTTCTCATTTCTGCAAGGGGACTTGAGAGAATAAAAGGCTTGGTATATCCAAGTATTATACTTTATAAATCGCAGTACTGCTTTGATCATTTCATTAGTGCTCAGAAACTAAATAAACATGTCAATTTATAAAGAGTCTGTTTAAGAAAAGTATCCATTATTCCACCAGGAAAGATCTCAGCACTTTGTTTCTATTATCTTTGACACTTAGCTCTGGACCCAGATTTTTTCTTTATTTTTTCTTTCTTTTCTCTTGTGAGAATAAAATACAGCTGGGTTTATGGTAGCTGCCAAAAAGCGAGGGGAGGTGAAGTATAAATTTGAAGTAGCCATCAGTATAATCCATGCTAACAAATATCAATTCATACAGTGTGTGATTAATATGGTTTAAATGAGCTAGTTCCTACCAGTTACAAATGCATTACAAGTAGGAGGTGGAGAGTGATAATTGAGACTAAACACATAACATATTAAGCTGTGCAAAACTGTAAAAACTACTCACAAATATAAAACTTTAGACCAAGTGTAACTTTAATACAAAGAGAAAAATCCGTAGTCCTTGAATTAGTTAAAAACAACAGTAAAAAGTGTAAGAGGAAGTCTTCCATGCAAAGCTCAGATGGGAGCCTTTCATTCCTTTGTTACCAAAAGGACTCCTGTTCAAGCCGCTAGCATTTCAATTGAAGCTACCTCCTAAATGATGATCTAGATTCCTATACTTTTGGGTCTGTGGGGAGTCCAACTCTAACCCAATTAGATAAAAATAGTCACTCTGCTTTCACAGGCCCCATGTGATTGCAAAACAAAGTGTACATTAGTCACTTTAAGGGCCTTCAGGGGACTCACCAGTTTGCCTGCCTTGCATTTCTCTCTTGAAAGGTTGGGTATGGAATGAAAAAAAGAAAAAAAAATGGTGAGTGTCAGGTACTAACCGGCTGCTATCGGGTAGATTTCTCTAACTTTGGCCTGCCAGGGTGCTAATATTTTTCCAAGAAATACCATCAAGTTGGAATATAATACTCAGAGGCATCCAGTGGAAAATAAATTACAGTGAGAGAGGGGAACGGTAAGCAACAATGGTGGTCACACTCTGGCACACATGATAAGCGAACTCAAACTTTCTTCTCATTTTCTATCCTTTTGGATAAGTTAATTTTTGTGCTGTCACAGAACAGTAGCTTGTACTAGTAGACTGGCATTGCCTGTACTAAAACTCATCCTCTTTGTCAATGGAGGCAAAAATAAAAAACTTGTGCTTGTTGACAAGCACTGGGACTCAATGTAAATTACTTCACCCTTTTGATGGTAGTTCTGTGCTACTGTGTCCAAGGGCAGTGTCCTCAAAATGAGCTTCCTTATGCTGTTTGTAAAGGTTTCCTTATTTGGTGCTTATTCATTGTTATTCAACAGAATCAGCAGCTTATAATTAACTTTATATACACACACACACACACACTCTGAAGGATGGCTATACTTTCTGTATCCACAGATTACTATCTCTGTGATCTTGAACAAGATAGCCAAAAGCTTGCAGAGCCTTTGTTTTCTGATGTGCAAAATGGGATTAACAATACATACTATACAATTCATCAAATTTTTAGTAAATTCAATGAGATAATAAAATTGAATGTTTGCCAAATATTCTGGCATAATATCAGTGCTTAGTAAGGCCTACAACTTATTTAAAAATCATATAGAGAATTTGAAATATATTAAAAAATAAGATGAAATGATTAGCCTTTCTCTTCAATGATGGTCACATGCCCAAAACAGATATATATATTCTGCTTATGGGCTACATGGGAAAGAGACGGTTGTTTTGTGACCTATTTTTTCCCACCTGATAATCTGAATTATTTTCTTCATATAGGGACTCAATAAATATTTCTTGAAAGAACTTGTTTATGTTAAAAGAACTTCTTAGTTCTTTTTTTGGAAAAATAAGAATGTAGTAAAATTCCCCTTGGATATAATTATCAGAAGAATTTTTGCTTCATCAAACTATAAAACGTTTAGTAGTCTAGAGTTAATTTGGTGTAGTAGAAAGATGAATTGGGAAATTTTGTATAATCAGAGTCTAGTCTGAATGATGCTAAGACTAATATTTCACCTAGAATTCCTTATAAATATGTCCAATTTTAATACAATGTAGGTAATTACATATGTACTTTAATTCATTGTAATTAAATTATTGATAAAGATTAGTTCCTCTTCAATGCTACAGTCATGTAGCACAATATATAACTTAAATTCTAAAAACAGATCTTACAATGACTTCCAGATTTGAAATAACAGTACACTCAGATATTCATGCACAACTGCTAATGCAGTCGGTGATTTTTCTAAATTTAATGCCAATTAGTATCAAGAGATAATATGATATTGCCAATAAAATTAAGATTAAATTTTCTAAACCCACTGATGTGCTCTGAATAATATCAATGTTATATGCAAACACCAACAAACATAAGAATCAATACATCTGGTAGCTTTGCAGATCTCTACAATACATTTAAATTAGAAATCATACTTTTCCTGCAAAAAAAAAAAAAAAAGCCTATAACACAAAACTAAATGGTGCCTCATAGTTCTGCATTATTGCTTTAAAAAAACACTTTACTATATTTTTAAATGTCAGTTTCATCAAAGTGTAGGTTTAAAGCCAATCTCATTTGATTACCAATTCCTGTGATTTAGCACAGCAAATTAGTCATTAATATCTGTGGCAAGAAATAAATGATGCAGCTTAAGTGGAAAATATAACATGACGTTTTATCAAGGTTAGGTTTATTATATTTCATAATTTCAAAACAACATAAAAATGTGTCTTGTGTTCCAAAGCTTCTTTAACTTTAACGTGTATCAGAACACTTGGGGGTTTATTTTAACTGCAGATTCTTATTCAGTTGGTAGGGATGGGACTGGGATTCTATACTTTAACCGCTCCCAAAATGTTGCAAATGATGGGACTGCTGCTGATGTCTGGACCACACCTCAAGTAACAAGGATCTAAGAGTCCAGGGCAAACAATTATAAGTTTAAAATGCTGCAATTTTATGTTCTATAAATATAAACATAGGATTGATATTAACACAAAAAAGTCCCTTGACATGAAAGTCAAACTATGAGATTTACAATATATATCAACTTAATTAGATTATTTAATCATCCATTCACTCATTGGCCAAAATATTACCGATTGTATATTACGGGCCAGAAATTTCAATAATTTTTACCCTCCTCCCCTGATTATTGTGACAGTTTAGGAAAATGGAATAATGTTAAAAATCTAGAAGTTCTTCTGGATAGTAGATCTCGGAAATAAGTTTTATCCCAGGATCAAGGCAGAAAAAAATCACAAAAGTCATTCTAAAGGAAAATTCTTACAAAGATGTTGTAAGTGGATACAATCATTGCTTTGATATCATTGCCAGTTTCCTCCAAAATCCATCTCCTCTCATCGATAAAACAAGTCACATCACATTATGAATATTTTAAAAATGTCTTGTGCCTTATTGAGTCTTCTATTGTCTCTCCACCATCCCCAAAAGAATAAAAGTCTCAATTTAGTAATTTGAACTCTAAATATCGAGATTTCCAGCCATTGTGAGAAATTACTTCTCATAATGGGTTTGTGTGTGTGTGTGTGTGTGTGTGTGTGTGTGTGTGTGTGCGTGCGTGCATGCATCTGTATGTGTGCGTGTGTGTGTGTGGTGTGTGTTCCCCATCTATGGAGAAAACTTTATTTGATAGAAAGGGAAAACAAATTTTATCTAAACAAATAATGTCTGTGTTTTTTAGAATTATTTTGGCTGCAAATGAGGAAAACTCAACTGAGTTTAGGTTAAGCAAGAAGGAAGCTCTCCAGTGAAGTTATTGGGTGTCTCAGGATCTGAAGAATGGAATAAGGGATTGAAGTGCTAGCAGTAGGGACCATTGAAAATAGTCTGTATATTTTTAAAATTTTTGCTTTCTGCATGCAAGGTTAGTTCTTTTTCTAACTACATAGTGTTTTCACTGCTACCTAGTTGAGAGAGTAAGGGATGGCCATGGATTTCAGTTGCTAAATTTGTATCTGAAATCTTTAAGAACACATCCAAGGGGAGACTAGAGTCACTTATTTTACTTTCTAATTTGCAGGAAAAGGAATTTGATTGCTTAAACGAGGATAAATGTAGCCCTTTTGGAGTCAATTAACTATGGGTAGGGGATCTGTTCACATTGATATTCAGTTGTATGATGTTATCATGTGGATGGAAACAGGTTGGATCCACTCATAAATAAAGAAATAGGGTTGCTTTCAAGATGGCTGAATGGGAACAGCTCCAGTCTGCAGCTTCCAGCAAGATCGATGCAGAAGATGGCTGATTTCTGCATTTCCAACTGAGGTAGCTGCTTCCTCTCATTGGGACTGATTGTACAGTGGGTGCAGCCCACAGAAGGCAAGCCAAAGCAGGGCAAGGTGTCACCTCACCTGAGAAGCACAAGGGATCAGGGATTTCCCTTTCCTAATCAAGGGAAGCCGTGACAGTCTGTATCTGAAAAAATGGTACACTCCTGCCCAAATACTGCACTTTTCCCAAGGTCTTAGCAAACAGCAGACCAAGAGATTTCCTCCCGTGCCTGGCTCAGTGGGTCCCACACCCATGGAGCCTTGCTCATAGCTAGTGCAGCAGGCTGAGATCAACCTGTGAGGCTGCAGCTTGGTTGTGGGAGGGGCATGTGTCATTGCTGAGGCTTGAGTAGGTAAACAAAGAGGCTGGGAGGCTCGAACTGGGCAGACCCCACCACAGCTCAGCAAGAACTACTGCCTCTATAGACTCCACCCCTGTGGGCAGGGCATAGCTGAACATAAGGTAGCAGATAACTTCTGCAGACTTTTATGTCCCTGTCTGACAGCTCTGAAGAGAGTAGTGGTTCTCCTAGCACAGTGTTTGAGTTCTGAGAACAACTGCCTCCTCAAGTGGGTACCTGAACCCCATGTAGCATGAGACACTTCCCAACAGGGGCCGACAGACACCTTATACAGACAGGTGCCCCTCTGGGACGAGGCTTCCAGAGGAAGGATCAGGCAGCAATATTTGCTGTTCTGAAATATTTGCCATTCTGCAGCCTCCACTGGTGATACCCAGGCAAACAGCGTCTGGAGTGGACCTCCAGCAGACTCCAACATACGTGAAGCTGAGGTGCCTGACTGTTAGAAGGGCAGCTAACAAACAGAAAGGAACAGCATCAACATCAACAAAAAGCACATCCACACCAAAACCTTATCTGTAGGAGTCCCACATCAAAGACCAAAGGTAGATAAAAACCACAAAGATGGGAAGAAACCAGAGCAGAAAAGCTGAAAATTCCAAAAACAAGAATGCCTCTTCTCCAAAGGATCAAAGCTCCTTGACAGCAATGGAACAAAACAGGACAGAGAATGAGTTTGACAAATTGACAGAAGTAGGCTTCAGAAGGTGGTAATAACAAACTTCTCTGAGCTAAAGGAGAATGTTCTAACTCATAGCAATGAAAAAAAGTTAGACGAATGGTTAACTAGAATAAACAGTGTAGCAAAAACCTTAAATGACCCGATGGAGCTGAAAACCAGAGCACGAGACTTTGTGATGCATGCACAAGCTTCAATAGCCAGTTCAATCAAATGGAAGAAAGGATATCAGTGATTGAAGATCACATTAATAAAATAAAGCAAGAAGACAAGATTAGAGAAAAAAAAAGAGTAAAAAGAAACAAAGCCTCTAAGAAATATGGGACTATGTGAAAAGATCAAATCTACATTAGATTGATGTACCTGAAAGTGACAGGGAGAATAGAACCTAGTTAGAAAACACTCTTCAGGATATTATCCAAGAGAACTTCCCCAACCTAGCAAGGTAGGCCAACATTCAAATTCCGGAAATACAGAGAACATCACGAAGATACTCCTCGAGAAGAGCAACGCCAACACACATAATCATCAGATTCACCAAGGTTGAAATGAAGAAAAAATATTAAGGGCAGCCAAAGAGAGAGGTAGAGTTATCACAAAGGAAGCCCATCAGACTAACAGTGGATCTCTCTGCAGAAACCCTATGAGCCAGAAGAGAGGGGGGCCAATATTCAACATTCTTAAAGAAAAGAATTATTAACCCAGAATTTCATATCCAGTCAAACTAAACTTCACAAGTGAAGGAGAAATAAAAGCCTTTAGAGACAAGCAAACGCTGAGAGATTTTGTCATCACTTGGCCTGCCTTACAAGAGCTCTTGAAGGAAGCACTAAACATGGAAAGGGACAATTAGTATCAGCCACCACAAAAACATGCCAAATTATAAAATCCTTCTATGCTATGGAGAAACTGCATCAATTAAGGGGCAAAATAACCAACTAACATCATAATGACAGGATCAAATTCACACATAACAATATTAACCTAAATGTAAATGGGCTAAATGCCCCAATTAAAAGACACAAACTGGCAAATTGGATAGAGTCAAGACCCATCAGTGTGTTGTATTCAGGAGACCCATCTCACATGCAGACACACGTAGTCTCAAAATAAAGGAATGGAGGGAGATCTACCAAGCCACTAGAAAGCAAACAACAACAACAAAAAGCAGGGGTTGCAATTCTAGTCTCTGATAAAACAGATTTTAAACCAACAAAGATCAAAAGAGACAAATAAGGCCATTACATAATGGTAAAGGGATCAATTCAACAAGAAGAGCTAACTATCCTAAATATATATACACCCAGTACAAGAGCAACCAGATTCATAAGTCAAGTCCTTAGAGACCTACAAAGAGACTTAGACTCCCACACAATAATAATGGGAGACTTTAACACCCCACTGTCAATATTAGACAAATCAGTGAGACAGAAGGTTAACAAGGATATACAGGACTTGAACTCAGCTCTGCACCAAGTGGATCTAATAGACATCTATAGAACTCTTCACCCCAAATCAATGGCATGTACATTCTTCTCAGCACCACATCACACTTTTTCTAAAATTGACCACATAATTGGAAGCAAAACACTCCTCAGCAAATGTGAAAGAACAGAAATCACAACAAACTGTCTCTTAGACCACAGTGCAATCAAATTAGAACTCAGGATTAAGAAACTCACTCAAAACCGCATAACTACATGGAAACTGAACAACCTGCTCCTGAATGACTACTGGGTAAATAACAAAATGAAGGCAGAAATAAGTATGTTCTTTGAAACCAATTAAGGCAAAGACACAACATACCAGAATCTCTGGGACACATTTAAAGCAGTGTGTAGAGGGAAGTTTATAGCACCAAATGACCACAAGAGAGAGCAGGAAAGATCCAAAATCGACACCCTAACATCACAATTAAAACAACTAGAGAAGCAAGAGCAAAGAAGTTCAAAAGCTAACAGAAGGCAAGCAACAACTAAGATCAGAGAAGAACTGAAGGAGATAGAGACACAAAGAACCCTTCAAAAAAATCAATGAATCCAGAAGCTGGTTTTTTGAAAAGATCAACAAAATAGGTAGACCACTAGGAAGACTAATAAAGAAGAAAAGAGAAGAATCAAATAGATGCAATAAAAAATGATAAAGGGGATATCACCACGGACCCCACAGAAATACAAACTACCATCAGAGAATACTATAAATGCCTCTATACATATAAACTAGAAAGTCTAGAAGAAATGGATAAATTCCTGTGTACATACACCCTCCCAAGATTAAACCAGGAAGAAATTGAATCTCTGAATAGACCAATAACTAATTCTGAAATTGAGGCAATAATTAATAGCCTACCAAGCAAAAAAAAAGTCCAGGACCAGACAGATTCACAGCCAAATTCTAGCAGAGGTACAAAGAGAAGCCAGTACCATTTCTTCTGAAGCTATTCCAATCAATAAAAAAAGAGGGAATTCCCCTCTAACTCATTTTATAAGGCCAACATCATCCTGATACCAAAGCCTGGCAGAGACACACACACACACAAAAGAGAATTTCAGGCCAATATCCCTGATGAACATCAATGCGAAAATCCTCAATAAAATACTGGCAAACCAGATCCAGCAGCACGTCAAAAAGGTTATTCACCATGATCAAGTTGGCTTCATCCCTGGGATGCAAGACTGGTTCAACACATGCAAATCAATAAATGTAATCCATCACATACACAGAACCAATGACAAAAACCATATGATTATCTCAATAGATGCAGAAAAGGTCTTCAACAAAATTCAGCAGCCCTTCATGCTAAAAACTCTCAATAAACTAGATGGAAAGTATATCAAGTATCTCAAAATAATAAGAGCTGTTTATGACATACCCACAGCCAATATCATAATGAATGGGCAAAAAGTGGAAGAATTCCCATATGTAGAAAGCTGAAACTGGATCCCTTCCTTACACCTTATACAAAAATTAATTCAGATGGATTTAAGACTTAAATGTTAGACCTAAAACCATAAAAACCCTAGAAGAAAACCTAGGCAATGTCATTCAGGACATAGGCATGGACAAAGACTTCATGACTAAAACAGCAAAAGCAATGGCAACAATAGCCAAAATAGACAAATGGGATCCAATTAAACTAAAGACTTTCTGCACAGCAAAAGAAACTATCATCAGAGTGAACAGGCAACCTACAGAATGCGGGAAAATTTTTGCAATCTACCTATCTGACAAAGGGCTAATATCCAGAATCTACAAAGAACTTAAACAAATTTACAAGAAAAAAAAAAAATCTCCATCAAAAAGTGGGCAAAGGATATGAACAGACACTTCTCAAAAGAAGACATTTATGCAGCCAACAGACATATGAAAAAATGCTCATCATCATTCTTCATCAAAGAAATGCAAATCAAAACAACAATGAGATACTATCTCATGCCAGTTAGAATGGTGATCATTAAAAAGTGAGGAAACAACAGATACTGGAGAGGATGTGGAGAAATAGGAATGCTTTTACGTTGTTGGTAGGAGTGTAAGTTAGTTCAACCATTGTGGAAGACAGTGTGGCAATTCCTCAAGGATCCAGAACTAGAAATACCATTTGACCCAGCGATCCCATTACTGGGTACATAGCCAAAGGATTATAAATCATGCTACTATAAAGACACATGCACACATACATTGCAGCACTATTCACAATAGCAAAGACTTGGAATCAACTCAAATGTCCATCAATGATAGACTGGGTTAAGAAAATGTGGAACATATACACCATGGAATACTATGCATCCTTAAAGAAGGATGAGTTCATTGCCTTTGCAGGGGCATGGATGAAGCTGGAAACCATCATTCTCAGCAAACTATCACAAGGACAGAAACCAAACACCACATGTTCTCATTCATTGGTGGGAACTGAACAATGAGAACACATGGACACAGGGCAGGAACATCGCACACCAGGGCCTGTTGGGGAGTGACAGATTGGGGGAGGGATAGCATTAGGAGAAATATCCAGTGTAAATGACAAGTTGATGGGTGCAGCACACCAACATGGCACATGTATACCTATGTAACAAACCTGCACGTTGTGCACATGTACCCTAGAACTTACAGTATAATTAAAAAAAAAAAAAAAAAAGAAGCGAAAAAAAGAAATAAAGAAATAGTCAAACCTCAAAACCCTGTGCACTACTAGCAGTGAGCATTGTATGTTTACTGTACATTTGACTCCTCAGCATCTATTTCCACCATCTCCCAGTTGGTAGCAGCCATAGAATTTGAGTGGGATTGACCTCAGTTCCAAGAGAACTCTGATGCGTTTAATCCAATTACCACAATTCTATTTGCCTTGAGAATTATAGTTAGTATGATAGTCCTGAGAAAATTCGCAACATTAAGAGAAGAGGTTTGTTGGGGATATCTTAAAGAGATGCTACCTCAGCTGGGCACGGTGGCTCACGCCTGTAATCCCAGCACTCCAGGAAGCGGAGGTGGGTGGATCACTTGAGGTCAGGGGTTCGAGACCAGCCTGGCCAATATGGTGAAACCCTGTCTTTCTAAAAATATAAAATTACCTGGGCATGGTGGCAAATGCCTGTAATCGCAGCTACTTGGGAGGCTGAGGCAACAGAATTGCTTGAACCCGGGAGGCAGAGGTTGCAGTGAGCCTAGATTGCACCATTACGCTTGAGCGTGGGCAACAAGAGAGAAACTCCATCTCCAAACGAACAAACAAACAAAAAAGATGCTACCTCTCTTAAGGGGAAAAAATACCTACACAGTCAGCATAGTCAGTCTAGTAGTCAAAGGGAAAACAGTTGGTACAATAAGACATCCTTTCCCCTAAAATGCCCTAGCCAACATTCAGTATAAATGATTCAGATCTTCTTTTATGTATCTGGTAGTTTTAAATGACACATTGTATTTCACATCTTCTCATAATGTTAATACACCCCTTCATATATTGGCAGTAATTCAAAGCAATTAATACACAGCACCTACAATAGCATTAGTTGGAAGTTTACATCTGAGTCAAAGTTTCTTATTCACATTTTTCAGAGGTAAAAATCAGTCTCAGAGTGTCTGTTGACTGAATTTTCACACAGAGATAGATACATCTGACCAAGAAGACAAACAGAGCATAAGATCCCTCACAGTTTTCAACATGTACCAACCAAATGAAAAAGTACAAATTCTAGGCCACACATGTGATGTCTTAGAAAACAGTCAGTGGTTTGATCGAATGTTCCCCTCTACATTGCTTCAAGTTGACAAATGGTTTTGGCACTGAGAGAGCAAATTATGACTGTATTGTTGATAAATGTAAAGGAGACTTGAATGTTCTTCAAACTTAGTCCAATACATATTGGTTATACTACTGTATTTTAATGAACGTCAAAGGATGGCAAAGATCAGGTTTGTGCTATCTCTGATAGATCACTTTAGTTTTAAAACTTTTTTGCACTTTAATTTTGCTATTGAGAATCTAAACAGTTTTAGTAGCTTGTCGTATTTTCAAAAATTTAAGTTTATGAATAAAATGCATAACATGCTCTAAGATTTTTAGCTTCTTACTGCAATACATGATACCTAACATTCAACTTTGATACAACACTGATATAAACCCTTTTTATCATAGTGACTAATAGAAATATCCAGTATGTTTTAACTATTTACTACATGCTGGACTCAGCTCTTCACTGTACCTGCCTTGTCCGATTTCAATTCATCAAACCAAGTGAGTCTGAGGGGAAAAAAAGGCAAAAGGATTTCAGCCTGGTATTGATAAATTCTCTAATGCCAACCATGCAACTTTCATGATGCTCATATTTACCGTACCTGGAAATGAACTTTTAATTTTTGATTTTTATATTATACAGGTTCCTCAGTTGTACAAACAAGTACTTTATTGGCCATGGGAGTCATACAAATTTTAAGTAACCTCAGTTTTATTCTTTGTCTCCTTTCAGGAATACCAAGCTTATATAATAAGACTATTTTTCTTGCATATAACATATGATAGATATAGATTTATGTGTGTCTTCAATAGGAACCCAGGGATGGAGAAAATGAGAAAGGTTGTGTATTGTCTCTTCAGATCAGGTCATCTTTGAAGTTATTTCTCTGTTTTAGTATGATTCAAAAGTGACAGAAATGAAGAGGAATTATTGATGTAACTGTCTTCCACTGTTGATCATTTGACCTTAACTCTGTTATTAGATTTCTTCTAATAGCTTTTTTTTAAAAAAAAATTTTATTTTCAGTATGGCAAATACATAAACAAAAACAAAAATGTATCTCCTTCCAGTTCCTCAGTTTTTAAATACTAATGCTGATCTTTAAGCATTAAACATGCACATGAGTTTCAAAGTCAGAATACCCATGTATGAATTTCTTTTTTATAAATTTTAAAAATTAAATTAATTGACATATTGTAATTACACATATTTATAGATTATAATTTAATGTTTTGATACATATATTATAACATGATTAACTCAGGGTGTATTTAGCATGATCATCCCTTCATATGTGTAAGGACATTCAAAAGCCTCTGTTCTAGCTATTTTGTAATAAGTCATGTCTTAATGTTAACCATTGTCACCCTAGTATGCAATAGAACACCAGAAGTTATTCCTCCTATTTAATTGCAGTTATATCCATTGACCAATTTTTCCATCTTCCCCTCCTCCACCCCTCCTCAGTCTCTGGTAACCACTGTTTTACTCTCTCCCTATATATCAACTTTTTTTGTTGTTTTTAGATTCCCCATATATAAGTAAAATCATGTGATATTTGTGTTTCTGTGTCTGAGTGAAATATAATTTAACTTAATATTACGTCCTCCACTTCCATTCATATTGTTGCAAATGACAGGATTTCATTTTGTTTTATGGCTGAATACTATTCTATTGTATATATTGTATACATATATTTGTGTGTATACATATATATACACACATGTATATTTGTGTGTGTGTATATATATACACAAATCACGTGTGTGTGTATACCACATTTTCTTCTCTCATTCATTCGTTGTTGAACACTTGAGTTTAATCCATATTTTGGCTGTTGTAAATAGGGCTGCAGTAAACTTGGGAGTGCAGATATATGTGTTCAATATACTAATTTCATTTCATTTGGATATATACCCAGTAGTAAAATTGCTGGATCATATAGCAGTTTTATTCGAGTAATTTTTTTAGGAAACTCTGTATTGTTTCCTGTAGTGGCTATACTAATTTACAATCCCACCAACAGAGTATACGTATTCCCTTTTCTTCACATCCTTGCCAACACTTCTTTTATTCTCTTGTTTTGATTCTAGGCATTATAACTGGAGAGAGGTTGTATCTCATTGTGGTTTTGGTTTGCATTTTTCTGATGATTAATGATGTTGAGCATTTTTTTCATGTGCCTGTTAAAAATTTAAATAACTACTTTTGAGAAGTAACTAGTAAGGTCTTTTGCTCATTTTTAATTGGATTATTTGTTTTTTGTGTGTGCTGTTAAGTTTCTATGTATTCTTGAAGTTAATCCCTTATCAGATATAGAGGTTTCAAATACTTTCTCCAATTCTGAAGGTTATTTTTTCACTCTGTTATTTAATTTGCTGTGCAAAGGCTTTTTAGTTTGATGTACTCCTATTTGTTTAATTTTGCTTGTATTGTCTATGCTTATAAAGCCTTATTTTAAAAATTTTTGCCCACCCAAAGATTCGAAAGTATTTCCCCTATTTTTTCTAGTAGCTGTATCATTTTCAATTTTACATTTAAATCTTTAATCCATTTAGAGTTGATTTTTTATAATGATGAGAGTGCAAAATAAACATAAAAAATCAGTAGCATTTCTATACATTTATAGCGAACTATCTGAAAAAGGAATCAAGAAAGTAATTCCATTTGCAGTAGTGATAAAAAATAAGATACCTACGAGTAAAGTTAACGAAGAAGATGAAAGATCTCTATAATGAAAACTATAAAACTTTGATGAAAGAAATTGAAGAAGACACAAATACATGGAAAGATATCCAGTGTTTATGGATTGGAAGAATTAATATTGCTAAAATGGCCATATTTTTCAAAGCAATCTACAGCTTTAATGCAATCCCTTTCAAAATATCAATGTCATTCTTCACGAAAAAGAAAAAATTCCTAAAATTTGCATGGAACCACAAGGACACTGAAGAGACAAAGTAATCCTAAGCAAAAAGAACAAAACTGAAAGCATCACACTTGCTAACTGTAAAATACGCTGCAATAGTAACCAAAACAGCATTGTACTGGCATAAAAACAGGTACATAGAACACGGAAACAGAATAGATATCCCAGAAATTAATTCATGCATCTACATCATACTGATTTTTGACAAATAAGCCAATATAGACATTGGGAAAATGACAGTCTCTTCAATAAATGATGCTGGGAAAAATGGATATCCACACTTTTTCACTTGAAAACACATTACCTTTGTGACCTTATGCAACTTATTTAATAGCCTAAGCCCTAGTTTTCTGAAAATCATAGTAATTTATTTCTCTTGGGGGAATTATTTGAGAGAATTATTTAAAAGGGCTAGTATTTATGTGGTATGCATTTAATATTTTTAATATACTGTATTCTCATTACTAAAACGATTCTGCTTAAACCAGAAAACAGCTTTTCCAACATTCGTAAGTATTTTCCTTTTTTATCTCTAGAAAAGAAGTAGTATCCACCAGTGAACATATCTCACGAGGAATGTGAAATATTCTAACAATGACAGGTCTCTAATCCAGTTTTCTTAGACTGATTTAACAAATATTTATTAAACACTAACTGACTAATGCAGCGGCTCATGCCTATAATCTCAGCACTTTGAGAGGCTGAGAAAGGAGAGTCTGTTGAACCCAGGAATTTGAGATAAGCCTGGGCAACATAGTGACACCTCGTCTCTACAAAAAAAAATTAGAAATTAGTCAGGAATGGGAGTGTGCATCTGTAGTCCCAGCTACTTGGGAGGCTAAGGTGGGAGGATCCCCTATGCAATGCACAGGGGTTTGAAGAGACTTCAGTGAGCCAAGATTGTGCCACTACACTCCAGCCTGGGTTGCAGAACAAGACCCTGCCTCAAAAAAAAAAAAAAAAAAAAAAAAAAAGGAAAGAAAGAAAAGTAAGGGAAAGAAAAGAAAAAGAGAAAAAAACTAACTACATGTATACCAATATATCAACAGTTGTCAGCCAAAGGCTGTTGTACACCTCATCCCCAGAGGCAAATGCCAATCGCTAAAGGTATTTTAGGGTTTTGCAACTTGGAAGAAAGAGAGTATTACCGGCTTCTATTTTTACAATGCACATTTGAGTTCCCATAACAAAGAATTATTCTAGACAAAAGGTCAAAAGTGCAGGTTGTGTGAAACTCAACACTATATTAATGAATTAATCAAGGGGAGGACCAAAATCCTTGATATTTTTCATGCTGTCAAAAAACCTACCATCTATTAAGAAAAGAAACATGCATGCTTGACAGTTAGAGACCATAAGTAAATGAATGGTAATAATAACTAACATTTGTTATGGACTATTATCAGGCAGTGTACTGAGTATCTTCCATGTATTATTTTACTTAATCAGCAGGACAAAATACTGATATGATCCCTGTTTTTGTTTTTTTTTTTTTTTTTTTTTTTTTTTTTGATGAAGAAGCAGATTTAGCAATGTTACAGAATTTCCCAAGGTGAGGCAGCAGATAAGTTTTGGAGTTGAAATTTACACAAATCTTTCTGACTGGAGAGCCACAGTGTAAAACTCTTAAGCAATAAAGAACCACATAGAACCTGTGGTCAAGGTGACTTGCTGACCCTAAGCTTTAATGTGATTCTCTTGTTTTAAATATGTAACAATGTCAAATAAAGAAAAATATAGAAAACCATAAATATATAAAGTAGATCTTTACTGTTTGTGAATTCCTTGTTTGCCAATTCTCCTACTTGCTAACATTTATTTGTAATCCCCAAATCAGACTTGCAATGCTTTTGTGATCATTTATGACATGCAGGAAGAGGCAAATATTTGAATCACCTGATGCACAGGTTCCTAGCTGAGATCAAACAAGGGAATTATCTGCCTTCTTGTTTCAGCTTTCACACTCTAAACAGTGTGTCTTTTGTTTGTTAATTTTTAAATTTATAACTGACACAAGATAATTGTACATGTTTATGTGGTGGAGTGTGAGGAATCAATGCATGCATACATTGTAGAGTGATTAAATCAGAATAATGGCCATATTCATCACTTTAATCATTTATCATTTCTTTGTGGTGATAACATTCAAAATCTTCTCTTCAACATGGACAACACAGTGATACCTTATCTCTATGATAAGTGAAAAATTAGCCAGGTGTAGTGGTACATACCTCGAGTCCCAGCTACTTGGGATACTGAGGCAGGTGGACCTCTTGAGCCAGGAATTTGAGGCTGCAGTGAGCTGGGATCGTGTCACTGCATTCCAGCCTGGACGACAGAGCAAGACCCTGTCTCAAAAAAATTTTTTCTAGCTATCTTGAAATATACCTTGAAATATAACTACATTGTTTATGCTATAGTCATCCTATTATGTAATAGAACACCAGAACTAATTATTCCGGTCTCACTGTAACTTTGTACACATTGATCAACCTCTCCCAGTACTCTTCAACTCCCTACCCTCCCCAGCCTCTGGTAACCACTATTCTACTCTCTGCCTCTATGAAAACAACTTTCTTTCTTTCTTTTTTTTTTTTTTTTGAGATGGAGTCTCGCTCTGTCGCCCGGGCTGGAGTGCAGTGGCCGGATCTCAGCTCACTGCAAGCTCCGCCTCCCGGGTTTACGCCATTCTCCTGCCTCAGCCTCCCGAGTAGCTGGGACTACAGGCGCCCGCCACCTCGCCCGGCTAGCTTTTTTTGTATTTTTTAGTAGAGACGGGGGTTTCACTGTGTTAGCCAGGATGGTCTCGAACTCCTGACCTTGTGATCCGCCCGTCTCGGCCTCCCAAAGTGCTGGGATTGAAAACAACTTTCTTAGACTTCACATATGAATGAGATCATGCAGTGTTTGTCTGTGTCTTGCTTATTTCACTTAACATAGTATCCTCCAGATTCATCCATACTGCGTCAATATTCATCTGTAGATGGGCATTTAAGTTGATTCCATATTTTGTCTATTGTAAATAGTGCTGCAATAAATGTGACTGCACCAATCTCTTTGACATACTGATTTCATTTCCTTTGAATACATACCTAATAATGGGATTGCTAGAGCATCTGGTAGTTCTCTTTTTAGTTTTTGGGGAACCCCTATGCTGTTTTCTATGACAACAGTACTAATTTACATTCCCACCAACAGTGCATAAGAGCTTCCCTTTCTCCATGTCCTCATCCTGCATTTGTTACTTTTTCTCTTTTTGGTAATAGCCATTTTAACTGGAGTGAGTTAACATCGTGGTTTTAATTTGCATTTTCCTGATGAGTACTGATGTTGAGGATTTTTAAAATCAACTTATTGGGCATTTGCATGCTTTCTTCAAGATATACAAAAGATGTACTCAGGTCTTTTGCTTGTTTTATAACTGTATTAATTGTGGGAATGTTTCTTATGAGTTGTTTAAGGTCCTTATTTGCTCTGGATATTTACCGCTTGTCAGATGTCATTTGTAAACAGTTTCTCCCATTCTGTAGGTTGTCTCTATTAATCTTTTTTTTTTTTTTTTTTTTTTTTTTTTTTGCTGTGCAGAAGCTCTTTCATCCAATATAATCCCATTTGTCTATTTTTTCTTTTATTACTCATGCTTTTGAGATCTTACTCCAAAAACCATTTCCCAGTCCAATTTTATGAAGTGTTTCCCCTATGTTTTCATTTAATAGTTCCATAGTTTTGGGTGTTACATTTAAGTCTTTAATCCATTTAGAGATGATTTTGTATATTTTGAGAGACAAGGGACTAGTTTCATTCTTCTGCATGCGGATAACAGGTTTTCCAAGCACAATTTATTGAAAAGACTAGCCTTTTTGCAGTGTATGTTCTTAGTCGGCTGTAAATGCATGGATTTATTTCTGGGTAGTCTATTCTGTTCCATTAGTCTATATGTCTGTTTTTAAGCTAGTACCATGCTATGTTGGTTACTATAGCTTTGTAGTATATTTAGAAGTCAGGTAGTGTGATGTCTTTAGCTTTGTAGTTTTTCTCAAGATTGCTTTGGCTATCTGAGGGTTTCTTTTTGTATTTTGATGTGAAGTTTAAGATTGCCCTATTTCTGTGAAGAAAGTCATTAGTGTTTTGATAGGAATTACACTGAATCTGTAAATCACTCTGAGGTATATGGACATTTTAACAATATTAATTCTTCCAATACGTAAGTATAGAATATCTTTTCATTTATTTGTGTCCTCTTCAATTCCCTTCATAAAGATTTTATAGTTTTCAGCATAGAGAATGTTTTCCTTCTTGGTAAAGTTTTTTTCCTAGGTATTTTTATTTTTATTCTGTAGCTATTGTAATGGAATTGTTTTCTTGGTTTCTTTTTCAGATAGTCCACTATTTGCAAATAGTAATGCTAATGATTTTTGTGTGTTTATTTTGTATCCTCCAATTTTACCAAATTCATTTACTAATTCTAACAGGTTTTGGTGGAATATTTAGTGTTCCCTCTTTATATGATTATGCCATCTGCAAACAGGGACAATTTGACTTTCTTCTCTCCAATATGGATGTCTTTTGTTTATTTCTCTTTTCTAATTGGTCTGGCTAGAACTATCAGAACAATGTTGAGTTAAAGTGGTAAAAGTGGGCTTCCTTGTTTTGTTCTAGATCTTAGAGGAAAAGCTTTCAACTTTTCTCACTTCAGAATGATATTAGCTGTGGGTTTGTCATATATAGCATTTATTGTATAGAGGTATGCTCCTTCTATACCCAGTTTGTTGAGTTTTTTTCATGTAGGGATGTTATATTAGTCTGTTCTTATTTTACTAATAAAGATATATCTGAAACTGGGTAATTTATAAAGGAAAGAGGTTTAATAGACTGACAGTTCCACATGGCTGGGGAGGCTCCTTTATCACAGAATAAGTTTGGAAATATTCCCTCCTCTTCAGTTTTTTTTTTTTTTTTAATAGTTTAAGTAGAATTGGTGATAGTTCTTCTTTATATGTTTGTAGAACAGCAGAGAAGCCTCCAGGTCTTGGGCTTTTGCTTCATGTGAACATTTTTATTAGTGTGTTGATCCTGTTACTTGTTATTGGTCTGTTCAGGTTTTCCTTTTCTTCATAAGTCAATCTTGGTCAGTTATATGTGTCCAGAAACTTATTTATTTCTTCCAGGTTTTCCCACTTGTTGGCATATAGTTTTTCATAGTAATGTCTTATAATCTTTTGTATTTCTGTAGTATTAGTTGTTATGTCTTCATTTTCATCTCTGAGTATATTTATTTGAATTTTCTTTATTTTCCCTTAGTCAGTTTAGAGGTCTGCCAATTTTGTTTATCTTTTCAGAAAACTGGCTCTTGGTTTCATTGATTTTTTGTGTTGTTTTATTTAGTCTATATTTTCTTTATTTCTGCTCTAATAATTATTTCTTTCCTTCTACTTATTTTGGGTTTATATTGTATATTGTTTTTCTAGTTCTTTGAGGTATAATGTTACGCTGTTTACTGGGGCTTTTTCAACTTCTTTGATGTAGGTATTTATTGCTATAAACTTTCTTCTGAGAACTGCTTTTCCCATGGGTTTGCTACATGTGTTTTCGCTTTGATTTGTCTCAATAATTTTTTTAATTTCATTTTTAATTTTATTATTGACACATTGGCTATTCATCAGCATGTTGTGCAATTTCCAGGTATTTGCACAGTTTCCAAAGTTTCTCCCTATTGATTTCTAGTTGTGTTCCACTTTGGTCAGAAGTGATATTTGTTATAATTTAAATTTTAAAATTGCTAAGATGTATCTTGTGGCATAATGTATAGCCTATCCTGAAAAACATTTCATGGCTATTAAGAGAAATGTGTATTCTGCAGCTGTTGAGTGGAATGTTCTGTAAATGTCTGTTAGATTCATTTATCCCAGGGTAAAGTTTAACTGCAGTATTTATTTGTTGATTTTCTGTCTGGATGATCTGTCCAGTGCTGAAAGTGAAGTGTTGAAGTCTCCTACTGTTACTGCATTGCAGTCAATCTCTCCCTTTAGGTCTGTTTATATTTGCCTTATATACTTACGTGCTTCAGTGTTGGCTAAATACATATTTATAATTGTTATATTATTTTTCTGTATCAACACATTTATCATTATATAATGTCCTTCTTGGTCCTTATAGTTCATTTTTCACTTAAAGCCTAGTGCATCTGATAGAAGTATAGTTACTCCTGTTCTTTTTTGGTTTCCATTGGTATGAGATAACCTTTTCCATCTCTACTTTCAGTCTGTCATGTCTTTATGGGTAAAATGGCTTCTTCTTCAGCAGCATATAGTTGGGTCTTCTTTTATATGAGGTCAGCCATCTTTTGTCTTTTATATGGAGAATTTCGTCCATGTACATTCAAGGTTATTATTGATAGGTAAATAATTAATATTTCCATTTTGTCACTTGCTTTCTGGTTGTTTTGTAGCTCCTCTCTTCCTTTCTTCCTGTCTTTCTGTGGTTGTGTGATTTTATTCTGGTAGCGCTGTCCTTTCTTGCTTTTTTATTTTTAGTGCATCCACAATAGGTTTTTGCTTTGTGTTTGCTATCAGACTTACAGAAAATATTCTACATCTTATAGTATAATAAGTTATTTTAAACTATTGACAACTTAACTTTGATTTTAAAGAAAAGGAAAACTAAAACTGTCTATATTTTAATTCCATCCAGTTTCCACATTTTTGATGGTGGCAGTGGCTCATCTGGAGTGGCCACTGTAGGGATACCAGCTGCAGTGGGGGAGGGCACCTGGAGCTGAATGCTTCTTGCAGTTGGCTGTGACCAGGAACAGGTGATTACAGTGCGAGCCCTGCACCCTACTGAGTTGATGGGGCAGGAGCCCATGCTCCCAGATACAGCTGCAGCCTCCCAGCCATTGCTCTGAACCCATGGATCCCTGTACTCTCTGGGGCCTAAGATGCCTCCAGTTCTTGAAGGCTCAGAAGTGCCTGCTCCCACTCCCTGGTTTCTCTCTGCTCCCGGTACCCACTGTGATGCGCAGCAAAGACGTAGCCAATCCCACTCACTGTCACGACCCAGCTGGATGTGCGCACGCTCAGGGTGGTGTTGACACACTAGCACACCAATGCCTCAGCCCCCTCTGAAACTTTGGGTGCCAATGAGCTGAAGGAGGAAGGCTGGGGTGGCAGTGAGGGCAGCTTGGTGAAAACCTACAGGTTCCGCTAGCACAGACAGCCTGAGTGCTGTGGACAGCATGTTATTGGTGGCAGAAGGCAGACAGGTTCTTAGACAGGAAGGGGCATGTGATGGTTAATATTGAGTGCCAACTTGACTGAATTGAAGGACACAGAGTATTTTCCCTAGGTGTATCTCTGAGGATGTTACCAAAGGAGATTAATCACTGAGTCAGTGGACTGGGTGAGGCAGACCCACCTTCAATCTGGGTGGCCACCATCTAATCAGCTGCAGCTGGGATAAAAGCAGATGGAGAAACATGGAAGGACTAGACTAGCTGAGTCTTCTGGCCCCCATCTTACTCTCATGCTTCCTGCCCTCAAACATTGGACTCCAAATCCTTCGGCTTTTGGACTCAGACTTACACCAGTGGTTTGCCAGGGACTCTCGGGGCTTCAGCCACAGACTGAAGGCTCCAAATTTGGCTTCTCTACTTTTGAGGTTTGGGGACTTAGACTGACTTCCTTGCTCCTCAGCCTGGCCTGTTGTGGAACTTCACATTGTGATCATGTGAGTCAATACTCCTTAATAAACTCCCTTTAATATATATATCCACAGTCCTATCTAGAAGACAGGACTAACAGGATGGATGTATATATGAAAGGGAGCTTGATCTTCCTGTACCCAGATGTTTATATTTAGTTCTGGGTGGAGTCTGCCACCCGAACTGAGAACTTCACTGATGCCTTTTTGCCAAGTGGTGCTTTTTCCAGGCACACCCATGGCACTTGTGGAGAGTCAGCATGCACTTCCTCCATTCCAAGCACATAAAAACACCAGACTCTGCCAGACTCAGACACTCATCAGGACGACCTGTCTGTGGAAAGGAGCTACCCACTTTGAGTCTGCTAAGAACAGTTCTGTCACTCAGTAAAACTCCTCCTTGCCTTGCGCACTATACAATTGTTCACATAACCTCATTCTTCTGGATACAGGATAAGAACTTGGGACCTGCTGAACAACAGAAGCAAAAGCAGCTGTAACATGCTCCTGGCCGGCTCTCTGAGCTGCAGGCAGTGACACACTCTCTGACTGTGGGAGTAAAGAATGGCAACCCTTTTGGGGACTCAGACCTCAAGATTCCCCAAATCAGAGCTGCTGAAACACTATAGCCCTCCTGCCCTCCACTGGTGCTAGGCAGCTGCCCCACATAACAGGAATCAGTGGCGGGTCTGGGCTAACCCAGGGTCCATGGGCCAGAGTGGGACAGCAGGACTGGAAGAAGCTGTAACACAAATGGTCTGAAAACACATCCCCCACTCACCACACTGCTGATGATAAGGAGAGGAGTGCTGTAGCGCTTTTGGGAGCCCAGACCTCGGGACTCCATGAACCAGAGCTGTGACATGCTGTAACGCCCTCTTTGATGCTCTGAAGTTCCTGGTATCTCTGAACTTTCAGACATCACTGTGTTCCCCTTGTGTAGACACTGGTGCCTGCAGTGGAAGCTGCTTGTGGTACAGCTGGTCCAGATGCAGCCTCACACAGAGCCAGCACCTATGCTGGCACCTGGAGCTGCCCACCCCACTGCAGCAGCTGACATTCCTGGCTGTGCACAGTGGCTGGACACTGCTCACTAACTCACACATCCCTTGTTTCTCTGCACCTGACTGTCCCTTGGCAGATGTGGGATCAGGCCACTACCATTAGTCAAATGCAGCCTGCTGGGCCAAGTGGGCAGAATGAGCCCAGTGAGTCTGAGCAAATCTAAAGGAGAGGTGCCACCAGTCACAGAGGTTTCCAGTTGGCAAAACAACACCTGAATGATCCTGTGACATTTTGACTTTTTGATGTCTCAATTTACATCTTTTTACAATGCGTATATCTTTAGACATTGGTGAAGTTATTATTTTTTATAATATTTTACCCTTCATTACAAAGATATGAATGGTTTACACACCAATTAGAATACTTGAGTATTTTTATTTGCCTGTATAGTTACTTCTATCAGAGAGTTGTATTCCATGTTTTATTATTGCATGTTAGTACTCTTTAAGATTAAAAAGATCACTTTAGTATTTTTTTTATTTCTTGTCTGATAGGTCTGTTGATAATGAATTCCCTCAGTTTTTTTACTCTAGGAAAGTATCTCTCCTTCATGTTTGAACGATGGCTTTTCTGAGTATAGTATTCTTGGTTGGCAGTGCTTTCCCTCACGCCCCTCACAGCTTTAAATATGTCATCCCATTCTCCTGTGTCTGGAAAGGTTTCCACTGAGAATTCTGCTATCAGACATATCAGAGTTCTTTTATATGCAATTTCTTTCTTTTCTCTCACTGTTTTTAAAATCCTCTCTTTGTCTTGAAGCTTTGAGAGTTTGTTTATTATATGCCTTTTAGTAGTCTTACCTAGTTTGAATCTCCTTGGTGATTTTAAACTCCCTGTACCAACATATTTATATATTTCTCTAAGTTTGGAGAGTTTTCTGTTATTATTATGTGAATAAGCTTTCTATCCCTTTTTCTTTCTCTACTCCCTCTTGAATTCAAATACAAAGTTTGCATTTTTAAAGTTTTCTCATAGATCTCAGATGCATTCTTTGTTTCTTTTCATTGTTTTTTCTCCTTGTTGTGTATTTTCAGATAGCCTAATTTCTCAAACTACCTGTGATATCTATTCAGATAGTTGAGTTCACTGATTCTTCCTTCTGCTTAATCAATTCTGCTGCTGAGATTCTCCACTGCAGTTTTCATTTTGTCCATTGTAATTTTTACTTCCAGGATTATTTTAATTATTATTTAAATCTGTTTGTTAAATGTATCTGATAAATTCTGACTTATACTTCCCTGTGTTTTCCTGAAGTTTGTTGAACGTCCTCAAAACAGCTATTTTGAATTTTCTATCTGAGAGGTCACATATTTTTATCTCTTCATAGTTGGTCACTGACAGCTTATTTAGTCTGTTTGGTAAGGTCATATTTCCATGAACATTCTCTTTTTTTTTTTTTTCTTTTTTTGATGTAGTCTCACTCTATTGCCAGGCTGGAGTACACTGGTGCAATCTTGGCTCACTGCAATCTCTGCCGCCTGGGTTCAAGCCATTCTCCTGCCTCAGTTTTCCAAGAAACTGGGATTACAGGTGTGCACCACCAAGTCCAGCTAATTTTTGTATTTTTAATAGAGACGGGGTTTTGCCATGTTGGCCAGGATGATCTTGATCTCCTGACCTCATGATCTGCCCACTTTGGGCTCCCAAAGTGCTGGGATTACAGGTGTGAGCCACAGAACCTGGCTCCCTGAAAATTCTTAATGCTTGTGGACATATACCAATGCCTGGGCATTGAAGAGTTAGGTATTTATTTCAATCTTCACAGTGGAACTCGTTTGTACTCATCCCTCTTCAGAGGGCCTTCCAGGACTCAAAGGGATTGACTATTGAATTCCCTAAGCCCATGGTCACTGCAGTCATTTCAGCACTAGAGGGTTATCTAAACACATGTTTACTGCAACTCTCTTAAGGCTACAAGGTCCCTAGCCCTGATGAACTTGGGAAAAATTATGGAGAGTTTTTTGGGTTTTCAGTCCAAGTTCCTTGCTCAGTTCTCTCTTCTTTTCAAATGAAAGAATCTTGCTCCATGTTGCATTGGTTGGAATTGGGAGAGAGGTGACATGGGCAGTCCTGTGGCTGGAATAGCTTGCATCATGCTGGGTCATACCTGAAGCTCATGGCCTCCTAGGCCAATGCAGTACCAGGCCTCACCCAAGGCCCAGAGCCACTGCCTGTCACTGATACATATTAATGGCCCAAGGCCACTTTAGTGATACGGTTTCAAAACCAGCTTGGATTTAGATCTGGTCTGCTAGGTCAGTGGATTCTCTTCTGGCTTAGGGTGGGTCTAGAATCTCCATTCAGAGCACCACTTTGAAATCAGAGGCCACCATATTCTACATGGTCCTGTGTTGTACTGTGGCACAGCTAGTACTGAGTTTTAAGGCAAAGTCTTCTGCATGTTTTCTTTTCCCAAGAGGAAGGAGTCTCTCTTCATACTGCCCTGCCTGGGAAGTATGGGAAAAGAGTGGCATGGGCACTTCTGTGTCTGCCACAATTAATGTGATGCCGGGTCCCACCAAAAACCCATGCCTTCCCAGAACAGGGCAGTATTGGGGCTGACCCAGGAATTGTGGTCATTATGGCCTTCCTGACATTTATATTGATTCAGGGTCTGAGGTCACTTTAGTCAGCCAGCAGTAAATCAAGTGGGACTTTGGTTTCATGCATGAGGGTGGCAGATTTTCTTCTGGCATGGAGCAGTTTTAGGATTTTTGTCTATGGGCACCACCCTGGTATCAGGGACTGTGGGGTTCTGCCTGGCATATTTCAGTGTAGCTTTCTTGTCCTCAGTTCCAAGGCTATGTCCCAGGCATACTTTCCTCTTGCTCCCCCAAAAAGGTATATCCATGCTGTACTGCCTGGGATGGCAGTCAGGGGAGCAGGTAGTACAGGCAATGCAAGACTGTCCTTCCTACACCCTTCAATGTAGCTTTTCTTGCTATTATGCTAAAACTAGGACCTGTGATCTCTCATCTGGCTTCTTTAGCTCTTGTGAAAGTGTTTTCTTGTGGGGATATTTATTTGATTTGCTTCTTCTGCATGGGAACAGTTGCCAGAGGATTTCTATTCTACCATCCTGCTCTTCCTTTTCAACAAGTGTCTGGTGGTATACTTAGTCCTATTTCTTTCATTCTTATTGGATTTAACTGCTTAAAATGGCCTCCAAGCATAATGTTGTCTAATATTCCTAAGTGCAAGAAGGATGAAATGTATTCTGTGAAGAAAATATGTGTGTTTGATAAGCTTTGCTAAAGCTTGAATTAGCCTATGAGTTCAATGATAATCAACAATATACATTAAATAAAGTGTTTTTAAACAAAATACAGATAAAAGAGTTACCTATTGATTAGTTGATTAGAATGTTGCCACGAGAAACTCACAGAAACTTAATCCTGTATTTCCACTAGAAACAATTGTTCAGTAGTTACTAATTCAGTGTTCATGGTGACTTCGTAGAACATACATAAATACCACGAACAGTGAGAATCAACTGTAGCTGCACCCAGAAACAAGATAAAATTCCTCATAAACCTAAATCAGGATAAACACGAAACAGAAACAAAACAAAATTCCTGATCTATAGGGTCCGAGATTCAATCTTTGGTGTTCATGGCTAAGAGCTTCACACCACCAGATTCATGCAGACTGAAAGTTCTCCATGTGAAACCGTCATGCCAAACTCAGTGGATGGGATGAAGAATAAACAAAATTCTAAGAGATAAGAGCTGAGGAATGTTCAGAATTAAAGAAAAGTAGTGGCGCTTCAGATTAAAAGAGTGCTCCTACTATGAGTAAGAAAATATAAGACAGCAAGCCAAGCCTACTTTTATGATCATAAAACTGCCGACATCAAGGATAAGAAGATCTTAAAAGCTACCAGAGAAGAAGACAGATTAACATTCAGAAATGGCAAATGGGCTGAAAGGAGACTTCTTACTGGTAACAGTGATTGTCAGAAGACAGAAGAATAATTTCTTTAAAGCACTGAGGTAAAATATCTGTCAATCTAGGATTTTAATGCCAACTAATTGATTTTTTAAGAAAGAAGGCAAAAGTGAAGATATTTTCTGAAATAAAAATAATAGGGGTTTACAACCCCAATAAGAGGAGTTACCACTCTCTAACTTTTACTAAAAACTACTGCAAGATGTGCTTCAACAAGAAGAAAATTTAATCCAGAAAGAAGACATAGGCTTTAGGAAATAATATCAAGCTCAGAAAGTGATGAATTACCTTAGAAAATGTAAGTAAATGTTAAAATTATTTTTCTACTCTTTCTGAAGTTTCATATGTATTTCTAAAGGGACACATAATTTATAACAAATACAATTATATATATATATACACACACATATATGTTTTTGCTTTTATTTATTCCTAGTTCTCTTTTTCTGCCCAATTTCTTGTCTCCTCTTTCACCCAGGCCATGAAAACAATCTTAAAAATTTGAAATATATGTTTCCATATCTTTTCATGGTCAAATAATGCTGTAATATAGATTGTGTTTAGGTTATTATAGTAGGTGTTCACACATGTATGAAGAAAGGGGGTATTTCAACTGTTTTACAAAAATGGATAATATTATACACATTTCCTGCATGCTGTTTTCTCATTCTACCTTATTTTATGGAAATTACTCTAAGTCAAAATTTCTTAATATTAACAATTTTGGCATTTTAGGCTAGATAATTATTTGCTGTGGGATGAGGGATCAAGGGTTATCCTGCACACTTGGGATGTTTTGTATATCTCTGGCCTCTACTCACTAGATGTCAGCATCATATCCATCCCTACTCCCTCAGCTATGACAGCCCAGAAAGTATCCAGACATTACCAAATGGACTCTGGGTTTCTCACACCAGTTGAAAACCATGGCTCTAAGTCAACTAACTGCATAGTGTTCCATGGTGGGAATGTTTAGATTTATTTAGCCATCCTCCAACACATAGACGTCCATGTTGTTTCAGGCTTTTGTTTTGTTTGCTTGTTTTTGGCACTATAAACAATATAGCAATAAACATTTATACCCAAACCTTTACACACAAACATGCACTCTCATAAGGTGAATTACTGTGTCAAAAGACATCCACCTTTTCTGTTTTAACGCATGTTGCCAGATTGCTTTTTAATAAAAGACAAAATGTTATGTATTTATTTCAATAATAACATTTATTCAAGTGTAAAATATAAAGAGAATAAAAGATTGGAGATTATATTTGGAAATAAAACTCTAGGTAATAACAAATATTAAAAAGAAGGGGGCTAAGATGACAGACTAGAAACAGAGGACAATAGGAGGATCCCACTGAAAAGAACCAAAACAACATATGACTTCTCCACCGGCATCGGAGGTAGCCAGGTTCTGTCATCAGGACTGATTAGGCAGCTGGTGTGACCCATGAAGAGGAAGGAAGAGTAGCATGGTGCGGGGATTCCCCCAAGAGCCACATGGGGCAGGGGAGCTCCCACCCCCCAGCCAAGGGAGGCAGTGAGTGAGCATGCTACACAGCCTGGGAAATCATGATTTTTTCCACGGAACTGTGCAACCCACAGATTGAAAGATCCCACACGTGAGCCCATGCCAGTGAAGCCCAGGGTCTCAACCATGGAGCCACGCAGATTCTCAACAGCCACTCAGCTAGAATCTGCCTAAGCCTGCCAACTCCCTGAGGGGAGGGGCAGCATCACCACAGCTGTGGCTGCCTGCTGTCTAAGTCTTCTGTCTAAGTCTTTGGGGAGAGGTGGCAGCCAACACTGGGACTGATAGCTGCCTAACACACTAAGCTCCCAGGACAGGGGAAGGGTGGTAGCCATCTCTATAGCTCCAGGCTGGGCTTTTCCTCTACTGGAGCCAGGGAGGCTGGACAACTTGGTCCCAAGCCCAACACACCAGCTGTGGCAGACTGAAGCCAGACTGCCTCTTCAGGCCTGATCCTGACCCATCCCTCCTCACTAGGTGGGGCCTCAGAACTCCAACTCCAGCTGGGGGCTCAGGGACAGAACTCTGACCTACTTGCGCCTGAGCCCCTAAGGGGAAGGGTGGCCATATTCTTTGTGGACCAGGAAATTTAGTCTTTCCTCTACTAGTTCTGAGGAATCTGGGCATCCCAGATGAATGGGTTTCCCCCTAACACAGCACACTCCCTCCACCAAAGGACATCCAAAGCATTTTGTTAAATGGATCCTGTGTTCCCTGCCACCCTAATGGATGAGACCCTCCAACAGAGGTTGTCAGACACCTTATATGGGAGCGTTCCTACTGGCATCTGGTCAGTGCCCTTTGAGGTCAGAGATCCCAGAGGAAGGACCAAGCACCCATCTTTGCTGCTCTCCAGCTTCCTCAAGTGACATCTCCAGGTGTGAGAGCGATCCAGATGAATGGGACCTGAAGTAAACACCCAGGAAACCACAGCAGCCCTACAGAAGAGGGACCTGACTATTGAATAAAACAAACAAACCAACAAACAGAAAGCAGCAACAACACCATCAACAAAAAAAAGCCCCCACCAAAACCTCGTCCAAGGATCAACAGCCTCAAAGATCAAAACTAGACAAACTTTTGAAGACGAGAAAGAATCAATGAAAGAACACTGAAAACCCGCAAGGCCAGAGTGCCTCCTCTCCTTCAAATGATCTCAATATTTCTCCAGCATTGGCACAGAACTGGATGGAGGGTGAGATGGATGAAGGATGAAATGGATGAATTGACAGAATTAGGCTTCAGAAGGTGGGTAATAGCAAACTGTGCTGAGGTAAAGGAGTATGTTTTAACCCAATGCAAAGAAGGTAAGAACCTTGATAAAAGATTACAGGAGCAGCTAATTAGAATAACCAGTTTAGAGAGAAATGTAAATGACCTGATGGTGCTGAAAAACACAGCACGAAAACTTCATGAAACACACGCAAGTATCAATAGTCAAATTGATCAAGCAGAAGAAACAATGTGAAGAATATCAAAGAAATTGAAGACCATCTTGCTGAAATAGGACAGGCAGACAAGATCGGAGAAAAAAGAATGTAAAGGAATGAAAAAAAACCTCCAAAAAATAAGAGATTTTGTAAACAGACCAAACCTACAGTTGACTGGACTACCTGAAAGAGACAGGGAGAGTGGAACCAAGTTGGAAAACACACTTCAGGATATTATGTAGAAGAACTTCCCCAACCTAGCAAGACAGGCCGACATGCAAAATCAGGAAATAAAGAGAACACCACTAAAACAGTCCATGAGAAGATCAAAGTAAAACACACAATCATCAGATTCTCCAAGGTCGAAATGAAAGAAAAATTGTTAAGGTCCGCCAGAAAGAAAGGCCAGGTCACCTACAAATGGAAGCCCATCAGACTAACAATAGATCTCTCAGAAGAAACCCTACAAGCCAGAAGACAGTGGGAGACAATATGCAACATTCTTAAAGAAAATAATTATCAACCAAGAATTTCATATCTGGCCAAACTAAGCTTCATAAGTGAAGGAGAAATAAAATCCTTTTCAGACAAGCAAATGCTGAGGGACTTCATCACCACCAGGCCTGGCTTGCAAGAGCTCCTGAAGGAAGCACTAAATATGAAAAGGAAAAACCAGTACCAGCCACTGCAAAAACACACCAAAATATAAAGACCAATGACACCGTGAAGAAACTGCATCAACTAGTGTGCAAAATAACCAGCTAGCATCATGACGACAGGAGCAAATTCACTCACACATAACAATATTAACCTTAAATGTAAATGGGCTAAATGCTCCCATTAAACGACACAGACTGGCAAATTAGATAAAAAGTCAAGAGCCATCAATGTGCTGTATTCAAGAGACTCGTCTCACATGCAAAGACACACATAGGCTCAAAATAAAGGGATGTAGGAAAACGTACAAAGCAAAGAGAAAACAGAAAAGGTAGGAGTTGCAATTTGAGTCTCTGACAAAGCAGACTTTAAATCAATAAAGATAAAAAATTACAATGAAGGACATTACATAATGATAAAGGGATCAATTCACCAAGAAGAGCTAACTATCCTAAATATATATGCACCCAATACTGGAGCACTCAGATTCATAAAACAAGTTCTTAAAGATCTACAAAGAGACTTAGACTCCCACACAATAATAACGGGAGACTTTAACACCCCACTGTCAGTATTAGACAGATCAAAGAGACAGAAAATTAACAAGTGTATTCAGGATTTGAACTCAGCTCTGGATCAAGTGGGCTTAATAGATATCTACAGAACTTTCCATCCCAAATCAACAGAATATACATTCTTCTCAGTACCACATGGCATTTATTTTAAAATTGGCCACATAATTGGAAGTAAAATACTCTCAGGAAATGCACAATAACTGAAATCATAACCAAGAGTATTTCTGACCACAATGAAATCAAATTAGAACTCAGGATTAAGAAACTCACTCAAAACCACACAACTATATGGAAATTGAACAACCTGCTCCTGAATGACTCCTGGGTAAACAATGAAATCAAGGTAGAAATGAAGAAGTTCTTTGAAACCAATGAGAACAAAGACACAATGTACCAGAATCCCTGAGACACAGCTAACGCAGTGTTTAGAGGGAAATTTATAGCACTAAATATCTGCATCAGAAAGCTAGAAAGATCTCAAATTGACCCTAGCTTCACAATTAGAAGAACTAGAGAAGCAAGAGCAAACAGATCCAAAAGCTAGCAGAAGAGAATAATTAACTAAGATCAGAATGGAACAGAAGGAGATACAGATATGAAAAACACGTCAAAAAAATCAATGAATGCAGGAGCTGGTATTTTTTTTTTAAATTAACAAAATATATAGACTGCTAACTAGAGTAATAAAGAAGAAAAAAGAGAAGAATCAAATAGACACAATAAAACATGATAATGGGGATATCACCACTGACCTCACAGAAATACAAACTACCATCAAAATACTCTAAACACTTCCATGCAAACAAACTAGAAAATCTAGAAGAGATAGATACATTTCTGGACACATACACTCTCCCAAGTCTAAACCAGGAAGAAATTGAATCCCTGAGTAGACGAATAACAAGTTCTGAAATTGAGGCAGTAATTAATAGCTTATCAACCAAAAAGCCCAGTGCCAGACTGATTCATGACTGAATTCGACCAGGAGTAGAAAGCACAGCTGGTACCATTCATTCTAAAACTATTCCAAACAACTGAAAAAGAGGAACTCTTCCCTAGGTCATTTTATGAGGTCAGCGTCATCCTGAAACCAAAACCCAGCAAAAACCCAACAAAAAAAGAAAACTATAGGCCAATAACCCTGATGAACATCAGTGGAAAAAATCCTCAATAAAATACTGGCAAATTGATTGCAGAAGCACATAAAAAGCTTATCCACCACTACCAAGCCAGCTTCATCCCTGGGATGCAAGGCTGGTTCAACATATGCAAATCAATAAACATAACTCATCACATAAACAGAACCAATGACTAAAACCACATAATGATCTCAATAGATGCAGAAATGGCCTTCACTAAAATTCAACATTCCTTCATGTTAAAAATTCTCAATAAACTAGGTATTAATAGAGCATAGCTCAAAACAATAAGAGCTTTTTATGACAAACTCACAGCCAATATCACACTGAATGTGCAAAAGGTGGAAGCAGTTCCTTTGAAAACCGTCACAAAACAAGGATGTCATCTCTCACCGCTCCTATTCATCATAGCATTGGAAGTTATGGCCAGGACAATCAGGCAAGAGAAAGAAATACAGGGCATTCAAATAGGAAGAGAGGAAGTCAAATTTCTTCTTGCAGATGATGTGATTCTATATTTGGAAAACCCCATCATCTCAGCCCAAAAACTCCTGAAGCTGATAAGCAACTTCAGCAAAGTCTCAGTATACAAAAATCAATGTGCAAAAACCACAAGCATTCCTTTACGTCAACAAAAGACAAGCAGAAAGCCAAATCATGAATGAACTCCCATTCAAAACTGCTACAAAAGGAATAAAATACCTAAGAATACAACTAACAAGAGACGTGAAGGACCTCTTCAAGGAGAACTACAAACCACTGCTCAAGGAAATAAGAGAGGACACAAATAAAAAAAACACTCCATCCTTGTAGATAGAAGAATAAATATTGTGAAAATGCCCATACTAGTGAAAGTAATTAATAGATTCAATGCCATTCCCATCAAACTACCATTGACATTCTCCTAAGAATTAGAAAACTGTAGTTTGAATTTCATATGGAACCAAAAAAACAGCCTGAATAGCCAAGATAATCCCAAGCAAAAAGAATAATGCTGGAGGTATCACAGGGACTTCAAACTATACTGCAAGGCTACAGTGACCAAAATAGCATGGTATTTGTACCAAAACAGACATATAGATCAATGGAGCAGAACAGAGACCTCAGAAATAACACCACACATCTACACCCATCTGATCTTCAGCAAACCTGACAAAAGCAAGCAATGGGAAAAGGATTCTCTATTTAATAAATAGTGCTGGGAAAACTGGCTAGTCATACGCAGAAAACTGAAACCTTTCCTTACACCTTATATGAGAATTAACTCGATAGATATAAGACGTAAATGTACCAAAACCATGAAAAAAAAAACCCTAGAAAAAACCTAGGCAATACCATTCAGGACATAGGCATGGGCAAACATTTCATTAAAGAAATAAAAGCCAAAATTAACAAATGGAATATAATTAAACTAAAGAGCTTCTGCACAGCAAAAGAAACTATCATCAGGGTGAACAGGCAAGCTACAGACTGAGAGAAAATTTTTGCAATCTACCCATCTGACAAAGGTCTAATATCCAGAATTTACAAGCAACTTAAATGAATTTACCAGAAAAAAATAAAACAACCCCATCAAAAAGTGGGCAAAGGATATGAACAGAACCTTCTCAAGACATGTATGTGACAAACAAGCATATAAAAAAAGCTTAACATCACTGATCATTAGAGAAATGCAAATCAAAACCACAATGAGATACCATCTCACACCAGTTAGAATGGTGATTATTAAAAAGTCAAGAAACAACAGATCCGGGCGAGGCTGTGGAGAAATAGGAACACTTTTACACCATTGGTGGGAATGTAAATTAGTTCAACCATTGTGGAAGACAGTGTGCCAGTTTCTCAACTATCTAGAACCAGAAATACCATTTGATCCAGCAATCCCCATTACTGGGTATATGCCAGTAGAAAGAATATCAATCAGTCTACTATAAAGATACATGCACAGGTGTGTTTATTGCAGCACTATTTACAATAGCAAAGACATGGAACCAACCCAAATGCCCATCAATGATAGATTGGATAAAGAAAATGTGGCACATATACACCACGGAATGCTATCCAGTCACAAAAAGGAATGAGATCATGTCCTTTGCAGGGACGTGGATGAAGCCAGAAGCTATTATCCTCAGCAAACTAACACAGGAGCAGGAAACCAAACACCTCTATGTTCTCACCCATAAGTGGGAGTTGAACAATGAGAACACATGAACACAGAGAGAAAAACAACACACACCAAGGGCTGTTGGCAGCAGGGGTTCGGGGAGGTGGTGGGCTGGGGAGGGACAGCATCTGCACAAATAGCTAATACATGCGGGGCTTAAAACCTAAATGATGGGTTGATGGGTGCAGCAAACCACTGTGGCACAGGTATACCTATGTAACAAACCTGCACATCGTACACGTGTATTCCCAAACTTAAAGTAAAATAAAAATTTTAAAAAAATAAAGTACACAATGTATAATAATAAGATTAAAGTTTAAAGCATACACACCCAGTAGAAATGACTTTGCCTCAAAGAAACTTCCTTGGGTTCGGAGTGGAGCAATAACAAAAAATGAGAAACATTTGTTTTAAAACATGCTAAATTCTTGTCATATTTTAGAGGAAGATGAAAACACTGAATAACATTAAATATTATTAGAACAATTTATAACTAATTATGTATGTTATGTATTTAAGAATAACCACCAACACTAATCAATTGCATACAGACCATCAAAAAGAAAAAAAAAAGAATATTTAAACTCTATGAAATCAGTAAAAGATGGGAATGAAAGAAACACAGAAGAAGAAGAATCAGTTCAAAAGACAAAACAAGAGGTTAGAAGATTCCAAATTTGTAAGTAGTCACATGTAAAACCATTTAAACTCACACATTAAAAGACATGGTATCTTTGTTGTTTTTAATATTGTTTTAATTAGAGACTGGGACTCACTATGTTGCCCAGGCTGGTCTCTAACTCCTGGACTCAAGTAATCCTCCCACTTTGGCCTCCCAAAGTGCTGGGATTACAAGTGTGGGCCACCACACCTGGCCAAGACATGTTATCTTATCTGATAAAAATCCAAATCCCAACTAAATGGTTAGAAATAAAAGGGAGGGAAAATACACTATACAAATAACCACCAAGTTAAAGTTGGTGTAGCAACTTTGCATAGAACAGAAAAGAAATTAAGGCAAAAGAAAGAGGACATAATTTAAAATTAAGGTGAAAAACCACCAAATGTATAACAATCATACACTATTATGAGCTTCACAATGTGATAAAAATTTACAAAGCAAAAACTGACAAAATTTAAAAGACGTATCAATGAATCCATAATCAGCAGGCAATTCTTACACATCTCTATTAAAAACTAATAGATAAAGCAAACTAAAAATGAATGTGCCCAAGAGCAATGCTGGAGAGAAAATGGCAAAGAAAATATATTTACTGAGGTTTACTGTTGCTTTTCTCTCCAATAATATATGACTACTGATATAGAAAAATGTGAAAAAATGAATTCTGCAGATCAAAGGATACGCAGACATCACTTAGTATCCATCCCTATTCATCCCCACTGGAAATAGATTTTATTCTTATTTATATTACAGCAATTCAAGTCCATTGCTTTCCAAAGAGCAATGCAGGAAACATTTGTGACAAATCTCAGCTACTTTTTATACATTTACCTTTCTACCAAAAGCTCCAAATTGGCCGTTCCCCTGTCAGATCTTCCAAAGCCTCTCCGCAAGATGTCACACAGTCAGAAACATGTTTTTGAAAAGCTAAGTTTATCTACTTTATTTGTACATGATTCACAGATTTCTCAAGCCATCATATCATATTATTATTTCAAAATTTCTTAATGATAAAGTACTTCTGTAAGTCAAAAATTTATTGAGTTTTCCACATGAACCTAATAATGTAATCCTACACAGTCTCTGACTTTTATATCCATAAGCAGATAGGCATGTTAGATTACTAATTTATTGATTTATAACTAATACTTGAATCTAAGTCTAGAGTTTATAGAATTAACAGTGTCATAAATGAATATTTTTAAATTAAACGTGGCTATATAGCACCAAAGCTAACAAACTCCCTAACTAAATTAAAGAAAGTCAAGAAAACTGCATTTTTGAAGTTCATTGTGATTGATATTTTGGAAATCAGACATGAATTATCACATGAATTACCATATGTCCCCATTATTACAAAAAGAGTGGTTACACAAATTAAAACTGTTGTACACATAGTGTAGAAGGGCAGGTTAATTCCTAAAAACAACAGCAACAAAAAATCACAAACATGGTTTCTATTTTTAAAAGATAAATATTGATATTTTTAAAATGTTATTTAAGAGCTATGCTGATGACACATTTTTTGGAATATTTCAATAAAATTATGGGTTTGGTGTATACGAGCTTTCAATATGAATTCAATTTTGAAATTAGACTTTAAATAACTATAGAAAATATTTTTAGAAGCAATAATTTATATGACAAATACAGTTTGAACCAAAAATATCAAAAAAAAGATACAAGTGCCTAAAAATCTATATGAAAAACATAACTTATAAATCATAAACAGTGAAAAATATGTTTTAGAAAATTTTGCTTGTGTCTTTTTCAGACATCTTAATGTTGTCGCCCTTCGGGTGTATGTTAATTGATATGTTAAATCATTTATTCATTCATTCACCAAATATGCACGAAGTGTGTGTTCCATGCCAGAATCTTAGACAAAATGTAGAGAACAAGCAACAAATAAGGTGTGGTCTTGCCTGCACACATCTCAGGATCTAGAAGGAAAACAGCCAAACAACGCAACAACTTCAAGTTGGTGTCTGAAATTCGCGTTTGCCAAGAGAAAGCATTAAGAAGAATAAAGTAGCAGGGGAACACAAAGGAAGACCAATAAACCTGGGCAACCTGGAGAGAGCCCACAAAGATGAAACCTAAAAGCAAAAGAGAGAAAGTGATTAAGGGAAAAAGAAAGAGAAGGCAGGAGAAAAGGAGAAACATTCTGATTTCTGCAGCCTTATCAAGCCAGAAATGAAATGCATCTAGAGAGCAAAGCAGCCCCTGCATCATCTCACAGTTTATGCACTAGAGACTGAAATACCATTCTTCCTAGCAGACATGGCCTTCTGGGAGTCCTCAGTTAACCTAGAAAAGTAACTTAGGAAATTGTATCATCCATGTGAAATAAGAGATTCCACAGGAGAATGCAATACACATGCAGTCTTGAGATCTTCCAGGAGCCAGGTGTAGTGGCTCACGCCTGTATTCCCAGCACTTTGGGAGGCCGAGGCAGGCGGATCACAAGGTCAGGAGATCGAGATCATCCTGGCTAACGTGGTGAAGCCCTGTGTCTACTAAAAATACAAAAGATTAGCCTGGTGTGGTGGTGTGAGCCTATAGTCCCAGCTACTAGGGAGGCTGAGGCAAGAGAATCGCTTGAACCCAGGAGGCAGAGGTTGCGATGAGCCAAGATCATACCATTGTACTCCAGACTGGGCCACAAGAGTGAAACTCCATCTCAGAAAAAAAAAAAAAAAAAAAAGATCTTCCAAAGGAGATGTGAACTCAGGTTTTGTAATTAACAGAACTACATGTTCACATGTTCTTCTATGCGGGTAATGAAAATTCCAGTGTTTGTCTCTTCCAGAGTTTCAGAGTTGTCTTATATTCTCTCTAGTTTTCCAAGGAAACAACAGCAACCACCTCATGACCACCACCACCACCACCAACACACACACACACACACACACACACACACACACACACAAATACTCCACACATTTTCTGACTCTCCACCTCGGATTTCCTGGAGCAAAGACTAATATCTGACTTTGCCATAACCCTACATGTCTCCCTACATGGAGAGAGTAGAGCCAGCCTCCTGAGTGAGTGGGAGACTTCCTTCATCGGTTACATTGTGCCCTGTGCTAAGAAGCATCCCATACTTGGTTTGCTCTACTGTCACTATCTTGAAACTTTTAGAAATTTTTGCACAAGGGACCCTGTGTTTTATACTTGGCTCACAAATTATATCAGTCATGGGAGAAAGAATGGGGATAGAGTTAAGAACGGACAAATCTAGACTATATTCAGGACATAAAAGGTTTTCAAATCTCAGTCTTTGGCTTAACCTCTTGACTATTGTCACTACATCTGTGTGCTCACTAAATATTTTTGCCTAATATCAACTCATTATTGTTTTTTTAATTCATTTAAATACTGACTTGGCCTTATTTTAAGCAATAATATTTGTGAAATCATGAGTTGTTTGCTCCAGACATGTATTTTTTCTAATATACCTTTGAAACAAATGAATACTTTAAAAAGAAATGTTACTGAAATGCTACCTAAAGTCATTCTGAATACTCTTGGGAGGAGTGGCACTATCTGGGAAACACTGAGCCACGTAATGAGAGGAACGTGCATTTGAAACATTTTCTCTTAAGGTAATAGCCACATTCCTAAAGGTGAACATAGGACAGGGCATTATGTTTTCTTGATGTATATTCTATATTGCTTTACCATCAAGACCCTATAACTTTCTGTGTTGCCTTCACTTAACAATGCATCTAACCCTCTGCCCATTCCTCCAGGTGTTGAGTAAGGTGATAGTAGTCATCTCTCCAGGTTAGACCTGGATTCCTGCGTATTTCGTCATACTAGCCTTCGCTGAGGAGCTTAAGAGGCAAATACTCACCCTCTTAGGTGGTAGAGGGGCCCAGCTTTACGTCTGAAATTTTAAATGTTTTCAATATTTGGCTTTGTTGAACATTCCACTCCAATATCACTTAGCAAGTTCAATGCACCCACTCTCTGACTTACGTATGTCTTTCTTTCTCATGTCACTCAAAAATCCTTTCCTGGATGAAAGGGAGTCCCAAAGTCTTTCCTGTCCTCAACACAGTCTATACCCAGACCCCTCTTTTTCCACACACTAAGGACTTGAATTCATTCAAAATGCTTCATTAGCCCTTCCTTGTTTGTCACAGTTTAAACACATTTTCCTACACCTTCATGTTTTAAAGAAATATAAAAAGAAAACATACATATACACACACATGCAATTATATATATATACACACACATATGTTTATATGTAAAATATATGTATACATTTGTGGATATACATATACATATATATCCTTCATTCTTTATCTTAGCTATTTTTGGTGGATTTGATTTGGACATTTAAACACAAATAGGTTTTGCTTTGTTTTTCTTTAAAGAGTAACCAATATTATTTTTATCATCATCTTCATTATTATTATATAAATCAAGTTGAATCCATTATTTCAAATTTCTCGAGAAACAAATTATAACTTTGAACTCACCAAAAAATAATAAGCATATTCATTACATTGATTTTTAAAAAATAAATATTTATGTTATTGTATTATAAACTCTCTTGGATCTTTCTTTAAAAAACAGAAGAGCTCTAATAATTTTAGATAAAGTAAAGATGCATTTAAATTTTTCAAAAAATATATGTGTGTGTATGTGTGTGTGTGTGTGTATATATATATATATATACAATTGATATATTTGAAAGTCTTTCTCTCCTGAGGCTGTATTTTCTTTGGACAAAGATATGGTAAGGTGCTCTTAGGAGCAATCACAATTTTCATTTGGCAATAAATTTGCTGTTTGTGTGCTTATTTATTGAAAAGTTATTTTAAGACTTAGAGCAATGTCAATATAGGAATTTATTTAAAAATGATTACTGAGTATATATTACTGTTCTTTATGTCTGTCATCGGGGAATTATTTAGACCAATCCCTTGCCTTACCTTATCTTACTCCACCCCCTACCAAGATATGTAAGAGTTATACAGACATAATTACAGTAATTAGGACAAACTGTTACAAACAAAATTTGAAAACACTTTGGATTATTCTTTAAATTTGGAAAATGAAATATTATTGTGTTTTATACCTTTACCTTTACTATGTTAAAAAAAAAACAAAGAACAAGATATATAAAAGTTTTGGTTTCGTGATCACTATTTTGCTACTTAAAGTGTTTTATTAGATTTAAGAATGACTCTTGGCCTTTCTTCAAATTACAAAGAGAAATTCACCTCAGTGATGAATAAACGATTGTTCACTCACTTGTATCTTCTAGATAAGTAAACAGATCCAACTATTACTAAATTCAGAGCCCAACTCTAAAACTTCAGAACGTCTATGGACTTGCTTTTTTACCCAAAAGAAATAGTTCTTCCATTTGGCTCCCTCAAGGATTATGTTTTGTTTTCGTTTTTTGCTTTTACTTTTTGGTATTTATTTTCTCGGAAAATCCATTATAGAAATTTTGCATTATTGTAAACATATTAAGTTCAGCCAGAAATTAACAATACATGGATGTGAAATCTGAATTTAGTGATAAATGTGAATCAAGTTCCAAGATTAGTCAGCACATCTGAAAGGAGATAAAATACTGAAGACATTTTTTTTTTTAATTTCAGATGACACACATTTTTAAAAACAGATTTTGAAATATGAGTATTAAAGATCATTTCGGAATACATTATCACTCTCTGTAAAGTAACAGTTGTTAATGCATCCATAAATAGAGATATGCAAAATAATTATAAGACACTTTCTAGCCCCCATGCAAAACTCTAATTCCAGATGTTTGTTATGAAAACGTAGCCTTCTGAAACAGCTTTTACAGCCTATGCTGTCTCAAGGACGTTCCAATGGGAATTCACAGAAACTAACCCATTTGTACCATCCTATAGTTGTATATATTGGCTGCTGCAAACACCCCAAATAAAGAAGGGTTCTGTCTGTATACATTTGTCCCTTGCTTTTCCCCTGAGTCATCTGTATTGAAAGATGCAATTGCCATGAGAGTTCACAAGGCGCTCAAGCTTTTTGACTCTAGCCGTGTCATCATTCCCTCCACTCCAATGAAAAATGTGTTTTTTTAAGGCCCGAAATGAATTTTCCCCCCAGCCAAACTTTCAGTTCCCTGGAATGAGTTTTTGACAGCTAACCTTATTTTCCCAAGTAATATATCATCAAAGCAACACAGGCCTGATAGTATGTCATACGGGTCCAGATGAAGTATTACATCTGTAGATCACAAAACCCACGTCACTTGGGTGATACATTCACTGCACTGTCACCAGACCTGTGGAAAAGTACACAGCTGACGTTTGCCTTTCAAGGTTTATTTAAAGGAATATTATTTATTTAGCAAATCCTGTCTGATTTTGAAGAAAAATGTCTATGCCACCACCTGGAGAGAGAGGCAATAAGGGTCTTTCTGGGCTTAAAAAAAAAATTATCGGATTGGGAAACGGAGTTAAATCAAAGGAAATGCTTCCCCTTTCCTAGTTACCAATAGGAGTCCAGCTGCTATTTTCCAATCTCCTTCTAAAACACTGCTGTGAGAGAAAATTACAACCCTCCACTAGAGCCAGGGTGCAGTAGATGAAGTTCACCTCTGATGTTCATTCACTCTTACTTTGCGTGTAACTTGCTCTTCAGCTGTGTTCCCTGTTGGAATTTCGGGGCTACTCATAGCCCTCAGGATGACAGTATATGGTACAGGAATGTCCATATCATAAATTTCTCAAGTAAAGCAAGACCCTAAAACCCCGGTTCTGCCACCTGCTAGCCGCATCATCTTGAGGAACTCTTTACTTCTCAGTTTATGTAAAATAGGAATACAATTATTTATCACCTGGGATCTTTGTGAAGGTTAAATGAGATAATGCATGTAAAGGCTTGAAACAGTGCCTGGTACAGAGGAAGCAAGTAATTAAGACTAGCTCTTATCATTTTTATCCTTGTCTCTTTTGCCTAATTATTCTACCTACTTTCTAATTACTAACTCCTTGCATTTTATTGTAGCACTCTAAATTAGAGCCCATCTCATCTTTAATATTACCTCCTTAGGGGTCTTTTCCTAATTACCTCCCTCTGCTTTATGTTTTCGTAGTACCAGATACTTTTCCTTACTGGTCCTTATTGTAAGTGTATTTAGTTAATTGTTAAATATCCGTCTCACTCCTTGGTAAATTAAAGATGGCCACAAATTCTTTGCTACACTTGTCATTGAAAGTGGGGAATAATCCCCCACTTTATGAATCTGGGCAGCCATAGTGACTTGACTGACGAATAGAATTTAATGGAAGTAACATTCTGTGATTCAGAGGGTAACTCAGAAGAAACATTGCAGCCTACACTGTATTCTGGTGGACAGTGGTCTTTGAGAAAAGCCAGTCTGCATGTAAGAAGTCCAACTACACTGAGACTCCCACGCTGTGTGGAAGCCCAAGCAGTTGCTGGGAAGGCCACGTGGAAAGAAACCAAGGGCTCAGCTAACATCCCTAACTTAGCTCCCAGGTGGCAGTCAACACCAAGTTGTAAGCCAACCTATTGAAACTGAATCTTCAGCCACAGTTAGTTGCCCAAGCTGATACCATATGAGACAGAGACAAGTAGTCACATTGACCCTACTTTGAGTATAGATCATTGTAGTGGTTGTAAACCAATGTTTTAGAGTGGTCCATTATCCAGCAATAGATAGCCAGAAAATCTACTTATACCATGAGTTCCAGGAGAAAAGAAACCATGTCAATTTGTTCACTGCTATATTCCATATGTACTTGATGAATCACATGTTCCGTAAGTACTTGATGAATGAGTAAATGAACATCAAAGTACCAAAGAAACTAAGATAGAGATGAAGTAGATAAATTATCTTTGTTATTTTATTAGTAAATACATTCTTTTACCACTTCTAAATAATGGCTCTTTTGTTCTAGGTAAAAGGAAAACATTATACCATAGGGCAATTTCACTCAATTCTGCAATAGTTGTTGAGCGTCCACTCTGCTCTGGTTGCTGGAATTATGGCCATGAACTAGACAATCTCTAACCTCCCAAAAGCCACAGTTGAGATCTGTACTTCTCAGACTGTGGTCTGTGAATGTGCATCCGAATTCCCTGGAAATGTTCATTAAAATTTCAGATTCCTGGGCCCCATCTTGGATCTGCTGAATCAGAATCATTAGAGGTGAGACCCCACAATTTGCATTTTTTAACAAACCTCCTGGTGATTCTCACACACTTTGAAGTGTGAAGCCAGGTCTAAATCAGAGTTTTTCAAACTTTCTTTACAATCACCAGGACATTTAATAAAAACAAAACACAGCACAACAGATTTCTAGATTTCTCTCTACACCCCCTGAATCATAGTCCCCATGGACCAGGCTTGGCAATCTTTCTTTTGTGATTCTTATCATTAAGAAGGTAAAGAACAATGCTTTATTGCTTTTTTCTGAGAAGAGGAAATAGGCACAAGGTGTCTTAAAAATGAGAAAATAATATTTCTAAAATCACATGGCTAACAAATCAGGTGGGACACCAGGCTTGTGTTCCCTAGCTCATTGCTCTTTGTAGTATTTTACTAGCATTTCCTATGTTAAGATATAATTATAATTGCAGAGAAAAATGAGGATTTTTGACATTATAACAGGGTACTGGTAAGATAATTTCACAACAGATCCTCAAAGCATACTGCCTTTTAATCTACCTGTTCTATCCGTGCATAAATATGGCCTGCAAAATATGTGCTTAGAATAATTTCCCATCATATAAATGCATTAACAAGCAATGTCTTGCATGAATTATATGCATAGTAAATGATATGAATGAGTGAATAAAGCAGAGACTGCTTCAGAGTCCATCTGACATTGGTATGAATGTTGATAGCTGTTATCACACAAGGCATAGTCAGGGTAGTATAATAGGAGCCTTTCAGGCATCTTGAGTCAGCACTAACCCTCTAAAACAAAGACCATGCTTTTCTTCCTCTCTCTCCCTCCAGCATGCACAGATTTAGAACATGTGTGTGTCTGAGCGTGTGTGTGTGTTCTATACAGGCAAACTGAAATTCAAGTGTGAAGCACCAAAACAACTAAATGCATTCAAGTATAGGCAAAGCCAGGTTTGACGTCATTATTTCTTCAGTCTGTGTATAGTAACTGAATTACTTGGAGCTGTGTTTGCAAAGAGAAAGTAAGTGGAAGTTACAGGATCTGCCTAGGCCTAAGCTACACATGATATTTTTTTTTTCCCTGCCAACATAATTACATTTTATCTTTATATAAGAATAATTATTCATTCATCAGATTTTTTTGAGAGCTTCTCTTGTGAAATGAACTGCTTTTACGGGGTGGGGAAAAATGTACAAACAGGGCAGGTCCTCTGCTTTTCAGGAGGTGGACAAGTGACAGGCAGCCTAGAGGGCACAAGACCAAATAAGCATCTCAAAAAGTAGAAAGTGTGCCCCTCATTTGCCCCTGGAAGGTCAAAGCCAAATGTTCTGGGATATTTGTTTTATACTTGCTTTACTATAAAGGATGAAGTCTGGGAAGTCTTTAGAAGAAGCTGTGATTAGCAAGAACAGGGCAAGCTCTGAGAACAGTTTTGCATTATCACAGTGTGTATGAGGAATCACAGCATGGAATATTACTCTGAACCACAGAGTCAGATCATGGATGGACTTTAATGCTACGCCAAGAAATACTAATTTTATTCGATGATGAACTTATGAACACTCCTTTTGATGATTAATGAAAGAACATAATGGTGAATTATCTATTAGTAAGAGTAGAGCATTTCACCTTTGATTGGACTGAGTCACTTTGGCCCACAAACACAGGCTCAATTTTCAACTTAATTAAGAATTTCAAATAAAGGGTTTTTAAATACATGTCATATTTATCTTGACTTTATAGTTTTCAAAGCTACAATAAATGTCTGCTTCTCAATCTGGGCCTAAGGTTAATCCCTCTATAAATAGCCCTCCCTCCTTTGCTTGATTCTACCAAAATACTACATCATCTAAATTCCTCTTAAATTCTGCTCTTCCGCAGATCCCTACTGTAACTGTGTCTCTTCCTCTGTTTGGTGAGCACCCCCATAGTTCCTCCAGTAGACAACAGGTTAAGAAGCCCCACTTTGTTGCACTATGGGTATGTCCTTGAGGCCTTTATCATATAGACTTTTTTTTTTTTTTTTTTTTTTTTTTTTTTGAGACGGAGTCTCGCTCTGTCGCCCGGGCTGGAGTGCAGTGGCCGGATCTCAGCTCACTGCAAGCTCCGCCTCCCGGGTTTACGCCATTCTCCTGCCTCAGCCTCCCGAGTAGCTGGGACTACAGGCGCCCGCCACCTCACCCTGCTAGTTTTTTGTATTTTTTAGTAGAGACGGGGTTTCACCATGTTAGCCAGGATGGTCTCGATCTTCTGACCTCGTGATCCGCCCGTCTCAGCCTCCCAAAGCGCTGGGATTAATGTCATATAGACTTTTTCATTGTAGATCAGTGTTGTCCAGTTGAACTATAATGCAAGCTACATACCTAAATTTAAATTTTCTAGGCCAAACATGGTAGCTTTCACCTGCAATGCCAGCACTTTGGAAGGCCAAGGCGGGTGGATCACTTGAGGTCAGGAGTTTGAGACCAGCCTGGGCATCATGGTGAAACCCCATCTCCACCAAAAATACAAAAATTAGCCAGGTGTTGTGGCATGCACTTGTAATGTCAGCTACTTGGGAGGCTGAGGTGGGAGAATGACTTGTGCCCGGGAGGCAGAGGTTGCAGTGAGCTGAGATCGCACCACTGCACTCCAGCCTGGGCGTCAGAGCGAGACTCCATATCAAAATAAATAAATAAATTGAAATCTTCTAGTTGTCATGTCTTAAAAAGTTAAAAAGTAACAGATGAAATTAACTTTAGTACTGTATTTTATTTAAAAGTATATATAAAGTATTGTTCAACATGTCATTAGCATACAAAATTATTAATGAGCTATTTTGCAGTATTTTTTTTGAACTATGTTTTCCAAATCTGGTATGTAATGTACATGGATGGCACATCTCAAGTTTGGCCACATTTCAAGCACTCAGTCTCCATATGTGGTCAGGGGCTACCATGTTGGAGAGTCCAGCTCTAAATATAAGCTATCAAATAGAACATTCTGAGTTGTTGGAAACTGTGTAGAGTTGCATTGTCTAATACAGTAGCCACTAGCCACTTGAAGGCATTGAACACTTGAAATTTGCCTATTGTGACTGAGAAACTGAATTTTAATCTCAACTGAATGTTATTTAAGTAGTCCACATGTGGTTAGTGGCTATAGTTTTGAACAACACGGTTCCAGATAATGAGGAGCTATTAAAGTGTTTTGAACAGTGGTGTGCCCTTTAGGGAACTAAAGTTTAGGAATATTTAGTAGAATGGAGGAATACAATTTTAAATGGGTGCATTCCCCATAGAAATTTAGAACAACATTCCCCTGTGTTAAAGGATGATTAAACTTGTTATGTTATCTGACCCCTATCTGATCTATCATGACATCTGCAACAGCAACGCTATTTACCTCAATTACCCAGTCAAATATCATACTATGTCAAGTGGTAACTCAGAAAATAGCTCATGTCACGCCCGTGTCATTTTAACATCTTCATTTTTCTATAGTTGTTTTACGTCCCACAGTGTCTGATGACCTTTAGCTATTTTACCTGCATAAAACTCCAGCAGGGGTAAAACTGATGAAAACTGATGATGCTTTAAAAACATAAAGTTACAGTGGCTTCATTAAGAACCAAGTGTGTTTCAAGCAACTTATTCTTTGTATCAATAGGATATGCAAGTACTCAAGTTAATGGTCAAACTTTTCCCTCTCTTATAATGAACCGTAAAATTACACTTGGCAATCAAGAGTACTGTAGCAGATAAGTAAGGCAATTTTCCTCATCATTTTTCCTTTTGTTGTCAATCTTGTTGCAAAGCCCATTGCCTTTTCAATGAACCGTAATGTGAATATTCAAGATCGTGCGTGCAATACTTGAGCATATACACTTAGGTCAAACCAGGTTGGTTTTGAGTTGCTCATTTTAAATAGGTTATGTCAAGTAAAAGCTATATCTGGAAAGTTTTTATTAGATGATGTATTCCTATGACTTGGACTTATTTTTAGAAAAAGGAATCTTTTCCTTTTTTATTGTTTTAAAAGATACTTTAGAATTTGACCTTGCATATACATGTTAGAACATGTAATTTTTCAGGTAATTAAAATGCTATTATGAATTGTAACACTATATATAATTATATTTTGATTACACTGTCTCCAAGTGTTTTATACATACAGATTTAAAATGAATGAGGAACTTACTTTCTCTATGAGTCTCAAGCAAACCTTCCTGTGCTTTGTTCTATAATAATCTTTTAGGTAAAAACTCTGAGACTCTAAATAGCCTTTAAAAAGTTATTACGGGCTGTCAGGACCAGTTTATTTAACACTGTGAAACATAGATTCCTTCCTTATCTATAAAATAAGGAGAATGATATCTACTTCATGTAGCAGCTGATAGGATAATTAAATGATATACTACTTATACAGTGCTTGGTATTAAGTCCACGTATGGCAAATGTTACTATCATGAATGAATAATCTATTTGTTAGTATTTGGGTTGTTTTTTAATGGATAAACCCTGGATTCTTAGAGGCTTAACACAATAGAAGTTTATTTCCTGCTGATAAAAATGTCTGATAGATAGTGCTCCCTCCGGTGGTGAATCAGAGACAGGAGCTCTTTCTACTTTCTGGCTCCTTAATCTTCCAACAAGTGGCTTCCAAATACTGCGTTGGGGTTAAAGCCATTACAGCCACCTGAAAGGAGAAAAAAAAAAAGGATACGTGAAAACACATGACCATGCGAGGTAACACACAGCTTTTCGGTCCACAGTGTGCATTGCATAATATGATCTCTCTTAATTGCACAAAAGGCTGGACAGGCAGCTAATCACCAGGAAGAAAAGGAAATACTTTTTTTTAATGAACACAGAGCCATCACTGCCACAAATGCCATCAGCTTCCAAAGCTGATATACATTTCTATACATGAAGTATTTGACTTTTTATTTTTAGAAATGCATCTGTCTTTAACAAGAGAAAGTGAAACGAAAACCGAACTGGTTTTGTGTCAAAGTAAAGAAGACACAGGAGGAGGCCCCTGGAAAAGGAAGTCTCACACTGGAGATTCCAGAAGGATCTGTAGTCAAAAGGGAAAGGACCCAGGTAACAAGCAGTAGACCGGGAAGTGTCTACTAAGGAAGAGGTGGCTAGAGTCATTGTAAAACAAGTGGAATTGCATGGCTGATTTCAAATAAGAAATGGTCCCTTTTGGTTTCTGAGTCACGGTGCTGCCCCTGGGATTCAATTCTCCTAAAGTTAAACCATCTTTCCTTGTATTGTCTGCAATGCCACAGTGTGAGTCTAAAAGAAAGGAAAATAACAGAAGGTGTTTTTTGGTTGTTTTAGTATTTGATGTGTAAGAGAAGAGAATGAAGATAACCAACTGTTAAGGCTGGATCCATGAAACTTACTTGGCTCTCTCCTATTCAAACCAAAGTTTTCTTTCAGCCTCAACTTTCCATTTTCCTTCAGTTTACCCCTCTCTTTCTCTACATCTTCAAGATGTATCTGCCTCCACTTACTTATCAACTTACTGTCTACTCCCTCTTCAAGCCACAAACATCTGGCATCCCCTCTACTCTTCCCCCACATAGACCATGTTCTTAACATAAATACCGAGGCCTTCTATACCTTTTCCTCTCTATTTTATTTCTCTGCAGCATTTGGCCTAGTTAAGCCATCCCAGTGAACAGTACCACTGATTTCTGTCTAGTTTTCTGAAGCTAGAAATCCAGGTGTTTCTGTCATTGTAGCTATTCTCACTCCCTCTATGTCCATATTTAATATGGCACAAACTTCTGTCTGTTTGCTTATATGGTCAACCCTCCATTTTCAGCAGATTCTGTATCCACTGGCTCCACATTTGCAGATGCAACCAACTGTAGGTGAATATATGACAAATAAAAATAAAAAATAGCAATATAACAATAAAAATGCAAATTTAAAAAATAGAGTATATAAACTATTTACATAGCATTTACATTGCATTAGGCATAATAAGTAGTCTAGAGATGATTTTAAACACATGAAGAGATATAGATAGATTATGGGCAAAAACTACACCATTTTATGTCAGGGACTTGAGTATCCTTTGATTTTGTTATCTGCAGGGTTACTGGAACCAATCCCCATGGATACCAAGGGATGATTGTATATCCTTTTTTTAATGCCTATAATTGTTACACTTGTTGCCAGTTCACTTTCTGGCACCACATTTAGGTTATCACTATTTTTGCCTAAATTATGACAACAACCAACTGAGTGGTCACTTTCCCTATCTCGCCCCATCTAAATGATTCATTATCCTGAGGCCAGCATGGTTCCTTTAACGTGTTCATCGCATTAAATCTCTCCCTGTATAAGATAATGCAGTCTCTCATTATTGCTCCTACGAAAGATGATGCCTAACTCCCTAATTTGGCTTGTCAAAATCTTCATCTTGTGGCTGGGTGCGGTGGCTCACACCTGTAATCCCAGAAATTTGGGAGGCCGAGGCAGGCGGATCACAAGGTCAGGAGATCGAGACCATCCTGGCTAACACAGTGAAACCCCATCTCTTCTTGTTTTTAACTTTTTTGGGGTCACTTTGCCATCCGATTTTTAACTCTCTTAAATCTAGATGCCTTGAACTTTCATTCCCTTCACAGAACTTGAAGGAGGAAAACCTTTCAAAAAGAAGGAATTTCTAAATAGCATTGACCAGAGTACAAAACTGGTAAGTCCGTATGTTCGATGAACAGTAACCTGAAAATTGTTATTTTCATTGTTCTTATAAATGGGTCATGCCATACTTAACCAGTGAAATTTTATTCATATTTTAATTAGAAAAAGAAGTTCTCTGGGATGCTGCTTGTCTGGCCAAGAGTGAAGAAAATCTCAGAGAAATTAGAATTTCTAATTTCTAAAGTTATTTAGGGACTCACAGAGTCTTCATATAAGAGATTATTATGGAGCAATATTTTTTGTTATAGAGATTATTTGTTTTTATTTATTTGAACTTTTGCTAGAATCAAACTGACTATTTTAACATAGTACAGAAATCCCTTGCTTTATGTTACTCTTTCCTAGAGAGATACTATAGCATATATCAGTTAGTATGCAGTCATCTCCAAGTAACCACAACAGCAACCAAATGACTAAAGTGGCCTTGATCATAGAATTTTTATTATTTGCTTAAGATAGTAAGTAGGTAGGTAGACAGTACAAGGGTTATTGAAAGGCTCAATTACATCAGGATTCCATTACATAAAGAGATATTTCTATTTTCTTAGTCTATTCCTCATGGTTACAAATGTTAGAGAGTTATTTATGTCTCAACAAGGAAGGAATGGAAAGGAGTGTAGCTATTGAGATTTCTTAAGTGTGGTTCTTATCAGAAAGTGTCCCCTCCCCAGAAGTCCCTTGGCAAACCTCCACTTATACTTCATCAAGAAAATTTTATTACAAGGTTAATTCCAGCTATGCATGACTAGGAAAACAAGTGTTTTGCAAAGAAAAATATGATATGCACCATTAATGAAAATGCATCATGTATTGGCCCTCGGGGCTGATCATGCTGTGGTCGGAATATTTGTATTCTCATCCCCCAAATTCATAGTTTGAAATCATACCCCACAATATGATTGTATTAGGAGGTAGGGCCTTTGAGAAGTGATTAGGCCATGAGAACAGAACCCTCCTAAAAGAAGACACCAGAGCTTGCTCTTGCTCTCTCTACTCTCTGTCATGTGAGGATACAATGAGAAGACGGCCATTTACAAAACAGGAAGCATCCCTCACCAGACACCGGATCTGCCAGTCCCTTGATGTTAGACTTTCCAGCCTCCTGACTGAGAAATAGATGTTTACTGTTTAAGCCACCCAGTCTATGGTAATTTGTTATAACAGCCCAAACTAAGACATTATCCCAAACAAAATCAAATATCTGTGAGTGGGAATCAGCTGGAGGATGATACTTGGGAGGATATTTACAGGATTCATCTCAGGGCATGCCCTATTTTCACCTGGCACACTTAAGAAAGAATAAATTATCAAGGATTTGCAAGGCCTCCATTACAGCACTTGTGGGCAATATATTCCTATCAGAACCATTTTCTTTACAATGAAAAGCAAAAGTATTTGCTCCATTAATAAACTTCACGAGTTCATTTTTATAATTTTAAAATACATGTTTTCAAAAATTTCTAAAGTGATGTTTAGTTACTTCTTCTAAGAATCACCAGGGTAATATTCATTTTCTAAGATCAGTAGAAATTAGCCTAGACTTAAAAGGAATAGATGATGATGCCTTATATGTACGCAATAACTTACATATTGCAAAGTACTTCTATTTACATTATACCATTTAATCCAACATATGAGGTTAGTACCACATTCATTTTACATGTGAGGAAGTGAAAGTTTAAAATAAAAACATTTAGGAGGTTGTCCTTTCTATTAAGTGGTTTATCAGGATTTTGAACTATGCCTCTGTTCTTTCCCATCTTCACACTTTCATGATTCCATGCATAGTAAGACAATTTTTTTTTCTATTTTTTAACAGTTACCCTATTCACTTCTGAAAGAATTTGAGGTAATTTGTTTCAAATAAATATAAAGAATATGCATTTTTTCTTAATTTTAGGGGCACTTTTCACACTATGAGTGTTGGAACTACTCATTAATTCCTGAAATGATTACCAAAATCTTGTTCTGTCTAAGATACTGTGAAATAGACCAGTACAGTCAATCTTATACTAGGAACCAAAAACTTAAAATTAGAATAAATTATGCATACAGATTTCTATAGCAATGATTAGAATACATAGTAAAATTTTAAGGATTATATTTTACTGTTAAAAGATAAACTGAAGCACTTTAAAATATAAACAGTTTCTTTGAGCTAACAGAAATTTATAAATCAGGCAATTCCAGACCACAGGTGGTTGGGGGTTCCACCAACAGGTGTATGAGTTACAAGCTTTTACAGGGTGAATGTGGAAGCAAGGCAAAGAAAATATTTGACTGGTTGAAGTGGAACAGTGGCCTTATTTGAATCATTCAAGTGGAAAGTTCCTATAGAAAGCTTATTTGGCAGTTTCTGACTGGTTAAGCTTAAGTTTTGTTTTATTATTTCTAGTGAATCAGGTTTCAATTTGCTTACATAGAACCCAGAGTGCTGGAGCTGCCTCAGCCTATTGGCCTCTTAACTAATTATTTTAACATATTCATTTAGCACTATATTATTGGCAAGTCACTCACACATGTAGCTCATTTGAACTGTACAGTATCCCTCTCAGGTAGATATCATTATCATCCCCATTCTACAAATGGGAAAACTGAGGCTAAAAGAGGTGAAATAGAAGAGCCAGGATAAGATTCTGTGTCTTAATCCAAAATCACTTACTTTCCACCTTGCCCATATAAATGATCATAATGCACCATAGAGGAAGATTGAGAGCTTGTACTTTGGAATTAGACAGGATTGGTTTTGAATTCCAGTCACTAAGTAGCTATGTGAAGTCAGGGTGTAATCATAGTATCATCTCATGGATTTCCTGGGAGATTAAATAAAGTAACCCATATGAAGAGTTCAGTGGGTACTAAGCACACTGTCAATGTTAGCTCTTATTAGGGACAATTCCTAGAATTAACTGAGCATAGACCATGGGGCCCTGCACTATTCTAAGAAGATTTCATATATTAATTCATTAGTAATGGTATTAAGCAGGAATTGAACTGAGTTCTGCAGAGAAAACAAGTTTATTAAATAAATAAATTGACCCAACCAGTACTTGTGAATGTCTACTCTTCGCCCAGCTGTTTTGAGTTACTGGTGAAGCAGCAGTAAAGAAGACCAAGTCCCTCCTCTCATGGGGCTTACATTTCTAGTAAGAGGAACAGACAAGAGATCTATGTGACCAGCACTAGGAAGAAAAATAAGGCAGAATCTTGGTTGAGCAGCTGGATCATGTGGTGGGTTTTGCAAAATGTTTTCAAATTCTTTGGCATTCGTCCTCCAAAAGGCGGAATTTAATTCCTTTTTCCTTGAATGTGGGCCATCCTTAGTGACTTGCCTCCAACTAATAGAATTTGGCAGGCAAGAAGAAAGCAGAGGTGATAACTGTGTATGAGTAACTTCCAAAGCTGAGTCACAAATGGCCATTTGGCTTCCACCTAGTGCTCTCTCTCTTTTTCTTTCTGTGTCTCTTTCTCCCTCCCTCTCTGCCTCTCCACCTGTGATCCCAGAGTCTGGCTAACCTGAAGCAACTATGATAAAGAGACCATGTGTGATGCCAAATAGAGACACAGACAGATGCCTGAGGAGCCCCAGATATTGAGTCTTCTCAGTCCAGGTGTCAGGCTTGTGGGTGAGTGAGCCTTCAGATGATTCCAGTCCCCAGCCATTTAGCCACCTTCCTCAGCCAAAGTTGAGTGGAGCAGAAAAGGGCTGTTCCCACCAAGCCCTGCCCAGACTACAAATTGAAAAGCAAAATAAATATTTTTGTGTTAAACCACTACATTTTGCAGCTACACATCCATCATAACTGGAGCAGTATTGTAAACAGGGTATGGGGAGGTATGGGGAGGTTTATTTCGAGAGCAGGTATTAGAATAGAGACCTGAATAAGGTAAGGAGTCATTTAAAGATTTAGATAATGTACTTTCCAGAAAGAAGGAATAGCAAATATGAAGGCCCTAAGGTAAGAATGCACATGGCGTTTTAAAGGAATAACATGTCAGCTGGTCTGGCTGAAATGGAGTGAAAAACAGAGAAAAGTAGCAGACAAGGTGTAACAGGAAACAGGGTCAGATAAGGGAGGGTCTTATTGATGGCAAACAGTTTAGATTTGGGTATTAATGGGCTGGGAAACAATTAGGAAATAATAAGGAATAGATTTGATTTAATTTATGTTTGGAGAAAGATCTCTCTGCTGTTTGTGTGAAAAATATTCTTCAAGGCCAAGAGTCAATGACAGATATCATTTAGGAAGCCAGGGCAGAGATTAGGAAGGGAATGATGGTGGCTTGGCCTAAGGGCTTATCTATGCAGTTGGGTGAGAAGTGATTTTATTCTGGATAGATTTTGAGGGCAGAGCCAATAGGTTTGTGGATGGATTGAGTGGGAACAGAGAGGGAAGGCAAGGCTGGAATTGTCAGGGCTCCCTTGCATTGCCACACAAAGTGAAGTCTGCCCACCAGCAGTGAGGGCATCCCAGGCGAACAGGCCCCATCTCACTCAAATCAGAATTTGCATTTTAGCAGTACCCTGAGGTGATTCACCTGTAGATGAAAGTTTATAAACACTGTTTTAGACACTTAAGGAGTATCAGGTAAGAAGCTTGTCTTCAAGTCTGACCTTAAGAGGGTCAGTCAGGATAGGACATTTTTAAAAAGCAAAAGAAAACCAGGCTTTTATAAAAATTCTTGAGATGGATAATACAAATCCACAAAACTGTTTGTTATCTAATCATAGAAATACTATTTTCTATTACTAGGAGAATCTACCATAATTCCTTCTGCAGATTGTCACACTATTTTTAAAGAATTTAGATTTTTCTTAAAAAGTACATTCAGAATATGTTTCTTAAATTGCAATTTTTTTCCTTTTGGGTTTGTCGTAATAGCTCACAGTATAATTTTATGAGACTCCACAGTTATGTTGAATTTCCACAGTTAGGGGATGAGTTTCATTTTTACTAGAAACTAGTAAGCCATCAGTAAAATGTTCTATTACCCTGCCTTGTTTTAACGTTTGAACTACACTTGACAGCCTTTTTGGTTCCCAACACAAGCTGAAAACTCTTCATTCCACAACTGGGGCCAACTCATCAGTTTTCTTTAAAATATAAGCTGCATGCTAGAGGCCCTTATCCTTAGCAAACTGATACAGGAACAAGAAACCAAATACCACGTGTTCTCACTTATTAGTGGGAGCTAAATAATGAGAACACATGGACACACAAAGGGGAACAACACATACTGGGGCCTATCAGAGGCTAGAAAGTGGGAGGAGGGAGAAGATCAGGAAAAATAACTAATGGGTATTAGGCTTAATATCTGGTTGGCAAAATAATTGGTACAACAAAACCCCATGACATATGTTAACCTGTAAAACAAACCTGTTTTAAAATAATAATAATGCTCCTGAACTTAAAATAAAAGTTAAATTAAAAAATTATAATAAAATATAAACTGCATGTTGTTAACAATAACATAATACTAATAATAAATGGTTTTCCCCAAACTCTTGTTCATCGAATACCATATGCATGATATTTAGGGCCTTAAACGAAGATTTTTTTTTTTAAGCTTCATACTTAAAAAAAAAAAAAAAGGCAAAATTTCTCGACAACACAAAGAACATGGAAGTGCTCCAGTAATTATTTTGGAGACAAAATTATTCTTCAGGTTCCCGCAGTTCATAGATAAGAACATTTTTAGAAGTTTTATGCAAAGTTCAAGATGACAAAAAATTTAAATTTCAGATGGGTATGTTCACTGTGAAGGTTGGAAGACGAGATTAGAAAGATCTTCTTAAATTAGCCTTTTTTTCCCCCTAGCAGGTTACATGCAAGTTGAAAGTGTTGAATACAATGCTTTCCTAGATAAAATTTAAGACTTCTAAGGTTACAGAAAATAGATTCTATAAAACTAAACCCAAAATGTGTATTATTTCTCCTAAGATACAATTGAACCAAACCATACCTGATGACAAAAATCCAATTTAGCAGTAAAGGTTGCTCTCAGTTATCTTCCTTTCTTCAAGTGAAAGCAAACAGTAAAATGAGGTGAGCAGGTACCAACTGCCTGCATAAACACATGGGCTTACAGTTGGTACCAATTTTTTGCTAGTGAAAGAATGAAAGGGTAAAAGTATCCAGGTTATTGCAAATGCTGTTGATATAGATTTTTGTATGGTTTTAATGGGCCAGAGAAAGAAAATAACTTTTTTCATGATAACAAGATGTTCTCTAAGGAAGACAACATGGTGTAATGGTTATGCGTCAAAGCTCTTGAGTAAGAGTCAGTGGTGACAATCCTCACTCAGGTGAGTTCTATGACTTAGAACAAATTACGTAAACTTTCTGAGCCTCAGCTTCCTTTTTGTTAAAGTAGGGATAATCACAGTGTTGCTCTCTTAAAATGAATTAGGATTTAATGAAATACTGCATGTAACCGTCAGACAAATAGCACTCAATAAATATTAGCTATTAACATCAGTTCAGCCTTTACCAAATATGTATTCTTGGAAGGCTAAGCTTCATTTTGCCTAAACCAGTATTGCTTTCGGACTGGCTCATTTAAGGCCTGGAAAATTACAAAGATGCCATGAACACAATTACAGCAACATATTTCCAGTTTCTAGTTTAGAAAACATGAGGGGTGATGACAGAAAAGAATTCTTTGCTGTTTCAAGACTCCACTTATGGAGAAAATGACACCGTGGTAAGCCCCTGAGTCTGAACTATGCTGGTAAATTCTGTTTTCTATGTAACTTTTCTGTTTGATCTTTCTAATGAACCTAGTTTGTCTAATCAGCAGAATATTCATAGTTCCAAAGCAGTTCTTTTGTTGCTGAAAATAGGCCCCAATCAGAGGTGAGAACAATGAAACATTTATCTTATTAAGATCACAAAAGAGGAGATTTTTGTTACATGCTCTCTCTCTCTCTCTTTCTCTATTCTTTAGTTCAATAACTGATTTATTCTGCGTCCCATTGCTGTCAGAAGTGATGTCCCTGCTCCCAAGCTGCCAGCTCCCTGCTTTGGCCCCTCGATGTGGTTAATGACCACCTGATAGTGAGCAGAGCCTATTCACTGACTGCCTGCTGATCACCATCTCAGACCCGGGGTGTTCTTAACCTGACAGCTGCAGACCGAGAGAGCATCAGACAGGCTGAACAAAGCTGGCTCCTAAGGTCTCTTCTGCCCCTTACCAGCTGTGTGGTCTCGACAAAGTTGTCCCACCTCTCTAAGTCTCGATGTTTCTTCTGTAGCATGGCAATAACTCTGACACTTGCCAAGTTTTCTTGTGATAATTAAAGGAGATAATTATGCAAAAGCCTCTGGCATAAGGTAGGGGGTTCAGTGAATGTTTGTTCATCAAGAAACTGTGGTTCCAAAGCCTCAGCGTTTAAAACAAGAACTTCTTTTTTTTTTTTTTTGTCTTCCTCAAGCAAACCTTTCCTGCTTGTTGTCCTATATTACTGGGGTCAGATTATTTCTCTGAGTTCCATATTCTCCCAGGGTAAGGACAAGATCTCAGAGGTCGCCTTTGGATTCCCCCCGCCCCCCCCACCCCACCCCCATCCCACTAGGAGTCTCCCTCTGTCACCCAGGCTGGAGTACAGTGGCCTCTGCTCACTGCAACCTCCACCTCCCAGGTTCAAGCATTTCCCCTGCCTCAGCCTCCCTAGTAGCTGGGACTACAGACACCCGGCATCACGTCCGGCTAATTTTTTGTATTTTAGTAGAGACGGGGTTTCGCCGTGTTGCCCAGGCTGGTTGCAAACTCCTGAGCTCAGGGATGCCACACACCTCGGCCTCCCAAAGTGCTGGGATTACAGATGTTAGCCACCGTGCCTGGCTTGACCTTCGACTTTTTAAAGTGCTATGAGAGTGCCAAGGTACCACTGCGGACCTGTAGTTTCTGGATTCATCTGGGAAGATGAGAAACATTGAGGGCAGGCAAAAACAGGGGCTTGGACCGCAACATAGGCAGTGTAATTGGAAAACGCTTACTCTTAGAGAAGAAAAGAAGTTTTATAAGAGCGAGATTAGTGCTTCACAATGGAAATACAATTCTAGCAAGATCTGTCATTTTAGATTTTCTAGTAGAAAGTTAAAAAAGTGAAAAGAAACAGCTAAAATTTATTAAAATAGTATATTTAACCCAACATATCCAAAACATGATTTCATCCTTTCCCCAATAAAAACAAAAACAAAAACAAAAAATTAGTGAGATATTTTGCATTCTTTTTTTGGCATTAAGTCTTTAAAAGCCAGTGTGTATTGTATGCTTAACAACACATCTCAATTCAAACTAGCCACATTTCAAGTGCTCAATAACCCCTTATGGCAAGTGGTTGCTGTATTGAACAGCACAAATATAGAGAATACAGAGTGCAATTGTGTTGAAAATTATTATCTTAAATCCATAAACCGTTTACCAAGGCCAATGTACACATCATTTTCCAAAGTTTGCTTCCAGTTAGATAATGGCTTGAAGAGAAAAATTATCTAATAGCACTGATAAACTATTCAGTGAGCAAGGCAGCTAGGTTTAAAGCCACTGATGTTTGATCAGTGCCCTCTGCTGGATTACAGAGTAAAGAAAGAAAAGTTCTGTCACAGTCGACATTAGTCTAGACTCAAGCATCGAACCAAATTTATTTTCTTTTCAGTTAAATATCCACTTAGATGTGTACAGTCAGTTAAAAAGCACTTGGCTGTATCACAAGTGGCATTGTCAAAAAACTTTAGTCCCCTCTCACCGAGGTAAAATATTCTTTTATCTTGAGCTAGTGAGGTAACTAAAAATCAGAGAAAAACAAATGGACACAAAATTATTCCTCATTCAGCAAACCCAGATGGCCATTTCTAATGTAGACATGAGATAGTAGGAAATTTAAATACATACAGAACTTTTAGATCAAAAGATGGCTCGGCTTTTTATGCACAGTTTTCTCTAGAAGGAGTCAAGACTGCGGGCTGCTGTTAATTTAATTTGAAATCTCAAAAGCCATATTTCAAATGACGTCTAAAAAACAATAGTTTCTCAGGTGGAATTTTCTGATACTGCATTTGGTTGTGGGGAAGAGAGACTCTTCAAAGAAAGCTCCCCACAGCTGTGGGCATGATAAGAACAGCTAAGCGTGTACTTTGCCAAGTCTGGGGAAGTTTAGCAATGCTTTCTCAAGAAAGTTTATAATCCTGGGTTATGTGGCTTCAGATAGTGTAAGCAACATTTGGGAAAGTTGTAAATAGAGCAAGTAAAGGAATCTATAACCTTGATATATAGCAAGGTCATATGTGAACTTATTCCCTCTTAGGGACCTCTCCTTCCTGCTATCCCCTCAAATCCTTACCTTCAGCAGAAGTACACCTCTGGCTCTGTCCACTCAAGCTGACTTACTCTCTGACCCAGGCTCCCCATTTTATGTCACAAAAAGTCCTAGAAGTGCTGGAAAAGACAGAACTTTCCTTAGATTTTGAAGAAGAGAAGGGAGATGAGGAGCTAATCAGTTGACAGCAAATAATCTTTAGTGGCTGCTAACAGAGACTGGAAATCTATGTCCATCACATCCATCTCCCTGAAACTTGTATCATTCAGGAAGTGCAAATGTACCACAAATTGACCTTGCAGTTATTCATAATAAAAATGCTCCCTGTTAAACAGAAACTTCAGCCTGGGAAAGGGATTGTTGAGAATGAAAAGAATGGCAAATAGCTTTTCTCTACTCCCACAAAGATCAAATAAAGAAGATCTTACACCAAATACTTTTTTGAAAAATGTAGAAGAATATTTAAAAGCAATGCTTCAGGAGTCAGACAGAGCCCTGTCTGAATCCTGGTTTCACCACTTACTAGCTATTTGATGGGGTCAAGTATTTAACTTTATGAGCCTTGGTTCCCTCATTTATAAAATGGACTGATAGTATGACTCACTTCATAGTGTTGTTACGAGGATTAAATGAACTAATGCTTGTAAAGTGCCTGATGCATGGCAAGCACTTAAGAAAATAATTACTGAGGTTATAAGGGTTTTCAAATCTTTAAAGAAATGTACAAGTATAAATCATCAATTATTGATAAATATGAATCCTGCAGGGTACTTAGTAGATTGCTCAGCAAAGAGTACAGAAAACACTGAACTAAATTCCATACCACTTTGTATTCCCACCACCACTGCCCTAGTTCATATTCTCAGTTCCTTTCACTGCACTTTTAAAATGACCTCTATGTTCTGTATTACTGCATAATATACCGCCCACAAGCTTAGTGGCTTTGGGCAATGATTTTCATTTCCTTATTTCTTCCAAAAAATAAAAAAAAGGGATACATGTGCAGAACGTGAAGGTTTATTACATAGGTATACATGCGCCATGGTGGTTTGCTGCACCTAATGACCTGTCCTCTAAGTTCCCTCCTTTCAACCCCTATCTGCAAGAGACCCTGGTGTGTGCTTTTCCCCTCTCTGCGTCCATGTGTTCTCAATGTTCAACTCCCAGTTATGAGCAAGACCATGGGTGTTTGGTTTCCTGTTCCTGTGGTAGTTTGCTGAGGATGATGGCTTCCAGCTTCATCCATGTCCCTGCAAAGGACATGACCTCATTCCTTTGTACGGCTGCATAGTATTCCAAGGTGTATGTATATATATATATCACATTTTCTTTATCCAGTCTATCATTGATTGACATTTTGGTTCATTCCATGTCTTTGCTATTGTAAACAGTGCTGCAGTAAACATATGTGTGCATGTGTCTTTATAGTAGAATGATTTATATTCCTTTGGATATATACCCAATAATGGGATTGCTGGGTCAAATGGTATTTCTGGTTCTATATCCTTGAATCACCATACTGTCTTCCACAATAGTTGAACTAATTTACATTCCCACCAACAGTGTAAAAGTGTTCCTATTTCTCCACAGCCTTGCCAGCATCTATTGTTTCCTGACTTTTTAATAATTGCCATTCTGACTGGCATGAGATGGTATCTCATTGTGGTTTTGATTTGCATTTCTCTGATGATCAGTGATGTTGAGCTTTTTATCAAATGTTTGTTGGCCATGTAAATGTCTTTTTCTGAGATGTGTCTGTTCATATCCTTTGCCCACTTCTTGATGGGGCTGTTTGTTTGTTTCTTGTAAATATGTTTAAGCTTCTTGTAAATTGTGGATATTAGACCTTTGTCAAATGGGTAGAATGCAAAATTTCCTCCCATTCTGTACATTGCCTGTTCACTCTGATGATAGTTTCTTTTGCTGTGCAAAAGTTCTTTAGTTTAATTGGATCTCATTTGTCAATTTTGGCTCTTGTTGCAAATGCGTCTGGCATTTTTGTCATGAAGTCTTTGCCCATGCCTATGTCCTGAACGGTATTGCCTAGATTTTCTTCTAGGGTTTTTATGGTTTTGGATTTTACATTTAATTCTTTAACCCATCTTGAGTTAATTTTTGTATAAGGTGTAAGTAAGGGGTCCAGTTTCAGTTTTCTGCATATGGCTAGCCACTTTTCACAGCACTATTTAATGAATAGGAGATCCTTTCCCCATTGCTTGTTTTTGTTAGGTTGTAGATGGTTGTAGATGTGTGGTGTTATTTCTGAGGTCTCTGTTCTGCTCCATTGGTCTATACGTCTGTTTTGGTACCAGTACCATGTTGTTTTTGTTACTGTAGCCTTGTAGTATAGTTTGAAGTCAGGTAGTGTGATGCCTCCAGCTTTGTTCTTTTTGTTTAGGATTGTCTTGGCTATATGGGGTCTTCTTTGATTTCATATGAAATTTAAAGTAGATTTTTTCTAATTATGTGAAGAATGTTAATGGTAGTTTGATAGGAAGAACATTGAATCTATAAATTACTTTGGGCTGTGTGACCATTTTCACGATATTGATTCTTCCTATCTATGAGGATGGAATGCTTTTCCATTTGTTTGTGTCCTCTCTTATTTCCTCTAGCAATGGTTTGTAGCTCCCCTTCAAGAGGTCCTTCACATCCCTAGTAAGCTGTATTCCTAAAAATTGTATTCTCTTTGTAGCCATTGTGAATGGGAATTCATTCATGATTTGACTCTCTGCTTTCCTATTGTTGGTGTAAAGGAATGATTGTTATCTTTGCACATTTATTTTGTATAATGAGACTTTGTTGAAATTTATTATCAGTTCAATAAGTTTTTGACCTGAGATGATGGGGTGTTCTAAATATAAAATCACAGATAATGATTTATTATTTCTCATGATCCTGTGGTTTGACTGGGATGTTCTACTACTGGTCTCACCTGGGCATATTTATACAGCAGGTACACTGGGAGCAGGCTTCACTGGAATGTTGGAAGACTTGGGCTTCTTTCTCCTCATTGTATGGGTGTCTCTCTTTTCTTGTGGTGTCTGATCCTCAAGGAAGCTAACCTGGGCTTTATACATGGTAGCTGAACTCCAAAGGGGCACTCCCCAGTGCAACAAGCTTTCTTCAAGCCTCTGCAGGCATTGTCCTTGTTGATGACCTATTGACCAAAGGAAGTCACATGGCTAAGCCCTGAGTCAACAGAAGAGGGGACTACACAGGGAGACTTGATTTAAAGAATAAGCATAATTCAGCATAACACACAGTCACACTTTCTACATGTCCTCCACCAGTCAGTTTTAGCATCTCAGTTGTCCTCAGCCAGGGTTGATTTTGTCCTTACTCCCACCCCAGAGTAGGCACAATGTTTGTAGGTGGTTTTTTTTGTTGTTGTTGTTATTTATTTACTTATTTGTTTATTTATTTATTTTGTTGTTGTTATTATTTACTTGTTTATTTATTTATTTTTTTACAGCTGCATTGCGCAGGCTGGCCAAATTCAAGAATTCCTTCTAACTCAGCTTCCTGAGTAGCTGGGACTATAGACATGTGCCACTTTTTGATTATCACAAGTGAGAAGGGGTTGCTACTTATCATCTAGTAGGTAGAGACAAGGGATGTTGTTAAACATCCTATAGGACGAATCCCTACAACAGAGGATTCTCTAGCCCAAAACATCAATAGTGTATAGTTTGAGAGAGTCTGTTCTAAATGTAAGGTTCTGAAATATTTCTAGGAATGAAACTGGATAATCCCTCAACTCAGAGAGTGATTTCCAGTGGGAGAAGATAGACAGGTAAAGAACAAAGGCAATGAAGTGATAGATACTCTAAAATATGAGGAAGGACCTCATGGGCTGAGGCAAAATGAAGGAATAATCTGTTCTACTTGAAGAGAGAAGGCTCAAGTATATAGAGAAGGATAAAGGTAGGAAATCCAGACATAGAGAATAGCAGAAGTCAAAGCAGGGAGGCTTGGAATAAATCGGCATATTCAAGAACTGACCATGCCTTTAACATGGCTGAAGGACATGCCATGGGCTGAGAGTGAGAGAGAACATGGAGGTGGAAGCAATGGACAAATTACTAACAGCTTATTTGGCTGAGAGCAATGATTCTCACTCATAGCTGCACATCCAAAACACCTAAAAAAAATTTAAGAGATACCAGTCCTGAGCCTCATGCCAGACCATTTAACTCAGACTCTCTGGGCATTGGAGTTCTGACAACTATATAGTTTAAAAGCTCTTTAGGTTCCACACTGAAAGGCAGGGATGGGCCTATTATAGGTTGAGTTAACAGAATACAAGTATTAATTTAAAATTGATGGGATAAAATGCAATGGGTGGTGAGAGAAAGAGAGAAATTTAGGAAGACCTCTGATTTCCTGGCTTGCCTGTTGGATGGGATGATAAGGTCAATTGCTAATTTCAGTTCATGGCATGGGTTGGAGGATTGTCAGTCAGATCTGAATCCGCAGAGTTGAGCTTCTTCTGTTCCTTTGGATATATGGACTTTGAGATTCCTCTGCTCCAAGCTGCTGTGAATGCACACCATCAGACTGTTTCTCAAGAGAGGGATCCAGCTCACTTGCATAGATGTGTGAATCATGGGGATGGATGAGATTGGCCAAGGAAGTGTAGAAACTGAAAAGAAGAGGCCAGGGCCTGGCTCTTGGGTCATGGTGGTATGTAAAGAATACAGGAGGCCAGGTGCGGTGGCTCATGCCTGTAATCCCAGCACTTTGGGAGGCCGAGACGGGCGGATCACAAGGTCAGGAGATCGAGACCATCCTGGCTAACACTGTGACACCCCGTCTCTACTGAAAAATACAAAATACTAGCCGGGCGAGGTGACGGGCGCCTGTAGTCCCAGCTATTTGGGAGGCTGAGGGAGGAGAATGACGTGAACCCAGGAGGCGGAGCTTGCAGTGAGCTGAGATCCAGCCACTGCACTCCAGCCTGGGTGACAGAGCAAAACTCCGTCTCAAAGGAAAAAAAAAAAAAAAGAAAGAAAAAGAATAGACAGGAGAGGAGAGGTCAACAAAGACCACTGTTAAGGAAGGTTCAGAGAGATACCAGCCTTCCCCATTCCAAGTCATTTCACATGCTACTGCCAGAATGACAATTTTCAATAATGAAAATGTGAGTTTCTCATTCTGTTGTTTAAATTATTCAGTGACTCCTTGCTGTTCTTTGACTGAAAGTCAAAATAAGGCATGTTATTATTACTTTCTTTGTTTCATCCTTCACCATGACACAACATTCAACCTACCCTCTAGCGTTACCAAACCACTTTAAACTCTCTGACCCTAATATGTTGTTTCATGCCTCTGGCCTCTGAACATTTCTTATTTTTAAAATTTCATCTCACCTTCTTTCTTTCTTCCTCGTTCTCTTGCTAAGCTCCCGTGATCCATTCAAAACTCATTTCAAATATCCTCTCCGCTCTGCTCCAATAGAAAGCTTTTTAAGAAATTTGCAGAGATCTTTGTGCAACATGGCATTTCTCAGGAAAAGGCAGTAGAATCAGTGGTTAAAAGCAGAGACTCCAGAGCCAGATCTGCTTGGGTTCAGCACAGGCTCCCCTACTGCACAGTGAGCTCCTTTTGAGAAAAGAACCTGCCATTTTGTTGCTAATATCACCAATAGGTTAATATTTTCTTGCTTAAATTAAAAACGAGTTTTTCATAATTTAAAAGAAATCCTTTGTTCTATTAATTTTTGAATTATTTTCCTATTTTAATGATCTTTTTACAACAATTTTAAGTGGACTATTTTATATAAATATTTGTAAGTACAGGCTGGGCGCAGTGGCTCACGCTGTAATCCCAGCACTTTGGAGGCCGAGGTGGTTGGATCACGAGGTCAGGAGATCCAGACCATCCTGGTTAACACGGTGAAACTCCGTGTGTACTAAATATACAAAAAAAAAATTAGCGGGGCAAGGTGGCGGGCGCCCGTAGTCCCAGCTAATCAAGGCAGGTTACTGGTGTGAACCTGCAGGGGCGGGCGGAGCTTGCAGTGAGCCGAGATCGCACCACTGCACTCCAGCCTGGGTGACAGGGCGAGACTCTGTTTCAAAAAAAGAAAAATTATAAGCACAGATATAAATACTTCACTCAAATTATGTTTCACTTTATAATGAACATTCAATTAACATAGGGCTTTTAAGTAATTTTATTTTAGTTGTGAACAAAAATAATTAAAAAATATTTTAATTGTGAAAATGTTTTCTTCTAAACATTGGGAAACAAATGGATAATTTGTTAAGGAAAATTATTTCCCTGCCTTTGGATCTATTCACTCACAGAAAGTCCTGTATCTGGTACAACAGATGACTTCTTCTTCAATGTAATCAGGACCACAGTAGGTCAGTTAATAAAAATACAGATTGAAATAAGATTCATACAGCACGTCTGCTGGGAACAAAAGTATTTGTGAGTACCCTAGTGGATGCATGAGTCAGCATGTTTTTATTAGAAAAAACGGTATGTGGCTAGCCATAAGTAGAAAGCTGAACCTGAATCCTTTCCTTACTCCTTATACGAAGATTAATTCAAGATGGATTAGAGACTTAAATGTTAGATCTAATACCATAAAAACCCTAGGAGAAAACCTAGGTAATACCATTCAAGACATAGGCATGGGCAAGGACTTCATGTCTAAAACACCAAAAGCAACAGAAACAAAAGCCAAAATTGACAAATGGGATCTAACTAAAGAGCTTCTGCACAGCAAAAGAAACTACCATCAGAGTGAACAGGCAACCTACAGAATGGGAGAAAATTTTTGCAATCTACTTATCTGACAAAGGGCTAATATCTAGAACCTACCAAGAACTCAAACAAATTTACAAGAAAAAAACAAACGACCCCATCAAAAAGTGGGCAAAGGATATGAACAGACGCTTCTCAAAAGAAGACATCCATACAGCCAACAGACACATGAAAAAATGCTCATCATCACTGGCCATCAGAGAAATGCAAATCAAAACCACAATGAGATACCATCTCACACTAGTTAGAATGGCAAACATTAAAAGTCAGAAAACAATAGGTGCTGGAGAGGATGTGGAGAAATAGGAACACTTTTACACTGTTGGTGGGATTGTAGACTAGTTCAACCATTATGGAAAACAGTATGGCGATTCCTCAAGGATCTAGAACTAGAAGTACCATATGACCCAGTCATCCCATTACTGGGTATATAGCCAAAGGATTATAAATCTTGCTGCTATAAAGACACATGCACATGTATGTTCATTGTGCCACTATTCACAATAGCAAAGACTTGGAATCAACCCAAATTCCATCTGTGACAGACTGGATTAAGAAAATGTGGCACATATACACCACGGAATACTATGCAGCCATAAAAAAGGATGAGTTTGTGTCCTTTGTAGGGACATGGATGCAGCTGGAAATCATCATTCTCAGCAAACTATCACAAGAACAGAAAACCAAACACCGCATGTTCTCACTCATAGGTGGGAAATGAACAATGAGATCACTTGGACTTGGGAAAGGGAACATTACACACAGGGGCCTATTATGGGGAGCGGGGACGGGGGAGGGATGGCATTGGGAGTTATACCTGATGTAAATGACGAGTTGATAGGTGCTGACGAGTTAATGGGTGCAGCACACCAACATGGCACAAGTATGCATATGTAACAAACCTGCACATTGTGCACCTGTACCCTAGAACTTAAAGTATAATAATAATAAAAAAAGAAAGAAAGAAAGAAAAAACGGTGTGGGTTACTCTGCCAAGTTAGTTGAGGGTAGAGGCTAAGGCAGTATCTCCAGTTACTTACACTTTTATATCTAGTTTTTAAGAGATACTGGAATTTGGATTCAGAGTGGCCTGGGTTAAAATCCTGGTTCTGCCACATCTTGACTATATCCATTAATTCATGCATTTATTCATACAACAAATTATCTATTGAACTCCAACTATCACCCAGCCCATTTTATTTGGACATGTTTCCCTCTTACATAATTAACCACTGGAAGTTAGTGACATACCTATAATCAAATTTTTCTTATACTATTTACTGGTATGTGACATTGGGTAAGTCATTTAATCTTTTGTTCCCAGTTTCCCGGTCTATAAAATGGGGATATAATATTATCTACCACATAAGATTGTGGTTAAAATGAAATAATTTAATAGGTGAAAATTCATCAGGAGTTCAGCAAACTTTTTTGTAAGAGGTCAGATAATAATTCTTGCCAGTTTTGTAGGTCATATGGTGGTCTCTGTGGCAACTATTTAATTGTGCTGCTATAGCACAAAAGTTGCCATAGATTGTATAGAAATGAATGGGCATGATTGTCTTCCAATAAAACTTTATTTATAACAAGAAGCAGCAGCCAGTCCACAGGCTGTAGTTTGCCAACACTAAAAGAACAACTCCAGATGATACAAAATTTTATCTATCCTTATTATCATCATTATTTATCATCACTATTTATCATTTGACATCTGTGGAAGAAGCATTTTCTGATCAGTGCATCTTCACCGTTTGGTCACATTGGTACTTGCTTCTCCAATTATTTGGGGGCACTACATACCTGAGAGCACTTTTAAATAAATTGTCTGCTTAAGGTTTTTTGGACCACCCTAGCAGTGTGAATTAAAGTCAAAAATTCACGTTAGTAAGAGCGCTTAAGGTCCAGATTTTTAAGGGAGTTATTTTTTTCTTTCTTCTATCATGTGCCAATATAGAAACATGACTGTTTCTTACTGCCTTTCTGCATGGTGGTATCATTACTCATTTTTCTTGACATTGAGAATTTAGTTCTTTCATGTCCCACTTTTGTGGAGATTTCCTATTAGATCCCCATCTTGTGGCACAGCTTTCTTTTTTTACAGTACTAAGAATAATAGTGCATGTTATAGTTAATGGGTTCCTAAATTTGATGAAATATCTTATTAAGGGATCATGAAATATTAGTTACTTCTACATATTGAGAAATAAAAATAAAATCCTAAGCCCACTGACTGACTGAATGGACCCCTTCTGAGCCAAAGGGACCAAAGGGAAAACTGAGCTCCCAGCCATGATGGGATAAGAAGTCAGATGTGCCTCAGTCCTCCCCTCCCTTATTAACCTTCAACCAGAATTCTTTCCTGAGGAGTAAGCAGAAACAAGCTCTGGAAAACAAGAAACAGCTGATTCATTCCGTTATTTCTCTTAATCAGTCATCTGAGGCCACCACTGGACTCCCCCTCCAGCTTTGCAGTTTTGACATGACAGCTCACTAGTTTTACAATGCACTCCTTCCTAAAAAAACTACCACCACCTCTGGATTGCTTTTGAACAACTCATGGAGGATGTGCAGTAAAGGTTTTCATGTCCTCTGCTTCACCTTTTGACATCAGAGGGCCAAAACCTCCACCCTCATCATGCTAGCATGGCCATTTTTTTTTCTATGCAATTCCTGAAGAGGCATGAAGCTCGTTTGCTCATGGGCACAGTTTCTCCTTTCATAAATACTCATGACTCCTCCTTTAGTTTATAGGATAGGTATACTTAGTCAACTGCTCGGCATAAACTGTTCCTTTTGCCCCTGCCTCAAAGTGCTTCAGCTTGGCTTTTTCCAGTGGCTATGTTTTCCAGCTTGTGTAGTGGCCAGCCTAGAGGCTACAACCCTTTATGTTCTCCATTCCAAGTTTATGAACTTCATGATTCTTCCACTGGCATATAATACATTCTGCAGATGACACTGTGGGTTGCCCTCCCAGATCACCTTTATTCAGTAACACCTCTATCTATCCTCCCACTGCTCCAAGTGACTTCTCAGGGATGCTGAAGAAGTTACTCCTCACCCCCTTCCCTAGATGTTGCCTATAGCCAGTGAATGAAAGATTGGATTGATGGAGGTTACAAGCTGAATTGTGTTCACCCAAAATTCGTACATTGAAGCCCTAACCCCAAGTACCTCAAAATGTGACCATGTTTGGAGATAGCACCTTTAAACAGGTGCTTAAATCAAGATGAGGTTGTTACAGAGGCCCAGATCCAACTTGTCTTGTGTCCTTCTAACAAGAGGAAACTTGCACACAAAACGAGCCATAAAGAGCATGCAGATACAGAGGAAAGATCAAGTGAAGGAACAGCAAGCAGGTGGCCACCTGCAAGCCAAGGAGAGAGGTCTGATAAAGGTTCTTTTCTTTATGGCCCTCAGAAAAAACAACTCCACTAGCATGTTGATCTTGGATGTCCAGCCTCCAGAACTACGAGGCAGTAAATTTTCGTTACTGAAGCCATCCAGTCTAGTATTTTGTTAAGACATCATGTATTAGTCTGTTCTTCCACTGCTATAAAGAAATACCAGGCTGGGCGCGGTGGCTCACTCCTGTAATCCCAACACTTTGGGAGACCGAGATGGGCAGATCACGAGGTCAGCAGTTAGAGATCAGCCTGGCTAACACAGTAAAACCCCGTCTCTACTAAAAATACAAAAAAATTAGCTGGGCATGGTGGTGGGCTCCTGTAATCCCAGCTACTCAGGAGGCTGAAGCAGAAGAATCTCTTGAACCCAGGAGGCGGAGGTTGCAGTGAGCCGAGATCACTCCAGCCCAGGCAATAGTGCAAGACTCTGTCTCAAAGAAAATACGAAAGAAAGAAAGAGAGAAAGAGAGAAAGAGAGAAAGGAAGAAGAAAGAAAGAAAGAAAGAAAGAAAGAAAGAAGAAAGAAGAAAGAAAGAAAGAAAGAAAGAAGAAAAAAGGAAGGAAGAGGAAGGAAGAAAGAAGAAGGAAGAAAGAAAGACAAAAAGAGAAAGAAGAAGACAAAAGAAATATAACAAAGAAAGAAAGAAAGAAGAAATAAAAAGCAAAGAAATAAAAGGAAAGAGAAGGAAGAAGAAGGAAAGACGTCCCTTTCCCTCCTCCTGCTTCATTCGCCTCTTCTGTCTTTTCCTTCCGCCCCTCCTTCCTTCCTTTCCGTCCTCTTGCTTCCTGAGCTCACCTAAGACTGAGTAATTTATAAAGAAAAATGTTTAACTGGCTCACAGTTCTGCAGAATATATAAGAAACATAGCAGCATCAGCTTCGGGGGAGACCTCAGGAAACTTACCATCATGGCAGAAGACAAAGGGGAAGCAGGCATGTCTTAAATGACTGGAGCAGGAGCAAGGAGGGAGGCGGTGCTACACACTTTTAAACAACCGGATCTCATAAGAACTCTGTCACAAGAACAGCACTAGGGGGCTGGTGCTAAATCACTAATGAGAAAGAGCCCCTATAAGCCAATCACCTTTTGCTACGTCCCACTTCCAGGATGGAGGATTACATTTCAACACAAGATTTAGGTGGGGAGACAGACCCAACCCATATCATTCTATCCCTAGTCCCTCCCAAATCTCATCCTTCTCACATTTCAAAATACAATCATGCCTTTCCAACAGTCCCCTAAAGTCTTAACTCATTCCAGTATTAACTCAAAAGTCCACAGTCCAAAGTTTTATCTGAGACAAGGCTAGTCCCTTCTGCCTATCAGCTTGTAAAATAAAAAAAACAAGCAAGGTACTTCAAGATACAATGGGGGTACAACCGTTGGGTAATTACTCCTATTTCAAAATGGAGAAATTAACCAAAAGAAAGGGCTACAGGCCCTGTGCAAACCTGAAACCCAGCAGGGCAGTCATTAAATCTTAAAGTTCCAAAATATTCTCCTCTGATTCTACATCTCACATTCAGGGCACACTGGTACAAAGAGTGGGATCGCAATGCCTTGGGCAGCTCCACCATTGTGGTTTTGCAGGATACAACCCCTTTGGCTGCTTTTACAAGCTTGCATTGATTGCCTGTGGCTTTTCCAGGTGCACAGTGCAAGCTGTTGTTGAATCCACCATTCTAGAGCCTGGAGGATGGTGATCCTCTTCTCACAGCTTAACTAGACAGTACTCCAGTGGGGACTCCGTATGGGGGCTCCAACCCTACATTTCTGCTTTGTACTGCCCTATTAAAGGTTCTCCATGAAGGTTCCACCCCTGTAGCAGGCTTCCACTTGGACATTCAGGTTTTTCCATATATTCTCTGAAATCTAGGCAGAGGCTCCTGAGCCTGAACTCTTATAATCTGTGCACCTATGGGCTTAACACCATAAGAAGCTGCCAAGGCTTATGGCTTGTACCTACTAAAGCAGTAGCTCAAGTTATACTTGGACCCCCTTGAGCCATGCCTGGAGCTGGAGCAGTTGGGAGGTAGGGGGCAGTGTCCCATTGCTGCACAGGGTGGCAGGGCCCTGGGCCTCACCCAGAAAACCGTTTTTCCCTCCTAGACCTCTGGGCCTATGATTGGAGGAGCTGCCACAAAGGTCTCTGAAATGCCTTTGAAGTCTTTTCCCCATGTCTTGGATATTAGCACTTGGCTCCTTTTTACCTATGCAAATTTCTGCTGCCTGCTTGAGTTTCTCCCCTGAAAAGGGACTTTTCTTTTCAATCACATGGCCAGGCTGCAAAACGCAGCCAACCTCTTTGCTAATGCATAACAAAATTGACCTTTGCTTCAGTTCCCAATAAGTTACTCATTTCCATCCTATACTTCATCAACTTGGACTTCATTGTCCATATTACTATCAGCATTTTGGTCACAATCATTCAACAAGCTTCTAGGAAGTTCCAACATTTTCTTTACCATTCTCTTGTCTTCCGAGCCCTCCACACTCTTCCAACCTCTGCTGGTTTCTCAATTCCAAAGCTGCTTCCACATTTTCATGTATCCTTATAGCAGTACCCTGCTTCTTGATACCAATATTCTGTATTAGTTTGTTCTCACATTTTTCTAAAGAAATACCTGAGATTGGGTAATTTATAAAGAAAAGAGGTTTAATTGACTCACCGTTCTGTAGGCTGTATAGGAAGCTTGGCAACATCAGCCTCTTGGGAGGCCTCAGGAAACTTACAATCATGACAGAAGATGAAGGAGAAGCAAGCATGTCTTACGTGACCAGAAATGGAGAAAGGAGCCAGGGGAGGTGCTGCACATTTTAAAATAACCAGATCTCATGACAACTCTATCATGAGAATGGCACTTGCAGAATGGTGATAAACCATTAATAGGAAATGCCCCCCTTGATCCAATCACCTCCTACCAGGACCCAACCCCAGCATTGGGGATTACATATCAACATGAGATTTGGGCAGCACACAGATCCAAACCATATCACAACTCCATCAAACTAATACATTGGGCATATAAATATTGACCCCTTTGCCTCAAAGTGGACCAATTCCTGCTGGTCTTTCCTCAATCCTTATCTCTTCAGCACACTTGCTGATACATGTACATTCAAATCCCTATCTCAGTTTCTGCATCTAGAAAACCAGACTGAAAATAATGTCTAAACTTCAAAAATGTTTATTGTTTCAGAGACCTATCGGTTTGAAAGGTAAATGCTGACAATGTAAATCAGATTGGATTGTAATGGCTACTATTGTCAATATAAAACTGAAAGTGCCCAGGAAATGAATAATCTATTTCTGAATAATAGCATTCTCTAACATCTGTGCTGATATTCTCAGCACACCAGCACCTTGCAGTGATACTAAAGTATCACACGTGTATATACCACTGGGATAGAAGACACATTCAAACCTAGTATTTGAGTTGGCAATATGACTCAGGAAAAACCTGGCATTCTTAAGCACATGCGGGGAGCAGATTTTTAAATACCCACATCAATCTAATTACAAAAAAGCAGGGAAAAATATTAATATCCTAGGCATATGCAGGAATTTCAATTATCTTTTGCAATATGTTGTGATTTTGCATGTTGCAAAACATTGTTATTTTTATTCGTTGGATCGTGATGCATCTTGAGAAGCTTTAATTTCTGTGGACTTTTAAAAAGTTTTTCCTTTACTAGAATGCCTTTACAGAAATAGCTACATAGGGCACGTGTGTGTGTGTGTGTGTGTGTGTGCGCATGTGTGTGTGTGTGTGAAAGAGGGAAAGAGATGGAAAGAAGGAAAAGGAGAAGGGGGACGGGGGAGAGAATTTAGTAGACAGGTATATACATACACCCACACACATTCACACACACACACACACACATACATAAACATGTTTGTGAAAAATTTTCGGCTGACCCAAGTGGCTCACACCTATAATTCCAGCACTTGGGAAGCTGAGGCAAGAAAATAACTTGAGGCCAGGACTTCAAGTCCAACCTGGGCAGCACAATGAGACCCTGTCTCTAAAAAAATTAGATATTCATTGATGTATTTTTGTTGTTGTTGTTATGTATGAGGTGCTGTAGCTTGCAATAAAATGGTATGGTATTAGAAGAGAGCAGGGCATGACTTCTTAGGATCACTCAACCAGGAAATAAATTCTAGTTCCATCTCCATGATATGATTGAAACGGAAACTTAAAGCAAATCTCAAGTAAGTCAATGAATTTGTAAATAATTGCCCCAGTTCTCTACTTCCTCTGAGACTTAACAGATGTGTAACTAAGGCAAATGAACCACTGTAACTCTGTAATGTAAATTTCAAAGAAACAGAAAGACCTATGACCCTATATGATTATTATACTCTCCTTTCTTTTTCTTTCTTATTCTCATGGACTAGTCTATATCTACTTTTTATTCTCCTCTTAAGTTGATCTCCATAATAACAAAAACCCACATGCAAAACAATTGCAAAGTAATAAAGCAGTCCTTTGTCAATAATAATTCTATTGTTTCTTTCCTATACTGCCCCCTCCTGCCTGCTGCACACAAGCACACACTCACTCATTGCTTACCACTTAGCTCTGAACTGAAAAATGTGTTTGAAAATGCTTAAGGGGATGAATTCCTCATTCTCCATGATGTGATTATTACACATTGCATGCTTGCAATAAAACATCTTACGTACCCCATAAGTATATAAAACTTCTATATGTCCACAAAACTTTTTTAAATATTAAAAAATAAGCTTGATATAAATCTGATTCTTAAAACAATGGCTCCTAAACTTGGCTCCTTGTTATAATCAATTGGGGAAATTTTTTAAAGTTCGCATTCCCAAACCTCAGCCCTGGGAGCTCTAATTCCAAAAGTATGGGAAAATTTTCGTAATGTATAATAGGTAAATAATAGAAAACTTTAATCAGGGATATGGCTTGGCTCTGTGTCCCCACCCAAATTTCATGTTGAATTGTAATTCCCAATGTTGGGGGAGGGACCTGTTGAGAGGTGATTGGATAATGGGGGCGGATTTTTCCCTTGCTATTCTCATGATAGTGAGTGAATTCTCAAGAGATGTGGTTGTTTAAAAGTGTGCAACACTTCCCCCTTCACTCTCTTCCTCCTGCCCCAGCCATGTAAAACACTCCTGTTTCCCCTTCACCTTCTACCATGATTGTAAGTTTCCTGAGGCCTCCCCAGCCATGCTTACTGTACAGCATGTGGAACTGTGAGCCAGTTAAACCTCTTTTCTCCATAAATTACCCAGTCTCAGATATGTCTTTATAGCAGTGAAGAATGTACTAATACCATCAGTCTTGTTCTATTCCACATAGACCAGGGATGCAAAATATTTTGCATATATATGTACTACAACTTCTCCTTGCTAAACTCATGACAGACATCATTAATTGATCATGATAATCTTCCCCAATGACTTCACATAATCTCACAATCCTCATTACAGCATTATTGGTGTCTACTAGAAACTGAAGTTGGCCTTAAATAAATAAATGAATGAATAAGTAAGTAAATAAATAAATAAATAAATAAATAAATAAATAAAACTTATTTGCATTTAGACTGGGTTAATTCAATTGCTGTAAGGATAGTCAAACTTTATGAAGTGGTAACATACCATACCATGGATATTCCATCAGTGATTTGTAGATTTATTTTTTTCTTACTATTATATGATACTTAAAATATGAAGAACTCCTTTTTTCCTTTAAAAAGTCCCATTTTATGTGTTGTCCAGGAGATACTGCATAGACTTTACCTTTGATAGACAAATGTCTCATTAAATTTCATCTAAATTTTTATCTTCATTAAAAGAAGTAAAGGGAGAATTATTACAACACACAAACTTCCCTCCTTATTTTTTCCTCGTTCTGAGACTACATTAAACCATTGATGTTAAGATTGTAATTTACAAAGCTTGAGGGAAAAAGATTTCGCTTTTACAAACTTAGTTTGGGAATGTTATACTCTCAAGAATGGAATAAGATTTTGATTAAGAGCTTGTTCACACAGACCATATAGAATGTGGAGTGAGGGCAAATGTGATGATGGAAATACAGAGCCAGCAAGGTTATTGCACTACAAATTACATTTTTAAAAATTGGGTGGTGGAATATTAATAATCAGAGGGAGGTCTGATATTAAAATCTAATTGAAATTGAATTCAGACAGAAAACTTCAGCTCCTACACTTCTAACATGGGCTCCTAAAGGCAACATAGTTTTAAGAGGCCAGACGTCTTCATGATGGCTTTTCTTTGATATTTCCCTTCACAGATAATTGAATCAAAATACTTTTGTCACAAAGTAAGCATCTGAACCACGGATCCAGGGAAAGCCATTATAAGAAAGAAATAGGTGAGCATATGAAGAATATATTACATATTTCTTTAGGATTTTTGTGGTTTAGCATGGGTCTTAGTGTTTATTTATGGCCTAATAGAGTAAGATAAGATTTCTCCAGTGGGGGAAAAAAGGAGGCTTCAGTCCCTGCATCTCAGTGTGGGAGTGGTTATTGGGCAGGAAATGGAAATAGTGAAAATAGATTTGAGGTTATATTAAACAATGTGAGCTTATTAAAATTGTGTGATTGCCTATTTTGTTTTATTTTATTTTTTGTCAGACTTGGCCCTGGCCATAGCTTAATTTCCATAGTTTGGAAAATGCCACATGGCTAATAAAATATCCAAAGCTTATGCAAACCAGATTGGTTTTGTCTTAGTTTACATTACCCTGTAGCCAAGGAGCCATTGATATATTGAGGATATATTGATAACTGCAAATTTGAGGGTTTTGGCCTGAGCTTATATTTGGGCATTTGCCGTAGCTTCAATTTCAGTTTGCCTTTATAGATGTTGCCTGAAATAATGGGTATATAAGAAGTAAATCTGTTGCTACTAATACCTTGCATGTATTCTTCTTATGCATAAATTCATATTTTGAAAATAAAAGAATCACATCCACTAAATATTTTTTCACGAAGTACATGTGTTATTATTTGCCGCTTTTTGACAAAATACCCAAACCCAGTCTTCAGGCAGCACTTACACAACATGCCTAGTATCTATTTAAAAATTACAAAAAAATCAGCCAAGTTGTCATTTTTTTTCTGTCAACCAGTTTTAACTGATAATTTTCATAATTATAGAACTCAGTCTTTCTGTTGTTGGAGGAGTATGCAAATAGTAGGATCTCCCACTTGGTCTCCCTAAATGCACTCCTATGGAAATGACGTGCACAAATATTTGGGGAGAGGGTTGTCCCGTTAAAACTCAAATCCAAATGTTATATCAGCTAGAAAGAAAACAGTAATATAGAATGTCTTCCTCAAAATGAGATCAACTCTTTATCTGAGACATGGACTCTGCTCTTTGAACACAGGGTGAAATGAGCCTCTGACCTGTCTAATGATAAAATCTCTTCCTTTGATTTTTAACATCAAGCTAGCCTTAAAAGAGGCTTTTATATTTAATGTGTTATGGAAATTTATTCATGTAGAAACATGTTTGGTATTAGTGTGGTGCCAGCTTACTTCCAGAAGTGATGAATTGAAGTTAAAATTGAATATACTAAAGAAGGTAATAGCATAGTACTTGAAAGTTTGGGGGTTTCAAGCATGGTTCTAGTATTTATTTGTAGAGGAAATTGAGGTCTAGAAACCTCACATTCAACATCTGTAAGCTGATGATAGCAACAATACCTATCTCCAGGAATAATGATCAAAATATTTAACAAGGCCGGGCGCGGTGGCTCAAGCCTGTAATCCCAGCACTTTGGGAGGCCGAGACGGGCGGATCACGAGGTCAGGAGATCGAGACCATCCTGGCTAACACGGTGAAACCCCGTCTCTACTAAAAACTACAAAAACCTAGCCGGGCGAGGTAACGGCGCCTGTAGTCCCAGCTATCCGGGAGGCTGAGGCAGGAGAATGGCGTGAACCCGGGAGGCGGAGCTTGCAGTGAGCTGAGATCCGGCCACAGCACTCCAGCCCGGGTGACAGAGCGAGACTCCGTCTCAAAAAAAAAAAAAAAAAAAAAATTTAACAAATGATTGGGCATGAGCATAGAAAAATCAGGAACAACATTCATTTGATCAGAATAAATGCCAGTCAACAGTTGTACCACTGAGGATCAACTGAGTATCAGCCATTTTATCTCCTCAGGTTGTTGGCACATATAATGAGACCATAGTCTTATTTGCTATAGTCTGTATTTGCTCACCACCCTCTAAGTTGGCTCCCAATCATTTGTACGTTGTACTAATTTTGTTCTGTGGGACCAATAAAATACAGCAGAAAAAGGCCCAGCATGTTGGCTCACACCTATAATCCCAGCACTTTGGGAGACTGAGGTGGATGGATCACAAGGTCAGGAGTTCGAGACCAGCCTGGCCAATATGGTGAAACACCGTCTCTACTAAAAATACAAAAAAATAGCCGGGCGTGGTGGCACGCGCCTCTAGTACCAGCTACTCAGGAGGCTGAGGCAGGATAATCGCTTGAACCCGGGAGGCGGAGGTTGCAGTGAGCCGAGATTGTGACACTGCACTCCAGCCTGGGTGACAGAGTGAGACTCCATCTCAAAAAAAAAAAAAAAAAAAAAAAAAAAAAAAAAAAAAAAAAAAGAATTACAGCAGGAAAAAATGATACTTCATTTCTGAGGTGCAGTTACAAAAGTCCCTTCACCTTCCACTGTGATTGGTATTTTTCTTCTTCTCTTCAGCCACTCTTTCTGGTAGCAGCCATGTAATAAGCAGCTATGTGGAGATGCCAGTGTGGTGAGGAACTGAAGCCTCCTTTCAGGAGCCCTGTGAATGAGCTTAAAGGAAGAGCCCACAGCTGCGGGAAAGTTCAAATGACTGACGTCGGGCTGACAGCTTGATTGCCATCTCATGGGATGTCCCAATGCAGAACCATCAAGGAAAGTGGCTCCTGGATTTCTGACCCTAAGAATTTATGTGAGATAATAAATATTTGTTCTTTTAGGCTTCTAAGTTTAGAGATAATTTGTTATGCAGCAAAAGGTCACTAATTTACTACATAATTAGCATTATTATATAAAAGAGAAGTGAGAAAAACAAAACATTTTAGGGCAGAAAGGCATGTTGTCCTCTTGATGCTGAAATCTGAATGAAAGAGAGATCTTAAACAGGAACATTATCTTGATGGAAGTGATGTTAAAAAAGACCATGGTGTTCAGTTGCATAGATTGTGCTGCTCACAACGGTGCCCGACCCAGGATGTGAAAAGAAGGTGAAAATCAAACCCATGCTCTGGTCTCCAAGCTGTGTGACCTGACTCAGAGTTGCATCTACCCAGAAGCAGAAGTGCCTTTTTCTAACACACAAATGTTTAATCCTCTTGCCAGGTTGTGTACCCATGGGGTTTTGTCTGCCTGGAGACGGCAATTTTTTTTTTTTTTTTTTTAATTAGTAAACACAAAGACACCATATGGGCTAGCAATGGTTTCAAAGTTGGTGGGGGCAGGAGAATTGAAATATTTTTGAAGGAGGAAGTTCTAGCTTCGAATCCTGCCCACTTCATTTATTTTATGTGTATCTCCTGATACGTTTTATAACTTCAGTTTTCTCACTAGTAAAATGAGAAATGAGAACAAAAATATCTGTATAATTGGATTATGGCAAGAACCATATGAGATAATTTTTGAAAAGCACCAAGCTCAGTTGGCTAGTACACCATAGATGATCAATACATGCAGCTTTTCTATCTCCTTTGCATCTGCTTGAGTTTAGGCAGAATAAAAAGGCTGTTTATGGAAGAAACTACAAGCTTGCCAAATGAGTCAAAACTCATAATGTTTCCTATTATAGCAATCACTAGGAGTGGAACCTAAAGAAAAAGCACAGCAGAAACTCCTGAACTATTTACCTGTCAGCATCCTGGAAATGGGACAAATTGATTATATAGGTAGATAGATAGGTTAATAGATAGGTCGATAGACAGATAGATAATAGATGATAGGCCGGGCGCGGTGGCTCAAGCCTGTAATCCCAGCACTTTGGGAGGCCGAGATGGGCGGATCACGAGGTCAGGAGATCGAGACCATCCTGGCTAACACGGTGAAACCCCGTTTCTATAAAAAAATACAAAAACTAGCCGGGCGAGGTGGCAGGCGCCTGTGGTCCCAGCCACTCGGGAGGCTGAGGCAGGAGAATGGCATAAACCTGGGAGGTGGAGCTTGCAGTAACCTGAGGTCCAGCCACTGCACTCCAGCCTGGGCGACAGAGCAAGACTCCGTCTCAAAAAAAAAAAAAAAAAAAAAGGATTGTGGAGATAATAGATGATAAAAAAAATACATATAAAGTTTGTATTGAATATATATTAAATATGTATCTATGAGGTACTAACCTACATTACTATATTCACCCTCAAAGCAGCTGTGTTGCTGTCATACAGGTGTTTCAGCGCCTGCAGAACGAACCTCATAATGTCCTTCTTGGAAATATTAGCACCAGCTAATTAGTATCCCTCGTCACAAGTCTATGTCCAGACCTTGGCAGGTTCCTCCTGTGAGCTGAGACACTAGGCCAGCTTAGCAGAGTCCTGCCTCAGAACTTAGTGTGTTCGTTCTACAGGGCTCCTCTTCCAAGCTTCGAAGTTCTAAAAATTCAGCCTGTTCCCTCTGTTTCCCCAGCCCTACGAGTGTCTGTTGTTTCTCAAGTGTGTCATCTGTCTATGATGCCTTAGTTTGTCTATGATACCCTTTTGCCTTTTCGATTGTCAAGTTAACAACATCACACGTAGTTTACAATTTTTCATATGACATTCTCTGTTAATAAAACTGTGTGTGATTTCTGTCTTTTGCTTGGTGCCTGACTGATCTAATGACCTAAGCGGCAGCTCTAACATCACAAGGGGCAGTGGGGGGAAAGTATCAGATATTTCAAGCCAGAATATTTATAGTTGTGTTAAACGTGTTTTTGTAAAATGGGAGTATTATGTAGATGGTTCTTCTGTATTATAATTTATTGTGACTCTTTTTCAAGAGTCTGCTTTAAAATAGTTAGACAAACATACGCACCATTACTTGAGGTTTAAATTTTTCGGTGACTTATTCCTGCATCTCTTCATTTATTTCTGCTGCAATATCTTTACCAATTCTACCACTTTCAGTTTAACATAGGGAAAACCTCCTACAGGCCACAAGGAAAGTAGAAAAAGAGGTATTATCTTTAACTTATATTCCTCTAGCCAAAATACTGAATTTTTCTTTTTATTTTCCAAGGGAATTCCATTCCATCCTCTGAGAAGTACATAGCCCCATTCTATTTCACTTGTACTGACAAATAGAATATATACTAACTCATGCCATCTTATTTCCTTCTGTAGGTTCAATAAGTACCTAAAGGGCTTCATCTGAGAAGAGATGTACAGTAGAGAAAGAGAAGAAAAAAATTTATTGGAATATTTTTTAAAAACTATTTTTGCATGAGGCCACTGTTTGAATAGAGCATTCAAGTTTGAGGTTAATGATACTTTGACTGTCAATATGGAAAAGTCAGATGATATAGTGTTGACAATGTTTTGTTAACACATCTGAAAGTGCATTGAACATTGCATGTTCTTTGTACATATCTGATAATTAACCAATAAGAAAAAAATGAATTTCTCTGGCAAGAAGCATCAACTTGTAGGAGTTTTGATTAGGAGTTAGTACAGTAGGCAGGAAACAAGTTTTAAAATTGGTATCATGATGCTCAAAGACATAAACAGTGATATGTTAAAATATTCTTTTAACAGAAAGAGGCTTTCTTCCAATGAAAACTTATGTGATATCAAAATATTTGTATTAAAAATAAAGATGGTGCTGTAGTAGATATTTAGGCTGGTTCCTGAAACCTTGCTAAGTGGCACCCTCCTCCTTTACCTTCACTGCTATTATTTACTCTCAATCCTGTATTAGGCAGAGGAGTCCCAGTGAAAAAATATGGCATACTCATATTTGGTAGTTTGAGTATAATTTAATACAGAGATTGTTTACAAAAGTAAACTACCCAAAGGTAGTACAGTACTCTGTGGCTAATAAGTCAGAAACCATCAGATAAATTGCCTTATTTGTAATATTGCTCCTCCCACACGCTCTTTTCAGTTTCATTTGGTATTCTCCCATTGAAAGGTGATGTCTCTATTTCATTCCTTTGAATCTGTGAGCATTTGTGATTACAGTAGAAAATGATGCAAAATGATCCATGGCTGTATCATAAAAGTGATGCAGTGCATATGCCTGGTTTTGTTTTGGAAGATTGTTGTTGGAACCTAGACACTGCACTGCGAGGAAGTCCAAGCAGCCAAAGAGAAGTTCATGTGAAGAAGAACCTTGGCCTCTGGCCCTCAGTCCAAGTTGAACTCCAAGCCAACAGTCAGCACTAACTTGCCAGGATGTGAGGGAATCTTCCTGGAAATAGATACTGTATCCTCAAGTTAATCCACACCTGCTGATGTGATGAAAAGCAAAAATAAACCTTCCTGACTGTCCGGAGCCGTGAGGCCCAGAATTAGCCGACCTCTGTTGCTTGATCTCCCCAAAGCGGAGACAAGATGGCACATTTCCGGGTTCTTCATTACAAACCTTTCCCGCGCGCGTGCTAGCTTTTCCCGCGCGCGCCTAAACTGTTCCCGCGCGCGCAAGCCTTTCCCGCGCGCGCGCAAACTTTTTCCCACCCAGGAAGATATGCAGCCTACGGCGCAGGCGCGATCCCGCGCCCGGGAAAATTACAAACCCACGGCGCATGCGCAATTGTAATTTGAGTAAACGCAGCCTTCTGTCACCGCCCTGGCCCAACCTCTTCCTCTGCCAGCCTATATAAGGCGTTGCACCGCCACCATTAAACGAGACTTGATCAGGCTATTTGTCTTGTCTCCATTTCTCGTGTTTTCTTGTCTCCTCCATTCCCACTCCCCATTCCAGGGCCCGTTCGACTGTCCTGCAGGTCGGGACACCTGACCAAGCAAAAATTGCCAATTCTGTGGCAAATAAGTAACTGTAGTTCTAAGTGACTAAGCTTTTGGGATAGTTTACTTTGCAGCAATAATAACTAAAATAAGAAGTTACTACCCTAGGCCTGAAGGAGAGAGGGGAGGGTTGGTTACTAAAACTCAGCAGGAGAAAGAGTTGTGTGCTATTAATAACTCCCTTTCCCAAGAAAGGAAACTGGGTGAATAAATACCCTAATCTCACTCTCCCTTTCTGATGGGCTCCTGTTGATTCCCTCATTGGCTGAACCCAATCGAGGGCCAGAGGGTAAGAAAGCCCATAGATACAATTCTATCAAGTTAGCCTCACAAGGCACAGAGCAGAATTTTAAAAGGTGATTATAGATCTGGAGGGCAAAAAAGGAAGATATCCAATCCAAATTCCTTACACTAATGCAAAAGACTCTGAAAAAGTTTAAAACCCAACAACCTAGATAGAGCAAACCCAAGGAATAGATACTCTGCTGGAATTCAACTGCTATTTAAAATTCCACTGTAGATTATCCCACTTTTGTAAGACTACATACATGGATATATGAATCTGTAGACATATAGATGGATCCACAGATAGATATAAACATTAATATGGATTAATATTCCACAATGTCAACATGTTGTTTGTTATTTTTTAAATTTTCTTTCTTTTGCTTTAACTATTTTGTTTTTTACAACAAGCACATGTTATTTTTGTCATTTTCAAAGTTATTAAACAAACAAAGAACAAGCCTCAGTAGAATCAATAGATTCTTTTAAGTCTATGACTTTCTTCTTGGTTTAATATGCAAACCATCCTGGGAGAGTGAAAGTGGGTTAAAATTTGGTCAATCGGTCCTTTAATGGGTAATGTAAATATATTTTAAAGACTTTGTTACAGGCAAGCGTTGAAGGGAGTACAAAAAAGTTTCTGTGGAAAATGGAAGAGGAAGTAAAGGTGAGTAGATACAAAAAAATCACTGAGACAGGGACTAAAAGAGGTAAGATACTGAGTCTACAGAAGATCTTTAAATTTTCCAGTTTGACTGATAGCAGGACATTAAAGAACAGCATCATTGAGTAACAACAGGTGAGCATGCAGCCTGATATGTGTAGAGTTTGTTTGCCCTCATCTAACTCAATGCTTCTCTCAGCTGCTTGTCTGCCTGGTTCTCCAAGGTCCTTTGATGTTAAAAAAAAATCCAAAACCTCAAGATCTAACAAAAACCAATTGTGCCAATATATTGAACTCAAGGCCTATACTTAAGAATCCTGTCTCTGAGAAACAGTAACCCTAATCTAAAATACTAACCTTCATTATTAGGTTACAGTTTAGCTCAATGCAGGTTGAATGGCCTCGAGTGTGTTTGGGCTTCCAGCACACTAATTCTTTTATTGCACCGAGGCTTTTTAAGAGATAGAACTCATAGAACTCTGAGCTATATTTTGGATTGTTTGGAAGAATCCTATTAAACATTTCCTCCAAAGCTGTAATCCAGGCTTTCAAGAGTCAGCATGACATATAAATGAATTATTCATGCAAGACTCTGCAAGATGGGCAACTTTCCTGCCAAGAGATGCACAGCAAGGGGGTGTTATAAAACTGAAATTGGTATGTGTAGACGGGAACGGATGGGGACGATTTCAAAAGATGATCTCTTTGCTGGGAGGAAAATTCCTCTAGACCTTTAAACCTTGCTTTCACAGCAGAGAGCTTCCTACATCCTCTGATTCTTTCCTGCCTCTCCTTGTTGTCATTCAGAAGCCCAAGATGCTAAAACACAGTTCTCTCCTGAGTTGGTTTAATTAGAATAAGAAAGGAGTTATGAAATAGACCAATCAGTTCTGAAAGGACACATTCACATTTCATTGTAGGACTATGGTTACTTCATTCTGTGCAGATGAAAGGGATTTGAATGGCAAAGTTATTCCAGTGGCGGGGAAGACTCTATCTTAAGCAAACAAGCGGGCAACACATGGCCACATGCATTCCTTACAGCGCACAGACATGAAACTTAACTTCAGCGCTGACATATGGCAGCAGTACAATGACAATTGCCAGTCCGATGATTAAAGCCTTTGAGTTTTCCTCACATTTGCAGGATTTAGTACTTTGGTGCAGCACCGTGGATCTGGAAATGAATAAAGCTTATGTCACTGATGGTACATCCCACTGAGCAGCAGTAAGTAAGCTCACAACAGAGATAAAAGAAGCCATACCCAAGTAAGCAGTCATAAGGATAAATACAAACTACAGATACTACTTATCTGGTCAGGTCGTACAATTTCTGGGCGAACAAATCATTCAGCACTGAATAGTCCTGATAATGACACTATGAATAATGCAGACCGTCAGCAGTGCAAGGGAGGCCATCATTAATGCAAAGCTACTCCATGACTCTGAAAATGTTCTTTTTATTCTAATTTATATCTTAGAGAATGTCAAATACACACCATTCACAATTAGGCTGAAGAGCTTAACAGCCGTTTATTCTAATTCAGCCTCAATTAGGGATTATGGTGCAACCCAATCTTCCCTTTTAGTAAAACACAAAGTGATAGTCTGCAGGTTATTATCCCAATTCTGACAATCTAAGAACTAGCAGCTGGAAAGTAATGAAAAATACATGTGAGTTTGAGGTCCCCGCTCTTTCCAAAATGCTCTTAAAGATTGTGTACATAATCTTCAGAGAGATATAAAAATGTTCTGCTACAATGAGCCACAGAATATGTAAATACCTCTTTGGACTCTAAAAATTCTCACACCCAAATCCTGTAACTGCGGCAGGATGCAGACTGCAAATGGACAATGGGAGGTGAAATGTTCTGGGCGATGATTTCACTTTCTAGATATGAAACCAGAATTATTTATTTGTGACTATGGGGTCACTGATTTAGTGTATGCTGTTATTGAATTTCTCTCTGGGTGTTGTTTTTGGTTCTAAATTACTGAGACAATTTTTTTTTTCAAAGAGAAACATCACTGGGAATAATTAATGGCTGGGGTGTTCTTTTCAGGAAGAAGAATAATATTTTCATTCCACAAACCTAGGTTCATGGGGATGTTTGGAAAAGACTCAAAGCTTACTTCCATGCTTCTAAATTTAATTCCTGATCTCCCAGGCTAGTGAAATAAGTATGATTATGAAAGATAAAGAAGCACAAACCCCCTTATTCTAGATTCGATACTCTGCTTTTGAGTGGCCTTTTGAGCATATGTGATCCATAATGTGTGTGTCTGTATATGTACAGGGTTTCACACTATCACCCAGGCTGGAGTGCAGTGGTGCAATCGTAGCTAACTGCAGCCTCAAACTCCTGGGCTCAAGCATTGCTCCAACCTCAGCTTTCCGAGTAGCTGGGACTACCAGACTACTGAAGGGTACCACCATGCTCAGTTAATTTTTAATTTTTTTTTATTTTTGTAGAAATGGAGTCTTACTTTGTTGCCCAGGCTGGTCTCAAACTCCTGCTCTCAAGCAATCCTCCCACCTCCGCCTTCCAAACTGCTGGGATTATAGGCATGAGTCACTGTGCCCATTTTTAACATTTATAAAATGTTATAAACAATAAAAATTTGATAATAAGGGCTTGACCACTTCCTAATTTCAAACACACAAACTTTTCTCTAGAATCACTAAGATAATTAGTTATGTAAGCAGAAAAACAATGTATTCTTCAATTTAACTCAGTGAGTAGATATGACTATCCAGAGGTGACCTCCACATATTCTAAGGTAGGTTATAAGTATCAGATATTAAAAATTTAGGTCAGATGACTTCTGATTGTCATTGGTGTAATATTAGATAATATGAGAAATAAGTAAAAACCACAATTAGAGGCAGACACTTACAAATTATGCTGTAAACCAAGCTTTCTCCTTAAGCTCTAAAAATTTTATTTTTCAAATCTTTATAAATTTGGCATAATCACTTATGAGACATTTGGCCCCTGATGTCTCAGGTAACTCATATTGTAAATACATGTCCAAAGTACATCAAGAAAGAAGATGCTGTCATTCGCTCTTTTTATATTTTGGTAAACTAACTCTCATATTTGATCATGAAGTATTCATCTTTAATAACCTTAGAATTAAATATAGCCACAATTTTAGCACTTAAATAATCTGAGTTTTTGCATAGGTTATGTCCATGCAAATATAACGCATTAGATTCAAAATAAATACGAGGCTGCTCCAGCCAGCTCATTAATGTCTAACATATTTTTCATTGCACATAAAAGCAGGATTTCCAATGAATATAGTCTTTGTGTTTTTAATTTGTTTTAGGCAAAATAATCTATATATAAGAAAAGTTGGTTAAAGAGACTCCAGAAAAATATTCATGCATCACAAACTCTGAAAATGAATGTTATCTTGTCACTTTTATAGAGTTCCGCAACACAGATGAAAAGTTTCTATAAGAACAGTTACTGCTTGAAATAAGAATGGGTATCAAACCCATTCACATGCTATCTGTCATTATAACACTTAGCCAATATACAAAATTGCTGAACATATTTACTTGAATATCTGAATTCTTCAGAGCAAGTGTCAATAAATACCTAGATGGATTTTTTGTCTTCGACTTATTTTTAACACTATAAAATAATGGATAATATTGTATCATTTCCTTTATGCTCATTCCCATAGTTGCTGTTGTTATTAATAACAAAGTTAACTTGGGTTCTCCTCGTGCCTAGAAGACTTCCACTGGTAACTCTGGGTCTTATGTTCATTCTTTTAGGCAATCAGTGTCCCGTTTGGTAAACAGAGCCACTAAGTGATAAATGTCTGTATGATGATGTCTTCCAAAATGATTTATTTTAAAGAAGAGAGTAGCCAGATGGTTGTGAAAATTAAGCCCCATTTTTTTTTAAATGTACATACCTTACACTGTTTTTCATTCATTCAAAGTGTATTTAATGCCTAAGATTATCTAAATATTGGTTTGGATGTAAGAGATACAAAATTGTATAACATATTGCAGTGGTTCCAAGAGTTCACAGTCTAGTTGTAAGGTCAGACAAGTGCAAAGTAAAAATTAGAAAGGATAGGCATCTTTGTTACATGGTAAGAGGTTCTGAGATATCTTTCCAAAAATGCGTTTCTTGCATTCAATCTTGAAAAGAAAGACAGAGTCAAATCAAAAGTGAGAGCTGTAGTAGTCAAGCCAAAGAAAAGGCCTTTCCAGAGGAAATGGGACACAGAAGTGTACCATGATCGAGGAAATTTCCATCTTGACAAAACCCTGATTGGTGACCAAGGTTCATCTTTGGCCAGACAGTAGTACACAAAGAGCTAAGCGTACCTTCTGAAACTTGAAAGGCCAATTTTTGAACGTAGTCCTTCTTATCTAGCAAGTCGTAAACCTGAGGATGTTTTGGTTAACCCCAGAGTCTCGCTGTGTCGCCCAGACTGGAGTGCAGTGGCACAATCTCGGCTCACTGCAATGTCTTATAGTTACAGTTTTATAATATAGACTCAAAGAAAACTTAGTTAAATTAATACCAGAGAGATAAACACTATGAGTAAAGTAATTACAAATAAAAACAGCAATATTGTATATTTATAACATAGCCAATATAAACTTTATCCATGAATAGATTAAATCCTCACAGTACTCTTTTGATATAAGTACTATCATTGCTAATTTACAAATGAGAAAATCAAGTCCAGAAATTTAATTCAAGTATGTAAGACTTCAGAAGAATGTATTTCTGACCCTCTAAGGGTGATATCAGAGAGGGACAGCTAAGCCTTCCCAAAGGACTTTTGCAATTAATAGAGAGAGAATAGAATTTTTCATAGGCTTTACTTATTGCAGTAATTTTAATTCTTATTATTTCAAATGATGGCTATTCAATAATTTCTAACTGTTAGAATCTGCATTAGAATTACCAGCACTTCTTTCTAGGATTGTGATTTTGCCATCTGGAATTCAATATGCTTATTTTGGATTTGAATAACCTCAAAGATACCAGAATTCACAAAGTAAGCTCGGAAACATGCATTGTATTTCTAGTACATTTCCATCATTTCTTCCAAAGCATGACTTTAAGTAATACCATCCAAAACTGGTGCAGACTCACACACCATTGCACTGGCTATGAAAATAAAATAATTGCTCATACCACTCAGTTGTAGTGGACTTAAAAAATACCTGAAATTTTTCTAGGCTCTGTTTTATTTTGTCTGTGTATATTATGTGCTTGGTTCTCTAATCTAGGAAGGTTATAACATTAAAAATAAAACAACCTCATAGAGAAAGTTGAATTATTGAGCCATAATTTTGAATTGAGTTTTTGGTGAACACACAAGCCATTTGAGCTTTGCACTGATGTTTTCTATTGTCTTCAGTGTCTCTCTAAGGAATTACAGCATCTCATAATTCAGACTTGTTCATTCCAATGTGAACAGCACAGAAAGCAAACATCTTTTTATACTTAAAATATGTGGTTGCATATTAAAAAATGTTGGAGATGATGTTTGTTCTTGTATCTGGGTAAAAATAGGAATGGTTATTAAATGAATCTTACTTATTCTAAAATAGTTATTGTGTGACAACTATGCATACAACACAACTAAATAGAATGGGAGCAGAAAGCTTGTGCAACACAGGGACAGTACAGTTGGAAAGTAAGTACAATTGGCCAGGTGTGGTGGTTCACGCCTATAATTCCAGCAGTCTGGCAGGCTGAGGCAGTGAGGTCACTTGAGGTCAGGAATTCGAGACCAGCCTGGCCAACATGGTGCAACTCCATCTCTACTAAAAGTAAAAAAGCTATCCAGGTGTGGTGGTGCACACCTGTAGTTTCAGCTACTCGGGAGACTGAGGCTGGAGAATTGCTTGAACCCAGGAGGGAGACATTGCAGTGAACCGAGATTGTGCCTCTGCACTCCAGTCTGAGTGACAGAGCAAGACTCCATTTCAAAGAAAAAAGAGAAGAGAAGAGAAGAGAAGAGAAGAGAAGAGAAGAGAAGAGAAGAGAAGAGAACAATTTTCCCTTGCTGTCCCTGAGGGACTGGTTCCAGGACCCTGCCATACCAAAATCCACAGGTGCTCAAGTCCCTTATATAAAATAGCCTACTAGTTGCATATAACCTACAAATATCCTCTTGTATACTTTAAAGCATCTCTAGAATACTTATAATACCCAATACAAGGTAAATGTTGTAAAAACGGTGGTTGTACTGTATTGTTTAAAAAATAATGAAAAGAGAAAAATGTTTATACATATTAAGCACAATTGCAGCTATAATTTTTTAAAAATATTTTCAATCTGTGATTGGTTAAATGTGCAGATGTGGAATCCACAAATATGGAGGATCAACTGTATATATATTTGCTCATATGTCACTATTTTTTAAAAGAATAACAATAGTTGTAAAATAGCCTATAGACAAAATTATAAACATTTAATACAAATGAAATGATTGTTGAGATGATAAAAACTAGTACAGAAGTCAAAGTAAGACAGTAATGTGGGTACTAACGGGATGGAGTTTTGGAACAATCAGCCTTGATCCAGGATTGTTTTTGTATTGAAGATCTTTTGAGGACCAGCAGAAATCTACTTGTGCTAGTGTAAGTTAATGATGAAAATTTCTCCAAGGATACAGGAGGAATCTCATGATCCAAGGGCAGAAATGCAGATGGTATCACATAGCATCAGACTAGGAACCAGAATGCCCATGGAAAACACTCTTTCCCCATCCTATATCTCTTGCTCTGCACTACATGGGCTCTCTTTCCTGCTTCCTACTTCCTGCTAAACACAGGCAACTTCATGCAGCAGCCTAGGAGATGGACTCTTGAGTCATCCCAGCTGAGTCTAAAGCTCAGCCTCATCCCTTACTTGCTATGTTGCCCTGGGTAAGCTATTTAATCATTATTGCTTCATCTTTCTCATTCCTTAATGAGGGTCATCATAAAGGCATCTGCTTCACATGGTTACTGTGAACATGAAATGAATACGTGCTATTAATCTTTATTCTCTGGGATTTTCCACACCAGGACTTCTCTGGAACACAAGTGTTGAGATATTATGCAAAAATGTGTTGGTATATAAGCAAGTTAAGTATAATACACTGTGGGTTAACTAAGTATCTCAACTGTAAATCTACTTGGAACCTAATTTGGGACCAAGGTGGGGTTAGAAAGGCACTTGCCTTAGAAGCAATATTTAAATAGGCACCCCCAAACTCCATAATCAAGATAAATACTTTCATGCCATATGTATATATAGAGAGAGATTTAGATTTAGATTTAGATTTAGATTTAGATTTAGATTTAGATTTAGATTTAGATTTAGATTTAGATCAAATGGGTAAACTGTGTCCTGTAGGCTGGCTTCCTACTTTTATAAACTTTTGTTGGAACCAGGGCCAGATTAGGATGAAGATAGGGAGGAAGGGCTGTGAAGTATTGAATCTTGTCTTCGTTTAAAATTTTAATGTTATATTCATCATGGATTTTTTAAAAATTAAATTTGATTTTAATTAATAGTCCATTACATGTTTTATCTTGATTACTGAACTTTTTTCCAAAGTGAAAGCAAAGGGATTTTAACAAAATAAAACTTGGCCAATTAAGGATTTTAAACCTAGTAACTTACACCCTGAAATATATCCATAATTACTTTGGTCGCCAGGGCAGAGCCAGTCACAATTGGATGGCCCACATATGGTGCAGATGGTCCTATTCTAAATTGGAACTTATTTCCAACCTCCTTTCATGCAGAGTGCAAAGCTTGAGCCTGATTTATCATGTAAGTGAAAAGGGTGAAGCTGATTCTAACTAGATTAGGATGAAATGACTCTGAAGCCAATTTTTATGGTCAGAACCTCAAATCAGTAAGGCTGACTAATTCAGTGGAGTCTGTAGAAACATCCAGGCAAAATGTAAGCAATTGAACAGAATTTCGAACAGGCACCCTCTATCCATCCCATTTTCCATTAGGATGTTCCCCTTTCTTCATCTGAACCACAATAGAACTTTTACTACCATCTTTTAAGACTTATCATAGTTTGTCTTATTTCATAACTATTCATTGGAAGACCTGTGTTCGAGCCCTGACTCTGCCTTTGGTAGCTATGTCTCCTTGAACAAGTCTCTAGCTTTGATTTCTCAAATACAAAACATTACAATTGTATCCAAACATTTCATTATGCTATGCTGGTAACTGGATGTAGTTGTTAGTTTTGGAAAGAAAAAAAAATGGACGTCAAAGTGTTATATTAAACTCTTAAGCTAGCTGTAGATAATAGAAAATTTGAATCTCAACCTTTCTGAATGATCCCTCATATCAGAAATTATATTATTCAATACCAATTATAATACTATTACTAAAAGCTGACACTCACTCGCATTTTGTGGGCTGGTACTACTCAATTATTCCCTCCAATAACTGAGGAAGGTGACTATTATTATGTCAGTTTTAGAGTTGTGAAAACTATGCCAGATTGAAGAGGAAAGTAAAGAGAATTTAGTTAACAACTTCGTTGAAATGGTTTACTTTGATATTGTTTTGTTAACATAAGATTTCCTATAGTTATAACAAACTCCAAGTCACAAGTCTCCCACCCTGTAGCTAAGCCTTCTTGGGGCTCATAAATAGCATAGAGAAGCCTGAATCAAGTCTGTTTGTCTCACAAAAAATATAAGAGGTTTTATGTCCCAAATGTCATGCACTAGGAATCTCCCTAAATATACAGAGTACATACTTTGCCTACATTTCCTCTCATGGTTCTCCCTATGCTCCCAGAACAATCCCTATCCCATGAAAACACTGAGATTATTTTTCTTCTCCTGAGCCAATTGTTCACTCTTTAGGTTATAAAAATAGCAGGTATCTCAAACCCTCCAGACTTTCAAGATACCACATGATATGGTGTTAGCCTTGAAAAGTCCGGAATTAACCCATTTAATCAATCCTAAATTAATATAGATTTTTAAAATGTACAGTATTTAAAGAAGAAAAATTTCCAGTCTCTAACTACCAAACTCACTTGGAGAAGATAGATGAGGCAAGAATGCAAGATGTGAGAGAATGTTTTCCATAATAAAAGACCATAATAAGGAGAGATATGGGAATCTAGAAAGACCCTTTGGTATTAAATGTAATTCTACATCATGCTGGCTCCTGGCTAAAAGAGGTAAAAAAAAGAGAAGATTGATTTAGAAAATACTCTCCCCTCTGTGAAGGCTTTCCCAATTCTGCCTCACAATTAGACAAGAACCACAGAAGACACGGATTAAAGCAATGGTTTCTAAACAGAATCATAAATCTAAATCATGTGGAAGACTTTATAATATACTTATTTGAGCCACATCCCATATGTGTGTTCAGTGCGTGAAGTGAGGGTCTAGAGTGATAGAGCTACGTTTAGATTTTTATATGGGCGACCAGGCAGATGCATCTGTGTCTGCACGTGTGTGCATGTACATGCAGGTATAGAAAGAAAGTGTGTGTAGGGAATGAGAGTATAGGCTGTGGAGCCGGATTGCCAGTGCAAGTTGTGCATCCCACCTTAATCCCTTCAGGTGTCAGTTTTCCTCCTCTGCAACGAGGAAATGATTATACTAGAATTTACTTCACAGGATTGTGATGAAGATTAAATCACTTAATAGTTTAGAAGACTGTCTCACACATAGGAAGCACTATGTAAGTGTTTATTACAATTCTGATAACAATAATGTAACAACAATAATAATTAATAAGGTTGAATATGTATGCACATATGAGTGTTTGGATGTGCCCAATATTGTGATATAAGCATAAATCACTTTAGGCTATTCAGGAAAACAGAAATGGCTTCCTGAAGCAGGTCACAGAATTTCAGGCTGCCACGCCATCGCCAGAGCCACAGTGAAGCTGTCCCTTTGGAGCAGAGACCATGTGAAAAAAAGCTATTCAGGGGCAGCAGGAACTTAAGTGATCATGGCTAGATCTATCACAAGAATAAGAGGGAGAGGGTGAGCAGGCACACCAGCTTTCTCCATTCACCCTGTCTTCCATTATAAGGAGTGGACATGAGAACAGTGGGACATTTGCCCAGCACAATATATCGAAGAATTCTTTGCTTGAAAGTGAATCTGTGTATATGGATGTGGAGGGATGAATGTTGCACCCACATACACAGACAGATATGCATCATGCGGAATTTGAAATGGCTCTACGAGCAACTCTGGTTTGGAACACACTGACAACTGCTGGGGGGAAGAAACCTGTACACCTGGCATCTGCCCTGCTTGTGCATGAGTGCATCCAGCTGGTTGGCCCACATTGTAGGCATGGGGCTGTTGTTGGAGGACTGCTTGGTGCTGTTTTCTATTGATGAAACACAGCCATACTCTGCATAATGACATTTCAGTCAATGACAGACTGCATATACAACAGTGGTCCCATAAGATTATAACACCATATTTTGACTGTACCTTTTCTATGTTTAGATATGTTTAGATACACAGAAACTTACCATTGTGTTACAATCGTCTTCGGTATTCAGTAAAGTAACATGCTGCATAGGTTTGTAGTCTAGGGGCCATAGGCTATACCACATAGCCTAGGTGTGTAGCCAGTTATAATACCAACATTTGTGTAAGTACACTCTGATGTTCACACAATGACAAAACCACCTTTCTCAGAATGAATCCCCATTGTTAAGTAACATATGACTGTATAGGTTTCATATTTCATGCTTTTCATTTTTCATCAATTTTTATTCTTGGAGGAGGACAGGGTCTTAGTCTATCACTCAAGTTGGAGTGCAGGGGTGTGAACATGACTCACTAAGCTTTGACCTCCTTGGTTGAAGTAATCCTCCTACCTCAGCCTCCCAAGTAACTAAGAGTACAGGCACATGCCACTACATCCAGCTAATTTTTTAAATTTGATTTAATTTTTATTTTTTTAACCTTATTTTATTTTTTGTAGAGATGGGGCCTCTCTATGTTGTTAAGGCTGGTCTTGAATTCCTGGCCTCATGCAATCCTCCTGCCTCAGTCTCTTAAAGTGCTAGGATTACAGGCTCATCTCCCTGCCAAAGCAGAGATTATTCTTACACTAAGACCTCTAGACCTGTACTAAAGAAAAACTCCAAATAAAGACTTTATTTTTTTGTACTAAAAACTTCCAGAATAATTTCTGTTAGGAATCACAATCAAAGTTATGTAGCAAGGTAAGTAACCCTTAGTGAGTCCTCATTATGGTCTCACTCGGGAGAAGTATATATATATATATATATATATATATATATATATATATATATATACACACACACACACACACACACACACACACACACACATATATTATATATGATACATATTCATATATACGTATTTATATACATATATGGCATTTGTAGTTTGCAAAGAGAAAGTTCAAAATAAACAAGACATAGATGGACTTGGAAACTACTGAACATGTTTTCAAAGGCAGAAACTCCAAGTGCTGTCAGCTAAATGTGTTTTGTGGCCTCACTGACCTTTCCATAAAAATATTGTTAAGGAACTGTGTTACTTGCAAATTATTAAAGAGGGAAGATAGTGTACACTGTAGCAATAACATTTTAAATATCTCTTATAAATAAAACAAAAGTTCACATTTTAATTAGAACAGGTTAATATGAAGTATGTTGCAAAAAAAAACAAAGCAATTTTTTCAATTATTTTCAGTGAAGAAAGGAGGTATAAAAATGTCAGAATTGAATAATCTGTCAGAGAGAAAATATATGAAAACTTAACCTTTTTTTGGCACTGCCTTTACATTGCTTTCACTTCATCCTAAATTGTCTTGACCCATGATATTAGCCTTTCTCATTTCCGTTAAAGTATGTCCACACTTTGTTTTTACTCAATTTTACTGATTTCAGCCTCCAAACAAAGTTCTTCCCATCTCCATCTTCCTTTTGTGACTTACTCATCCATACTTTTATGTCCTTCCTAGTTGGTTTCTCTTATCAATTCGTAAGTTTTCCTTTGTATCATTTTCCTTTAGGCTTCATTTTCCCCCCAAATACTGCATCCATTGGGTAATTTTGGTTTCAAGAAACAATGACTTGCTCAAGGAACCTAAAGAAAAAAGGGAAGTTTTGAAAGGACATACAAATATAGGAACTTAACAGTATCTGGGCAGCCATTCTTATGAAGGGCAGGAAGGCAGGCAGCTCTGAGAATGAGTCATGCCTTTGCCTCTGCCATGAGATACTACATGTCTGCCCTTCAGACATTTACTCATTTTCTCCCCTCTTTTTTCTTCCTCTAATCTTTTTATGGCTTCTTCCATCACCCATTTTTCTCTAAAATGGCAGTCCCAACACCTGCACTTATATGACCTTCCAGCCCTAACACCTGCATTTATATGCCCTTCCAAGTTCATAATTAACTTTGCTCTGGGATCCTCAGTCAAATATTCTGGAGAAAGAGGTCAGATGACAACCACTGTTCCAATTATCTGTGTCATGGAAGCAGGTTGTGCGGACTGCCGCCTACTCAAAAAGGTTATGGACAAGCATGGACAAGAACATGCTGGATCATTTGCCTAGTACACAGGCAAGCTTCCAAATCCCTCTACTCTCTTTGGAACTCCCTTATTACACGAATAAAGCTAGAACGCTTTGGTTCATTGTCATGAACCATCCTTCCAAACCTTCTCACTTTTTCTCAGAAAAGTTTAGTCGCCCAGGCTGGAGTACAGTCTCACTGCAACCTCTGCCACCCAGGCGCAAATCATCCTCCCATCTCAGCCTCCTGAGTAGATGGGACTACAGGTGCCCACCACTAAACCCAGCTGATTTTTTTTCTTTTTTTTTTTTTTTGAAGAGACTGAGTTTCGGCATGTTCCTTAGGCTGGTCTTGAACTAGTGAGCTCAAACGATCCTCCCACATTGGCCTCCAAAAGTGCTGGGATTACAGGTGTAAACCACAGTGCTAGGTCTTAAAGAACTTACTTTAAACATCTCCCCTGAGTGAAATGTTTATTAAAGCCATTCTTACTATATAAATGAAAATATTTATTCAGCACAGACTTTACTGTTTGAATCAAGTGACGATGACTAAAGAAGCACAAACATCTGATGACAGGAAAATAATAAAAGAGAGAAAATACATTGTTTTACAGATATCAAAAGCTTTAAATCACTGAACGCTGACAAATATCCAAATATCCTATCTGACATTTCCAATACTTGATTACATAACACCATGATTACTTTTTACTTGTTTCACATATATAAGCCTTAGTGTACTAATTATTTGAATGAACAAATTCAAAGATGGGTTTTGGCAAAGTCCTCCCTGATAATAAGCAGACTTTGGACATAATAATGGGTAAAAATATTTTAGGCTGCATACTTTGTTTATGTACAATTACTAATCCAAAACTTTAATCTTCCAGAAAGAAGTCAAGATTACAGCGTTTACACATGGAAAAGGCTTTAGGGTTATTGACAACTTAATGCAGAGAAAAAGTGGAGTTTTTTTGTTTTGTCTTGTTTGGCCTTGTTCTTGATACTGGACTAAATTGATTTGTCTAGCCTTCGGGCCCAGCCAAAAAGGTGCTTGAAAGGAAGTTGAGACAGTGTGATTTTAGTAACAGAATAGAAATGTGATAGTTAATAGTGAGTGTCAATTTGATTGGATTGAAGGATACAAAGTATTGATCCTGTTTATGCCTGCCAGGGTGTTGCCAAAGGAGATTAACATTTGAGTCAGTGGACTGGCAAAGGCAGATCCACTCTTAATTTGGATGGGCACAATATAATCAGATGCCAGTGTGGCTAGAATAAAAGCATGCAGAAAAATGTGAAGAGAGAGACTGGCTTAGCCTCCCAGCCTACATCTTTCTCCCTTGCTGGATGCTTCCTGCCCTGGAACATTGGACTCCAAGTTCTTCAGTTTTGGAACTCAGACTGACTCTCCTCACTCCTCAGCCTGCAGGTGGGTTATCAACTCATCATGCGACCTGAACTGCCTATCATGAACCGGGTGCTTTCTGACCCATCTAGCCATAAAGTGGGTTATGCACAGCAGCATTCCATTATCAAATGGAAGTGCTATATACGTGATCAGATTTTAGCAGGTCCTGAAGGCACAAGTAAGTTACATTAGGAAGTGGCCAAAACACCCATTGTCTGCACTCCTGCCACCCTGCCTTCTCTCCCCAGCCTGCACTGGTGGCCTCATGGGGAGTTTCCTATGATCAGTTGACAGAAGAAGAGAAGACTAGGGCCTGGTCCACAAATGGTTCTGCATGATGTGCAGACACCACCCGAAAGTGGACAACTGCAGCATTATAGCCCCTTTCTAGGATATCCCTGAAGGACAATGGTGGAGGGTAACCTTCCCAGTGGGCAGAACTTCAAGCAGTGCACCTGGTTGTGCACTTTGGATGGAAGGAGAAATGACCAGATGGATGATTATATACCAATTCATGGGATGTAGCCAGTGGTTTCACTGGATGGTCAGGGACTTGGAAGAAGCATGATTGGAAAATTGGTGACAAAGAAATTTGGGGAAGAGGTATGTGGATGGACCTCTCTGAGTAGTCAAAAACTGTGAAGATATTTGTATCCCATGTGAATGCTCAGCAATGGGTGACCTTAGCAGAGGAGGATCTTAATAATCAAGTGGATAGGATGACCCGTTCCGTGGACACCACTCAGCCTCTTTCCCCAGCCACCCCTGTGGTCGCCCAGTGGTTCCATGAACAAAGTGGCCATGGTGGCAGAGTAGAGGTTACTCATGGGCTCAGCAACACGGATTTCCACTCACCAAGACTGACCTGGCTACAACCACTGCTGAGTGCCAAATTTGTCAGCAGCAGAGACCAACACTGAGCCCTCGATATGGCACAATTCCTTGGGGTGATCAGCCAGCTACCTGGTGGCAGGTTGATTTTATTGAACTTCTTCCATCATGGAAAGGGCAGAGGTTTGTCCTCACTGGAATAGACACTTCTCCAGATATGGGTTTGCCTATCCTGCATGAAATGCTTCTGCCAAGACTACCATCCATGGACTCATGGAATGCCTCATCCACCGTCATTGTATTCCACACAGCATTCCCTCTGATCAAGGCACTCATTTTATGGCTAAAGAAGTGCAGTAGTGGGCTCATGTTCATGGAATTCACTGTTCTTACCATGTTCCCCATCATCCCGAAGTACCTGGATTGATAGAATGGTGGAATGGCGTTTTGAAGTCACAATTACAACACCAACTAGGTAACAATACTTTGTGGGGATGGGGCAAAGTTTTCCAGAAGGCCATGTATGCTCTGAATCAGTGTCCAATATACGGTACTGTTTCTTCCATAGCCAGGATTCACTGGTACAGGGTTCACTGGTCCAGGAATCAAGGGGTGGAAGTGGAAGTGGCACCACTCACCATCACCCCTGGTGATCCACTAGCAAAATTTTTGCTTCTTGTTCTTGAGACATTACGTTTTTCTGGCCTAGAGGTCTTAGTTCCAGAGGGAGGAACGCTGCCACGAGGAGACACAATAACAATTCCATTAAACTGGAAATTAAGATTGCCAACTGGACATTTTGGACTCATCTTACTTTTACGTCAATAGGCTAAGAAGGGAGTTACAGTGTTGGCTGGGGTGACTGACGCAGACAATCAAGATGGAATCAGTCTACCACTCCACAGAGGAGGTGAGGAAGAGTATGCATTGAATACAGGAGATCCATTAGGGTGTCTCTTAGTATTACCATGCCCTGTGACTAAGATCAATCGGAAACTGCAATAGCCCAATCCAGGCAGGACTACAAATGACCCAGACCTTTCAGGAATGAAGATTCCTGGTCACTCCACCAGAAAAAAAAAAAAAAACACTACCTGCTGAGATGCTTACTGGAGGCAAAAGGAATACAGAATGGGTAGTAGAAGAAGTTAGTCATCAATATCAGCTATGACATGTCCAGCTGCAGAAACGAGGACTGTAATTGTCATGAGTATTTCCTCCTTCTTTTCTTTTCTTTTCTTTTTCTTTTTTTTTTTTTTTTTTGAGGCGGAGTCTCTCTCTGTCACCCGGACTGGAGTGCAGTGGCCGGATCTCAGCTCACTGCAAGCTCCGCCTCCCAGGTTTACGCCATTCTCCTGCCTCAGCCTCCCGAATAGCTGGGACTACAGGTGCCCGCCACCTCGCCCGGCTAGTATTTTGTATTTTTAGTAGAGACGGGGTTTCACCTTGTTAGCCAGGATGGTCTCGATCTCCTGACCTCGTGATCCGCCCGTCTCGGCCTCCCAAAGTGCTGGGATTACAGGCTTGAACCACCGCGCCTGGCCCTTCCTTCTTTTCTTAAAAACATGTTTTTGCATGTGTACACTTCTACTAAGAAAATATTTTCATTTTATATCCTTTCTCCTTTATCATGTGATGTAAGAGTTATTGACTTCACATCAACATTCAAGTATTATTAACTTTATGTAATAGTATTTGGGTTGGAGATTGGTGCATTCCGGTTATACAAAGGATAGTTACGTTAAGCGTTAGTATGACTTTATTATTGTCTTTAAAGATTATATATGATCTCAGGAGATGTGTATGCATTCAAGTTGACAAGGGGTGGACTTGTGATGGTTAATACTGAGTGTCAACTGACTGAAAGATACAAAACATTGTTCCTGGGTGTGTCTGTGAGGGTGTTGCCAAAGGAGATTAACATTTGAGTCAGTGGACTGGGAAAGGCAGACCCACCCTTAATCTGGGTGAGCACAATGTAATCAGCTGCCAGCGCAGCTACAATAAAAGGAGGGATAAAAATGTGAAAAGAGAGACTGGCCTAGCCTCCTATCTTTCTTAGCCTGCATCTTTCTCCCGTGCTGGTGCTGGATGCTTCCTCCCCACTAATATCAGACTCCAAGTTCTTCGGTTTTGGAACTTGGACTAGCTCACCTGCTCCTCAACCTGCAGATGTCCTGTTATGGGACCTTGTGATCAGGAAAGTTAATACTTAATAAAATTCTATGTATATAATATGTATTATATATACATTATATAGTATATGTACTATATATTATATATAATATATACAATATAAAATATTATCTAGTATATGGTATATATAATATATAACATATAATTATAATTTTATATAAACATACGTTACATTATATTATATATTATATACTATATTATATAATATATAAAATATATATTATATTATACATTATATATTATATATCACTATATGTTACATATAGTGATATATAATATATAATATTGGACCTCTTCCAGGATGGAAAAGACAGAGACTTGTCCTCACTGGAATAGACACTTACTCCAGATATGGGTTTGTCTATGCTGCCTGCAATGCTTCTGCCAAGCATATATATATATATTCCATTAGTTCTGTCCCTCTAGAGAACTCTAATACAACACACAAGAAAAAATTATTGCAAAGAAACCTATGGTGAATGAACATTTTGCAGTTTCAATAAAACAAACATCGGAAGTAAAACTGTAGTCCAGTACACTGGAAAGGCAGGTTTCATAAATGGTATTACCTTGACAGGAAACGATCTCTTCCATATTATAAACTAAGCATGGTGTCACATTTCTACTTGAACAAGATAAATAGCATGTGTCAAAGCTAATGTTAGCCACTCCCGCTGACATTTCTTGTCTTTTCTGTTTTTTTGGAGGTACCACACACTTTTATTTATTTATTTATTTGTCTTTTTTCCCCCCAACTTTTAAGTTCAGGAGTACATGTGCCAGATGTGCAGGTTTGTTACATAGGTAAATGTGTGCCATGGTGGTTTGCTGCACAGAACATCCCATCACCTAGGTATTAAGCCCAGCAACCACTGTCTGTTCTTACTGATCCTCCCCCTCCCCGCCATGCACCCTCCCGGAGGCCCCAGTGTGTGTTGCCCCCCTCATGTGTCCATGTGTCCTCATCATTTCGCTCCCACTTGTAAGTGAGAATATGCAGTATTTGGTTTTCTGTTCCTGCATTAGTTTGCTAAGGGTAATGGCCTCCAGCTTTGTCCATGTCCCTGCAAAGGAATGGATTTTGTTTCTTTGTATGGTGCACAATATTCCATGGTGCGTATGTACCACATTTTCTTTATTCAGTCTATGATTGATGGGCATTTAGGTTGATTCCATGTCTTCGGCATTGTGAATAGTGCTGCAATGAACATATGCATGCATGTGTCTTTGTAATAAAATGATTTACATTCCTTTGCATATGTCAGTAAGGAGATTGCTGGGTCAAATAATATTTCTGTCTCTAGGTCTTTGAGGAATCTTCACACTGTCTTCCACAATGGTTTAACTGATTTACACTCCCACCAACTGTGTAAAAGCTTTCCTCTTTCTTCACAACCTCGCCAGTATCTGTTACTTTTTGGCTTTTCAATAATTACCATTCTGACTGGTTCCTATTGATATTTCAATACAAGGTCTGAAGCCAGGCCCAAGATTTGTTGGCAGTCAAATGTGAGAGATATTTGCACAGGTGGTGTAGAGTCTAGAAAGAAACAATACTAAACCATTGAAGCATAATTTTCAACAATTCACCATTTCACAGCATTATGGAGGTCAACAAAAACTGGTAGTACTTGGGAAGATATCTTAAATTTGGAATACAACTCAACATTAGATGGAGACAGTGCCACATAAGCTGGAACTTATGATATTATGTGGGCAGTGGATATGTAGAGAAAGTGATTTCCATATCTCTTTTTTTTTTCTAATTGTTGAAAGACTATTTGTTCATAGCTACGAATGATTTCAGATTTCCTTTGAAACTTAAAAGACTGTGGTTGATCAGGCCACATTAATGGATCAGTGCAAGCAGATATTTAGGAGAATGCCCCTGGGACAGAATGATGAACACTGGACGTGAAATCAGGCTGGAAAATCTGTATTTCAGAGCAAATTTTAAAAGTACACAATGTGAGATGCCAGCTAAGCAGAAATGCCAACAATATCTGCAGCAATCATTCAGGTTTAAAGAGCTCATTCAAATGATGCAAAGTGAACAGGAGCAGTTGGTAGACAGTGAGCACATTTGTTTCACTTTGAGATGTTAATTTAATGACATCATTGACATTAAATTAAATTGTCATGAAACTTTTCCAGGGATTAGGAGATTTACAAATGGGTAAGGCATACTTCTCTCCTGGAAAGAGTTTGCATGCTGTACATTGTAGATGTTTCAATTATCTGTTGTATATCTAGCCACTCTAGAACTCAGTGGTTTTAAATCAAGTGACACTTGCTACCCCACAAGTCCAAAATTTTGCCAGACTTCATAGTAATGGATCATGTCTGCTGCACGTGGATTTGATTTGAGTAATTTATGCAGCTGTATTTAGCTGGAAGCTTGGCCGGGACTGGAACATCCAAGATGGTTCACTCACTCCCAGGTATATCAGCTGGAGCAGCAGGAAAGGCAGTGCTGGCTGTCCTCTCCCTCTTTACTTTTCTTTCTTTCTTTTTTTTCTCTCTCTCCATTTCTCTTTGTGTCTATAATAACTCTATAAGCCTTTTACATGGCAGCTGAATCCCAGCAGGGTACAAACCAAAACCTCCAGTTCCCTTAACACCTTGTCTTGAGAGTTTTAAAACACTACTAAGGGTACATTCTATGGGCCTAAGCAAGTTCTGGGATGAAGGGAATAGGAAATAGACTTCACCGCTTGATGGAATGAGTATCTGTATATTCAGGGATGAGAAGATGTGTTGGTGGCCATTTTTGTAGACAATCTACCATAGCCTATAGATGTATTATGTAACCAAGGATGCATGGTACAAAACATAAGAGAAAAGATAAAAACAACCAAAATAGCTAGTATTTATGTAGCTAATATCTGTTTTTGTTTCTAATGAAAGGTCTGTATCAGTATGTGTCTTACTAAATCCTAGGAAATAAAAAAAAATCAGAACAGTAAATACAGGCTTTGCAGATGAAGTCACGATTATTGTGGAAATAAAAAGATTAAAGATAAGTAGAGAAGGGAGAAGAAGCTAAGTTTATTACAAGCTAAGAGAATAGCAGAAGAGTGGCAAATTACAGGAGTTCAGGAAGAAGCTTGGATGAAAGAGGTATGTATGTATCTGTGTGGGGTGTGTTTAAGGGATGAGGCATAAAGCCAAAAATATATCTTGGAATTGATCCTGGAAGGTGTGGCTGGGAAGAGAGTATGGAAGCAGATGGTAAAATATATTAACTGTTGAGAAGATTCTGGCCCACAGGAATCTGTGATTTGGGCCATGAGGATCACTCCTCAGATTTTCTAATTTTCTTGAGGGTTGAGTGCATGCTAGCATTTTCATCATTGTCTCATCAACACCTAGTTTGATTTAATTTACTAAATTAAATAAGAAATATATCAAAATGTAACTCCATGTCCTTACAGGTATTCGTCAACACCACAGATACCAGTGGCTGTGTGAAAGATACCCCGTCTTTCCCCATCAAAGCCTTTGCCCTCTGTGGCCCACTCATCTTTGGCAGAAGTTCTGATCATAAAGACTGAGACCTGGCGTGCTTTGAACACTCAGTGGTTATTTGCTCATAGACCGAGTCAGCACCCTCTACCACTGGTTGTATCTCTCTTGCCAAATGAGATTACCTGAAGAGTTTATAATTAATCCTGTCATACCAAGGGAGAGACAGGTTGTCTAGATGCCTCATGTCAACATTTGCTAGGGCACAAACTCCATGAACATCGCTTTCATATAGTTATCCTTCAAATTCACAATTTAGAAACATTCCTGCAACACTCTGGGTACCTGGGTGGTTGGACACCATTTGGGAAATCATTTATCCTTTGGAGATGTAAATAATTGGCAGGGCTTGGCTGTAGTGTTCTCATCAGACATTAGAATGTTGCCAGTAATCAAACTTATTGCATGTCAGCTGCTTTCCAACATCATTCTTTTCTATCCTACAGCATGACACTTTCTGGATTGCAGTGAATTAAAGAAACTGCAACACACATGCTTGCTTGAAGGAAGTGTGATGAGGCATTCCTGATTTGGCAGGGACAATTCATGAACACACTTTAGAAATAAGGGATTTTATTGAAAAGCTATGAGGCAACAGTCCATCCTAGTGGATACAGCTTTGCTCTAAAAATAAAAAAATACATTTTATTTCCCTACCGAGATGGCTAACATCACGAGCAATTTTGTAGGTGGCATTTTTAGTCCATGGTTTCTGGTTTTGTCGGAAGGGTTCAAATCATCCTCTCAAAAAAAATCAAAGCTATTATGTGAGATTCTCTTCTAATAATTTAATTTTGTGGCACATAAGCCTCCAGCTTAAATAAATTTATTTTAAAGGAATAAGCTGTGTTTTTAGAATTGAAATATATGATAATACTTGGAAAAGTTGGAGAATATTATCTTGGTATGAAACCAAAGTGTTGCTTTTCTTATTTAGTATTTTTATAAAGCTCTGTGTAGGTTTGGAGAAGAGGAGGAGAGAAGAGAAGAGAAAATTTGAAAGGTGAAGTTTATTAGTGGTTACACTTCATCTTTCTGCATGAATATTCATGTACTCATTTCAAAAATTTGTTGAAATTCTAAGAAGCTTAAATTTAACCACTATGTCTAAAACGATACCCTCAGCTACAAGTTATAGAAAAATCTAATTTGTACATCTTAAATAGTAGAAAATAAATAAAAAATGATAAAGGGGATATCACCACTGACCCCACAGAAATACAAACTACCATCAGAGAATACTATAAACGCCTCTACGCAAATCAACTAGAAAATCTAGAAGAAATGGATAATTTCCTGGACACTTACACTCTCCCAAGGCTAAACCAGGAAGAAGTTGAATCCCTGAATAGACCAATAGCAGGCTCTGAAATTGAGGCAACAATTAATAGCCTACCCACCAAAAAAAGTCCAGGACCAGATGGATTCACAGCTGAATTCTACCAGAGGTACAAGGAGGAGCTGGTACCATTCCTTCTGAAACTATTCCAATCAATAGAAAAAGAGGGAATCCTCCCTAACTCATTTTATGAGGCCAACATCATCCTGATACCAAAGCCTGGCAGAGACACAACAAAAAAGAGAATTTTAGACCAATATCCCTGATGAACATTGATGCAAAAATCCTCAATAAAATACTGGCAAACCGGATTCAGCAGCACATCAAAAAGCTTATCCACCATGATCAAGTGGGCTTCATCCCTGGGATGCAAGGCTGGTTCAACATTCGCAAATCAATAAACGTAATCCAGCATATAAACAGAACCAAAGACAAGAACCACATGATTGTCTCAATAGATGCAGAAAAGGCTTTTGACAAAATTCAACAGCCCTTCATGCTAAAAACGCTCAATAAATTCGGTATTGATGGAACGTACCTCAAAATAATAAGAGCTATTTATGACAAACCCACAGCTAATATCATACTGAATGGGCAAAAACTGGAAAAATTCCCTTTGAAAACTGGCACAAGACAGGGATGCCCTCTCTCACCACTCCTATTCAACATAGTGTTGGAAGTTCTGGCTAAGGCAATCAGGCAAGAGAAAGAAATCAAGGGTATCCAGTTAGGAAAAGAAGAAGTCAAATTGTCCCTGTTTGCAGATGACATGATTGTATATTTAGAAAACCCCATCGTCTCAGCCCAAAATCTCCTTAAGCTGATAAGCAACTTCAGCAAAGTCTCAGGATACAAAATTAATGTGCAAAAATCACAAGCATTCTTATACACCAGCAACAGACAAGCAGAGAGCCAAATCAGGAATGAACTTCCATTCACAATTGCTTCAAAGAGAATAAAATACCTAGGAATCCAGCTTACAAGGGATGTAAAGGACCTCTTCAAGGAGAACTACAAACCACTGCTCAGTGAAATCAAAGAGGACACAAACAAATGGAAGAACATACCATGCTCATGGATAGGAAGAATCAATATCGTGAAAATGGCCATACTCCCCAAGGTTATTTATAGATTCAATGCCATCCCCATCAAGCTACCAATGACTTTCTTCACGGAATTGGAAAAAACTGCTTTAAAGTTCATATGGAACCAAAAAAGAGCCCGCATTGCCAAGACAATCCTAAGTCAAAAGGACAAAGCTGGAGGCGTCACGCTACCTGACTTCAAACTATACTACAAAGCTACAGTAACCAAAACAGCATGGTACTGGTACCAAAACAGAGATATAGACCAATGGAACAGAACAGAGTCCTCAGAAATAATACCGCACATCTACAGCCATCTGATCTTTGACAAACCTGAGAGAAACAAGAAATGGGGAAAGGATTCCCTATTTAATAAATGGTGCTGGGAAAATTGGCTAGCCATAAGTAGAAAGCTGAAACTGGATCCTTTCCTTACCCCTTATACGAAGATTAATTCAAGATGGATTAGAGACTTAAATGTTAGACCTAATACCATAAAAACCCTAGAAGAAAATCTAGGTAGTACCATTCAGGACATAGGCATGGGCAAGGACTTCATGTCTAAAACACCAAAAGCAACGGCAGCAAAAGCCATAATTGACAAATGGGATCTAATTAAACTAAAGAGCTTTTGCACAGCAAAAGAAACTACCATCAGAGTGAACAGGCAACCTACAGAATGGGAGAAAATTTTTGCAACCTACTCATCTGACAAAGGGCTAATATCCAGAATCTACAAAGAACTCAAACAAATATACGAGAAAAAAACAAACAACCCCATCAAAAAGTGGGGAAAGGATATGAACAGACATTTCTCAAAAGAAGATATTCATACAGCCAACAGACACATGAAAAAATGCTCATCATCACTGGCCATCAGAGAAATGCAAATCAAAACCACAATGAGATACCATCTCACACCAGTTAGAATGGCAATCATTAAGAAGTCAGGAAACAACAGGTGTTGGAGAGGATGTGGAGAAATAGGAACACTTTTACACTGTTGGTGGGATTGTAAACTAGTTCAACCATTATGGAAAACAGTATGGCAATTCCTCAAGGATCTAGAACTAGATGTACCATATGACCCAGCCATCCCACTACTGGGTATATACCCAAAGGATTATAAATTAGTCTACTACAAAGACACATGTACACGTATGTTTATTGCGGCACTATTCACAATAGCAAAGACTTGGAATCAACCCAAATGTCCATCTGTGACAGACTGGATTAAGAAAATGTGGCACATATACACCATGGAATACTATGCAGCCATAAAAAAGGATGAGTTTGCGTCCTTTGTAGGGACATGGATGCAGCTGGAAACCATCATTCTTAGCAAACTATCACAAGAAGAGAAAACCAAACACCGCATGTTCTCACTCATAGGTGGGAACTGAACAATGAGATCACTTGGACTCGGGAAGGGGAACATCACACACTGGGGTCTATCATGGGGAGGGGGGAGGGGGGAGGAGGGAGGGATTGCATTGGGGAGTTATACATGATATAAATGATGAATTGATGGGTGCTGACGAGTTGATGGGTGCAGCACACCAACATGGCATAAGTATACATATGTAACAAACCTGCACGTTATGCACATGTACCCTAGAACTTTAAGTATAATAAAAAAAAAAAAAAAAAAAAAAAAAAAATAGTAGAAAATACATTATCGCACATAACAGAAAGTCTTGGGTAGATGGTTCAAGAGTTGGTTAATTCTTTGGGTCAATGATATCAGTTATCCTCCTCAACTTCTTTGTGATTCTCTCACCTTTCACCTCATACCTTAAAGGTGGCTGCCAGAGATCCAAGCATCACATTATCATACAACAATGTCCAAAGGCAGGATGTGGTATGTCCTTTTTAAGAGTGAGGGCAATTCCAGAAGCCCCTCCAGGATAATTTCCAGGTGACTCATTTGTCATCATTATACCTGCTGCTTAGTCATTAGCAAAATGAATAACATTGCTATGATTACCTATATACTAATCAACATTTACCCAGTTGCAACTGGGGAGAGCTTCATGAAGCTATAAGTCCAATTCCTAAAGGTCTTTGCTGTAACGGTAATAAGAAAGAGAGAAGGAATAGCCACTGAAAAGGCAACCAAGAGTGACCACAACAAATATTTGCCTTTCTGCACCTATGGCCACAGTTAAATTTTGTTGGATAACAAACCACTTCCAAACTTACAGCTTCAAACAAGACCATTTGTTTATCCCCTAATTCTGTGTTCAGTCATATGGGCTGGACTCAGGTGGATCATTTTTCTGCTGATCTTGGCTATTCTGACACATGCATTTGTAATAATCTACCAGGTAATCTGGGAGCTGTTTGATCTAGGAGAGGTCTTTAGCATTAGTAATTTTGCTGTATTCCATAGGCTCTTTTATTCTGAAGCAGAGTGGCTTGGACTTTTATACAAGGTGGTAGAAAGATCTCCAGAGTCACTAAAAAACAATCCCCAAGTATAAGTGCTTTTTAGAACGTTGTTTGTATCATGTTTATCAATGTTTCCTTGGCCAAATAAAGTTACACGTCCAATCCTGATTCCAAGGGTGTAAAATAAAAAGGCATGCACTGTCACATTGCAAAGGGGTAGATGCAAGAGAGAAAGAAGGAAATGGCCAGTTTTAAAATCTCCCACATAGGTTTACCAGAAGTTGCTATGCTGAACTGCTTTCTAAATTTTCTACAACATGTGAACAATGGCAAAAATCAACAGAATAATAACAGTTACATATTGTTTTTTATGTACCATACATTATTCTAAATCCTTGCACATTAAAGTAATGATTACATTCTCATAAAACTTGAAGTCTGTAGTGGAAAGCATCATGATATAGTGGAAAGAATATGAGCTTTCATGTCAGAAAGATCTCTGTTTAATTTTGGCACTTAGCATTTACTAACAATATGTATATGACCTTGGAAAAGTTATTCATTTTCTGAACAAATAATCTATAAAATGGATATGTATCAGTTTTGGTCTTCTAAGAAGCAGATACCAAGACAGAACTAAATATGCAAAAGGTTTATGAAGAAAAACAGCTGTTGATGGGGCGCGGTGGCTCACGCCTGTAATTCCAACACTTTGAGGTGAGGAGTTCAAGACCAGCCTGGCCAACATGTTGAAACCCCATCTGTACCAAAAATACAAAAATTAGCTGCATGTGGTGGCATGTGCCTGTAATCCCAGCTACTCTGGAGGTTGAGGCAGGAGAATCACTTGAACCCAGGAGGCAGAGGTTACAGTGAGACAAGATCACACCAATGCACTCCAGCCTGGGTGACAGAGCAAGAAGGAAGGAAGGAAGGAAGGAAGGAAGGAAGGAAGGAAGGAAGGAAGGAAGGAAGGAAGGAAGGAAGGAAGGAAGGAAGGAAGGAAGGAAGGAGAAGGAAAGGATGGAGAGAGGGAGGGGAAGGAAAAAGAAAGGAAGGAAGGAAGGAAGAAAGGAAGGAAGGGAGGGAGGGAGGGAGGGAAAGAAGAAAGAAAGAGAGAGAGAAAGAAGAAAGAGAGGGAAAGAAGAAAGAAAAAGAAAGAAAGAAAGAGAAAGAAAGAAAACAAAAGAAAAGAAAGAGGAAAGAAGGAAGGAAGAAAGAAAGAAAGGAAAAGAAAAGAAAAGAAAAAAGAAAGGGAAAGAAAAAAGAAAAGAAAAGAAAAAAGGAAAGAAAAGGACACCTGTGAAAGAGAGAGGGAGATAGAGCAAAAGTAAATAGAAACTTCAGACTGCAATAGAGGTCTGGCATCTGTGAAAGAAGAAACAGAAATAAGAATTGTATATGAAGAGCTTAGACCACAGCACAATACTAAAAATAAAAATTAAAAAAATCTTTTGGCTGATGGGGAATCCCTGAGCTAAATTTGTCCATTGAAAGAATCCTGCAGAAGGCAGGAACCAGCCAATTCCAGTGTCCCTGCTGGGCTTAGTCTGTGTCTGGGGGCAAGCAGCCACATCTTGCAGGGAAAAGATGATCTGATATGAACAAAGGAATGAATTCAAAGGAGTGGTAATTAGAAGTTGTCAATCAACAATGCTACCTGCAGCTGGCTCTCTGGAAGGGCAATCTGAGCAGTGCATGTCCAGGGCTGCCATAGAGTATCACAATGCCACCCTTTGGTTTGTTGTATTTAATAAGGTAACATGTAAAGAGTCTGCCATACTGCCTGACACATGCTAGAAATTACATGATACTTTCATGTCAACTACTGGAAGTATCAATAGACTAAAGTTTCAGTCCTCTCACTCAAAGATCAAGCTAAAAGCTGAATGCAAATTAGGAATTTAGTAAATTCTTATTATCCCACGTTCACCAGCTGTAATGAACATCTGTTACACTGATTATCAAGCCCAACTTTATGTCTGAGAACAGTTTCCACTCTAGTTTGTGACTGGTATTCTTCAAACCATGTTGGTACATACAAAGCAGCCATGTCTATATTAAGCATCTCTATCATACTAAATGCAGTCTACTGACTTGGGAGTGGGCAGCTAACCCAAAATAAGCTCTTGAAATCTCTTCCCTGGAAACTGAAAGATAGAAAGAGTCAATTCGGTTGTTCTCCAGGTGGGTGGGCCAGTAATAGAAAAACTCAGGATGTTATAGAAGCTACATTTCTACCATATGGTCTGGGAAAAATAATGTTCTTGTTGAACATTCAAGAACATTCAACAGGGATGAAAAATGAGATAGATTCAAGGAAACGAACAGACATGAAAGGCAGGATGAGTGTTCCTTTTAGCGTTTGATTCTTTCAGTTTAGTTTGAAGTTCCCCATGCATTCCTATCTTTTGTTTGTGTGACACATAAAGCATGTATCATATTTCCCCCTATTTTCTTTAAGTTGGTTCAAGTGGGTTTGGTTATGTTAAAGTGCCCTCACTGAAGCATCAGTGTATCTGGGATGTGGTTCAGTTGCAATTAAGCATCAAACTAGTTTATTCTTTAATAGGTTATTTGGAAGTTACACAACAAAAACAGTTGAGAAATAATACAAATATAAAGAATCTATCTCTGTAGCAATCCTGTCTTTGAACAAATGGAAACTTCTAGACATGTGTCCTTAGTGACCTCAAATTTAGAAGAGGAATATTAAATACATAAATTTAAAGCACATTGAAAAAATATTTAAACTATAAGAAGAAAACAAATTATTGAAAGAGCTTACCAGCATGTGATTATAAAAATGAATATAGGGATTTTAAATATTGAGGATTACTAAATAGAGAAGCACTTTACAGGGCTATTTGTTAGAGCTTAGAATTCTTCAATATTAAAAGACACTCACGGAGTATTAGTAAAAGTTATTTAATTGGAGGTATTTAAATAGATGGTGGCTGATGGTTCCCGTGTGGTTATGCAAAATTAATTTCATTCTGTACAATACACTGAATCATATTACAATTTAAGTTTATAAATTCTGATTTAAAAATACCATCGTAAATAACATAGTGCATGGGGCATCGTAGGAACTGAGAAATTTCAGTGAACATATGAAAAGATGTTCAGCTCATTAGAATAAGAGAAATGTATACTGAAGCATTAAATGAGAGCATCAGGAAATTAAACAGTCTCACAGTATTAAGTGTTGGCAAGAATAGAGAGGAAGAACAATTCATACTCTACCAGTGGAAATATAAATTAATTCTATCTAATTTTCTTATATTAAGAAATATAGTTGTACGTAGGGAAATTGATCATGTATTATACTCTCTGATCCAATAATTCCAATTCTAGGCTTGTAACTAGAATTACTCTTGCTCATATGCACAATATGACATGCACAATTGTGTTCACTGAAGCATGTTGCATAATAGCAAGAAAATCAAAACAAGATATATACCTATCAATAGGGGAAGAGATAAGTCAGCTGTGATATATTCAGAAAACTGAATCCTGTAGGTTAATTTTTTAAAAATAAAATAGATTTATATAGAATTTACTAGATAGCAAAAAAAATTAATACATTATTAAGTCATTTAATTGGAGAAGGCTTCCCCTAGTATGAGGCCATCTCTGTTAGTCCTGGCTATGCAAGAAGCAGTCACCAAGAGGGAATAAAACATCCAAAGATTTTATAAGAGGAAATGGCCATATGAAGGGAAATAAAAAGGGAGTCGACAAAAACTGGCAAAGTCATCAGACTGTAATGCTAGTCTGACACTGTGCAGGAGGGAGAGAAGTTTGGGTGGAAGATACCTATACTCCCTGCTTGTCTAAGAAAGGTCCAAGAAAGTCAATGGGGAGTCTTTGAGACAAAGTTCACAGACATGTCTCAAAAGCAAGGCTGCTCTAGTATCTTCTTAGCACTCATTCATTGGCAGGAAGTATCTGATAGAAGACTTGGCCTTAGCACAAACACCACAATAAATTTCAAAGTGCAGCACTTGAGCCTCTTGGTCAATTACTCTCCTTGTAGGAGGAGGTCTATGAGACACATTCTCATGACAGCTGCACTCTCATTAAAACAAGCAAACAAACACAGACCACAAATTTTTCATCAAGAAATTTGTGGGAAATATTTTTAATGAAATATATTTTAAATGACAAGAAAGGATTCACACTAAAGTCTTAAGAGCGATTTCTTCTAGAAATGGAGGAAAAACGGGATTGGTAGTAAGACACAAAAGGAAATCCAAATGTAGATATGTTTCATTACTTTCAAGTAAAACAGAAATATAACCAACTGTTATCATGAGTCTATTTTGACTGGCACATATAGTGATGTCTTATTATTTTTAAATAAATGATGATGGATTTATTATCATAAAACATTTAATCTATTTCAATTGGTATTTGCTGAATGAGAATGAATATCTACAACAAAAGTGGGCCAAACACCTATCATTGTATAGCATCTCATAATGTAGTCTAGGATGGTGACGTTAAATTCAAACCTGCACTATGAAATTTTGGCATTAGTGAATGCATTTTTTTTCTAATATTAATGCAACTATATCACAAAATAAAAACACTAACCCAGACACATTTTGTCTCAAGAAACCTAGTTCCAAGCTATAATATGTAATACTAATATGTAAACATTTTTTACGAGAAGGTTTAAATCCTTCCCAATCTTGTTGAACCACCCTGTACATAATGCCCTCTCCATTCTATAGAAATACCTGTCACTAAAATCTATTCATTTTTGTGTGGTTTCTATTGATAGTTAAATTGCTGAAGAGAGACTTTAGAAGTCAGTAATTGATGATAATGTTTGGGGATGAAATCATTACCTTCACAGATGTTAGGACTTTAAGAGAGCACTTCTGAAGAAATTCTGCAGATCGTGAATAAGATAAACTAATTTAGTGCATCCAGCTTCTCCTGTTAGGCAATATAATTGTGAAAAACCAGTTCATTGCTTATGCTGTAGTTCTTTGGACTGGATTCTGTTCTAACCCAACCATTTTAATATTCCCAGATACACAAAGAAGACTTCACACTGGGAAAGAAAGCTGGAAAGCCAACAATTAAATCACTTAAAGAATACATAAGACTTACAGTAGGCCCTGTGTATTGACCAGAGATTTGTTCCAGAACCCCTCATAGATACAAACAATACACTGAAGCTCAAGTCACTTATATGAAATGGCATAATAAAGTGGGTCCTCAGTTATCCACAGGGTCACATTATTTTTTGCATGTTCACCCACTCCCTGCACATTCTTCCCCACCATGTGAATATAGCAATATCTTTAGGTCAAAGGTCACTCCTGATTTGTCTAAGGCAATTTTTGGAACCCAGTTTCTCCTGTCAACAACTGATTAAAGAGTGAAAATGAGGTCTAATTCTCATCAATGAAATAGAAAAGAAGTTTGCTAGGGGCTCCTGTATAATACTTCCGCACTCACATAAAGGAACATATGCAAAAACTCACATCTCTTCCTGCTTTTTAATGGGTTTCTACTTGGAAGTAATGTCTGAAACTTCTTTTTTTTTTTTTTTGAGGCAGAGTCTCGCTCTGTTGCCCGGTCTGGAGTGCAGTGGCCAGATCTCAGCTCACTGCAAGCTCCGCCTCCCGGGTTTACGCCATTCTCCTGCCTCAGCCTCCCAAGTAGCTGGGACTACAGGCGCCCGCCACCTCGCCCGGCTAGTTTTTGTATTTTTAGTAGAGACGGGGTTTCACCGTGTTAGCCAGGATGGTCTCGATCTCCTGACCTCGTGATCCCCGCGTCTCGGCCTCCCAAAGTGCTGGGATTACAGGCTTGAGCCACCGCGCCCGGCCATGTCTGAAACTTCTACAACCATCTTGCTACTAGCCTGAAGATGAACCCAAAATAGGAAGCAGAATACATTCAAGGAATGACCACCTCTTAAAAGAAAAAGTTGGTGCAGTATTCATGGAATATGCCCTAGGTGAGCACTTAGATAAGGGCATAGTTTTATAATAATGCATCCACTTATTGCTTAAGCTATTTGAGTGGTGGTTTTTCAACCAGTTGAAAAATAATATCGTGAGATCTTTGACTGTTGTTTTAATTCACTTTGTGTTTTGTTTTAATGTGGTATGTGGCTTATCTGCCAGGATAAAATATAAAGTTAATTATAGATTTTTCTTTGGTTCATTGTAGAATGTATCAAAACTCCAGATTTTAGCCTTTCCCAACTTTCTTGCTTTTGCTGTTCTTTAGATATGTCACTGTCCATTAGTATTATTTTCTAACATTGACTTTAGCGAAGAGTTGAAATTTGACCAAGTTAGTTTAGAAGTTTCTATACCCTTCCAATAAGCTTTTATAGGAATATAGAACTCTACTATATATTGGTGATTACAATTTAGTAACTGTTGGCTAAAAAGCAGTCAAAATCATGTGTTCATCATATATCTACAGTATTATCACTTAGACAAATATTCATGAATAGGCTTTACAATAAAGGCAAAGAAAACTATCTGTAAGATAACCATTGATTATGATAATCATAATACCTCTTTGTGTTCATGTCCCAACCTTGAGACATATTTTGTAATCTGTGAAATGGGCATTTCAACAATATAATTTAAATAAAAATAACTGCCAAAAGATTGCTAAAGTTTATCAGTAAAGACTTGAAGAAACTTAAAGATGCTCTATTTAAAACAGTAAAGCCAATTATGAGCTTTTTGTTCATTCCTTAATTGTTGGATGTCTAGTAATCACTGTAAAACTCAAGCCATCTCATTTTGCCTTACATAAAAAAGGGTAGGGGTGCAGGAGAGAGACACATATGGTTGGCAAAGGTGAACTGTTTTCTACTCCCACAAAGAGTTGCCAGCAACAAGAGACTATCAAAACAAATTAATACAAACACATGTTGATGTCTCTTGAGGAAAGTGGGTCACAAGCCACTTCCTCTTGGAACTGTTGATTCATAAATCTAAATCGAAATTCCAATTTCAGCATGTTTATCAGTCTCACATACCACAATGTTCAGTGTTTCTTCGTTAAAGCATTTTATTTCATTTCCCTTTAATGCACAGTACATCTCTACGCTCATGCAGAAACTACCATTCCTGGCTCTTTCGATGAAGAACATTTATTCTCTGAAGATTCCACAGGAGGGAAGATCCAAATGTAATTGGTTTATTCTCTTGCGTGATATTAATTGGCTGAACATAACTTAATAGCATCCATCAAATTGAGTAGCCAGTGAGCAGAGAAACAAGAGCATTTGAAAAAATTTCAATGTGTGATTCTCCAATAAGGATTTTTCACAGGATGCAAAACAGTGCAATACTACAAAATTTGTAGTATCTTATAGCTTTAAACACTAATATTTAAACTTTATATTCATTAGACTCATCCCCTCTACCCTCAGACAAATTACGAGTGTTGACAATACATAACACTATGATTTACGTTGAAAAGGGTTTGCTGACTCTCATTAGATACTTTATGCTTATCTCTCCTCCATGCCCAAATAATATCTGGGGGTGGTTCTTTCATATAATTAAAATCAATTCAGATGGAAAAGTTGCATTCATTTAAATTTTGTGGAAAACATGACCAATTCATGTTATAAAAGATATTCCACAATTATTGTACATTTAAAATATTTTTGTTAAAAGCAGACGTTTTAAATGCCCCCCCAAAACATTAAAATATCAAAGTAGCAGTAAAATAATACAAACACATATTTTGATTATATCTTGCTTGGTCGCATATCTATTTTTGCAACATTACAGGTGTCAGTAGATTATTTCTACATCAAAACTTTCGTTCCACTATACTTGTGCTGATTGGAAGACTCTGATGGAAATTAGGCTTCAAAACATGATTTCCAAGTTGGGGGTGAGGCAATTCATGGGCTAGTAAGGATTCCAACTCCTGAACATACTGGAAAGCTGACTGGATAGACATGATTTGAATAACATTCCTATATCCAGGTAGTTATGCAATGATCATTAGATGTTGAACAGCAGGACTTGCCAGTTGATCTGCTTTCATATTTGCATTATTTTGCATATTTCTGTTTTCTCATAAGTTCATTTCATGAGCATTGGTAAGAATGCGAATATTTACATATATTTGTATATTATTCCACACAAGAATTAGTCTGTCTGTATCCCGATGGCAAAGTATTTGCCTTCTGACTTTTCTCACACATAAACAAGGCTCAAACTCGCATAAACCAAAATGAAAATATTTTATCTAGGGATGTGGTGAATAATTTATTACATAGCTAGCATATATTTGTGTGCAGACATGTACTTATCTCATACACTGTCTTTTACTAAACCTAAGAAGAAATATTCTATGGTTACATGAAATCATTCTGGTAACTTCCCTTATAATGTTATATATGCAATCAAATAAGTTGGCCTTGTATTTGAGAAGCCCTGTATTTAAGTCAGCTGGAATAAAGATCTAGCTCTGCCTTAGACAATATCATAGCCACAAGTTACACATGACTATTTAAATTGAATTAAAATTAAATAAAATGAAAAATTCAGTTCCTCAGTTTTACTAGCCATATATAAAGTGCTCAATAGCCACATGTAGTGAATGAGGACATATTGAACAGTGTAGCTACAGAATATATAAAACCATCTTACAAATTGATGAGAAACAACCTAACAGGGAGAAAAGGCATATAATGAACTTTTCCATTTATCACAGAGTGTTCCATTTAACAGTCCTAATACAGGGAAAGCATACCTTGTGTTTTCTAATAATTCTTAATGAAATCAAGCCACGTATGTGGAATTGTCTTTGGCAATGAATTATTTTTTAAGTATATTTGTGTTTTCTTCTCAATTGTAAAAGTATCCCTACTCATTTCTGCAAGTCAGTGGGACATGAGAATTACTAGTAAAGGAATATTCTAAGAATATAGTGATGAAGAAAAATCCAAAACATTGGTTCAAGTGATGCCGATGTCAATAGAAATAAATGTGATCTTAAAGATAAGTAGAAAGTGGCCCGAGGTATGCCCTCTGCACCAGCCTCCTTTAAGAAATGCTGCAGAGAAGTCCCCATCTGTGCCATTTCTAAGAGTAAGTTGCAATTGTTCCCAAACCCATTTATTACAATTGAATGTTAAATTTTAAGCTTTCTTCTATTCAAACATTGAGAAACTGAAGTCATGTGTATGTTCCAGGAAACAAGTCATAAAAGGCATTTGGCTCAAATTATTGTAGCTTTAGGTATATGAAAGTTTTAAACAATTGGAGAAGACAATCATAAAAATGTAAAAAAGACTTTGCTTCTGTAAGGAAACTAAAGCCTTATATGAAGACCTTTGCTTCTATAAGGAAAGTAAAAATCTTAGATGATGCAACATGAGTATTTTTTAATGACTAAAGATCAATAAGAAACCTCAGTCTGTGGACCCACTCACTTAATCAAAAGTATTACCTTTGCATTACATGATTAAATAATAAAAGAACTTTATGTTCTCTGTACAGTGTTGATGTGTATCTACTATATGCTACACATATTATATAACATTTGTATGTGATTGGTCAAATACTAGTGCCAATTTTGTCAGATTTGGTTTCTAACTTATATTTTACCAACTAGGCTCTAAGGGACAAAAAATCTACATGTTAAATTATACTTTATTGAGAAAGAAAATATTAAATATTCACAACATTCTCATAGCTTCCTTTCAAGGGATTGTTTTTAATTTTTTTCTTTATGTCCCCAAACCCAAACCTCAGTTTTCTTACCTGTAAAGTAGATATAACAATAACATCTGTATCAGAAATTTGGTGTAAGGATTAAATGAGATAATGTTCGAAAACACTGCTGTGTCTGGGACTTAAGTGCTCAATGCATTTCATAAGATCTATTTACACAGTACTTTTCAGAACTCATCAACAAGCCTCAAAATTTATGGTCCCCAGGTCACCACTGGAAACAGTAACTTTCAGACCAGAAATTAAATGGAAAAAAAAAAAAATGTAGCTGGGCCTGCAGCCAACCATCTGGTTGCAAGGCAGAGCCAGACCTTTTTCTGTGCAAGCTGGCATCACCTCCTGTCTGAGGGGCTCAGAATCCATAAAGACAGTACTTGATGTTCCTGGCCCACATCCACAGGGAACATGAGCAGTGGACGTCCACAGAGTGGCCATTTTCAAATGGCCTGGCACATCTGAGCATGCGAAGCACATAGTCTACTGTTGGCAATTGGGTCTAAGGCTTGTGGAGGTGGAGAGGTAAGGCTGCACTTGCCAAATATTTTAAGTCCATTTACAGTCTTTTAAAAGCAGAATACATATCTTTGTAACTGGTATCCTCTTCCATTTGAATACGTTATCTAACTCTTAGCCAAGTCCCGAATAGCTACTCCATAAATGGTTGTTGAATATTAACTTTAGTTGATTGTTACATGTCCCCTCTAGAGCTAAAAGTCTATGACATTATGGTATCATAAATGAATTCTGTCCACAAAGATAGTCATCTGGCAACAGGAGAAACTCAAAATTATTTGTCCCAAAAGAAATAAAACTGGCAGTGCTACAGTATAAATAATGGAAAAAATATGCAAGTGATACCAAACATTTATCAGGTACTTTACTGTGTACCAGGAACCTTGCATGTCTTCTCTTATTTGTCTTCACAATAAATTTGTGAGTTTAATATTAATATTATTTTCATTTTATTTAGGTGTTTAAGCCATGGATCCAGCAGCCCTATTAATGAGGAAGTAGGAGAGAAGAGCTATTTGGTTACCACTAGCCGTTTTTGTCATAAGACAGCAACAAGCTATACATAAAGCAAATTGAGATATTTGTTATTGAGGATGAAGCAGCAATTTTAGGTTGAGTTGTAGAGGAGAGCATCTCTAATTATTTGACATTTAGGTCAATACCTGCATGAGAAGAAGCCAATGATATTATTTATCTAATCTGAGTAATAAATTTGAGTTTGGTCTCAATAAGTTTAAGGTAAAACTTAGAAGCTTAAAACAACACATATGTATTACCTCAATGTTTGTGTGGATCAGAAATCCAGGCATGATTTATCTGTGTTCTCTGCTTCATGGTTTATGACAGGCTAGAATTAAGACATTGGTCAAGGCTGTAATCTCATCTTCAAGATCAACTGAGGAAGGATCTAAATCCAAGCTCACGTGGCTGTTAGCAGAGTTCAGTTGCTGGCAAGTTGCTGGATTGAAGGCCTTGATTTCTCACTGGCAGTCAGCCAGATCCTAGCCATGTGGGCCTTTCCAATATGGTAGCTAGCTTCATCAGATCATATAAACCAAGAAGACAATGGAGAAACTCAGCTAGCAAAATAGAAGTCTTGGAAAAAAAGGTCACTAGGGGCTATTGTATGAGATAAACCAAGGGGGCTCAGATGGTATGGTTAGTGGATAAGAGGAAAACCATCAGAATATGATACTCTGGAAGGCAAGAAAAGAAAATAATTTTCACCATGGTGAATACTCCTGAGACGTCAAGCCAGAGACTGAGAATTAACCATTGAATCTGGAAACATGAATGGTATTAGTGCTATTGGAAGCAATTTTAGAGTAGTGTTGGGAATTGAAGAATGACTGTCATGGGAAAAAGATAAAGTTGAGAAAGTAAATACAGTATAGACAGTTATACTAAGAAGTTTTCTTATGAAAGTAAGTGAAGTTGGAAGCCAAAGAATGTGTAGTGGCAACAGTTAAGCTTTAACTACGTTATGCTGAAATAATAAATAATCCTGACACTCAGTAGTTTAGCACAACAAACATTTATTTATCTATCAAGCTACAAATATAACAAAGGTTTGCTAATACTTTTGTTCTCATTGCCACTCGGTGACCTAGGTTAATGAAGGCTCCATCTCAACACTTGCTTCTAGGATCATCTGACATGTGGTGGAGAACGTGGAAGGTCACCATTGGCTTGTAAAGTTTTTGCCAGAAATGACTAGCCAAAGCAAGTTCCACATCCATATCTAAGTTCAAAAAGCCTGAAGAGTTCACTCCTACCACGTTTTTGCTAGAAGAAGGAAACACTTGAAATCCTACAAGGAAGGAATTAAAAACATTAAGAACTTCTAGCATCAAAATATATACTACAGGAACTCCAAGAGATGACTACTGCACATAGAGAGAAAGAGATTTCTGATACAGGGGAAAGGGGAATTGCTAAGATGTAGAGGATGGGTCTCCAAACTCAAATTGAGAAAAAGTCCTTAATTTAATGTGAGTAGAAATTGTTGGTCTGTTGCAACCATTGTAACAGGCAAGAATGCAGAATGTTTCAAAAAATTAGGATATGACAGCACATCATGGTGCTGATCTTCAAAATGATTTAATTTTATCTGTATACACTGACAAAATATTTTAGAGTATTGTTACTTTAAAAGAAGTCACAAAACACTTATAAAATAAAATACGTAGAGAATATGGGAGTTATTTAGGTAAACAGCCACTCATACACACACACATACATGCCCATATACATTTTTCCTATGCAATACACATGTGAATGTGTACCATTATAGGAAAAAAAATCTGATGCCTACTCATTAATATAGCAGCAAATGTTACTGTTTTTGTAGACTAGAGTGGAACTGAGAGTGGAAAGAGATGAGAAGGAATTTTTTTAAATATAGAGACAGGTCTCGCTATGTTGCTTAGGCTGGTCTCAAACTCCAGGGCTCAAGTGATCTCGCCTAGGCCTCCAAAACTGCTCAAATTACAGGCATGAGCCACTAAGCCTAGTGCAAGAAGAACTTTTTTAAGTGTTTTTTTTTCTTTGTCTTTTTGTAATAAGATAATATTCATGTGTTATTTGTATAATTTTAAAGAATGTAATTAACTTTGTTTAACTCAGTTATCTTCTAAATGCAAACTCCTTAAAATTTAATTAATAGTAGGACTTATTAAAATCCCATGGAAGAAATTGAGGAGTATGTCTGATTCTTTTCCAGGTCCTTACTCAGCGTTCCATGGGAAGATGAGGAAAAATTATGCATATTTTGCAGACATATCTTTTATATGGTACATCTTGTCTCTGGCCCTTCAAGAAAACTGGAAAACCAGAAGATGTTTATTTTTTCTTCATTTATAACCTCATTAATAAACATCTCATCTTTTTTTAAAAATGTCTGCGATATTCAATGTAGTCCATAAATGTTTCCAGTTAAAAAATATTAACTTTCTTTTTTTATTTAAAAGATTTTCTTTTTTCTTTGAGACAGAGTTTCACTGCTGTTACCCAAGCTGTAGTGCAATGGCGTGAGTGACTTCGGCTCACCGCAACCTCTGCCTCCTGGGTTCAAGCAATTCTCCTGTCACAGCCTCCCAAGTAGCTGAGACCACGGGCACATGCCACTGTACTCAGCTAAATTTTTTGCTTTTTTTTTTTTTTTTTAAATTGTGTAGAGAGGGGGTTTTGCCTTGTTGCCCAGGCTAATCTCAAACTCCTGAGCTCAAGTGATCTGCTTGCCTCACCTCCCAAAGTGCTGGGATAACAGATGTGAGCCACCACTCCCAGCCTAAAAAATGTTTTAGGAACATATGCAAATCAGTTAAAGGTATCATTTGGATATTATTACAGTGCAAACAAGGGCACCCAGGTGGACCCACACTAACCTGGTACACTGAGTATTTCTTGACCAATAGAGCCAACCTCTGGATACATGGATACTTGTTCCAAGACCCACCCTTGAGGAGGACACTGACTTTGCTTTGTGATATTTTCTTATCCAGTTACTGAAACACTTGAATTTCTTTTTAAAAATATCAAATTATGTGTTTTTTTGAAGTGAGACTTAGAAACCACTGGTGAGAATCTTTATCATTGGATATATATTTCAGAAATACCAACTCAAATGTTTATCATAGAATGGTTGAATGGACCCCTGGAGAGATCTATGCATTCAAAAAACAGATGTTGTTATGTAGAAGAGATGATTCTGTACAATTGAAATATTTTTATCTACCATGAAGAGAAAATTGCGACTAAAATTGACCTAAACAAATAGGAAGTTATTTCCTCACAGGACAAGAAGACTCCAAGACAGTATTTGCTGGGTTGTTTCAGTTTCAAAATGATGGTAACTGGCATGTCTATCATTATTTTTTACTTTCCCTGTTTGTCACAAGATGGCTGCAGCAGCTCTAACCATCATGGTCTCCATTACATTCAAAGGCATCTGTCAGGAGATGGTTCAGAGCAGAGCATTTCTTCTTAAACTTCCTCTTTAATAAGTGGAAGGATCCCAAAAGCCATCCAATTTGTATCCCCTTACACATCAGTGGAAAGAACTGGGTAACAATCTTAGTATTAGAAAAGGGACTTGCCTTCCCATCCCACATCAGTACCCAACATGAGTGTCCCTCTCCCCAGTAGCGAAAAGGGGCCCCAATGACTTTGCGAGAAATAATGACCAGAGTGTGCATCCGTGACCTTAGCAGTAAGTCCTAGTAGGAGTAAACACTTATACTTGGTCAGGCATTGTTCTAAGCCTTTTATAACTATTACCTTATGTATTCCTCCAAACAGGTAAATGAGATAAGTACTGTTATTATCCCCACTTTACAGATGTGAATATTCAGGAAAGGAGAAAGTAAATAACTTTGTGCAGCAAGTAAATGCCCTGAGTCAGGATTTGAATACTGTCCTCAGAGTTCTTAACCACTGTGCTGAACTGTCTTTTAAGATACAAGCAAAATGATGGCTACAAAATAATATGTATGAAAAGCTGCCCTACACTTAAACAATCTGCTGTGTAAAACTGGGAGGCAAATCTTGCACAAATCTTTCAGAGTTCACTCAAAAAGACATCACTCAATTGTATATGGAAAACTAAAATGCAAAAAAAAAAAAAAAAGAATAATTGAGCAAGCTTAGTTTTATTCATAAGAAAACCATTAAAATGAACTCAAAATGGGAAAAGAGGTAAGGATGGAGAAAGAACTAACTTGAAGGAAAACTAAGAAGCCTACCGGGAGTGAAGAACAGGTATAATTTGGGGACTTAGTAATTTCAGGTTAGAATAGCTTTATTTTCCTTCTCGTTGAAGGAAACAAAAGCAAGTTTGAGATAGAGACCCATCAGAGTGAAAGATCAGGGAAGCTGGAGGAAATGACTCGCATTCTTCCTGCTTTAGTGTCTGACAAAGAAGGCATTGGGATTCTGTCCTCAGGTGAACTACAAGGAGAAATCAAACATAATATCCCAATCAAACTTCCCTGCTGACAACCCTAACTGAAGTTAACTAACTCAAAGGGTCATTAGACCATAAATGATGTCTTAGCAGACATCCCATCATTTTAAAGACCACCTCTAACCTTCTCACTCACATCACAAATAAGAAGGGCTGAATAAAAAGTCAAACAAACAAACAAACAAACAAACAAAAAACCGACCTTTCCTAGCTAACATCAAGTAAAGAAAATTGAACACATCCACTGAATAATATAGACTGAAAACTAGTGTTTAAAATTTTATTGTCATGCAGATATGTTTTCACTTTTAAGGATCGCTTTACAGGAATTATTTTATTTTAGATAATATTTTTTAGATTATAGACTAATTTCTATTCCTTTCATGTACAGGAATAGATCAAAAAAGAAAGTCATTCCTTTCTCATCAACCCACAGGAAAATATTTGAGAGCCCCAAAGCAATAAACTCTTTATGCACATCTATATACTCTATTCTTAATATTAAAAGAAAAACATAGTTATGTTGTTATTGTTGTTTTTAATAACTATCTTGCTTATTTACAATTTTCCCTGCAATTAATGACTTTAATTTATTTCAGTGCATTGATTATGGCTTACCACTATGAGCACTTTTCTATCACTGTAGACTACCTTTTATTTCCCCTTGAAGTTGTTCTAGCATTTCTGAACTACAGTAAGCTGATGCTGTTTTATTGAAATTGATAGCTCAGAACTGGGGTCAGAAAACTTTTCTTGTAAAGGACTAGATAATAAATATTTAGGGTTTTCAGGCTATATCCTCTGTCACAACTATGCAATAATGTAAGGTTAAAAACAGTCAAAGACAATATGTAAATGATTATAGCTATGCGACAATAAAACTTTAAAAAACAGAGGGGATGGACTTTCCCTGCGGCTGTAGTTTATAGGCGCCTGATAAGAAACTGTACTTCCTAAAACGCTAGAAGACTTATACATGCATCAATGCCTACTCTATTATCATAGCAATTTAAATAGAATGATAAATTTATGGTAATGTTTGTGATGAAAGTGTCAGCTGATGTCATGTATGCATATCACTTGGTAAATTTAAATCAAACTATTATTTTATTTTATTTTTAGCAAATTGTTGATGAATGATGGGAAATATAGAAAAATTCATAATTGCTAGTTTTAGCTGGGAAATTATGTGGCAATGCACATAGAAACAATACTGAAATTCCAAAACCTGATAGTAGTGCCATAAAAATCATGTATTTGGCCGGGTGTGGTAGCTCACGCCTGTAATCCCAGCACTTTGGGAGGCTGAGGCAGGTGGATCACAAGGTCAGGAGATCGAGACCATCCTGGCTAACACAGTGAAACCCCATCTCTACTAAAAATACAAAAAATTAACCAGTCGTGGTGGTGGGCACCTGTGGCCCCAGCTACTCGCAAGGCTGAGGCAGGAGAATGGCGTGAACCCGGGAGGCAGAGCTTGCAGTGAGCCGCGATCACATCACTGCACTCCAGCCTGAGGGACAGAGTGAGACTCAATCTCAAAAAAAAAAAAAAAAAAAAATCATGTATTTTAGTACTCTCTCCTCTTCTCAGATACTCCTCCCACTGTAATAGTTTCCTCACTTGTCTTTCTTCTTTTTTTAATTATCCTGTTTCCCAAGCAGTGAACATAGTGCCTAACAGATAGCTTTTCAACCTTTGCTCACCTCTTCCCTCCCCACATTTGGAGATGTTTATTGTCCTCATCTTCGTGTTCACAGTGTTTTGTGCACCCAGTGTTTAGCTCCCACCTATAAATGAGAATGTGGGTATTTGGGTTTTCTGTTTCTGCATTAATTTGCTTAGGATAATGGCTTCTAGCTACACCCATGTTGCTGCAAAAGACAGATTTTTTTTCTTTTTTACGTCTGCGTAGTATGCCATTGTGTATGTGTACACATTTTCTTTATCCAATCTGCCATTGGTAAGCACCTGTGTTGATTCCATGTCTTTGATATTATATTTCTCCTTCACTTATGAAACTTAGTTTGGCTGGATATGAAATTCTGGGTTTAAAATTCTTTTCTTTAAGAACGTTGAATATTGGCCCCCACTCTGTTCTGGCTTGTAGAGTTTCTGCCGAGAGATCTGCTGCTAGTCTGATGGGCTTCCCTTTGTGGGTAACCCGACCTTTCTCTCTGGCTGCCCTTAAGATTTTTTCCTTCATTTCAACTTTGGTGAATCTGGCAATTATGTGTCTTGGAGTTGCTCTTCTCGAGGAGTATCTTTGTGGCGTTCTCTGTATTTCCTGAATTTGAATGTTGGCCTGCCCTACTAGGTTGGGGAAGTTCTCCTGGATGATATCCTGAAGAGTGTTTTCCAACTTGGTTCCATTTTCCCCCTCACTTTCAGGCACCCCAATCAGACGTAGATTTGGTCTTTTTACATAATCCCATACTTCTTGCAGGCTTTGTTCATTTCTTTTTCTTCTTTTTTCTTTTGGTTTCTCTTCTCGCTTCATTTCATTCATTTGATCCTCAATCGCTGATACTCTTTCTTCCAGTTGATCGAGTCGGTTACTGAAGCTTGTGCATTTGTCACGTATTTCTCTTGTCATGGTTTTCATCTCTGTCATTTCGTTTATGACCTTCTCTGCATTAATTAGTCTAGCTGTCAATTCTTCCACTCTTTTTTCAAGATTTTTAGTTTATTTGCGCTGGGTACGTAATTCCTCCTTTAGCTCTGAGAAGTTTGATGGACTGAAGACTTCTTCTCTCATCTCGTCAAAGTCATTCTCTGACCAGCTTCCATCCGTTGCTGGCGATGGGCTGCGCTCCTTTGCAGGGGGAGATGTGCTCTTATTTTTTGAATTTCTAGCTTTTCTGCCCTGCTTTTTCCCCATCTTTGTGGTTTTATCTGTCTCTGGTCTTTGGTGATGGTGACGTACTGATGGGGTTTTGGTATAGGTGTCCTTCCTGTTTGATAGTTTTCCTTCTGACAGTCAGGACCCTCAGCTATAGGTCTGTTGGAGATTGCTTGAGGTCCACTCCAGACCCTGTTTGCCTGGGTATCAGCAGCAGAGGTTGCCGAAGATAGAATATTGCTGAACAGCGAGTGTACCTGTCTGATTCTTACTTTGGAAGCTTCCTCTCAGGGGTGTACTCCACCCTGTGAGGTGTGGGGTGTCAGACTGCCCCTAGTGGGGGATGTCTCCCAGTTAGGCTACTCAGGGGTCAGTGACCCACTTGAGCAGGCAGTCTGTCCGTTCTCAGATCTCAACCTCTGTGTTGGGAGATCCACTGCTCTCTTCAAAGCTGTCAGACAGTGTCGTTCGCATCTGCTCAGGCCTCTGCTGCTTCCCCTGTTGTTTATTTAGCTGAGCCCTGCCCCCAGAGGTAGAGTCTATAGAGACAGGCAGGTTTCCTTGAGCTGCTGTGAGCTCCACCCAGTTTGAGCTTCCCAGCGGGTTTGTTTACCTACTTAAGCCTCAGCAATGGCGGGCGCCCCTCCCCCAGCCTCGCTGCTGCCTTGCGGTTAGATCGTCGCAGACTGCTGTGTTAACGATGAGGGAGGCTCCGTGGGTGTGGGACCCTCCCGGCCAGGTGAGGGATATATTCTTCTGGTGTGCCCATTTGCTTAAAGCGCCGTATTGGGGTGCGAGTTACCCGATTTTCCAGGTGTTGTGTGTCTCAGTTCCCCCATCTAGGAAAAGGGATTCCCTTCCCCCTTGCGCTTTCCAGGTGAGGTGATGCCTCGCCCTGCTTCAGCTCTTGCTGGTCAGGCTGCAGCAGCTGACCAGCACCGATTGTCCGGCACTCCCTAGTGAGATGGCACCAGTACCTCAGTTGAAAATGCAGAAATCACCGGTCTTCTGTGTCGCTCGCGCTGGGAGTTGGAGACTGGAGCTGTTCCTATTCGGCCATCTTACAAAAGTAATTTTCTAATTGGTTTACTTGTCTCTTTAAACCGCTGCAAGTCATTCTCTACAGTCGTCTTTGATATTATAAATAGTAGTGCAGTAAACATATGAGTTCAGGTGTCTTTTTGGTAGAACAATTTATTTTTCTTTGGTTATACACCCAGTATGGGATTGCTGGGTCAAATGACAATTATATTTTTAGTTATTTGAGAAATCTCCCAACTGCTTTCCACAGGGGCTGAACTAATATGTGCAATCTTACCAACAGTGTGTAAGCATTCACTTTTCTCCACAACCTTACCAACATCTGAGAGTCCTGACTCTGTCCACTGCTGTCCCCACCACATTGTTCTGCTCTTTCTTGGCAGGAAGAAATCCTCCCCATTGGTTCTAGACTGTAAACATTTTGCTTGTTAGAAGTTCCAGGAAAAGTAGCCATATTTTGGGAACTGAGGGAGGTGAGACTCCAGACGTGCAGTCAACGTGACCAGATATTTAGACAGCATTAATTGGTATACAGGTTCAGGTTCGTGGTCTGAGTTTTTAGCAGTAGCATTCAATGTTCTCGGTGGTTAACTATTAGAGGTTGATCTCCAAGTATTTGTCAATCACGCAGGACACTGACAAATATTGCTATGTTTAGGCATTAGGCATCATCTCTCTACTTACCACCTAAGTCAAGGATACCCAATATGTGACATGAGGCATCAATTCAAGTTTCAACTCCATGGCATATATCCCTGGAATCCCCTGTCTACACCCATGGCAGACATCACTCAGTCATCCTGGCATACTTGTCATCAATGCTGCCTTTGAATCTTCAAGACAATAGTCTCCAATATTCCATTTGCCAATCTCAATTTTTACTATATTTGAAATCTATTTGATATCCTATCCCTAGATGACCACATTATTAGCTGTCGTCATTCATGTCTGAGCCAGACATTGGTTCCAGTTTTCCGCAATGGTGTATGAACTGTATGATGAGCTTCGACTCTGGTTATAGACTTGGTCAGCTGGTAGTGTTTATTGTAGGGAGTTTGATCATTAGTGCATGCGTGAATCTAACTGCACATGGTAGGAGTTCTTGGGGTGTTAGTAAATGGCAGCTATTCAGGCAAATAATTATGTCTAGCATATTACATTGTGGCAGAAAAAGAGGAAGAGAAAAATAAGCAAGGTGAAGAGAAAATAAGGGGAATAGCAGACCCAATCAGCATTCATTGTTGCAAATGGAAATGTCTGGAGAATGGTAGAAACAAAAAGAGATGTGTGTGTGTGTGTGTGTGTGTGTGATTTCTACTCAAGCTGTTTGGGCTCCTTCATGGATTAAAGGATGTTCTTCAGTTTGGCATAAGAAAGGTGTCTTTTATTCTCTCAATAATTACTAGTGTTCAATAATTATTGCATAATTTATTCAACATCTTTCTCTTAAGCTTACTCATATGTCTATGACTTTGTGGCTTACTACAAACTTCTTATAACACAATTCTATAATTACCATGTTTATGTTTTATATAAATGTGATTTACCTGTATTTGAAATAGTGTGACATAGACCATAAAGAGCTCTAACTTTGTGCAAAACCATTCTCATCCCAAAAATTAAATCCCAATATTAATTTGATCTCATAACACGTTGTATAAATTGTAACTATGTCTTTTCAAGTGGAATTACCCTCTTTAGATGGTAAATATAAAACCTAGTTTATCAGGATAAGTCTTGAATTGAGTGAGTTTTGAATTATTTAAAGTCTTTAGGAACACAACTCTAGCATAAAGTGGAGTACCCTGAAAATCTGTGTACTGAACGGAATTTCAACATGTGAATATCTAAAGACAGGTAACATATCTCAAGAAGCCTGAAAAACTATTAACTGTATAAAATATTCTGAGCCCAAAGGGACTCAGATAATGATGAACATGGGCTCTATAGCAATGAGCAATCTCATGGTATCTTCCCTAACTACCTAGAAAAACTAAAATATCACAGAAGAAAAGACACCAGGCTTTATTGCTAATTGAACCAATAACCAAAGTTTGTGGCTGGAATTCAAGGACTTTGCAATCACTTGCTAAAATACATCTGACAGCGGATAGAGGATAATCATGGGCATTTACTGACTCTAAGCCTTAATAATTACGGCAAAACATAATCTCTATTTTCCACTGCAGAGAAATCTATCAAATAATTTTACTGATGATTATTTGGATTATGACAACAAAAGAAATAACTCTAGTCTTGTCAAGTTGTCTGGAATGTAAACATAGAGATTATGGAGAAAAGATAGATATAATGAACATCAGCTAATCCCTTGACTGAGGATTTTAAAATTGGCTTCAATTTATATTCCGTGGATATTTTCATTGAGAATTAAGCTGAGTTTTGTTACCCTCTCACACTCAATCTATTTGGAAATCGCTTTGCTTTCTAATTCCTTTCTCTACCCATATAATTTGGGATTCCCTTGACCAATTATTTCTTTCTCAATTTCTTTCTTTCTTGAGGCAGACATTTATTTCCCCTTAGCCAAATTATATACAAGAAATGATTGTCTAAGTGTGTGTGTGTGTGTGTTTTTAACGAATTGCCTTTCTATTTGGGATCCTGCTGTTTAGATTTTGGCATGGAGAGCCATGTCTAGACAGTGTATCTTAAGTCATACAGAGAAATAGGATATTTTAAATTGGAAAGCCAAAATTGTTGTTTCAGACACATTCAGTATTGATTCCTCAAGAAATTCTCATCCAATATAAATTACAAAATTGTTCTAGGAAGGTATACAATGCATAAATGTTGGAAAAATTGACAGAAACATGCAATATGCTGGGAATGTGGGTTGTACTGTTGGGTTTGGGTGGGCTAAGTGGGTTAGTGATAATAGACAAAATTTGAGATGGCTTAATAGTATGCTCCATCTGGTAATTTATCCAAAGGAATTCTCTGAATACAATTATTAAAATTGTGTACACCCAAGTTACTGTAAAAGTTACTATAAAGTTACTGCCTTTTCAATTACTCTAAGAAAAAATAAATGAATAGTTCTTTATCTTTTAATTTCCACAATTCATACCCTGTTATGGATAGAAATTTAATCCTTCCTAAATTCATATTTTGAAAGCCCAACCCTCAATGTGACTACATTTAGAAACAGGGTATCCAAGGAGGTAATTAAGGTTAAATGAGATCTTAAGAGTGGGGCCCTGATCCTCTAGGATTAGCGTTCTTATAAGAAGAGACACCTAGAGCTTGTGCTTGTCCTCTCCCTCTTTCTCTCCCCACCCCTCACTCCCTCCTTCTGTCATGTAAGAATACAGCAAGAAGAAGGTCATCTAAAAGCCAGTAAGAGAATTCTCACCAGAAACCACTGAATTGACCAGCACTCTGATCTTGGACCTCCCAGACTCTAAAACTATGAGTAATATCTATGGTTTAAGCCACCCATTGCATGGTATTTTGTTACAGCAGCCCAAGTCAACAAAGATACACACATTAGAATTATACTTAAATAAGTGCTTTTCTAGGATATGGGACCAAAGAGACAAAGCCCTCCCACTCTGTCTGCAGGTCATGGGAAATGGTATGCTGTAATATTTAGGGACTGGATTTTGGACTCTAATGTCCCTGGGTTACAAAACTGGCTGTGGGAACTTGGGCCTCTCTAGGTGTAATTTTCTATGTTTGAAAATCATTCTAGTCACAGTAACTGAAATTTAGTGAGGCTATGGAGATTAAAGAAGATAAAAGATGTGATGCTTTGAACAGTGCTTTGCATAAGAAATCAATAAATGGCGACTATTATTAGTATAGCATCTATTAGTATTCAGAAGAGATGAGTAAACCAATTAATGTGAGTGAGGCCCCACATTAAGACTGCTGAATTGTAGCATCAAAGAAAACTGATAGCTTGATTATTTTTTTTTTGAAATCAGTTGTGCTTCTTTTCTAAAATGAAGTTGCTTTTCACTATATAATGTAGATTGGCACTTACCAACATATAGATCTTTGAGGTGCAAAGTTGAGTATTACCTGAGCCCTGTGCTCTTACAATAAATAAATAAATAAATAAATAAATAAATAAATAAATAAAATAAATAAATAAAAAATAAATAACAAACACACAGGATCAAGAATAGTCCCACTCTTTTATGTTCTGGGAAATGACCTAGCCTACTGCAAAAAACAAACAAACAAAAAACAAAAAAACATCTTTCCCTGTAGGACATAGGTAAGACTCATGGCACCCACTTGTTTATGATGCTAGACAGAGAGCCCTTCACACTCACACAGACAAAATTCCCATTCTTTCCTTCCAAGGTGATTAGTTGAACTGCTTTCCTCACTGATCAATGTAACAAAATAGTTGTTGACCAATCTTTGTTTAATCTTCTATTCTTTTGCAAACCCACCCTTAGCCTGAGCCAGTCCACAGTCTCTCCTTAGTGGCCCCTTCATGGAATGGGCTGACCTCAGGGTAAAATATTCTCTGATCTACTCTCTGTAGCCACCCTTCTTGCTCATCACACTTCCCCCACACCTCTACTGCTTTGTTTTCTCTTCCTTACAAAAGAAAAATTGTTTTGGCCTAACTTTGGAGACATTTGCTGATCTTCTGATCAGAAAGTTTCCCTCCCCCATTTCGACGTCCATTCACCACTCTCATATAATTCTTTTGAATCATCTCTTTTTACCAAAGTCTGGATTTATTAATTTTTTTAATAGGATGAAGGAAACCTGATTGAAATTATAATTTGTCAAAAGCCTCTGATAAGTCTTAGATTAACTGACTCCTCAGCTGTGTACCTCCTCTTTCCCAGTGACTTTACTTCCTACTGCTATAATTGCAAATTGATGGATAAAATAATGTGTAATCAAACTGGTAAATTGTATCTACCTTTTAGGAAGATCGTCTCAAGGATATTTTCTGTCTAATCCAATTCTAAGTATTCAAATAAAATTTATCTGTTATTCAGCATCTATTGGAGAGCTGGAAACTGAGCTATTTTACCAAATATATTTTGGAGTGGTTTTATTAGATACACTAGAAAATGTAAACCATCTTTATTCTAGAGAGAAAAGGATGTCATTACACAGTCTCATAATATTCTGATCAAAAGGTTTGCATGTGACAATAATGATATTCTCTCTAGAGCTATATGTTCTACTTAGAAGTAAGTTGGACTTGGATTTGTAATATCTTGGAAAAAATTGTGGTTAAGAGTTTCATAGGTTTGGGGCTGGATTTCAGTTTGTTGTTTATAGCAGTTGAATGACTTAGCGCATAAATAGCCTCATCTGAAAATCAGCTAACATTTATCTCACATGGTTGTAAGGAGCATTGACTGTGGACAAAGTGCATACCATAGTTCCTGGGACAGGTTCAATTAAATGAATATGAGTGTTATTAATAAAGTAATTGTATTCAGTCTTCTATTCTTTGAGATTCAAGATTGAAGTATTATGCAAGCATGTAACTCTTCTTCCACTTGTCTGCCCTCAACTACTCGTCTCTTGTCTTCTGGATTTTTAAGATAAAATCAGACACCAGTCTGTTATGTTCCCTCAATCTCAGGGCACCTCTATCAAGGTCTCTTTATCATTCTGTTAAAGTTATTTTCTCTAGGCACCAATGGGGAAGCCTCTTCACTTCTTTCCTTTAGGAAGGATTTGGGGAGGTGAAACTTACAGAGACTCAATGGCAGAAGGTATCTCCTTGCCTCTGGATGAAAATGTATGCAGTTTTATGACTTTGTTGGTGAGTTATAAGAATTACCAATGTTAGTTTATTTTTTCAGCTTCTTTGAGTCTATTTGTGTACAAACTTGCACATAATTAATGTGTGCAATTGGTGAGTTTGCACATATGTATGCATTTATGTTACAATCAATATAAATGTATACATTGCCTCCAAAAGTTTTCGGTATGCCTTTATGTTTTGTTTGTTTGTTTGTTTGTTTTGATTAGGTGTGTATATGTATGTTATGAACACTTAACATGAAATCTACTCCCTTAAACGATTTTTAACAATCCCTTATTGTTAACGATAGACGCTATGCTATACAGCAGATGTCTGGAGCTTTCTCATCTTGTATAACTGCAATGTTATGCACATTGAACAACAGTGCAAAATCCAATATTCCTTTAAGTTACAAAACATACCCTCCCTTTAGAAGTTAGAAAGTTTATATCCAGGTGATATTGATTTTAAAGTAACAGCTTAAAGGATCTGGGTGGAGCTTGGGGGAAGAATATCTGGTTTGCTTTTCTTTTCCTCAGACTCTAAGTCTGGCAGGTGTTTATCGCGATTCTTCCTCTCCTGGAGGGTTTGGTTGGTTCTTTGGAGACTAATCCTTTTCTGTTTGGAAGCAGCAACCTCCCCCAACTCCATTGACTGGGCACACAGATTTTCATATCTGCTCATCATTTCCTCCTGTAGCAGCCACATTAGAATCCAAAAGTCCACTGCCAGCCCTTCTCTGCTGATGTATCTCATTTTTCTAGGAGACTGTTCTTGAACAAGATTTAACCACTTCCTCTCGACCCACCACCCCATACCGGCTCTCACTCCCTCATTGTCCATATCAGGACCAGAGAAATCACTTGCCAATCCTTGGCCCCAACAGACTCTTAGATTGAAATGTGATTCAATGACATTTCTCCTCTTCCACTCATCTACACTCAATTATCCATCTCTTGTCTTTGGATTTTATAGATAGGATTCAGACACCAGTTTGCTGTGTCCCATTAAACTCAGGGGGTCCATTTCAAGGTCTCTTCATGATTCTACTGATAGTATCTTCTTTAGAAGCAAACAAAGAAGCACCTCCAGCTCTTTCCCTTAAGGAGGAGTGGGGGAGTTGAGACTCATAGGATGTAAGATGCCCAAATTTCACCCTCAATGTAGGTAAGCTGTTTCAGAGACATCTAACTGGTTATCATCCTCAGACACCTGAAGTTTGCATGTTCTATCAGACGGATTCTTTTACACCACTCTTAGATGTCTGATATCTGATAACAGATAGCTTTGGGTTTATTTTAATACCCTGTTCCATTGCTGTTGATTTATTAAGACTGTTTAGCTCAATAAAAACAAAGGTTTCTTAATAGTAATTCATAGATTATTTACACAATTAACATCAATGTATCGTCACAAAGGACTATTTCAGATGACCTAAGAAATTCCAAAAAGGCCTATGAGGGAAAACAAATAAAAAGAAAACAAAAAGAGGAATTTTAATACTCAGCATAAATTTCAGACCAACACCAGCATTCTAGGCATTAGTGGTATCAGTTTCAGTGGACATTTTAGCTTCCTTCTCAATTTATGTCCTCATTAGTAGAATAAAATTGTAGCTACCATTTTAATGTGCTTTATTATCAGGCATGTGCTAAAGACTTTTATATTCATTATCTCACTTAATCTTCACATCATTCAGAATACCATAAGAAGTGAATAATTTGGCCAGGCGCGGTGGCTCACGCCTACCATCCCAGTACTTTGGGAGGCCAAGGCGGGCGGATCACGAGGTCAGGGGATTGAGACCATCCTGGCTAACACGGTGCAACCCTGTCTTTACTGAACATACCAAAAAATTAGCGGGGCATGGTGGCGGGCGCCTGTAGTCCCAGCTACGCGGGATGCTGAGGCAGGAGAATGGCGTGAAACTGGGAGGCGGAGCTTGCAGTGAGCTGAGATTGAGTCACTGCACTCCAGCCTGGGTGACAGAGGTGGACGCCGTCTCAAACAAGAAAAAAAAAAAAAAAAAAAAGAATTGAATAATTTGTCCAACATCACACAATTAGTAAATGTAAAGGTATATAACATTAATACCAGGTTTTCAGAATCCTTAACCCGATCTGTTAAACGTTCTTCTGATTGATGCTATTTCAGATCTTTTCCTAGTTTGTGTAGACAACTTGTCCAAGGTCTGTACTTGTCCAAGGTCTGTCCTTGGACTGTAGAAAACAGTCCAAGGACTGTATTTCACTTATGCAATGGATATATTCAGTCTATGAGAAGGAAAATACCTCCTGAGAATATATGCAATGTTTTTTGTTTAGTTTGGTTGAAGTATCATGCCAGTATGACTATCATTCATCAGGTTAGAGAATAAAATTTCTCTCTAAGTTTTCCACATAGTCCACCAGAAACTTAATTAGAATCAAATTAAATAATTTAGTGATAATGAATTCAAAGAGTTCATTTTGTAAACATAAACTATAGAACGTAATTTCCTACTTCTTCTTTGGGGAGAACTAGACAGCTTACTTATTACAGGTTAGAGATTATGAAATGAATGGTTTTAAACACTCAAAATAAATACAAATAGAAAGATAGAGTGAGCAACATATTTAAGAGTTGAAGAAAAAAAGATTGATACCAGTATTTGCCAAACTGTGTTTTTGAAATGCCTCATGTGATATTAATAAGGGTTCTCTGAAAAAAAAATAATAATCCTAAGAACAAACAAGTTTGTGAAACTTGTTTAAACAAACTTCCATTCCATATTCTCACTGTTTTTAACGTGTATTTTGACTCTCTAGGAAAGGACTTATTTTTATTATACTTTCTCATTCCTTTGATCACAGAAAACTTCTGTTCCTCCACCTACTCCCTCATCCATCCCCAAAGGAACAATCGGATCCATGGAGGCTTCTTTGAGAAATGGTGATCCCAGAAGTCATAGGAATGAAGCCACTGCTCTAACACATTGACTTAAAGTGTGATTGTTGGGAAAGAGATAGACTTAGAGTTACAGAGGTTCTTTTATTCTGAAGAAGAAAAGTCAAAGAAGTTTTCTGGTGAGAGGGAAAGCATCCAAGTCAGATGTTTCATCAGAAGGAACACTGCATAATGAGGTTACACATTCAAACTAGCAATCTGATGTGCTTACCCCAAGTCTTGTGGCACGACTTTGGCTCCTCTTCGAAAATTTAAGTGATAAGTGCTTATTTTTGGTACCAAAAGTCACAGTTTTTTTTTTTTTTCCCAATAGTGATTTCCTAGCTGAAATAACTCATCATAATGACATGCATAGACTTAAATATCTTTCTGCTATCTGCAAGTGGAGAAAAAAACAGGTAGAAGAACAGGGCGGCTGCAACATGCGGCTTCATTTAGTAAAAATCAGAGAAAAGCAGCTGTGAGCAAGAGGAATGTTCTAGTCCTTTCTAAATGATTTATATCCCAAAGTGTTAAAGGAGTCATATAAATTTCATTTTGCGTTAGAGGAATTGGAGACAAGCTGCCCTGCTAAAAAGAAAGCTAGTCATACTACTGTGGAAAATACTGTAATGAAGATCTCTCTCTCTCCTCTCTCTCTCTCGGTCTCTCTCTCTCTTTCTCTCTCTCTCTCAGAAGCTGATTTTGTTGGATTCCAAGACTGAATTTGCTCTTAGACTCCTCCTTCCATATAGCTGAGCCCAACAAAATTGTTACCCATCTAGGGTTTAGATCGACAGCTCAGAGACTGAGTGGCTTTTTTTGCCATGAGACTTACAAGCTAGTTCTGAAGTCGTTTGACTATTCCCAATCTTCTTGAATGGCCCCACAATTTCAGCAAACACTACAATCATCAACTTTCAAATCTGTTCTTAATTCTAGATTTAAAAAAAATAGCTCCTGGAACTTCTTAAAAGCATAAATTATTCACCTTTGAAGCTAAGAGATTCCAACATAAGGCATTACTTATTTAAGAACACATAGCGATCCCTTATCCATCCTCTGCTTTAAATAAGTGATAATATCATGCGAAACAAATCTGACAAGTTGTTGACGTTGATAGTCTCAGGTGATGAGTAAATGGTGTGTATTATTTTCTGAATTTTCTGAATTTTTAATGGCATTGAAATGTCTATTTTCCTTCACATGTTTTGTACTTTGGAATGTATAAATTGCCTTTGTTTGCATAAATTTTATGACACATTAGTGAGAAATGGGAAAAGTATTAGGTTGGTGCAAAAGTAATTGTGGTTTTTGTCATTAGAAGTAATGGCAAAAACCACAATTACTTTTGCACTGACTTGATATTTGCAGCCCAGCTGTGTGGTACTGAGTTAAATAGTAGAGCCTAGGTTCCCCCTACCTATAATGTTCCAAAGGCTGTCATACTGTTCACCGTGCCACAGCGGACTCCTGAAAAGCTTAAGTTTTAGGCATTTTGCTTTGGACTTATTTGAAAGGAATGACTTTTGCAAGATTGGGAGGATGGATAAGGGATTGCTATGTGTTCTTAATGTCTCTGCTGACCAGTTACTTCTTCAGTGCATGATGAACCTGAAGAAATGTTATTTGTTAATATAATTAGTGGCAGTAGCAATAGTATCATCTAACATTTTTAGATACTCAGCTTTATGCTAGGTACCACTTTACATGCATTTTAAATCATAACCATTGAGAGAGAGAGATAAAGAGAGATAATATTAGTTTCCTCAATTTGCAGTTGATGGAACTGGAGCTGAGTGCAGCTGAGACTCTGAGAGATTAAATAACTTACCTAAAGTCGCTTAGCTATTTAGCTAACAAATAATGACGCCAGGAATCTGCGACTCTTAAAACCTGAAACTCATAACTACAAACTCAGGAAATGCAAATACACTGTGCGTGTGCTGTAACTCCCTATCCATATGTCCAGGGCAAACATCACTAATCCACTGTGGTGCTCTCAGTTGTCCTACCTGAATGTACCTTTCTTCTCAAGACAGCACGCAGACAGCCATTACCAAATGATCAGAGCTGGCATGTAAAATGAGTTGCCATTTTTTCATCAGCTTTACTGACTTTAAAATTCATCTTCTAAAGTTTAGAATTTAGAAGTGGTTTAGAATCTAAACCACTAAGATACACTATGAGAAAAAAAAAGTTGATTCATTTTATCATTGATTATTATCACCCTGTCACTATTAATCTCACACAGTGATGTTTATACATATATATTTGTTGTTGACAAGCAGGAAATGAAGTGACGGTAAATTTCTTACTGCAATGCATGCAGTGTGAAAATGATGATCATGGACTTTGATACAGAATATACATTTTCAATTATTAAGGCACGGGTAATCTTGTAGTCATAGTGACTAGTTACAAAGTGTAAATAACATTTTAGATACCATGTGTCCAACCATCTGCAGGATTCCAGTATGATGTGTTTTCCAATGAACTTAACTATACAATGGGGAGTTGTGCAAGCAATTAGTTGCTGTGTATGTGTCCTCTGATTTCACCATGGCTAGCAGAGAAAGTAAGAATTTTGTAAGGAGAAAGAATAATGACACATATATTCTTTTAGTGGGTAGGATCATGAATGCTATGGCCATCTGCCCAGGGTCCCGAAGAAAATATGAGACCTGCAATGAATTCTTAAAGGAGGTTAAGATTTCTTGTATTAAAGATAGAGAATTACTTATCCAAGGGAAACCTAGCATTACATGACAATTAGAAGTCAATCCACAAGATTCTTTGCCACTTGTTCAAATTATAATGACTCCCAGACATTTTCTTTTTCTGGAAAGCCTGCAGACAATCATCGTTTATGACATGATCATTTCAGTGAGTATTTAGGAAATGGCAGTGGCTATTAGAGAAGCTTTACTTACAGTAGCAAAGTATTAGAAAGATGTGAGACCTCTGGTGGAGTTAAAACCCAACAGCTCCTACTCAAAAACTGTCTTCCTACCTGGGAACAGTGGCTCATGCCTGTAATCACAGCACTTTGGGAGACTGAGGTGGGAGGAACACTTGAGCTCGAGAGTTTGAGGCCAGCCTAGGCGACATGATGAAAACTCCATCTTTAAAAAACACAAAAATTGTCCATGTAGTCCCAGCCTGTAGTCCTAGCTATTTGGGAGGTTGAGGCAGGAGCATTGCTTGAGCCCTGGAGGTGGAGTTTGCAGTGAGCCAAGAAGGTGCCACTGCACTCCAGCCTGGGTGACAGAATAAGACTTGGAAGAGGAAGAGGAAGAGGAAGAGAAGAAGAAGAAGAAGAAGAAGAAGAAGAAGAAGAAGAAGAAGAAGAAGAAGAAGAAGAAGAAGAAGAAGTAGAAGTAGAAGTAGAAGTAGAAGTAGAAGTAGAAGTAGAAGTAGAAGTAGAAGTAGAAGTAGAAGTAGAAGGAGGAGGAGGAGGAGGAGAGGAGGAGGAGGAAGAGGGAGGAGGAGGAGGAGGAGGAGGAGGAGGAAAGACCTGTTTTCCTTTATGTTTTTATTTTGATAGTCATATAACTATCTTGCTTGTTTTCACACATAATGATTGTCATGGTTAACTTTATATGTCAACTTGACTGGGCCAGAGGATGCCCAAATGTTTGGTCAAACCATATTTCTGAGTGTGTCTGTGAAGTGTTTCTGAATGAGATTAACATCTGAATCCATAGACTGGGTAGAGCAGATTCCCTCCCTTGTGTGGATGGGCCTCATACAATCCATTAAAGATCTGAATAGAATTAAAGGCTGAGTAACAAAGAATTCCCTTTCTCTGACTGCCTGTCTTCCAGCTAAGACATTGGTCTTTTCCAGCTTTCAGACTCAAACACAGACTGGAACATATGCCATTGGCTCTCCTGATTCTCAGGGCTTTGGACTCAAAGTTGAACTATACCATTGTGTTTCCAGGGTCTCCAGCTTGCTGACTGCAGATCTTGGACTTCTCAGTCTCCAAAATTGTGGCAGTCAATCCTTTGTAGTAAATCGATAGATAGATAGATGATAGATAGATAGATAGATAGATAGATAGATAGATAGATAGATAGAAAGATAGATAGATAGATATAATGTATGCATATTTATGTGTATGTTATTGTTTCGGTTTCTCTGTAGAACACAGATTAATACAATAATAATTACGTACTACATGTATTCACATTTGTTCTACAGTGTTCAACAACCTTTTAGTAAGAGTATATTTCTGTTCTTGTTATTTTAGTTATGATTTTCTCATTCATTCCTCTCCACAAACCTAAAAGTTAGATATTGTTACAGATAATAAAACTGAATTTTAGGCGGTATACCAGGTTATTTAGCCAGACTTTGATATCTGAAATACCAATGGCAAAACATCTGTCTAAAACATCAGAGGCTACCTTTTGGCTTTCATCAATGTAAATAAGTAATATGGCCTTGGGTAAGTCCCTTTCTCTGGATTCATTTGATAAAATAACAGTACCAAACTTATCCTCTTATTCTACCAAGGAATTCTAATCCTTAATGACAAATGTAAGAGTGCAAACATCAAAACACATTATAAGGGTTTCATAGTTTATAAAGCATATGGATATGTAGAAATAGAGATAAATATAGATAGGAAACTGAATTTGAAGTTAGAATGTATAGAACTAGGGCTAGTTTATGTAGTATGTGCTATAATGAGCACAGTACATTTGGAAAACTTACTTTTTTTAGATCTCAGTTTCCTCTTGCATTAAACGTAGAATTGACTAGACCATTTGTTTCGGAGGGTGATGAATAAACTGGGCTTCAGAGAATTCCTAAAACCCCTGTGTTAACTGCCAAATTGTGCATGTTGGCGCCTTCAAGTATGATGGAGGGTATTATAGATTTCTCGCAGATAATATACACATGCACAAAAATACAAGGTTTATACATCAGTGTATTGACTCCTGGACTAGGTGAACTCCAAGGGTCTTTTTGTTCTGATATTCTATTATTATAAGATGCTATCTTCATCAGGGGCTTTATTCGAAAATAGTCATGTAAAACATTTGAACAATATGGATTATTTTCCCTAAAATGTAATGTAAATTATAGGAAAATAGGAAATAGAGTATTCTTAATTATTTTCCTAGAGTATATTTTGGAACTTCTTATATATTTTAATACATATGGTCAAATTGCTCTCCTTAATTATTTTACCAATTTGTATTACCAGCAGGAGTTATAAACAAACAGGTTAGTATCTCCCATGTCAACCTCAGACATTAGCATCATTTTTCATTTTTGCCAATTCTGTTGAGACTCACAGTGTTACTGTTCTCTTTAGATTTTAATTTTACTGTTATACTATTGTCACTGGAATTACATGTCTTAGATTTGAAACTGTCACAGCTACAGTCTAGGTTGTGAATTTTTCTAACATCATGACAAAACCTGAGACTGAAGAATATCACCCTTAGATAAGTTATATTTTCAGAAAGAAGTACTAACATTAGTAATTGGTGTCCATTAAACTGCATTCTTATATAACTCTAACATATTGGTACATCCTGTGTGGTAATTTGGGTGTCCATTTTACCATGCACACTAGGTGTCCCCATTAACTCAAACATTTCCTAAAGTTTTGTAAAACAGAAAAGTGTGCAGGATCCTGGGAAGTGAGATAATTTAGAAAAGGTTTATAGTAATCTGCCCTAGGTAAGCACTTCAAAACTGCTAGGAAGATAAAGAAAAGGCAGCTAGAAGTAGAGTGGGAACTGAGTCATTAAAGGATTTTAGAAAGTCCTGTGTTGCTTATCCCATTGCAAAGGGACTACCTGTCCAGACTTGGACAGAATCATGAGCAAATGTGAGCAAATGTGAGACAGAGACAAAACAGATCCCAAAGAAGCTTTCCAACCATTTTATGGCTTCTCAGAGTCTTTTAAAATTAGTTGTTTTGTTGGCTCAATTTATTAAAAAATTGAATACAGTAGAACGCTGAGCAAATTTTCCTAGACCAGTGTTACTTGGGATAAAGAATAAAATTGATCTGCCAGATATTAAAATCCATGGGATGTTACAAACCCAGGAAATGCAAATGCACTGTGCATGTGCTGTAACTCCCTATCCCTATGTCCAGGGCAATCATCACTGTGTTGTGGACTTTAGTTCACAAATCTTGAAGGAAGTATGCCATAACTTTTTCATTCTGAAAGTTAATTTGCTACTTCTTTAAAAAGAGTATTCATATAATTAATGGAACATTCTTATATTTTGGAGTTATTGTCATTCTTTCTGAATTTTCCTTTGTTTAACTGATTATGTTCAAATCCATGCACTGTAGTAGGCCAATGTTTCTCAAGGTGTGATTCCTAGATCGACAGCAATTTTTTTAACCTGCAAAGTCTTGGGCCCCACCTCAAATCTACAAAACTAACAGCTCTGAGTCTGGGGCCCACCAATCTGCCTTAACAAGCCATTCAGGTGATGTGGGTGCCCACTGGACTTTGAGGATATTAATATGGGTGGTAGCCAATTACATAGAATTATTTAATTTTTATGTATTAAAGTTAAAGTTCAACTCAATTTTGAAATTAAGGCTTTATTTACAATATACGTCAACTCAGATTTCATCTGGTGCCCTTTCTTGGCAAGATACAGAGCTTATTTCAGATAGAGCCTTATCCTTTACTGTAGAATTATCAACATGACCATAACTACATTTTCTCAGTTGACAACTTTATAAAAATGTTTAATTAACATGCCATAATGTGTGATTAGCATTTTGCATGTGACAGATACTGTTCTAAAGTATTTACATATTTGAACTCATTTTTATAATCATGACTTCACAGGTTTTAGTACTACTATTGTGTTTATGTATGTGTATCAGATAATATTTTAGCACAGTAAATGAGGTATTCATATGCATTAAAGAAAAAGGTAGGAAATATCGATTTGTTTAGAAATAGGTAATATAAATAATTCAGACATTATTTCCATCTCTTTCTACCAGTATTTAAAATGTTAAACTAGAAAACTGTTTTTTAAGTCCTAAGTATTATAACAAGATTATTTTATCATACTTTGTTAACATTTGAAAAACATTGACCCCTTCTAAATTAGAAAAAAAAAAAAAAAAAACCTATATAATTTACAAAACTTACATCAAAGAAAGTCAATAATGATTATAATAAGGCCACAATTTAGAAGTGAAAGAAGAAGTGTAAACTAAGTAATACATACATAATACATGCTAAAGCTTGAAAACTGCCTTCAAGGAGAAAATATCCCGACTGTAGGATGCTTTCTGTATGGCACAGCTTATATTACTTTGAAACACTTCCATCTAGTGGTTGAGACTTTTAACTGCATCTTTAATTAAAACATTATGCTTTTTATTATTACTATTATTATTATCCACTGTTTAAATTAATCAAAAAAGCACGTGTTGGCAATTTTTAAATTTTATTTTAAAACATAGTTGATTCTCATACTCTATGCAGAAATTTACTTTTTTTATAATATGACCATTTTTCCTATGAAATTATAGTCATAGATTATAAACATTTTAATTCATTATAATTATTCAAATGCGTACTGTACTGCAGTCAGCTTCATTGTAAGATACTGACATTTAGCAAAGAAAAATTTTTGTACTGTTTCTTATAACTGGAATTACTGATTTACATGTCACGTAATTGTTTTATAAAACATTAATAATGACTTCCTTTCCCTAAAAGGACAACAGAAAGGGCTTGGCATTAGCTGTAAAAGAAAAACCTATTTTTTTTGTCAGTTTGATCAGTCCTGCTGTGAGCAGCTTTATGTGTTTATGCACTATATAAGAGTTTTTGGTGGAGGCAACTGTATATTCTAAATATATGAATATTTTTAAAACCTGGAGCCAGTATGTTTTGATAAGAAGGTTAATTTGTTTTTTTCTTATTATGATTTCTTGTATTTTTTCATTTAGTGCTTTAATTCATTCATTTACCTAACAAATTTAGTATCTGTTATATTCTGGAGCCAATTCTAGGTATGAAAGCAGTGAACAAGACAAAGTTATTCTCATAGAGCTTAAAGTGTAATGACAACAGGGAAGAAAAAAACTAAGAATATAAATTCATGTAGTAATGTTTGCTATGAAGAAGTTAAAAGGAATAACATCATAGAGCCTGGCTATTTTAGAGTTGGTAATTAGAAATGTCTTCTCTGAAGTAGTGACCTTTAAACACAGATTTAAATGATAATAAGCAAGTTCATACAAAATTTGGGAAAATATTCCAGGCAGAAAGAACAGCAATTGCAAATGTCCTGGGCAAAAAAAAGGTTTGGTGGGCTCCAGAAATATACGGAAGGGCAGTGTGGCACAAGTTTTGCTTTTGGTAGAATTTATGAGCCAAGGTCATAAGGCAGGCAGAGTTAGCTAGTACACAGTCATGTGGTTAGACATTTGGGATTATGGCTAAATTTACTGAGAAATCACTAATATAATCTAACTTATATTTATAAATTTCCCTGTATTGTTTCATAGGTTGGAGAAAGGGACAAGAATGAAGGAAGGCCAGTGACATGAAAAAGATTCCTTTGGCTTATCTTAGGATGGTAGCAATGGCTATGGAGAAAAATGAATAGATTTAAACTATATTTTGGAGTTAGCACTGTAGGAGACAATGGGTTGGTTGTAGGACAATGAAGGAAAGAGTGAATTAAAGAATGATCCTAAAGCTTTTGGCTTGAGTTACTGGGTGGATGGTAGAGTTATTTATTAAGAAGAAAAACACAAGGGGTAAGAACAGTTTGTGGGGTACAAATAGAGACTTCTTTCATGCAGCTGGACTGACATTTTCTCAAATGCATTAATTATTTGGACTATCCCTCCTTGTGACATTTATTCTTTTATTTAGTAAATATTTAATAAATGCCCAGCAGATACAAGACATCCTGCTAGGCAGATGGTATCTCCAGTGAAAATGAAGGTTCATCTCCTGCCCTCATAAAACCTTTAGGTTAATAGGATAAATAGAGATGGTAATCAATAGCCATGTAATAAAAGTAAAACTTCAACAGTGGTTCATGCTAGAAATCAAAGGTACATAACACCATGACATATTAAAATAAGATGATTTCACCTAGTTATGGAAGTTTTCCCTGGAGAAATGATATTGAACTTGAAAGCAGATTAGTGGTTTTGTGAAGGAGAGGTAAGAAATTTAAAGGTTTCTCAGGACAGGCAGCAATTAGAAAATACCTGGAACTGATAAAAGACACACCTTAGCCTGGATTCCTTAACAGCAGAGCCTGCAGGAATCAGTACATGGGCTACTCATTGATTAGGGAGTGCAATCCTAGGTACCAGGCATGAGGCAAAAGGGAGCATGAGACAAGGAATCAGGGAGAACCAATAGAAGATACATTATTGAGTTGGCTACTGTTGAATGCAAACGATTGCTGTGTCCCATGGGACCATTTGCTATAAGAGAGGAGGGAGGGGACACAGGACAAGAGAGAAGACAGGCATTTATCTACTAGTTCCATTCTCCCATTGGATAAATGTTTGGCCCACAAGGTGTTAACACTTCAATGCTTCCAGATTGAGCATGAATAGGCACCAGGCAGTCTCACAGGATCTCATACCATAGTGCAAAGGTGCATCATGAACACTGCAGCTAGTTGCAAGCTGACTTGCAGTTAGTCAGCTTTGGTCCATGCAGAACTGTTCATTCCAGCAGTGGCTGATATAAGATAGAGGAGCCTTACAGAATCTGAAGCATGCAGAAGGCTTATTTGATACAATCATCAGGACTGGAATGGAGAAAAGAAAACAAAGAACCAGAAAATAAGGGACTTGGAAGCTAAGTAGAGATCTGACCATGCAGGACATTGGAAGCCAATTATAGATTTTTGTTTTTATCTTAGAAGAAATGGAAAGCTATTTGTTGTTTTTGTTCAAAGTAAGGAAGCAGCATGAACAGAATTGCACTTCATAAATCACCCTGCCTGCATAGTGGAGAAGAGATATGAGTGCGGCCAGTTGACACAGAAAGATCACTCAGCATAAAAGTGGTCCCAGTACAGACAAGTGGGCAGATCCAGGAGACACATAGGAGAAAATATCAACAGAATTTTGTGATGGATTGAGCACAGAGGTTGAAAGAGAAAGCTCAAGTATGAAGGACAATGTCTAGGTTTTTGTCTTGAGTGGTTGGATGGATTACTGCTGTCATTCACTGAACAGCACAGTGGGGGAAAAACAGGTTTGGAAAGTGGAAATTATGCATTTGCTTTTGAAACATTGAGTTTGAAATAGCCTACAGACATCAGAGGGATGTCAAGTAAAATGTCACATATAAAAGCCTCAGATCTGAGGAGAGAACTGGGCTAAAAATGTCTTGAAGTCATCTGTCTGCCCATGGCAATCAAAGTCTTAAATGGACCAGATACTGTAGGAAAGCAGTAGAGTGGGAAAGAGGACTGAGGTTGAGTCTGCAAAAAACTCCAGTGTCCAACAAGTTTTCATGCCATATTCTCCTAAGGATTTTCAATACAGCAAATGTATCCATTTACTTATGTTTGCCAACATTCCCAAAATAATTTTGTCAAACATAATGTTTTCCACAGAATCAGTGATTCAAGAGAACTATTTTGGGAACAATCTATATAGATGATCGCTTTGGAAAATATTTCATAATTCAGTGTGTTATAAGTAGACCAATCAATGAAACATTTTTTCCACCTGTTAAAAGAATTTGCACATTTCAGTTGCAGTGCAATATATTATTTCTTTCAGGTAATGTGGGAATTTCCATATTTTATCCTTTCTTTACTCATGTATATATATGCTATTGCATCACACTGTAAGTGATGTGAGGATGATAAAAACCCTCATTGTATTAACACATGCTAAAATCCTAAAACAAGGCCCTTGAAATGTTATCATGCGTATGTTTATCTGACTTAACATCTGATTTATCTTGGTGATAAGGGTTCTCCATAAGTGGGATGCCAAGAGTCCAGAGACATATGGCTTCAAAATTCTATGTTGTATTTTACAGGGAAACAAATGAGAATAGCAAAAGAAGAGAGATGTCCTACCACAGATTCTGGTGTTTGATGAGGAAATACAAATATCAACTTAAAAATGTTTAGTGCAGTTATTTTTGAAGCCACTTCTAATCAAAAGCTTCTGTTCTCTTTCAGTTTGCCAAAAGAGTGAGTGGAATATAATGAAATGTGTGACATTCATTTAAAAATAACTGGCTTATTTGAATTACTTCTTTTTAGGTTGTACACATTCAACTGTTTATACAGTAAAGCATTGATTGTTTTCCTCTATCATATGTCTTGATCACATATCTTAAAGCCAAGGTGTTTGTAAGCATGATCAGTAAGTCAGCATTAAGTTGAAACTCACCTTTCTTTAGTATTTCTAAGAAAAGGTGGAGGAGCGAGGGCATGAAAAAATGTACTATTAATGATATAATGAATTAGGGTTTTGGAGTCAAACATCCCTGGGTTTAATTTTTAGTTCTAGCCCATGCTGGTGACACTCATTAAGTTAGTTAACCTCCCAGTCCCCTAATTTAACAAACCAGAGAATATGGTTCGAGGATGAAATGTGGTATTCTATGTAAAGTGCTTGGTATAGATAATTTCTTTTTTAATTTTTTTGTAGAGACGAGCTCTCACTATGTTGCACAGGCTGGTCTTGAACTCTTGGCATTAAGTGATCCACCCAACTCATCCTCTCAAAGAGCGACGATTTCAGTAAGTCTCCATGTCTGGTCAATAAAACAGTTTTAAAAACAACAATTTTAGATAGATTGTCCACTGAGCCAAACTGGGTAACCCAATTCTAAGAGACCATGTCAAAATTATCTAATAGCCTCATTGAAAATATAGCATACTGGGCATTTTCTTAGAAGGTGACATTTCCACATTTTTATTAAGAATAACCAGATAAATATACATTCATCTTAAATTTATATTTATCATAAGTATAAATTTTTTTGGAATATTCTGTTTTATAGATGTTGATGATATTGTATATTTATAAAGTAATTGAAATCAAAATATTTTATTTATAACTTATTTATATTTTATTAAATTATATTTCATTTATAGATATTCCAGGATCAGAGGCAACCGAAGTACTTAAGATTAATATGTAAATTCTGATTCTTCTTAACTGTGTAGAACAGAATACAAACATTTCTGGATTACATGAAGTTGAACTTTTATTTGGAAAGTTGAATTTCATGTATAATGAAAATATTTTCAAACCATACATAGTCATAAGCATAATACGAACACCACCTACAATACAAACACGTTTTAATAAAGTTCTACTATGAATATTAATCCAAGCCAAAAGAAAAAGGTAATCAGGTGAACCCGTTCTACATACCTTTCATCTCTTTTGATGATATAATCGAACAATTTAAGGTACAAAACAAAGAAAGCTTTGGCTCGACCCTACTTATTTCACTATAGGAACACTAGGATACATATATATACTACCACAGATAACAAACCCAATCCCATTATAATCAATTTAACATTGTTACAAGAATCATATCTTAATGGTATGTAAACATATTTAGGATTTCAATTGGCAATTATGTTTTAAATGCTTAGAAAAGCACACCAACATTTCTCATTATTTTCCTCTCTTTAGCTTATCTCTTCCATGAGTATAAAATAGGAAAAAATATTATTTGAGACTTCCAGTGTAATTCCATTGTGCTCTACATTTTTACAAACGTGGGTGCATCTAAAATATCAATGCCTTTATACCAATAGAATAAAACCACCAAATTCGCATTTTTCTTATAAATACGCATGCAAAATTAGTGGAAAACACTTTTGTATAGCAAAGACCCTGCTTAATTTTCTTCTGATTAATAATTTTCAATGGCATGTACAAATCATACTGCTCACAGAACAGTAGATTTATTTTCTGTAGATTTGTTTTGCTATAAAAATATATTTATGTGTTCACAGGAAAAAAGTTGAGTTGGTATGTGGGGGGTGACTTTTAGATACATAATTAGTTAAAGGTTTGCTTATGAAGTTAAAAGGCATCTTAGCTTTTACCATTTTCAAATTTTTCTTCATAAAAAAGAACACCCTGTGACAAAGATAAGGTAACTGAGATTATTTATTAGCACTTTAGAATTGAGAGTTTGAAATAAAAAGGTTAAGCAACCTGCCTAATGTTTATGTACAAAATGAGTGCTGGAACCAGGAAGAGAATTTGGATTTTCCCAACCCTTGGACAGTTCTCTAGGAACTCATGCCTACCAACCATTCTTGAGACTATATACAATCAATTACATTAAATAATATTGGAAGTAGACTAGAGAAAGTTAGTGTAAAGCCAGTAAAGAACAAAGTTCTAAATATTGGCTGTTGCCTTATTACTAGTGGGCGTTTTGCAAACAAGCCTCACCAATTTATAATTACCATTGCACATCATGGACTCCATTACTCATTTTCTGAGGGAAAAATCATGAAATCCATTTTAACCTACTTGGATTTATTTTATTTGAAAGCTATTCTGATTCATAAAATATATGAATCATATAATTTCACAATTAAAATCAGGGTCAATCATAGACCTATTCCTTTTGTGCTGAAGAGTTCCAGTAGTAGCCCAATAGTATTGAGGAAAGGTAATAATGATAGGAAAACATAGCCATCATTCAATCTCATTTTTCATATCCATAAGGTTTAGCCACTCAGAAGATCTGAGTAGGAACAATCTTGATTTTCAGGCAGCTAAAGGGGAACACGAAGTGTAGGAAGAGCTAATATTTCAGTATTTGTTTTATCTTCTGACTTAAAGGTTATTAAATTCCTAAATATTTTTGACATTATTTCTAACCTGCATGACTCTCTTTAAAAACCACATTTTGACTGACGACAAAGAAGAGGAGACAGAATAGTATGAGAACTAAACTTAAACGTCACGACCTTGCCCTGCTCAGTAGCTGAGCACAACAATTTTCTCCCAGATAAATCAAAACATGGTGGCTGTTCCTCCAGAAAATTGGCACCTTAGAAATCAGATGAGGATGGAGCTTGAGTTGCACTGATGGATGTCTGCATCCTCACATTTACATGGGGTAGGGACCACGATGCCTTCCCCCTTTGAAATGCTTACTCCCAGGACTGTGGTCAAATCCTGAGCCCATAAACTGTAGTTTTAAATAAGACATTCTTTTCCTGTCTATGCCTTCTGGAGGACACGTGAGGTTCAAAAGGACAAGTAGATATTCCATGTGCATTCCTGCGCTGACTATTGTAAATACCCCAAATGTTGGTATCCATGAAATATAAGGGGTTACATAAATCCAACTTGAGGATGTAACTGTATACCAATAATCACAGCTCAAAAACTAAAGTAAAATAAATCAATTTCATTAAACAGTAGTTAAGTATTTCAGGATAAGGTTAAAAAATATTTCCGTAAAATGTCAAGTCTAGTGCTGAACTTGACCGACATGTATGCATCATCCTCCATATTGTTTTTAAAACATGTGTTCATGGACAATTTTAAAAGGACTGGAGCACAAATGCCAGAAAATAAATTCCCTGAATTTGTACTGACTTTGACAGAAGGAGAATATAGGGGAAACAGATTCTCACCACAAAGATGTTTAAAATACCATACACGCAAACATATGTGTAGTAATTTCTATGTAAATAGTTTTTCTTTTGAGGAACTGGGGTAGATGTACATTCAACAGTAAAAACCTATTTTGAAAAATATGAAAACATTTCCCTCAATATTTATATGATATTTTATTTTGAAACTGTTGAAAGAAAACCATATAAGAACAAAATCCAAATGCTTTATACAAAGTCTTCAGCTTTGGAACCTCATGTTATTAGTTGTAGCTCTGGAATGATGAAAAACAGTATCTTACTAATATATTCTAACTGTACAAACATGCCTGTTAATGTTCCTTTTCTCCCTTCAAAATAAAACACATCTATATTTTAAATTGTGTAAATATTAACATAATATATACAATGTATTCATGAAATATATGCAGGCATACCATTACATAAACATAGAAAAAAGGTAAAAGCAGTCAATTTAGAAATGAAGATATTAAGTAGACGTAGCTATTAGAATCCAGAACAATGGGCACTTTCTGCCTGTTCTTGTTTGAAACAGCCTTCTGACCACTGCTTCCATGCAGTTGAATTTAGTCCACGAAAAAACAAAAAACAAAAAAACACAGACACAAAAAGTGATGCTCGTGGATGTCATAACTGACAGAAATTTAAAAAATGTTGAAACTGAAAAACTTATACTTCTGTTTAAATATGACCATCTCTGGGCAAATAGGAGCTCAATAAATACTAGTTGATTGTTCACCTAAGACTTTTGCTACTACAATTTAAATAATAAATTTAGACTGTATATATTCAATGAAATGTTTTAATAAGACATTCATATTCCTTTTTACATTTTAAATAACCAGTTTGCTTATGGTCTTTTAACCTGTAGTGAAGCAAAGTCACCAAGCCAGTTCTCAGAGACTGTATACCAATGTGCATACGGAGAAAACCCCACAAGGTAGCAACATCTATGCAAGCACACTGAATAGTAAAATCAGGCAAATATGGACTATACTGAATAGGGACTTTGGATTTATTTGAGGTGTATCTAAATACAGGATTTGTTTTGTGTTTTGCATTTCGAGCACCTGAAAACAACAAAAGCAAAACATAGGCCTGAAGTGCTTGGCATTTTATATTTTGAAGGCAGTGCTACTTTTTTCAACATAATTGCAGGATGTTGACTTCTGGATGAAATCTTCGGTCAACATGTTTCTATTCCTATATGAAAGTTCTTCCTCCCTTGAACAGATAAATATGGAAGGTTGGGGTGAACCAGTAGCGTTGGTTACACATGTTGTGTTTATGCCCGAAGTGGAAAAGTTGCTGTAGAACTTCCATTGCTTTCAACAGATCCCTTCTCCTTAGATCCTGCATAGGCACCAATAAATGATCCATCTTCATTGAATAGAGCATGATCTCCCTCTCCATATTCGACTAAGCTGTCAGCACTTTCAGTAGGCTGCATATCCCTATTAAGGGACCGAAGGCTTCCTTTGAGAGGTTTTTCATCACTGTCACTGGAAAACAAACAAACAAAAAATAGTTCAACAAAATCTAATATTCATATTCATGTAAAGAAACACATGCATAAGTGCTAAAAGGTTTTATAATGTTCAGGACATTCATAATAGCATTGAAGACAGATACTAAAGCCCACATGATACTACCACACATGTTTACCAAGTTTGCAAAGTCTGTAGACACATGTTTACAAAGTCATAAGCAATTTCCACCAAACAGTCTTTCATTATTCACAACACTTCTGCTTCTCTTTAAAATTGACAGCTCAGCTTCTGTAGGACATGTGGGATTCAACCTGTTGATGTCCATAGTGGCTGCTATGGTCTAAATATCTGTGTCCTCCCAAGCTTCCTATGTTAAAACCTGATAACCAATGTGAGAGTGTTAGAGGTGGAGTCTTTTGGAAGTGATTAGGCCAAAAGGGTGGAGTCCTAGTGAACGATATTAGTGCCCTTAGAGAAGAGGCCCCAGAGAGCTGCCCTACCCCTTCCACGATGTGAGGACACAAAGAGAAGGCGCCATCTGTCACCCAGAAAGTGAGCCTTCGCCAGACACTGAAAATGCTGGCACTTTGCTCTTAGGCTTCCCTGAATCCAGAACTGTGAGAAATAAGTTTCTGTTCTTTTATAAGCCACTCAGTTTATGGTATTTTGTTATAGTAGCCCCTAATGGACTCAGACAGAGAACAAATGCAATTTCCTTTGCTTTCATGGCCTTTTGGAGCTCCTGGCTTCCAAGTCTTGATCTTCTGTTTTTACTTCTGATCCTTTTGATTCTCTTATATCCTTCCAAAAAGTTCTCTTTTAAAAATCAATCATATTCTGTTTTTGAAACCAAATAACTTTCTTTAATATAGTTAACAGTTCAAGCTTATTATAGTTTAAGGTAGAAAGAAATGACTGATATTTTAAGAACATAAATAAGTATACTATATTTATGGTAGGTGTTTTATTCATGAACAGAAGTAAATCCATTAGTAAAATACTTACCAAATGGTATGATCTTCAAATTTTGGATCAAGATCTTTTAAAATACCAATTAGTATTACATTATGAAGCTATATACCATATAAAATGATTTTATCAAATTTTATCAATGAAGCATTTGGAAAAAATATAATTTAGATGTATATATCATTTTATAATTTGTGGTATTGGTCAGTGCTATTCAATAAGTAAGTCAGGTTTCTAGGAATAAAACAGGATGACACTTCTCTGCCTACTCTATGTTATATGCCACCATGGAATTTTCTTCGCTTTAAAAAAAGAGTGAGCAAAGGTGACATGTGTCTCTTCCAAATGGAAGATTAAAAGCCAGTGCTCAGTTTGTTGCATTCTGTTTTCCCTGCTGTGGTGACCCTGGATTCTCATCCACCAACCAGTGCTCCTAAGTGACTAAGATGAAAAGGGCAATCTCTGTGGGATACATAACTTGAGAAAGAAAATGCTTTTGGAGTTGTTTTGACAGCAAGCATAACACATGCTCCCCTGACTGATACGATAATTGGCTCTCGAATTAGGATATTGCAGTTACAAAAACAAATCAAGAAAAAAAATGAGGCATTGGCTGAGGAATCAGGAAACGAAGAGCAAAGAAAAATAACAAAAGGGAAGATTATCGGAAGCTAGAAGAATAAGGACTTACGTTATGCAGGGCACCTCTTATAAAAGTGCCTCCTGGGATAATGTGGAAAGTAGACAATTATCCTGATAAATATGTAGTTTGGGGGAAACAGGTTGGAAAACACATCAACTACTATAAAGGGATGTCATAGGAAATAATGCACAGGAAGATGTTAGCTATCTTTATAAAGAAGCAGCAGGGTGTGGGGAAATGGGTTTTTAGACAAGGCATTGCAAGGCATTGTTTTTGTTTTCTTGCCTGTAAAACTGAGCTAATACTGTCTTTCAAAAGTAGTTTTTTGTTTGTTTGTTTGTGTTTTTTTTTTTTTTATTGAGATGGAGTCTCACTATGTTGCCCAGGCTGGAATGCAGTGGCACAGTCTCGGCTCACTGCAACCTCCGCCTCCTGAGTTTAAGCAATTCTCCTGCCTCAACTTCTGAAAAGTTGTTGCAGGTCCTCAATGATCACTGCCTCATGGACTCTGTACCTTGTATAATCTTCTTCCTTTGAGTTGTGGGCTAAACTTATTGATTTGCTCCTATAGAATACAACAGAAGTGATGGGAAGTCACTTCCAATATCAGGTTACAAAAGGACTGTGGCTTCCAACTTGGGTGCTCTGTCTTGCTCCCTGGTTCACACATTCTGAAGGAAGCCAGCTGCCATGTTGTGCATGGCCCCATGGAGATATCCATGTAATATGGAGTTAGGAATGACTTCTGGCCTGTGAAGAGCTGAAGCCCTTAGTTCAACAGTCTGTATGGAACTATATCCTGCCAAAAGCACTATGAGTGGCCTAGGAATGGCTTGTGCTCTGGCTGAAACTTTAGATGAAACCATAGCCCTGGTCAAAACCTTCCTGCAACCTCATGAGAGGTCCTGAGCCCGAAGCACCCATCTAAGCCATGTCTGGATTCCTGAATTATGAGGACATAGAAATAATAAATGTTTATTGTTTAAAGCTGTTAAGTATTGGTGGTTATTGTTATGAGGCAACTGCTAACTAATACAACAGTAAGGAGCACAATTTGCAAAGTTCTAAAATTCTTTCTTTCTTTTTCTTTTTCTCTCTTTCTTTCTTTCTCTTTACTGTTCTTTATTCTGGAAAGAACTTAAAGTCATTTATTAAGAAACATAAAAACGTAAAAAGGGTATTGACTAGGTAGAATACAGAAAAATAAGTATAGCACAAAGTGGAGGTACAGGTAAGCTCAAATGTCTAACAATGACCTAATGAAAATGCTCCACATCCCTGGCTAGAGTGATGAACCCAGAGACGAGAGAAAGAGGATCGACCAGATTTCTTCTTCGATATAAACTCTGGTTTCCTATGTGCTAAGATCGATATAAACCTGGAACTTACAATATGTCTGTTGGCTGAAATATACAGGGGACCTGAAAAAAAAAGATGCCATTCCAACCAAAAAGCGCTAAGAAGTTAAGAGAGTAGTAGAAAGGGTAAGATGGAGAGAGATAACAGAAGAAAGAGACAATTTAACACATCCCCAAAAGATTCCTACCTAGCTCAGAGCAGACTTCTTGCCATTCCTCCCTTGCCCGACACGCCCTCACTCATTTTGTCATCCTCTGTCCAGTAGTTAACAGTAACACAATCCTTTTTATCCTTTAAGGCTTAGCTTATCTCTTATGGATGATCCTTTCGTCCAAAATCCTACCTGGGCAGAAATAGTTGCTCTCTTTTGTGCTCTTTTATTCTATTTAATTCATTACAGTCATTTGCATATATAAGACATTTTTTTTCTGCTGATTAGGTTCATCTAGAGGACAGGGTTTGTAACTTACTTACCTTGGCAGGTGCAACACTGTAGGTATACAGATATATGTGTGTGGATGCAAACTGTATCCAACCTGAGTTCAAAATGGCCATGCTAAAGATGTTTTAGCTACCCCAAATAGATATTCAACCTAAATAAGAATAGTGTCTTTGTGTTAGGCACACAGCTTCAAGAAAAGTATCCTAACCGATACTTCTGCCTGGACTGTAATTCTTTATACACCCTCACCACACAGACAGAAATTTGGTTGCTAGCACTTACATGGGCCCTATTTGTACGAAGCATTCTTTATAGGGTCATTACATTATAGTTCTGTAAACTTTTTGTTAAGAATAAACACCTTTTTGTTCATTTGAGCTTTCAACATGATGAATACGTGTTTTGATACATTTTAAAACAGAACCTCAAGTTTACCTGTATTCACCAAAGGTTTCATCTTTTACTGACTGAATTTCTGGGTCTGGATGCAAATCTTCCTTTTCTTTAACTAAAAAAGAGAAAAAAGGTGGGGAAACTAATACAGTGACTGTTTAAAATACACTTTTACCAGTGCTGTGGAATAGTGAATAGTCAATAAGAACAGCATTGCTCAAATGTTTTGATACCAGTGAGGCAATATTTTTTTCTGGCTATACCTGTAGCCCATCTGTTACTTCTTTGTTTAAACAAAAAATAGAGGGGATTTTGGGAAGTTCTACTTTTTTGTCATCACACCTGCAGCATGCTGCATATTTTCACCTGACTACTCAATATTATGTGAACAAGAAGTCTTATTGGAAGAGCCCAACTTAACTTGATTTCTCAGTGAAGACCAAATTACTAAATACGTATTTTACTATCTGGACTTTTTGAAGACATCATAGGCACCTATTAGATCTGTGTCATTAAACTAAATTGAATTTAAAAAGTCAGTCAAGGCTGGATGTGGTGGCTCATGCCTGTAATCCCAGCACTTTGGGAGGCCAAGGCGGGCAGAACACTTGATATCAGGAGTTTGAAACCAGCCTGGACAACAAAGCAAGACCCTGTCTCTATTAAAAACATGGAAATTAGCCAGGCGTGGTAGCGTGCACCTGTGGTCCCAGCTACATGATGGGCTGAGGTGGTAGGATCACTTGAACCTGGGAGGCAGAGGTTGCAGAGAGCTGAGATAGTGCCACTGCATTCCAGCCTGGTCGACGGAACAAGATCATGTCTCAAAAAAATAAACAAAAAAAAAACAACAAAAAAGGTCAATCATTTGGTTGTTATGCATCACTCTTACTCAAAATTGTTGCAACAATCTGAATATTCAGGTCTCCACTGACATTTTCCCTTTTTTGTTTTGTTTTGTTTTGTTTCGAGACAAAGTCTTACTCGGTCACCCAGGCTGGAGTGCAGTGGCATGATCTCTGCTCACTGCAACCTCTGCCTCCCGGGTTCAAGGGATTCTCATGCCTCAGCCTCCTGAGTAGCTAGGATTACAGGCAGCCACCACCACGCCCAGCTAATTTTTGTATTAGTAGAATATAAGACCAAAAGCTCTTATCCTCTTTACAAAAAAACAAAAACAAAAACAAAAACAAAAACAAACAAACAAAAAAAAAAAACAAACCTCAAATACAAATTGTTCTTTATGGAACTTTTTACGACTACATGCAGAGACCTAGTAGATTCTCTTAGCTGCTCTGCAATATGAAATGCTGACTTTTTTTTTTTTTTTCTTTTCAGGGCATGATTTGAAGAAACATCTTTAGAATCTGGATAGCACACAATTCACAAATGATTATTTGTTGGGGATAAGGAGAATACTATAACTCTTTAATGTTTCCCATTAATTACTCAGAACATTTATTAGTCATTGTGAACCTAATTCATAATCATTCAGTCTTCAGAGAAAAAAGTGAAATGCATAACTCCATAAATTATGCATGTCATTTTACAAAAACCTAGAAATTATGCTCTCAATATTTCTTTGTAGATGATGGGTTCCCACTAAATATTTGCTAGATAAATCCTAAGCCAATAATGAACTTCTCATAAATCTGAACATCATGAAATAAATAGCAGTGTAATCTAAATCTTTGTCGCTATATAAAAGCACCACAAATACTAAGCAATACTAGTAATAACCATCATCTTGATACAATATGTATATCTGAAAAAGACAAAACAATTCGGAAGTTGAATGAAATTAAAGGCAAACATCATATTACCAACTATGATGGTTTTCATGGATACCTTATGTATCATTAATTCATGAGGCAGTGTGTCTAATACATGCCATGGTAATAAGAAGCACATTCCTAATAATGATTAACACCAACAAAGTTGGCCAGTGGAGCCAGTAATATTAGAATGTATTAGTGCAAAAAACACGAGTCGTGTATGTCATGTATAGAGAGAGGCGTGCTATAGATGGGTCACTTAAAACACTAAAGCATATATGTGACTTAGTAATATGCCTCTCAATGGCTCTGATCTTTCACAGATAGACAATAGAAGTTTGGAAGTGTTATCAACCTTGTTAGAGCTTTTTTTTTTTCTTTTTTTGAGATGGAGTTTTTGCTCTTATCTCCCAGGCTGAAGTAGTACAGTGGCGCAATCTTGGCTCACTGCAACCTCCACCTCCCGGGTTCAAGTGATTCTCCTGCCTCAGCCTCCCGAGTAGCTGGGATTACAGGCAGCCGCCACCACGCCCGGCTCATTTTTGTATTTTTAGTAAGAGACGGGGTTTCATTATGTTGGCCAGGATAGTCTGGATCTCCTGACCTCGTCATCCATCCACCTCGGCCTCCTAAAGTGCTAGGATTACAGGCATGAGCCACCACACCTGGCAGTTAGAGCCCATTTTAAGTGCTAGAAACTAGAACCAAGTAATTATCTGGAAATAATACTCTAGACCATACTTTTTTTCTGGTTAATTTAGCAATATGTTTTTCCTGTCAGTGCATTGTACAACTAATTTGCTAAAATAAATTTGACTTGAATGTGTATTAAAAAAAAAAAGATGTCTCTGAAGAATGCTTCCCAGAAAATGCTATTTAATAAGCTGAAAATCACATTAAAAAACAATTTTACCTGAGTACTTTCCACCTCTGTTTCTCTTCACAAAGCAAACAGTTAACAATACTAGTGTGAGAAGAGCAATTGCACACATCAGTCCAATAAACCAGCCTTGAGTGGAGATGTCATCATATAAACCAGCATATTCTGTTGTAGAAAGAGAAGTCACAACATTGTACACTAGAAACAGTCTTGTATTCTGTAACATTGGGGAAAATTAGACATCATTTTTAAGCATACCAAATAGTATCAATTTTTTTAATGACCCCAGAAGGAATCCAATGTGAAGGACACATTAATGGGAGAATACTGATAAATCTTTCCTTCTTTATTTAAAAAGGGACTTCTTTGAGTTGTATTTGATTCTGAAGATGAAAAACCAAAGAAGGATAGTGAAGGCAGAAGTTAAACTCAGAAGCAGCAAGGAGCAAGCAAAAAGCGCAAGCTGCCTTGGTTAGAAGCAGATGACCATGGAGCCTGGTGGTTTTGTTTTGTTTTGCTTTTACTTTTTAGTTTGTGTTATTAACATGTGTTAATTAGCAGGAGATATTTTTAGGCAACAACTCTAGTAAAAACAAAATAAAGGATAAGTTGGACTACTGTGAAACATTTTTCATTTTGATAATTTAAAAATATGTCAAAAATTGAAATTATTATTTTCATAACTAATATACTCAGTGTTTTTATGTTTAATATAGGACATATGCAACACTAAATATTCTACAGGACACAGATTGACTAAGACTTCCCCAGATATAATCTCATTTCTCACCTCTCCCTCTTGTCTCAATTACATCTTGAAAAATGCTATCGTTATCACCCCAATTCTTAGTCATTAGGCGAACTATATGTTCAGCTCCCGGCTCAAATACCTCTATTGGGTGAGTCTTTTGAGTAAGATTTACTCCTTCTGATATCTTCCCGAAACCTTTACCTAAGAAATGTACACAGTTAAATCATGTGAATTGTAGTCATGGAAACATAGGACATAAAAAGTAAAAAAATATATATTGTTATTCGAAGTGAATAAGAAAGTCACTTATACCATATTGTCTCAGTTTTTTGAATTATCAGGAGATCAAGAAAATCAACATTTCAACTTCCTTTTTTAATATAATGAAACTGAGTAAATGAAATGAACTCAATACATGGCCGTTTAAGATGAAATGGTACTGTAAATCTGCCTGGTCACATGAATGGTTCAAAACCGTAGACTTAAAAAAATTATACAATACGATTTTGTGCAATTTGGATTTTCACAAACCTAATGGGAAACTGAATATGGCCTTTTGACTTACAATTGACAGCATATAACCTTATAATCATAACTAACTATATATTGCCTTTTTTTTTTTTTTGCCTTGGTCTTCTCCATAAATATTGATGAAATAGCATTACAATATGATCATATATTAAATATTTGAAATTTATAGAAGCCCAAAGTGTGTGAAGTGCAGGCTTGTAGGTACATACCAATGGAATGGTTTTACTGACATTTTGAAAGTGGTGTGAGAAGTTATTTTCAAAAAATATTAATATGTCAATATGTTAATAGTAGAATCTCATAGTAGAAGACAAATATATGCTAACTTCTTATCTTACCACCAAATATCTTAAATATTTTTGCATGCGATCCATAGTTTTGCTGGGAATCAACTCAATATAATAAATATAATCCAGAAAATGTTAGCAGTGTTATAAAATATGTTTCTTACTGAGACTACAACGGGTTATGAAATTCTATTTAAAGTGGGTATATGTTACAGATCAATATTTCATTATGCATTTTCATTATAGAAAAAAATTAATTATATAGTTACTAAATAACAAAAAGGTTTTATTAAAAATTATGCCATGAGAGAAATAAGGCCAATTATATGAGCAAAGCCTTCAAGATTAAGCATCATTGAAACAGAGTGCAATTAATTTTGACCTTGAAAAACAGAGATATTAGTAAAACATTAAGTCGTGCAAGCTTTTGAAAAACAGAGTAAAGCAAGTGATTTATTCAAACCACTAATGACACAAAAATAATATTTCTGATTAGCTCCATTTTTTCCGCTCTTAGATTATGGAATATGATTTATTTGAAAATCAGAGTGACAACCTGAAAACAATCTGAGAAAAATGCTTGTCAATCAAATCCTATTTTTTGAACAAGTGCCAAATGACCTTGAAATGAGCTACATAGGCAGAGCAAGAAGAAAGATGCATAGTAGTAGGTTCCAATTTGCACAAGTGATCATTTTTAGAGTGCTGAGTGATAACAAGATGTATCTTCTCAGTGGAAATATACAGTTTTTTCAAAGATTATGTTGAACTCTAGTAGAAAAAGAGATTATAATTTTTTTCCCTGTACATATAGCAAGACATGCCTATAGAAGAGAAATCAGTGTCAACTGGGGAAGGGGGCAGTTAGCTGGAATACTGAAAATGCAGATTCCTGAAAAAGAGCACAAACACGCTAGTAAGAAACATTTTTAGATTCCTGACACGTAAGAAGTGAAGAAAGGTTCTTTTAAGATATGCAGCAAATTAGTTACATTTTTAGTTTGAAGAAAAGATGCCACATTAGTTGTAAAATCACATGAACAGCATTTTCATCCTCCAAAAACAATTTCTCAAGCATGAATGCAACCAAGCCCAAATTTTCCAACATATGTACTAGAATATGTAATACTTGTAAGGCAATTCTGTGAATATTTTTTCTTATATGCTTCAAATTGGCAAGAATGGGATCAGCACTTCACAAGCACATTATGGTTTTGGTTATATCAAAATAGCAACCAACTCCATGCCTTAAATTCTGTTTTTAAAAATATGGAAGTTGCATGTTTGGACTACTACCATTCTGACTTCTCTTCTTTGTATTGAACACCTGATGTCAGTTTCAATGCTTCAGAAATAAGAACCTTTTATTTACTGCAAAGTTTTCAATCCCTATCTTTAAATCTAACTTTTATGAGCAGGTAAAGTCAGTGAAATGAGTTCTTCATTTCACTTGGTGTTCAATTCATCCTTGGGAATACTTTGTGAGTTTTAGGGAAGTAATTATTTGAATTATACACTTTTCCCACATAAAGGGGTTTTAAATGTTTCAGGAATCTGAGCAAAACATAAGCTTGTTATTAGTCAGATATAGCAGGCACAATAAGATGTAAAAACAAACCAGTAATAAAGGTCAGAGCATAACCATTCACACACAAACAGGGTGATTTACAGTGATTCACAAGTTTGAATATATTTTAATATACATCTTCAATAAATAATAGGCAATTGAATTTTCTTCACTATTTCTCCCCTTCGTGATGTTTCTTTCATTGATTCTACCATTTTTCTAATCTACAATTTGGAAAAGCATCCAGAACACAGTCTGACACATAGTATTAGACTGGTGCAAAAGTAATTGTGGCTTTTGTCATTACTACTTTTAATGGAAGGGCCACAACTACTTTTGCACCAACCTTAACACACGATAAATACACAACTCTATTTCCCTTTCTTCCATCTTCTACATCCTTCCTTTCTCTCTCCAATATCCTTCCACGCCTGAACAGCTTAAGCCCTACCTAAATCCCTCTTTGTTTAAGTTAGTGTGTACATCAGTTTCTCTGATCTGATTTATCTGCGAAGGTCCTATTGCTATCATAGAAAGCTTAGCAAGAACCTTGCTAAAATCGTAACTGGAGATGCAATTTGGGAAGGGAAATGGTTAAAGGTGCAAAAAAATAGAAAAGTGTAATTGAATTAGGATAATTGTGTTACAAGTGAAACCATAGATTTATAAGCCATTTCCCAGCCAGTTGCTTGGCATCAATCATCAGACAGTAAAACAAAACTGACATATGAATCAATGTATATAGAGTGAAGGCATGAAAGTGAGATGTATTAGATCTGTAATGTCTACCAATGCAAGAGCCAAATATTTTTCTGTATGGAAACATTTCTAAAAGAAAAATATACCTTTACTAACCTTTTGAACAGCTTTGTGACCTTATGTCCCGCTACTTTAATTAAGTAAAATTATAGTTCCTGACCTTGTATACACTAAGCTATAATTTGATTGGTATTGCGCAGAAATCCATAAATTGAGTCAATGTGAACTTTCCAAACAGGATTAATAAATTCTGCCTCTATGTCAGTGGAAAACAGAAGGTCAGACAGAGTGGGATCACAATCATTTCTAATTTACAATGACTAGCACGGTGCTTTCCTTTCAGTGCAGCTGTTTACAAAGATGCAGCCTCTTTTTAAAGCCTCTGTTAAAAAGAGAAGCCTCATGTACTTACTCCCTTTGCCTAAGGTGGAGCTTTCCTCCGTGATGGGTTTTCCACAGCCCTGTGAAGTGCAAGCCCTCAAGTAGAATTTGTACTTGGTAGTTGGATTCAGGTTTGAGAGGTGCCAGCTGGGCTTTGATGGAGTTGTAATGTTAATATCATTTAATTCTCCAATCTCGTAGGTGTCATTTACTAAAGAATAAACATGAACAACAGCTCAAATGTATTTAACGATTCAAGTTGCATTCTTCATTATTTTCATTTCTCCTCATGCTTGTGGTGTGTAAAGATACATTAATGATTCATAACCATCAACTCATTTAATCCTATGAGGTACGTACAACTACTATGACTATACCATACATGACAAAACTGAGGTCTCACAAGAATAAGTGCTTTGCTCTGATCTTGAGTCTGTAAATTTGCAAACTGGAATTTGAATCCAAACCATGGCCTTTTGACCCCAGAGAAACATCTTTAATCCCTGTGCTATATTGGAGCCAACTGCTCCAGCTTCATAATACCTGTTAATAATAATGAATTTTCCCCATTGCTATATTTTCATTGTACCTTTGAATTAAGTACTTGTAATTTCCTTTTGGAAGAATAATTCAAGATGATAATTTATTTGTGTCTTCTATGGTTTCTAGTTTAACATATGGCACCAAATAGCTACTCAATATACATAGAATCAATAAATGCAAGAATATATTAAATATTTAAGAATATCTACTGTGTACTAAGTACTATGCAAAGTGCTAATTGTAAAAAGCTGAATCAGATAGCTTCTTTCAAAGAATTGCAACCCAGCAAAGACATGAGATTTGTGTACCCAGCAGAGACATGAGATTTGTGTAAGAGTGTGGTGTATTATAAGATTACTGTAACAATAATCCAAGAGATAAAATACATCCAAGATAGTGCAGCTGTTAGTGGCAAGAAAGAATATAGAATAAATCCTCTTGACTCTCAGTCCAAGATACCATAGATGTTTAAAAAATGCATTTATTATTGACATAAAAATGCCTTCCTTGGTCCATAAAATGCAATTCAAATCAATGAAAAGAAAAAACAAACAAACTAGGCACCCAAACATTGGAAAGAAGGATGTGAAATCATCACTCTCTTAGATTTTTTGAAAGCATAATTGTGAATGACCACAAAGTCAATTGAAAAACTACTACAATCAATATAAGAATTCAGGAGAGTGTACATAGAGCTCTCATACATATAAATTGCAACAATTTAGACTATCTAAGAGCAATAAGAAAAAGGTAAACTACCTAAAATGTCTTGATCATTTAATATTGAGAGCAAAATAATTATATATTATTTTATTTTAAAATCCACATATCAAGCAGTTCAGTAATCATTACAATTGTTAATATTTCAACTTCTATATTTTAAGAACTTATTTTTAAATAAACTTAAATGTTACATACAGATCAATATGAAGGTTGGAATTTAATTAGTTGAGTTTCTTATTGTTAGGATAAGAAGGTATACATTTACCAAACAAACTGACATTTAAAAGAATCTTCAAATATTTCTTCAATTCTTACACCATTTTTGAAAACCAGTACATGGAATAATGTAAGGTTAAGAGCTCAACATGTAGAATTGGACTGATCTTGCTTTGCATTCTTAACACTTACTTTACTGCTTGACTCTGTGTGAGTATACTCTCTATATCTCAATCCCCTCATTCATAAAATAGTGATAGTACATATCTAATAGATTTCTTACTTTAATGAAACAATGCAAAGAGATACACTTAGTACTGATCCTGCTACACAGCGAGCACTCAAAAGTGCTAAAATCTACTTCTGTTGGGATTAGGCCTGTATGTATTTAAACATATATGCTAATTTCAGCAGAAACCATCAGAAGCTAAAGCAAATATGTGACCTGGGTTGCTGGAAGTCTTGAGTTGATGTGAAAGTAGCACAACAGGGCTATGATCAAGTTGACTTGTAAGCAGTGTATGCTGGGTTTCTGTATTTCTGGTGCTTTGAGAATTGATGTCTTGAAAGTCTAAAATTTTCATGATGGGATGTTGCTAAAATTTTCTATAATGTCAGTTCCCTAAGTTCCATTTTAAGATGATGCTTAGACTCGAGGACTGTTCAAGATGGGAGGCACTACTATTAAAAATGACCTGATTTCATCTGAACACATTCACGTTACTCTAGTTGCACAGCAGCATGTGCGCAGAGCCCATTCTGAGTAATGCTCCAAAGACAATTATTTAGTCCTCTCAATATCATCTCCATGAAACAGCGAGCAACCCATAGAGAATTTGATAAACACAAGTATATTTAAGGTTGAGTATGCAAGCATATATCTGAGACAGAAGAGGTAGTGTGCTTTGAATCTCTATCACATCACTCAATAACTCTTTTGCATTTTTCCTACTTCTCCAAACATCTTACATATAAACATTAAACGCATGTTTTGTGTACTCATCAGCACACTGCTTTTTTTCTAAAACAGGTAAGCAAACCTTTCAGTAAAGGGCCAGATGGTAAACATTTAGCCTTTGTAGGCCATGTAGTCTCTGCTGAGATGACAACTTTACCACTCCAGGGAGAAAGCAGCTGTAGACATACATAAATAAGTGGACATGGCCATGTCGTCATAAAACTTTATTCCTAAAAACAGGCAGCAGGCTGAATTTGGCATGCAAGCCAGTTTACAAGCCCCTGGGCTACAAGGAAGAATGGCAGCTTACAAACCATGGCCTTAAGTGATCATTAGACTCCCAACATAGCAAACAGCATACTCAATCAAAAAGTGAAATTTAACAAGTTAACTCCAATTCAAATTTCTACTTACTTATCTGATATTGCAAAAGATAGCCAGTTAAGTTTCCATTTAATTTCTTAGGTAGTCCCCAGGATAAAGTGGCAGTGTCTTCATCAACTTTGATGACCTTGAGAAAAGTTGGCTGTTCAGGTACTAGGAAACACAAGACCAAAAATAAACTCACATAAATTAGCAAAATTCAAAAAAGCCCTATTATATTATAAATTTTATTGAAATTGACAAGCCAACTCATCTGAAGTAAATATTAATTAACTACTAATAAAGAAGAATGTTTATTTTATTTATTTATTTATTTTGAGACAGAGCTCTTGCTCTGTGGCCCAGGCTAGACGGAGTGCAGTGGCCCAATCTCTGCTCATTGCAACCTCTGCCTCCCAGGTTCAAGTGATTCTCCTGCCTCAGCCTCCCAAGTAGCTGGGACTACAGGTGTGCACTACCACATCTGGCTAATTTTTGTATTTTTAGTAGAGACAGGATTTCATTATGTTGGCCAAGCTGGTTTGGAATTCCTGACTTCAAGTTATCCATCTGCCTTGGCCTCTCAAAGTGCTGGAATTTACGGGCATGAATCACCATGCCTGGCCATAATGAGGAATGTTTAATGTGGCCATGGATCACCTCCATTTTTGACATGACTCTCCATCGTTACCCTCTCACCTCCTTCTGGTGTTTGAAATATATAAGGCTCACTTTCAGGACCAGCTCCTTTAGAGTTATAGGCTAAAACTGTTAAGTGAAATTCACTAAAGGCATCTAAGGAAGGAACCATTCCAGAGTTTCTTTGTCCTGAAAATCTTAGAGCATTCACTTCTTTGGGATGTGTTCTTCCATCCAACAGACTTTTTGTTTTCCACCAATTTATCTGCAATGAAAACAAAAGTCTTTTAATATATCCATCGTGGTGGCAGATTCTCTTTGGCTTCTTCTGAAATCAGTTCTTATTTATTCTCAGATACCAATTCAACAACAAGAAGAAAAACCATGATAAAAACCTGATAGCCTTTCAGACGTCCATGTACTCTGTCCTTTGGAATTGTTGACCAGGTAACTTTAACTAATGTACTGTTTATAACGTCCACCCCATGGATCACTGGAGCTGTATCAGGATCTGTTAATCATATAAGATTGATTAGTTTTCAATAACCTGCACATGTGATTATTAGGACCCGTTTTCAAAAATTTTCATAATGTTTCTTCTGGAGAAAGCACTTTTATGAAATTCATTCCAAATGGAACCAAAAGAGTTTCTCATGATAGATAAGTTTATCAGCCCAAATAGATTTCCCAAAGAAGAGGAGAGCCTGTATCACACTGAGAAACAAAGCCCTCCAGATAGATACAATATGGGCAAATAAAACCAGAAACTATTCTGTGGGCATCTTGGTTTTGGAAGCAAGTGAATTAAACTAGTAATATAAATAAAATTGGTTGGGATTTTTGTTAATCAAGTATTAATAACAGTTAACATTTGAGCATATGCTATATGTCAGGCACTGTTCTAAGGGCCTTACCTCAACTGGCTCATACAACCCTATGAAGAGGACATTATTATCTCTATTCTATAGGAGTTCTTACTACAGAGGAATAAGCTGAATACAGAGCAGTCAAGACTAATACTATCTTAATTCGCATGTGTTATGTGTTTTTTGTGCTTTTATTTGGGTAAAAGAATTTAAACAGCTGGTGAGTAATGAGTTGGCTATTTCTCATTCTCAACCTTCTTCTATTTTTGGATCAAATTATTATTTTAGATGCTGGGAAGGCAATGAGAATAACCCCTAATATTATTCAAAGCATTCGCAATACAGAATACAGTGTTTTTTCTCCTTCCAATAACCTATTTGCAACAGTTAGTGTGGCATCAGAATGTGTGTGTGAGTATAATTCTATATATAAATCTGGGTGTATATCTCATCAGTATTAGGAAAGCTCCAGACATGCCATTGAAGCCCAGGGCATGACAGCAAGTGACTGTTAGGGGATCCTTGACAAGTAAGGGCAAATATACTTGAAAATCTTATGACAGTTATGTGGCTTTAAATGATTGCAGTGATAATTCCTGATTTTCAATGTAGGAAGAGCTTTATAGGAAACTGAATAAAATGCAAACTTTCAACATACTTCCTTGGTATTGTATACTGATCAACTGTCCTCCAGTCAATCCTAAGATAGAAATCATGTGTTATGTTTCTTTTTATCTCCCATGGCTAATACAACCTCTTTGCATGCACTAGCTGTTCACAAATATTTGTTGACAGAAGTACAATATATTTGAGAGCAACAGTTATTGACGTGCTTAGCAGTTTTAGTGCATCACTTACAGTCTTCTCCAGAATAGAGAGTCACTGACTGAGGGGCAGGACCAGATCCTAGTTGATTTATAGCCTGGACTTTGACATCATAAGGGGCGTAGACAGCAGGCGTCATCACCCTCAACGTGTGGTTTGTGACTGTTTCTTCTTCCCACTCCACTGGGGCTCCCTGTGGCTTCCAGGTCACTCTGTACTCTAGGCCTGGTCCATTCTGCTCCATGGATTTCAAAGGCTAAAACAGAAGTCGAAACTCATTCAGTCTGATAACAGACGTGTTGACTCAGAGATGGTGGTGAACCACCCTAAGTGGTATAAGGAACAACGCAATGGAAGGATCATTTGTTGAGAGATCTTAAATCCCCCTTCTTGGTTTAGAGACGGTTGTGAAAAAGTTTTGTCATCATATGAGCTTAAGTATGAAAATTAATCCCTTACCTCCCCAAGTAATGAGCAGCCTACACATCAGATGCCTGGATTATGTCCTTATGATAAAGTCTAAGTTTTCATACATGAAGGAAGTTACAAAGAAATGCCACGAAGTGTTTTAGCTTTTTGCTTATGCTTTCCACTACATTCCACCTTTTCATTTTCAAAAAACAGACTGAAATGAAAAATAATATGGCCACGAATTCTTTGGTTGTGAATGGGATTCTCCCATGGCTTTTTGAAGAAAACTCTCTTGTACTTGGTTCTCTCCTTCTTCATTTTTCTTCCATAAGAAGAGACAGATTATGTATACATATTTGGAGACTATGCATGTTTATACTTTAATACAAAGAAGCAGTAGCTCCTCTATCTAATAATTTCCCAGCTCCTTGACCATTCTTTATTTTTCTTTAAGAAAAAATGCCTCCCTTATCCACTTTGTTTTGCTGCATAGAAATATTTGGAGGAATAATTTCTTTCTTTCTTTTTTTTTTTTTTCCTTAAGATGGAGTTTCACTCCCATTGCCCAGGCTGGAGTGCAGTGATGTGGTCTCAGCTCACTGCAACCTCCGTATCCCAGGCTCAAGTGATTCTCCTTCCTCAGCCTCCCAAGTAGCTGGGATTATAGGCATGCACCACCACGCCTGGCTACTTTTGTATTTTTAGTAGAGACAGGGTTTCTCCATGTTGGTCAGGCTCGTCTTAAACTCCCAACCTCAAGTGATCCACCTGCCTCAGCCTCCCAAAGTGCTGGGATTACAGGCATGAGCCACCGCACTCAGCCTGGAGGAATAATTTCTAGTATGGGAAATTGGGTATTTCCACTTTAGTTTTTAATTGAGCAACAGTTTAATTTAAAAACAATAATGTGGTTTAAACTGCCTGTTTAATTTCAAAGATAATGGAATTGTGCATTGAAATGAATCAGTTACATAAAATATGTTTAATATATGATTTTAATCCTAAATTTAAGGTTCACCTATATAAACAGTAATTTTGTCTGGATATGTGAGTGAGTCAACAATGTCATACATAGTGTTTTTAAAGAATCTGTAACCCTTCACAACTTAATCTAATTTACTAAAACACTTATTAGAGGCATTGCTTGGAATTAAGTTGAAAGCATAGTGACATATCAGCAAAATAATTTTAAGCATATGCCTATTCCAACGTGAATAAACTAAACTAACTAGGAGAAAAAAAATCAAAACAAAATGAAAACTTTCTGAGATTTTTCTGCAGACCTTGCTTATACTTCCATTCATTGGAAAGTTTTGTTCCAAGATATTTTGGAGTGTGAAATGGATATACATTCACCAGGGGCTTTAGCATTGTCCCAGTGAAATAGGCCATGAGTCTGTAGGGCCGTACTGCAATGTGGAATGATAGTTTCCTTCAGTCCCTACTGACAATAAGTGTGTTTAAATAATACTATTCATTTTACACATTTTGCTCCAAAGAAAGGAGTTAAATTTAATAAAGTTCTCTGACAAATTTTAAATAAATAAATAATAAACCATAACACTTTAAACAAAAATATTTTAGCTATGTTATCGGCCTTTTTGGTACCCAGGAACCAAAATAAACAGCCTGAATGCTTTGTATTTGACTTTGAGGCAATGCCTAGTGAACCTCAGATGTTTCCCAAATAATCTCTTCAACAAAGAACAGAAGGAGCAAGGGCAGAGTAAGCAAGAAGGCCACCAGCCTTCCCTTCTCTCTGCCTCTCGTGAAATAGCCCACGAGGAAGGAGTCTCTAGAAAACAGGTTCTTAACTTGGGGTGTAGGAATCCCTAGATGGGGTACATGTGTATCCTTTAAAGGATCTGAGAAGCCAATGATATCTTTAGTATGACTTTTTGTGTATAATTTTCTAGAAAAAGATCCTGTACTTCCAACATAGTTTCAAAGACATCTATGAACCAAGCAAGGTTATAACTATTAAGCTAGAAAACAGAAAGACTTCTGTCCTGCCTTAATTCTATTGTTTAAAAAATTGTTGAACATTTTTATTTATTTTTAATTGAGAAATAAAAATTGTATATACTTATGTACAACGTGTTTTGAAATATGTATACATTGTGGAATGGCTAAATTGAGCTGCTCAAAATATATGTTAGTTCATATACTTATTTTTTATGATAGAACACTTAAAACCTAGTCTCTCAATAATTTTCAAGAATACAATATATTGTTATCTACTATAGTCACTAGGTTATGCAATATTTCATCTGATTCCACTTAATTTCATTTTAAAGCCAGTAGATCTTCTTATTATACTTATAATATAAATAATAAAACCTAGATCCATTAGGAATTAACTACCTTGGATGTGATCACATAACCATGTAATTAAAGATGTTCCTGCTTCTCAACATTAGTGGGGTTTTAGGACTTTTGGTTTTGTTTTTGGTGTCCTTTAAGTTTGAAATGTGTTATTGTATTGAGCAAAGCTAAAAATTCACATACCTACGCTTAAGAACAATGGAAACTCTCAGGCAAAAATTACCCTGATACAGGTATTTAACTGATGAGGTTGCAGTAGACTCTTTTGTCCTGTTTTGTGAGTAGAACATTACAATGTTTGAACACTCAAAATATATGAGTGAGTCATGACCCACTTAATATAGGAAAAGTGAATGTTTGAAGGTAATGCTAACTAAAAAGCCTAGTTCTACCATTCAGTTAAATTGTATTGTTATTTGAATTCAATCATATTTAATGTTAAATGTAAAACATAAACAAATAAGCAAAACTTAGGGACATCCAGTCTGTTCCTAGTGCTCATCTTCATTGTTAATTCTTTTGGGAAAGATCAGCTTTTTTTTTTTTTTTTTTTTTCCAAAGTATGTCTCTCTGACCGTTATCATGTAGATAGGAATTATTTTGGGTACACCTCTGGAGGGGCTCCGGTAATTCATTCACAATGCTATCTGATTGTGAAACTGGGAAAAGCCTGGAGTCTAACTCCTTTCCATAGGATGATCCATATAGAACAATACTTAATGAATGAATGTTCTTAAATTTCACTGGCTGTGTCAGTAGTGACTAGATCTCTGACACATCAAGATAATAGGAGACACCATGGGACATATTGGGAATGTAACTGTCAGTCTAGATCCAATTCCTGTGACTACTTCCTTCCTCTAATCAATTAATTACTAGATTACATGCCATTTGCTCCTCAAAAACAAATTATAAATGCTTTTTTTTTTTTTTTGCTTTTTTTTTTTTTTTTTTTTTTGAGACAGAGTCTCACTCTGTCACCTAGGCTGGAGTGCAGTGGTGTGATCTCAACTCACTGTAACCTCCACCTCCCAGGTTCAAGTGATTTTTCTGCCTCAGCCTCCCAATTAGCGGGGATAACAGGCATGCACCACCACACCTGGCTAATATTCATATTTTTAGTAGAGAGGCAGTTTCACCATATTGTCCAGGCTGGTCTCAAGCTCCTGACCTTGTGATCTGCCCACCTTGGCCTCCCAAAGTGCTGGGATTACAAGTGTGAGCCACTGTACCTGGCCATAGATGCTTTCTTATTAAAACCCCATTTTTACAAGAAGAGAGCATTAATAATCAATCCTGTGTATCTTCAGGGTAATAAAAAATGACTTGTGAGTGAGAGGAGCAGTCAAAAAGACTGAAGATTTCTGGCCTTTTTTCCATGTGACACAGCCCATGGCATCTGGGTGAGGTCATTAAACTCTGAGATTCCCAGTTTCTCTGTATGACATACAAGACTGACGCCATCGTGAACCACAGCCCTCCCAAAGGAGTAGTGAAGATTAATGAGTTTATGTTACTGGAACATGATGTGCTTCTCTGAGGAACTGATTGGCAAATACACAGTATTATTGTTATCTAACCGACTATATTATCTATTTTATGAAAATTTCTATGGAACTTAAGGGAGGATAAGACAGATATACCCTAAAAGACTAACATCATTTTAGATTATAAATTAAGTAATTATCAAGACTATGTGGTAGTAACTATTTATAACCACAAATTCAAGGAAAGAAATAATATTCTTGAATATATTTCATTTCTATGTATTACCATTTTTTTAAAAAAAAATCCACACCTTAAACTTGTAAAACTTAATTTCACTGAAGTGGAAATAAAGAGCTAATTTTGATCTAAAAAATATTGACTAAATATTTTGCAGGTATGGGCCATTTGATTGTGTAATGAGTTCAAACACCAACATATGAGGATAAAAAGCAAACTAAACTTTGTGCATTTTAAAATTCTTCCAAGAATTATCCCTGGAATGAGTTGTGGAAATAAATTAGTATATTTCAGCATACATTAAAAAATGTTCTATGTTTACACAAAGTTTTGTAAACTCAATGTTGGAGGCCTATTACTCATCAGAATGGTTGAATGATAATTTCCTTTTAGGTAGGTCAATATACTCATCATGAAATACATCCAAGTAGTAGAGGTAAAATAAAATTCCCCACTGTTACAGAAGAAATTTGGAAATGACCCTAGAATAATTAAAATTATCTGGGTAGATGTACATTTTTATGCAAAATTCAAATGGTGAAGTCTATTTAATAACATTTAACGGAGATATGTAAAGGAGGAAAAACTGAGGTTTGGAGTCCAAAGATCCTCATATATAAATCCTAGCTTTGTGGATTTCTGGTTGTGTGGTGATGGGCAAGACATTCATTATCCTGGATGCCATCTTCAGGTCTAGAATAAGGCGTTCATGATGCTTTCTTCACAAGATCATCCTCAGAATTATTAGAAAGGAGAATACAAAATGTCTACTGGTGTTTAATGAGGCGTGAATATTCTTTGGGGGGTCATCAGTTTGACATGCATAATATCTAGTAGATTATACTAAATTAATTAAAGATTTTCAGTATTTCTTGAATGGAAGAGAATCTAGAATATTGTTAATTAAACTATTAATAATTTGAAACTTTTGGTAATGTATTACAACTAAATCAATCTGTATAATCTTCCCTAAATTGTTGACTAGTGTTAAACTCGGTTTCATAACATCATTTTAATCACAATGATCCTTAAAATTTACGATGATGATGATGACTCACAAATTCATTTCATTTCCAAATCTTATCTTTGTTCTTTAAAAAATATTGTGCTATCATTGTAGTTAGCATGCAGACCTAAGACAAAGAGAAAAAGAGTACAAAGAAATATATAACATATTAAGGAATACAAACCTCCCACTTTATAATCATTTCCTTTGGTTGAGAGGCTTGAACCCTTATGTTTTGTGGATTCCTATCTGGAGCTGAAAAATTAAAAACATTAACATTATTTTTCCTTTTAACCCATAGGTAAGTCATCATATCACAACTCCTCCCCCCAAAAACCACAGATAATTAAATAAGTTTGATTGTACTTATTAATTTATATCTGGTCCAGTTCCTAAAAAGATTTAAGGTAGCTTTTAAATATATATTTTATTTAAAACGATAAAATAGTCTTCTTGGAGTGAAATAATTATTATCCAGTGGAGAGTAGATGGTTTACTATATATGTCTTAATTTTGAACCTGCTTTTAAAATTTTTAAAACTACTTTCTAAAATTCTGAACTTGCTTTTTAAAAATACATATTTTAATTTAAGCCTGCTCTATTTTTTCTATTAGAATTGTCATTAGAAACATATGTGGTGAATATTTGCCTTTAGAAGAATAAAATAAACACCATGTATTAATATCAGCAGCCAAGTTTTAAGGGCATCAAATAGAACAAAACCTGTAAAGTAGTCATCAATATTTTTAGATGGATTCATTTTATTAGAAATAGCTAAATGTGGAGTTTAGTGATGTACACTAAAATCATGCAAGTGTTAATTTCTATCTGATTCAGTTATCACCATGACTTGCTTTTACTCAGTCCAAAAAGGAAATTATATCCTAGAGTATTTATTTTAGCCAAGGAAAAATAAAATGTCATACTATGACCACATTGATGATCAATAACAATTCAGTAATACAAATTTTAGCACAGTCATTCTTGAGATTTTTTCAAAAGCATCTTGGAAATTTAGATTGATGTTGAAACACAAGAAAAGACACTTAATGCATAAAAATTAATAATGTTAGATATATATATATATTGAACTTTAATTTAGAACTTACTTGATGATATCTGGTTAAATTTGATGTTTAGCCATCAGAAATTACTGAAAGTAATTTTTTTTTCATATGTCACTCCCCTAATTTCCTGCTTCTATCTAACTCATATGTAATACTTCTGAGACGCGTGTGCTTTGAATATTTTGTGTGCTGTTTATACAACCATTAACACTATTTGGAGAAATCTAAAATCCTACATTACTCTACCAATCTTTTTTAAGATGTTCAGAGATGGGGACAAACAAATATTTTGTTAGAAACCTGATGTGAGAACCTGCATACCTGCTGGCGGTGTTTCATGATGGTCTGACGGCTGGCTAGGTTGGCTTCTCCCTACTTCATTCACGGCTATGACCCTGAACTGGTATCTCACAAATGGAGCCAAAGGTAAGATAACTGTGGTTTTCCTTCCTTGGACTCTGGTCAGTTCCTCCCACCTTCCAGGCTCTTCTTTGTTTCCTTCAAATTCAACAATATACTCTGGGAAAAACATTAAAAAGGGGAAAGAAACATTAGAATATATGGAGTATGAATAAATTATACCAAAATTTATACCCAATATTAAAAGTTCAAAAGAATGTTATAAGAAGAATAATCCACTAAGGCTGGTTTAAAAATGGCTTCACTATTAATTTTGAGTATCCAGAGTAATGAAAACAGTTATCCCAAGTCTTCCTACCGCTAATATTGCTATTGTGGTCATCTCCAGCTTCCCAGCTCAGCCGAACACTCTTGTTCTGTCTTTCAGACAAGTGAAGGTTTTCAGGTGGATCCGGAACATCTAATTAACAAAGGGAGGGAAAATGTAGATAATTGCCTTTGTTTATCTGATTCCCTTCCTCAGACACATTGCCAGCTACCCTGAGACAGAGCAGTTACCACTCTCTTAGGGACCTGGGGAGCCCCCGACATATGGAAGTGAAAGGTGGAGTTTCAAGGCTAATTCAGGCACCTAGCTAGCCCTAAGAAGTAAATAAACAGCTTGATAAGAATGAAGGTAATGTAGCTTTAAACAATAGCCAAGGAAGCTAGAGTCACAGGGATGTTTGATTCCCCTATAGAAACTGAAGATAATGTCTTCATATATGTCTCTAAGTTGTTTTTCTGGAACCCAGACTGTCACCAAATACATTTGCTGGCATGGAGACTTCAGATAAGGGGAAACTGAAGTCTGAGCTCTGACCATCATTTCTTTGTAAATTTCTTCCTGAGGGGCCTCAAGGGAGCCACGTCCATGAGTCAGAGTTAATCTTCTTTTTGGTTGACTCCCAATTTTTAAATAAAGCCTCTCTTCCTTAACCAATTGCAAATCAGAACATCTTAGAATCTACCTAAGTAAGCCATGTCCCATCCCCACTTCAAGATATCTCACCCTTTTAGGTATAAACCAATGTGTAACCTCAAAGTATTAATTTACTTTTTTGCCTGTAGCATTTGCTTTCCTGAAGTTTACTCCCACTTTTAGACACCCTCACCTGCAAGCCATCGCGGAGGTTGGGACTTAAGCGTGAACTGACCCGTTCTTGTTTGGTGCCCTGCAGATAAATGTTCCTTTCTTCCACTGCAAACCTCAGTTTAGACACCTGGTCTTACTGCACTGGGTTGGTGACCCCAGTTTGGTTCCATAAAAACCCTTCTTTTCTGGACCCATGTCTCCACTATGCTCAATCGCATCAGCCTCTGGGGTCTGGGGTTCTTTGTAAACTGCAGCATCTTCACATGTACTCCCCAGTGGACCATATTACCTCCCTCTTCTCTGATTATGGTCTCAAGGGGTTATCCTTGACCAGGGACATCAGAATTCTTTTGGGAGTAGTTAATAACAATGAAGATTCCTAGGCCCTATTTGTGGCTTACTGAGGAAGGTGGACCAAGGAATCTGCGTTTGCAAACAAGTTATTTGGATGGCGATTAGGCATACTCAAGTTTGAGAAACATGATGTATCTCAAATGAATCATTTCTATTTGTCCAGTTCATATTTGTTTTTATGCCTGATTCAACTCCAAGAGTAGGGGTCATATTTTATTACGCTTTGCGTTGCCCACAGTGCCTCACACATAAATGTTTTGTAACTAAATAAATCAGTGAAAAAGATATTACTTCAATCATGCATATAATTATTATATTAAATCAATAAAAATTAGGTCCTATGGTTACAGAAAAAGAGAGAGAACATGAGCTCTGCCTTTCTTTTTTGCAACTGCGTTGGATTTTTATCATCATTGATAACAATGATTTTCATTATAGCTACTTTGATACCTTCTTGACCTGGAGTTCTCTAAAGGAGTAGGAAGGCAGTTTATATAGGAAGAGGGAGATTTGGCATTGTTAAATGTTGTGACAGAAACTGGAAAATTAAGTAAGTAAATGATCACAAATTTTCCAGTGCTAAAGAAAATGAAAATTTCTGGTACTTTGAAAATAAAGCAACAATCTTATTGCTAAAGGCCTTTACTCTTAAAATTTGATTTGAATTCTCTCAAGTATTGGAGGACTTTTATCTTTTTGCAGAAGAGTAAAGGAAGGTATTATGTAATGTAGCCTTTCAATGGGCTCTTTCTTCTCCTGGTGGAAAGCACCGTCTATCGCTCCTCCTGAATATTTGTTAATTGTTAGAAATTTACATTGACAAAAAGCATTGTTTCCAATTCAGAATAGAGAACATGCATTTTAAAAACTGTGGTTCATGACTAGTCCAAACATTAAAGCCTTAAATAAAAAGTTATTTCTTAAGTTATTTCTTCAATAGGTTTCAGAATCTCTGAGCTCAGAGAACTTCAGTTTCTCTTCAGTATTTACTGAGTCCACTAATTTCTGAAGTTTCCTGAAGTAAACTAAGGCTGCATGTTACATCTGACATTAAAATCGGGCTCCTCTGCGAATCCTATGGAGCTAGAACTGATGAACTTGCAACTGAGACTTTTAAAAAATGATATCCTGAAAGCATGTTTATGTCAATGCTTTTAAAGATAACTTTTGATTAAAGTGGATCAAGTATATGCTTTTAAAAATTGTTTTCCAGGAGGGAAAACGTAGTCTTTTAGAAACCTCACATGTGTCTATATAATTATTTATTATTGTCAATTGTTGAGAGATGCTTTGGTTTATCAGAAGTTGGTCTAAAGAAAAACGAATGTAAATTTTGAAATATAAAGTTCAAAATTTATTTTTATTCAAATGTTATTTTTATTTTTATTCTGTAAACATTGGTAGATTAGTGCATACATAAATAGTACATATAATCGTAGGCAAAATTTATGTAGAATTTTAAAAAATTAATAGTTCCAAAAACGGCAGCCTAATCGCAAGAATGAAATTTTAAATTTTGTAAGGAAATTGAGAAGGGAAGCACCAAGCAGTAGGGGACTCAGTCCCTTTGGTGGCTGCCATTGTTCAAAATACTTAGGGAGAAAGCACACGGAGCCTGAACTCACCCCTCTACTCACTGGGCCTGGGATGAATTCCAGTGTATCTGAAGCTCAACTACTTTATCTGATGAATTATTGTTGAAATCATCATTAGGGGATTAAACGTTTCTGTTTGGAGAGACCTGAAAATGCTCAAATACCCACGGGCCAAACATTTTGCCTAAAGGTACAATTCTACCGAGCCAACTCTACAACTCTATAAATTCATACCTTCTACGAGTGGAAACTGCGCTTTTATTTTTAGAACCCAACTTGATGGCTATTTGTTTCACCTGAGGCGGGGTCGCCATTCGCTTCACTTGAAGAGATCCAGCCTGTTGACCCATTTTTTATCAGCCTGTCTCAGAAGAGACTGAATTTTCTCCCGCGGTCTGTACCACCACCTCCCTTGTTCACAACCTAACAGTGGGTCCCAACAGCTGGAGTGCTAAGGATACAAAGGTCTGTTAATAACAGTGATTAATGTAGACATATGATAAAGAAGGGTGGGCAAAACCAATACTTTTAAGGAATATCTGCAAACAAAAGGAAAGACTAAATGGTGGCCATTGAAACAGAACAAATGTCTGTAGCTGTTAGGGTCCCCACAGAAAATTAATGAATAACTCACACAAATTTAGGATAGTTCCAAAACGTTTTAATAAAACATCTTTTAAAAGATGTGGGCAGGATGTTCGGTAGGTTGGGTGTGAGAGAGACTTGAAATATTGGTGGTGGGATGCGGCTGTTAGAGTCCCATCAGAAGGAATGGTGTGAGGAGACCCTGTCTACAGAAGCTATGACTTTGGCAATGGAACACAGCCAGTCCACGGGACGGAAGTAGGGAGAATCAATACAACACTCCAAATGGCCCTCCACTTACTGAACCAAATAATAGCTGGAAGGCAAGTGGTTTGCTGATGTTGTCCTTACAAGCAACCTTTCTAGGTCAAAGAGCCGGTAGAGAGTGAATCTGAAAGGGAAATTTTGGAAAACATCCAGCAGATGATCTAGATGATCTAAGAGCTTTAAACATTGGTGATTTTGGGGATAATTGCATTGATTACACTAGTGAAGTGTGCACACTGTTTCCTAATTAGTACTTTCATTAACAACAACAACAACAACAAAAATCAAAGACATTCCTTTGCAGAATGCTGGAAGTTCCTCCCCATCCTTCCAGGAACCCTGGGAACTCAGCCTGTGCCTTTGGGTTAGAGATGACCACCGTGCATCCACCTCTCAACCCCTACCGAGATCCTCCAATCTAGCCCACCTCCGTTCCTCAGCCCCATTTCTTTGCACACCAGGAAAGAGTAGCTCAAGAGTGCTAGGAACTCAATCATGCTTTATTTTTCTTTCTGCTGATAGCATCACTTACCTCCCACTGCTATTGTCAAATTAACACATGTAGGGAAAAAATTAAGCATTAATTAACTTCTTTTATATGAAAAGAGGAGAAAGGACTTGAAATTGTGTTGCTTTTGAAACAAAAATTTCAAATTAACAATATATGCGCAGGGGCTCAAATAATCGTTAGCTATATTGACCAGGAACAATGTAATTTAATCAGAAATGTAGAAATGAACAGATTTCTCATTAGTTAGTGCACTTACCAAGAACAGTTACTTGAGTTATATCTGCAGCACTATCTAGAGCAGTATGAGCTGAACAGTAGTAAATACCTTGGTCCTCTAAAGTTACATTAGATATGGTCAAATTAGCTCCATCAATAATTATCCTGTCAGAAAAAAAGTGAGTACATGATGAGAAGGAAAACAATAGAAATAATAGAAACCCAATTCTTTTAAAAATGCATATTCCTCATTGAAAACAATCTAAGACTGAAAACCAAATTTATGCAGTGCAAATTTGATTAGAGAATGCCACAGTTGAAACCTGGAGATAAAAAATTATTCTAGCATACACAAATGTCTACATAGCCATAAACAAAATCACATTAAAAGTTATTATGAAATCTAACCATCTGTTTGCACGGGTCACTGATGGAACCGTGTGTTGCCTGGTACCATACCTTACAACGGCCAAGATATATTTGAGTAATTCTTAAGGTTTATTTAAGAATTACTATATAGGCTATATAGGCTCAATTGGAGTGCTTCTTACAAAAGCAGATTCCTGAATTCCATCTCCATTCCACGGAACCACAATACCTGAGATGGAGTCTGATAATCTCAGTTTTTCACAAGTTTCTCCTTTCTCTGCCCCTCCACTCCCAAGTAGAATGCACATTAAGATCTGATAGCAATTAAAGCATATGACTTATTTGAACAGTAGATGGCAGTGTAATACTTCTTTTTGCAAATCATTTCACCTCGCTTTTTATCATCTGTTCTTTCACCAATTTGTGATCAGGTTTATTATGAGAAAATTGCTTCTTTATAAATTTCACCTTTTACCCTGTACCTTTGTATTGTCGCCATAACTATTAAAGTATTTTTCCAGTTCCATAAAATGTAAAATGTATTCACAATAATTAGCATTTTGTTGGAATAATTTAAATAGTGTCTTCCTTGTGAGGAGGAAAGGAGGCTCACATAATTAATATTTTTAATGTACATTTCATATAAAATGCTGAGAATTTTGAATTATATAAACCTACTTTAAATTGCAGTGGAATGAAACAGTTATTTTGATTAGAGACAGAATCAGCCCTTATTCCTACACCAATAATAGAAAGATTTGCCAACCAATATTACCTTGAATTGTTAATCAAGAATCTCACTATAATTCTAGGCATAATAAAACTTTGACATGAACGAACATCTCAGGTCATGTTAGTCAGGTGTCCATTTGATTTAATATTAGAATATTGCACATCCTGACAATTTTTGAAAAATTTACCTCGGTAGATGAAAGAATAGACTTTAATAACCTCTTGAAATAGGGCCTTTGTGCCCTGCATGAGAGTCCATAGTAGCTGAAATCTTGCCAAGATTTGAACCCTGGCCTGGGGTGCTTTAGGCCAGAGAAGAAAGCTACCAATTTTTTGGCAAGTCATAGTTGCATTATGCCTTGTTTCCAGTCTCACAAATGTACCTTAGGTGCCTGAAATTAATCAAGGTTGGGTGCCTCACTAGTCCTCGAAATGCAGTAGGTATGGTATACCTAAAGAACTTATTAAAAATATAATGTTCCAGCCTCAGTCCAGGTTCCAAATCAGTACATTTGGAGATGGGGCAAGGGCCATTGCATTTGAACATGAAGCCTAGATAATTCTGCCACACATCAAAATCTGACAACTATTTGCCTTAGCAGGGTCACACTATGTTGTGCTGCAGTAACAGACAGCTCCAAATTCTCCATGCCTAAGAAAACAATCACTTATTTCTCCCTCACATTATGTTCCCATCGTAGGTCAGTTGGATTCTGCTTTAAAAAGTTGCATCATTTCTACTCTCATGGCACCTGAACTCTTAGAAGCAGCTAAAAAGCATCTTCACATCTTTGTGTCCCAATCTTTTCCTCTGTTTGCCTTCACCTGCTTAATTACCTTGCCTGAGAAATGTATCCACTAAAACCACTCAACTCCTTCATTTGCAGCATCCTGTCTGCTAGTTCCTAATCCATGTTAGCAGCCAATCTTGTCTTACCCTGTTCAGCTGAGTAATATTCGTGTTTCACTGAAGGCACCATGACAAAATGATTCTCTCTTTGGAGACCTGTGTTTGCAGCTCAGTTCCATCAATTATTATTTGTACAACCTTGAATAAAACATTGAGCCTAATTCATCTTATCTGAAAAATGGGGATAACAATATTTTCTTTCTCTTTAGGAGAATTAAATGAGGTAAAGCACATAAAGTGATTAGTGTATACAGCCTGGCGGAGTATGTGCTCAGAGAGTGTTACTAATAATATTAATCAAATGGATTTCATTCCTTTTTGGCTTATCGCTAATCACATTTCTCATGGTTGATGTTTTAATGTTCCCAACTCCCATTTCTCCTGCCTCTCTGCTTGAACAAATTATCTTCTTTCCTAATTTGTTAGAAAGAAACCTTTCACTATGATTGTCTTATAATCTTTGCATCTCCAGCTTCTCCCCTCCCTCTTTCATTTGCCACTATTTCTGGAGGGGAAAAAAAGCAGCTCCTATTTGATGCCAAGGAAAAACCCTCCCACTGGATTCTCAATGCCCTTTCCTCCCACGCCCTCCTAGTTATCAGTATATCCCACTTTTCATGCTACAGTGGTCTTTCCCGCAGGGCTAGGTCCCTCACTTTGCCTCCAGTTATGAACAGTCCCCACTACTTTGTTAAGCACAGTATAAATTTTAAAAATGGTTTCATATCCATGCTCCATTTCATTTTTCATAACCATAGTGTATGGTCTATATTTTATATGGTCTATAGCCACCTGCAGGTTGGAAATCCACAGAAAATTCCTTGGGGGCATTTCAGTCTACCTAATAGCATTACTGCGAGGACTAAAGAGAGAAAGCGTGTATGGGAAGTACTAACATAAGATGAAGCCCCATAGGTCTAATGGTTCAGAGTGGCAGTTTCCAGCACTTACTGCATCCCTGCACAAGAAAGGGGACAAGAGCGAAGAGAAGAAGGAATTTTCACTTCTCATCATGTATATTTGATTAGAAATTTAACCTCCCTTTAGGTTAAAGCTTCTGGTCTTCTGCATAGTAATAAGAAGGTGTCTCAGCAGAAGGTAAGAAGCATGAGGTTACTGATAAGGCCTTCTAGAAATTTAGGAGATACCTGTGACTTCTACTCCCTGCTATATCTCCATGCCTGCCATTGGCAGCAGTCAGGGCCAGCCAGCAGCAGTTACTCCCAGCCTTCCTCACTCCTGGGGCCTCTTCTGAGCTAAGGTTATTGTCCTTTATCCCTGCTACTTGTTTAGGGAAATTGGCAGAACACCTGTGTCACTTGCTCAGTCCACTCAGATAGCCAGAGGTTCATTTCAGTGTCAGCTATTGCATCCTGCGGGAATTGTAAAACTGGGCCACGTGAAAAGGCTGCTTAAGGCTTCTGGGTTCAAAGCCTAAATGTACATGTCATATTACTAACAAGCCATGGGTATCTGATTCCCTTCTTGGCTGTAGCCCAGAGGTCACGTGGAAGGCCCCGGTTAGTCAGGCTGTAGTAACAAAAGAGGCAGAATTTAGGCATGTCTTAGCAGTTGGCAGATCAGCGGAGACCTAACCTGAGGCTGGAGATCTGTATTGCAAAGTGTAGCCTTTAGATGTATATGATTAATTTCGTGTTTCAATGAGAACTGGTTGTAATACATACACTGCCTTTCCGCAAACCTTTGTATATATAGGAAGGAGGGGAGGGAATAAATTAAGTACCAAGGCTGAGACCAATGCCTTTGCATAGAGGTGGCTCTCACATAAATACCAAGGTAGACCAAGCAAGCAACAGAAATGAGACAAGCAGAATGAAGAGGCTCAGGGACAGAACCCAGATCTCCCTGGGCCTGAGCCCCTAGGGGGAGGGGTGGCCATGGTCTCTGCAGACCAGCAGACTTAGCCTCTCCTCCTGGTAGTTCTGAGGAATCCAGGCAGCCCAGACGAGTGGGTTTCTCCCTAGTGAAGCACATCCCCTACACCAAGGGACAAAGTGCTTCATTAGACAGGTCCTATTCCCTGTGCCACCCAACTGGGTGAGACCCTCCAACAGGGGTTGTCAGACATCCTATACAAGAGTGATCCTACTGGCATCAGTTTGGTGACCCTTGAGGTCTGAGATCCCACAAAAAGGAGCAGGCACCCATCTTGGCTGTTCTCTACCCTCCTTGAGTGACATCTCCAGGCACAGGAGTGAACCAGATGAATAGGGCCTGAAGTGGACCCCCAGCAAACTGCAGCAGCCTTACAGAAGATGGACCTGATCATTGAAAGAAAAAAAAAGAAAGAAAGAAAGAAAGAAAGAAACGAAAGCAAAAACAATAGCATCAGCAACAAAAAGTTCCCACAAAAACCCCATCCAAGGGTCAGCAGCCTCAAAGATAGAAGTTAGACAAATTCATGAAGATGAGAAAGAATCAATAACAACAAAAAAATGCTAAAAACCCCAAAGACCTCTCCTCCCAATGATCACAATATCTCTCCAGCAAGGGCGCAGAACTGGATGGAAGATGAGGCAGATGAATTGACAGGAGTAGGTTTCAGAGGATGGGTAATAAAAAACTATGCTGAGCTGAAGGAGCATGTTCTAACCCAATGCAAGGAAGCTAAGAACCTTGATAAAAGGTCACAGGAGCTGCTAACTAGAATAACCAGTTCAGAGAGGAGCATAAATGACCTGATGGAGCTGAAAAATACAGCAGGAGAACTTCATGAAGCATACACAAGTATCAAGAGCCAAAGCTACCAATTGGAAGAAAGAACATGAGAGTTTGAAGACCACCTTGCTGATATACGGAGTGCAGACAAGACTAGAGAAAAAAGAATGAAAAGGACTGAACAAAGCCTTCAAGAAATATGGGACTTCATAAAAAGACTGAACCTACAACTGATTGGAGTACCTGAAGGAGATGGGTATAATGGAAACAAGCTGAAAAACACACTTCCAGATATTATCCAGGAGAACTTCCCATACCTAGCAAGACAGGCCAACATGCAAATTCAGGAAATACAGAGTACACCACTAAGATACTCCATAAGAAGATCAACCCCAAGACACATAATCATCAGATTCTCTAAGGTTGAAATGAAGGAAAAAATGTTCAAGGCAGCCAGAGAGAAAGGCCAGGTCACTTACAAAGGGAAGCCCATCAGACTAACAGTGGACCTCTCAGCAGAAACTCTACAAGCTAGAAGAGAGTGGGGGCCGATATTCAATATTCTTAAAGAAAAGAATTTTCAGCCCAGAATTTCATATCCTGCCAAACTAAGCTTCACAAGTGAAGGAGAAATAAAACTCTTTCCAGACAAGCAAATGCTGAGAGATTTCATTACCACCAGGCCTGCCTTGCAAGATCTCCTGAAAAAAAGCACTAAATATGGAAAGGAAAAACCAGAACCAGTCATGCAAAAACACACCAAAATATAAAGACCAAAGACATGCTGAAGAAACTTCACCAACTAATGAGCAAAATGACCGAGCAGCATCATGATGATAGGATCAAACTCACACATAACAATGCTAACCTTAAATGTAAATGCACTAAATAGCCCAATTAAAAGACACAGACTGGTAAATCAGATAAGGAGTCAAGACTCATCTGTGTGCTGTATTCAGGAGATCCATCTCACGTGCAAAGACACACATAGGTTCAAAATAAAGGGATGAAGGAAAATTTACCAAGCAAATGGAAAGCAAAACGAAGCAGTGTTTGCAATCCTAGTCTCTGACAAAGCAAACTTAAAACCAACAAAGATCAAAAAAGACAAAGAAAGGCATTACAGAGTGGTAAAGGGAACAATTCAACAAGAAGAGTTAACTATTCTAAATATATATGCACCCAAAACAGGAGCAACCAGTTTCATAAAAGAAGTTCTTAGAGACATACAAAGAGACTTAGACTCCCAAACAATAATAGTGGGAGACTTCAACAACCCACTGTCAATATTAGGCAGATCAATGAGACAGAAAATTAACAAGGATATTCAGAACTTGAACCCAGCTCTGAACCAAGCAGACCTAATAGACATCTACAGAACTCTCCACCCCAAATTAACAGAATATACATTCTTCTCAGCACCACATCACCCTTATTCTAAAACTGACCACATAATTAGAAACAAAACACTCCTCAGCAAATACAAAACACTGTAAATCATAACAAACAGTCTCTCAGACCACAGTGCAACCAAATTAGAACTCAGGATTAAGAAACTCATGCAAAACCACACAACTACATGGAAGCTGATAAACTTGCTCCTGAATGACTCCTAGGTAAATACTGACATTAAGGCAGAAATTAAGAAGTTTTTTGAAACCAATGAGAACAAAGACACAATGTACCACCATCTATGGACACAGCTAAAGCAGTGTTAAGAGGGAAATTTATAGCACTAAATGCCCACATCACAAAGCTAGAAAGATGTCAAATCCACATGCTAACATCACAATTAAAAGAGCCAGAGAGGCAAGAGCAAACTAATCCAAGAGCTAACAGAAGACAAGAAATATTGAAGGAGAAAGAGATACAAAAAATCCTTCAAAAATCAATGAATCCAGGAGTTGTGTTTTTTTTTTTTTTAATTAACAAAATGGATAGATGACTAGCTAGACTGATAAAGAAGAAAAGAGAGAAAAATCAAATAGACACTATAAAAAATGATAAACGGTACATCACCACTGACCCCACAGAAATGCAAACTACCGTCAAAGAATACTATAAACACCTCTATGAAAATAAACTAGAAAATCTAGAAGAAATGGATATATTCTTGGACACACACACCCTCCCAGTACTAAATCAGGAAGAAGTTGAATCCCTGAATAGACCAATAGCAAATTCTGAAATTGAGGCAGTAATTAATAGTCTACCAGCCAATAAAGCCCAGGACCAGATGGATTCACAGCCGAATTCTACCAGAAGTACAAAGAGGAGCTGTTACCATTTCTTCTGAAACTATTCCACACAATTGAAAAGGAGAGACTCCTCCCTAACTCATTTTGTGAAGCCAACATCATCCTGATACCAGAACCAGGAAGAGACACATCAAAAAAACAAAAACTTCAGGCCAATATCCCTGATGAACATTGATGTGAAAATCCTCAATAAAATACTGGCAGACTGAATCCAGCAGCACATCAAAAAACTTATCCACCATGAACAAGTCAGCTTCATCTCTGGGATTCAAGGATGATTCAACATATTCAAATCAGTAAATGTAATTCATCACATAAACAGAACCAAAGACAAAATCCACATGAATATCTCAGTAGATGCAGAAAAGGCCTTTGATAAAATTCAACATCCCTTCATGTTAAAAACTCTCAATTAACTAGGTATTCATGGAATACATCTCAAAATAATAAGAGCTATTTATGATAAACCCACAGCCAATATCATATTGAATGGGCAAAAACTGGAATCCCTTTGCAAACCAGTACAAGACAAGGATGCCCTCTCTCACCACTGTTATTCAACACAGTATTGGAAGTTCTGGCCAGGGCAATCAGGCAAAAGAAAAAAATAAAGGGTATTCAAATAGGAAGAGAGGAAGTCAAATTGTTTCTATTTGCAGATGACACGATTTTATATTTAAAAAACTCCACTGTCTACGCCCCAAAACTCCTTGAACTGATAAGCAACTTCAGCAATGTCTCAGGATACAAAATCAATGTGCAAAAATCACAAGTATTCCTTTACACCAGTAATAGACTAGCAGAGAGCCAAATCATAAATAAACTCCCATTCACAATTGCTACAAAGAGAATAAAATACCTAGGAATACAGTTAACAAGGGATGCAAAAGACCTCTTCAAGGAGAACTACAAACCACTGCTCAAGGAAATAAGAAAGAACATACACAAATGAAAAAAAATTCAATCCTCATGGATACAAAGAATTAATATCATGAAAATGGCCACACTGCCCAAAGTAATTTATAGATTCAATGCTATTCCCATCAAACTATCATTGACATACTGCACAGAATTAGAAAAAAACCTACTTTAAATTTCATACGTAATCAAAGAAGACTCCATATAGACAAAACAATCCTAAGCAAAAAGAACAAATCTGGAGGCATCACACTACCTGACTTCCAATTATACTGTAAGGCTACAGTAACCAAAACAGCATGCTGCTGGTACAAAAACAGACATATAGACGAATGGAGCATAACAGAGACCTCAAAAATAACACCACACATCTACAACTATCTGATCTTTGACAAAACTGACAAATCCAAGTACTGGGTAAAGGATCTCCTATTCAACAAATGGTGCTGGGAAAACTGGCTAGACGTGCAAACAACTGAAACTGAACCCCTTCCTTACGCATTATACAAAAATTAACTCAAGATGAATTAAAGACTTAAATGTAAAACCCAAAACCATAAAAACCCTAGAAGAAAACCTAGGCAGTACCATTCAGTACATAGGCATGGGAAAAGACTTCATGATGAAAATGCCAAAAGTAATTGCAACAGAAACCAAAATTTGCAAATGTGATCTAATCAAACTAAAGCGTTTCTGCACAGCAAAAGAAACTATCATCAGAGCGAATAGGCAACCTACAGAATGGAAGAACATTTTTACAATCTACCCATCTGACAAAGGTCTAATATTCATAATTTAAAAGGAACTTAAACATATTTACAAGAAACAAAAAAAAAAACCCCATCTAAAAGTGGGCAAAGAATATGAACAGACACTTCTCAAAAGAAGACATTTACATGGCCAACAAACACATGAAAAAAAAGCTCAACATGACCGATCATCAGAGAGATGCAAATCAAAACCACAATGAGAAACCATGTCATGCCAGTCAGAATGGGGATTATTAAAAAGTCAAGAAACAACAGATGCTGGTGAGACTGTGCAGAAAAAGGGACACTTTTACACTGTTGGTGGGAATGTAAATTAGTTCAACCATTGTGGAAGACAGTATGGTAATTCCTCAAGGATCTAGAACCAGAAATACCATATGACCCAGCAATCATATTACTGGCTATATACCCAAGGGAATATATATCATTCTACTATAAAGACACATACACATATATGTTTATTGCAGCACTGTTTACAATAGTAAAGACATGAAACTGACACAAAGGTCCATCAGTGATAGGCTGGATAAAGAAAATATGGTACATATACACCATGGAATACTATGCAGCCATAAAAAGGAATGAGATCATGTCCTTTGCAGGGACATGGATGAAGCTGGAAGCCATCATTCTCAGCAAACAAGTGGGAGATGAACAATGAGAACACATGGACACAGATAGCGGAATCACACATACCAGGGACTTTTGGGGTGTGGAGGGCAAGGGGAGGGAACTTAGAGGACAGGTCAATAGGTGCAGCAAACCTGCACATTCTGTTCATGTATCCCAGTTTTTAAAGAAGTTATAAAGAAAAACAAAAATTGAAAAAAGAAATTTGTCATAAGGTAAAAATGAAGACATTAGTAGTACAAATCACAAGAGCAAAAATGGGCTGTGCACTTGGCATTTTCTAAGTGCTCTGTATGTTAATGTTTTCTAAGTGCTTGGTATTGTTAACCCTATAATGAAAGTACCTTTTCAATACTTTTAATTCAAACTATGTTATGGGATTTAAAACTAAGGCACAGAGATGTTAAGCAGCTTGTCTAAGTTCAAAGATCTAATAAGTGACTGAGCTGAGATTTGAATCTGAGCGATTGAGCTTCAGAGTTTATGATCTGATCCATGGCACTGTTGCTGTCTCATGCAAGCAGCACATGTCCTATCTAAACATTTTCAGATTTTTAGTTGTACAGAGCAATAAATTACAAAACTAATGAGAGGTGAGATTTGGCTCCAACATGGTTAAGTTTTAACCCTTATTTAGTAACAATGCCAAAGCATGCAAAGCTGACTTTCACATATTTTCAAAAGAGAGTAGACATTCAGCAAATGCTGACTTTTTATTTCTTTGATGTGTTTGATACTGTCTAGTGCTATTAAGCATCCATTCACACTTTCCTCTATATGTTCTCCTTTATGTTTTGTCTATATTCTCTATACAGAGTTTGGCAGATTCAAAGTTACGCTTCTCAGTACTTTCTGGCAGGAAGAATGCCAGATATGATTTGGGTTTTGCTAGTGAGTTAAATAAACTCATGTGAGATTGAAAAGTAGAAGGAAAATGGACGCCATATTCTCCAGGCCAGTGGAAGCAGATAGTGGTTCTGGCATACATGAGAGTTGGCAGTGGCAGGACTCACAAGTAGTACCAATGGGATGAGGTGGCCATGAAGATGGCAGCGGTTTCCAGACACCTGGATTGCAGCCGCAGGGCTTTGTGATCAAGAACGTAGCAAACTAGTATGCAACCTCTTCTAGGCCTAGCTCCTCCAGTCTCTCTTTTTTTTTCTTTTGGCAAGCATCCACGCCCATGCAGCTCTCAGCCTTTTTTGCAAGCATCCAAGCCTATGCAATTCTTCCTCTGTTACTTAGAGTGGTTTCTATTTCACACACTAACAGAATGGTATATGTTACATGAAAAGTCAGTAACAAAAACAGGATGATAAATATATGATAGGAGATTGGAGTGACTTGAAGACAGAAATATTACTCAGTTTTGTTTTTATTTCAGTATGAATACTTTTAGACTTTTTTTTTTTGGACAGAATCTCACTCTGTCATCCAGGCTGGAGTGCAGTGGTGTGACTTCGGCTCATTGCAGCCTCCACCTCCTGGGTTCAAGCGATACTTGTGCCCCAGCCTCTCGAGTAGCTGGGATTGCAGGTGCACACCACCATGCCTGGCTAATTTTTGTATTTTTAGTACAGATGGGGTTTCACCATGTTGATCAGGCTAGTCTTGAACTCCTGGCCTCAAGGAATCCACCCACCTCAGTCTCCCAAAGTGCTGGGATTACAAGCATGAGTCACTGCACCTGGCCTAGAACTTTTTTTTCAAATGCAAAGTGTTCCACCCAAGCAAATATTATGACACATCATAATAGTTTACCTACCTGCCATCTTCTGTGCCATTAATTTCGAAGGCTTCTCCATCTTTACTCCAGGACAACTTCAAACTGTGTTTCAAATGTAAGTCACATTTGCTCTCACAATGCAATTCAAGCGTATGCAATCTGGGGATACGAGGATTCTTAGGAGAAACTCTAAGTTTTGTAGCATCTGTTTTTACCAAACAAAGATATTAGTTAGAACTAAGCATAGTTTACTTTATTATTAAGTGCCTGCAATTTAAGTAATCCAAACTGTCACCATAACAGTCCAATCCTCATGCAGGGTTTCTCCCACTGTAATTTCCTAATATTGTATATCATTATTATTTTCTTTCTATCCAGGCTTGAACATCTGACAAAATTTAAGTGGAAATATCAATTAATAGTTTAGGAATTTCCCTCATTATTTCTTGGGCAAGGGAGTAAGCAAACTATGAGCAAACAAATGTCTCTAGAATTTGAAAACAATATAATTTCTCCTTCAAGTGCTTCTGGATATGTAATCAAAGCACTGTAAAGGAAAGGGGATAGTTCATTCTCTATTAGCATGTTTATTATTAACTCAGAAACCTGAGGGTAAATGTTCAAGCCCATGCATGGATGAAATATCAACATGAAGGTGGGGAACTGGAAATTAAGCCTTGGAAAGGTAGGGCCTGTGCCTGTTTTGTAACACTGCGGTATCCTCAGAGCCTAGAAGGGAGCCTGTATATCGTAGGCACTCAATACATGTTGCTAAATCTCCTGTTGAATGAATTACAGTAAGTGATAATTTGAAACAAAAATAAATTTGTGGTTATCAACTTTATGAAACTCAAAGATTAGTATATGGCTGCCTTAAAAAATGTTTGCTTCATTACGATTGTTTCAAAACATGCAATCCTTACTCTTTAAGGCTGTGTTAAAAGTAGGTATACTCTTAATGTGGCATTAGGCATTTTGGGGGACCTCTCACAGACCAACTGTACAAGCTGACCTCCAATTCCATAATTATACTCTGATATTTGCTATGTACATTTTTCTCAAGGAAATGGTTAAAAACGAAAAGTGTTAATAAAATTAATTGTTATCCCAGGCACAAAACTTGAAGAGACTATTAAATTGAATTAATTTTAACTGAATTATTTGACATCCTACTTCTAATTCTAAATTTAAAGCCAGAAATTCATTTAATAATAATAGAATTTAATAAGCACTTCTCTATCAGGACTCTGCTATGCAATGTATATTCATTGTGGCATTTTATAATATAACAACTTTATGAATATTAATACTCCCACCTTACACAGAATGTAATTTAAGGTTAAAATGAAATCAAACCATAAGACCAAGGTTTCCTAACTGGTAAGGGGCTAAATCAGGATTTGAACCCAAATCTGCCTGAGATTAAAGCTCATGCTTTCTTTTTTTTTTTCTTTTGAGATGGAGTCTAGCTCTGTCGCCCAGGCTGGAGTTTAGTCGTGATCTCAGCTCACTGCAAGCTCTGCCTCCCGGTTTCGCTCCATTCTCCTGCCTCGGCCTCTTGAGTAGCTGGGACTACAGGAGCCCGCCACCACGCCCAGCTAATTTTGTTTTTGTATTTTTAGTAGAGACGGGATTTCACCATGTTTGCCAGGATGGTCTCGATCTCCTGACATCGTGATCCGCCCACCTCGGCCTCCCAAAGTGCTGGGATTATAGGCGTGAGCCACCGCGCCCGGCCAAAGCTCATGCTTTCAATCACTATACTATATAGACTCTCACTTAACTCCATTCCCAACATGCCTTTTGTATATGTAAAAAAATGTGTCCTTAATCCTTCATTGATATGATTTGTATATAGTCTTTGCATGTAAAATAGACACTACAGCATACTGAAAGTTTATAAACCTGTCCATCTCTCTGGCCACTAGCAGTTTTGAGGTCCATTTTGGGTCAAGCACTGTGTTGGGCAATAGGAATGCAAAGTTCTGTTTAGATTTGAGGCTTCATGCTCCTTACAGCTAGCTGTGTTGCTTCACCTTAATAATGGTTTACTTTTTGAAGTATAAAAACAATCATCATCATCTTCAGTGACTTCATGAGGGCATCTTGAAAAATATACATAACATTTGAAAATGTAGAAGACATGAGAGATAAGTAGATATTATGGGAGAGTATTTGTGTGCTTTAAAAACATATTCTGTCGGGGTGGCACATTGATTTACTTAGAGCACAGAGAGACAAATACTACAAAATAAGAAAAGGAGGTAAGACAAAAGAGAAGGAAAAAAAGGATGAAAAAAGAAGGAAGGAAGGATGTATATGGGAAAAGAGAAAAAAAGAAATATCAAGACATCAGTGGATACAACAGCAGAATATGTATGGGGTAAAAAGGTATCAGTGAAAACAGATGATGAAACAACTATGCTCTCCCTCATCTAGGTGGAAGTGAGAAGCGGGCTGGGATATTGACATGACACAAGAAACAAAAATGCTTCCTACTATTACTGAAGGACCTTTCTGTTCTTTGTGTTTTCTTGAGGATTCTCTGAGCAATATTAAAATCAAAATATCGGTGAAACCCAAGAAACTATCAACAGCTCCCAGGACCACGCCCTGAAGTGAGAAGGAATAATACAAAGCTGTTTATGACTCAAAAAGAGGATCAAAAACCCTCCTCATTCTGTCATGCCTCAGTCACTATAAAGTTATGAGTTTGTGAAATCTTTAGCTCAAAAGCTTGATTACTGGTAACATTACCTTGAGTTGGCTTTTGAAATAAAATATAGTTACAGAAATGTGGTGTAGTATGGTTAATAGGTCATTTTTAAATATTGACAGCCATCTGTCACTAAGGACACCTGGTTCCCTCTTAAAATAGGATGCAGCTGCACACATATCATTGGCATACCCTGAAATTCTTGCAATAATCTTTTAGATGAAACCCAATCTAGGAATTTTGAAAAATGTTTCAAAGAAATTTATCAGGCACTCCAACATAAACTGTATTATTCCATTTGGGCAAATGAAGACAGACTGAACCCACGTGACAATTCATGCAAAGTAACAGTGAAATAAAAATACTTCTAATATCCAAATTGGCTGTGACTGCAGTTTTTCCTATAGCATTTTCTACCCAACATGAGTATGACCCAGCGTCTTCTTCGGTGGTTCTGTTGATCTGCAATGTGCCATTGTCATAGATATGATACCGCCTGCCCTCCAGGGGTTTCACTTCTTCCACCTTCTGCCTATGGACAGAGAAAGCATACATCCATTTGAGGTGAGGCAAAATTGCATACTCTTTTTAATACTAGTCAGTGACGGACCATGAATATACATTCATGGACCATGAATGTATATCTTATCTACCCAAATAGACTGTGGCTAGAGAAAACCCAAGTCCATGCTCCATGCTTCTGCTGTATTTGTCATAGCTACCAGCACCCGTTTGCATGTGTCCTCAGGGCTTAATAAATATTTTCTGGCTTATTGATGGTGAACTCTTCAGTTAATGATCACTCCAGGGTACCAAATGGGAAAGCTAGTAATTGAAAGAGATAATGAATCTGCCAAACCTCCTGCTGTCCTGGGAGAACATTGGTCATTCAGAAATATTATAAGCCAGGGAATCTCTAGCCAAATAGACTGTGGACATGGATTACATTTACCCTATCAACCCCAGAGCCATTTCCTCCCACATTCATCCATTTCAAAGCATTTGCTGCCATAGCTTGATTTATCCTGTACATTTCACAATAAGTGACTGCTTGATTTTAAAACAAACAAACAAACAAACAAACGAAGGGTAAACTGTGGATGCAGTCCATGCAGGATCCTACCAGACAGGCACTAGGCTGAGGTAAGCGAGAGGCTTGCCTCAGATGCAAAATTTAACAGGGTGCCAAACATCTCAGTAAGCAAGGTGAATAATATTTCAATGGAGTGTTTTGAAAAATCAAAATAATTCAGAAAACCCATGATGAACAAAATATATATCATGATTTAAAATAAAGGCAATATCTGACCCTATAAATGTATGACCTGGTGTCACTCATCTCACCCTGCCCTGCAGACCAATGACAAAATTATTCAAGACCTATTTAACCACACTTTTTCAGTAAAGTAACTAATAAAGTAGATCCATATTGATAATGTCTTTGGATTTGTGATACCAATTAGTTTATTGAAATTAAAATCAAAATGAATGCTGGAAAAGTCTGAAGCACATGTATTTGGAATTAAATGCGAGCTAAGATAATTATTTAGATAATCCCAAAACAACAACAATAGAGTAAAATATGACCTTGTGGTACCCCATAATGAAAAACCAATTCTACCTTCAAAATTGTCTCTAGAATCTCTTCAATTCTCTGCTTTTCTTTATGAACACAAGTGGCTCTGTGAATGTCTCTATGTGAGAAAATCCTAGAAATCTAGCCAATGTTTTCAGAAGAGGTAATTTCTTGAAAGGTAAGTTTGTTACCTTATGTCTCAGAGGCACTGGGTACATGTAACAATATAGACCCAATGCAGCCTGTCAAATGATGGATGAAGAAACAAGGTCAAATCTACAATTGACATTCTTTTAAGAAAACTGTGCGCCGCCAACTTACCAGGACACGACTGCCTCAGGTGAAGCAAAGAACTCGCAATGTAAGAAAGCACTGTACCCAACCACTGTAGCATAATTTTCTCCATCTTTGGTTTGAATCAATGGACGGACATCTATTTGAAAATAACATAAATACAGTTTTAAATTTTGGTGGAAGGAAGATGTGCAAACTAAATTTTTCTACGTCCTAGCCATATTAATATGAATAGAGAACAGCGGAATGTTATGGTGGGTGTCTGTCTTGAATTATAAAAGTATCCCAATTCAATACATTTTTGAAAGTATAATTTCAGTGTGAAGTCTAAAACTCAAATGTATGGTGAAAAGTGCTTTGATTTTTTTCCCCCATATATTATGTGTCAATAGTTAACTGGTACTTCTGAACATGACCTCGACCATTTTCCTTGAGAAAATAGCAAGTTAAGTCAGCTCCCAGGCACACTAACCCACAACATCAACATTGGCACTGGCAAGGATAGTTCCGTGGACATTGGAGGCTTCACACTGGTACACAGCAGTATGATTTGGTTGAAGGTTGGTAAAACTGATTTCCCTGGGGAAGACAACATCACCAGCAAATGGATGATCTGAAAGAGATTACAGAATGTCAGTTTGATAAAGAACAGGACATAAAATATTTATACACCATTTATTAAATGTGTCACACAGTATTTATATTTTAAAACCAGTTTAGGGTGACTAATAGTTCATTGAAGCCAATTCTTTAGGCTTTCTGAACATCGACTATGAACTTTTCTTTCCAGATCCATTTGCGTTTTCAATCCTTTTTCAAGTTAATATTTAGTAACAGAATATCTGCTCATCTAGAGCTCCCAGACTTTCCACACCCATATCCATAGTATTATTCTGGATTATCCATTAGGCATTCAAGACCTATGATGAAGTGACACTCTGTTACTCTTCGGAATTTAGATACTGTTGCTGCCTGGCACAAGTCACAGGGTCAACACATCTTGATCTCCCAAGTTACCAGTACTGGCTGCTATTTTCCCCCTTGATATTTTTGTTCCCATTTCAGTTCTCTGCCTCTCTATGGTCTTCTGATCTGCACCATTCATTTCATTTGTCTTGCTTCATTATTTAACCACTTCATGTACATTGCTTGTATATTTCATTTTCCCAGTAAGACTAAACCCTTCTTGAGAAAAAGGGCCAGGTTTTCTATTTTCGGGCAATGAAATCTTTCCCACTCCTGATCCAAGCATAATTCTGGAAATATCTCTTGGAAATGAGAATACCTAACATGAGACTGGGCACGGTGGCTCATACCTGTAATCCAGCAATTTGGGAGGCTGAGGCGGGTGGATCACTTAAGGTCAGGAGTTCAAGACTAGCCTGGCCAACATGGCAAAACCCTGTCTCCGCTAAAAATACAAAACTCAGCCAGGTGTGGTGGTGCGCTCCTGTAATCCTAGCTGCCCCGGAGGCTGAGGCAGGAGAATCACTTGAACCCAGGAGGTGGAGGTTACAGTGAGCCGAGATCATGGTGCCACTGCACTCCAGCCAGGGCAACAAGAGTGAGACTCTGTCTCAAAATAATAATAATAATAATAAAATAAAAGAAGAAGATAAAATAAACAAACCCTAACATTTCTGATGCATTTATTAAGGACCAAAAACTCTGTTGGATGTGGCACATGCATGATCTCATTGACACTGCTCAGAACTCGATGGATCAGCATTTATATGGCCATTTTAAAGGTGAGGGAACTGGACCGCGGAGAAGTTGAATGACACATCCCACAGCATTTGGCCATTTTTCTGACTCTAAAAGTCCTATTCTTGCTATGACACCATAAAAAACAAAAAACAAAATAAAAATAAAAATAAAAAAGAACCAGTGGGAAGGAAAACATTAGCTGAAAATGTCAAGGGATGGGCACAAATGCAAACATTTTTAGTTTAAAGGACATTACAACATTAATAATCAATCGAATTGCATTTTTCTAATTGTGTCCCCATTATACAAGATAATGACTATACTAAGTTTTAGGTTCTAGAAAACATGAATATTACATATCAAAATAAAAGACTTATACATCTTTTTCTGCCTGGGAGTCATAAATGAATATTTTTTTCACTTGACTGTGAGCTCCCTGAGGGCAGGACCTCACTGTGAGGTTGTGCAGTGTGTCCCCAGTGCCCAAAGAGTAGCTACCACAGAAAATTCAGTCAGTAAATACTTGTTGGAATGACTTAAAATGTTAGGTTGGGCAACCTTTATTCCTGAAAGGCCCCTGTAAGTAGTCAAAACAGTAGCCCCTGAAAGATGTACACATTCTAAGTCCCAGAATGTATGACTATGTTACCTTACATGGAAAAAAGGGACTTACAGATATGATTACGATTAAGGACATTGAGGTAGGAAAATTATTTCCTACCCCTGGATGACCCAAGTGGGCTCAGTATAATCACAAAGCTCCTGAAAAATCAGAAGGCCTTTCTTGGCTGTGGCCAGAGGGAAATGTGACAATGGAAGGATGGTCAGAGTGATGCAGTGTAGCTGGCTTTCAAGATGGCAGAAGGGAGCCAGCCAATGTGGGCAGCCTGGGAAAACTGGAAAAGGCAGAGAAAGGAGTGCTCTCCAACGACTTCCAGGACATGGCCTGCTGACACTTTGATTTTAGCCAAGACTCGTGTTGAACTTTTACAGAAAGGTAAAATAGTATATATGTACTCTTTTAAACCCCTAAATTTATAGTAATTTAATTTGTTATAGCAATGTTAGAAAACTAATACAATCCTGTTAAACAATTTATCACTTATTTCTTGCAAATTAGCAAGAAGAGTAGCTCTTCCAAGTTTTTTAAGGCTGAACTCTCTAAGAATGCTGCAAAGCACTGAGTCTGTAATCCCACTCTTCACTTCCATGCTCTACTCAGAGTCCTAAGTCTTTCAGAGTTACCCCCATCCTCCCATATAGTTCTCCTTATCCCATCTGATCCATGTATGACTCTGAATTAACAATTCATTACAAAGAAAAGAAATTAGGCTATTTAAATAATACTTTATTTAAGTAATTAAACATTGCTTAAATCTGCCTACTGGCATGGGTATGGAAATTGTTGTGCATTGACAAAGGCTAACAGAAACTCCCAGGATTCAAGAAAGCCAAGTCTTTATAAAACACACTAGTCCTGACATACTTCAGAAATTCTTTCTCAGTTTTGTCTTTGGTCAACCCAGTGAGAAATTATCAACAAAATGGATGAAACTTCAGCTCTGGAGTTAATCCTTCCTGGGTTCGGTTCCTGGTTTTAAATGTACCTGGGTTGCATTCTCCAGTAAGTAAGGTAACCTCTCTAAGCCTCAATTCCCAATGGAGAATAATAGAATCTATTTTTCAAGGTGCTACGAGGTTCAGAAATATCGTATGCAAAGCATGTGAAAAGGGTTAGGCCGATAATCAACAATAGTAATCATTTTGATTTAATTTTGAAATAACATGGGGAAAGGATATATAATCCCTAAAACTAAAATAAACTCAAAGAGATTTCAAATCCTTTAGCCAACCCACTGTCATCAAATATCCCAACCTGTAAAAGTTTATGACCTGTTTGCAGGGCAACAGGGAGAGCCATGACCAAAAGCTGTGAACAGAACACAGAGCTTGGATTCCAGCGACTTGCCTTTAGTTTGAAGTCTACCATTATTCAGCTGTGCGGTCTTGCATAAGTTTATTTTCAGCCTTGACCTCCTCATCCATTAACAAACCTATTGACTCAATTTCGAAATAAATCCAGAAGCTAACCAGGACTGCCACCAATCTAGCCCTGAGGCCAGAGCCTCTCAGATGGCCTCGTACCTAGAATCAATCACACAGCCCATTCTCCATTCAGAGGCCAGGAAAATACCTTGTAAAAATGTAAATTAGATTGTGTCACTCTTCTGCTCAAACTCCTCCAAGAGCTGCCTAGTGTATTCTCAAAATCCCAAGGCCCTACTTCGATGTTCATCTTTACCTAAGCTCTGGCCCCTTCCCCTGCTGGTGGATCTGGTGGCCTAGGGCTGCCCCTTGCACTCCCTCAGCTTCAGCCACAGTCACCTCTTTTCTCTTCCTCAACACACCTCTCTACTGAGAAAGCACTTTCCCTGCTATTTACATGGCTGACTTCCTCACCTCCTTCTAATCTATACTCAAAGTAAATTACCACAGGGGTCTTACTATTATTATCTTAAAATAAGATCACAACTCTGGGTCCTGAACCTCTTTCAGGCTTTACCACACCACAGTACACACTCATGTATTGTTTGTCTAATGGCAGCAGAGCAAGGATTCCATCCATTTTATTCACTGTTGTATCTGAAGCATGAAGTCCAGTGCAGCGAACATAGGAGGTACCCCATAGATATTACTGAATGAATGAATCAGTTAAATATGAATAATAGCATCTCCTTTATAAAGTTCTTTTAAGGATTCTAAGTAATTTGTGAATGTCTTTTGTAAACAGCGAAATACCATCCAAATATAACATTTTATGATTTTGTATTCCAGAGAATATGCATTCCTTACTTTTGTAACCTGAACATTCATTATGAACAAAAGTTGCTTTCATTTCCCTTTGTCTACCCAAAACCTCATTGTTATTTTTCATTTCTTATTCTGTTCCCTAAAGAGATGAAGAGAAAAATCCCAAATCTGAAGATAATAATAATGAGGACTAAGGTATCCTAAGTGTCTGTTGTGGGAAAACAATACCAACCAACCATACCTTACGGGGTGCTGTTTTTGTGGCAGTCCCCGTGCTAAGCATTCTCTGCATGATGTTTCCTTTAATCCACAAAACAACCCCATGAGTCAGTGTTATTTTTATCCCAATTTACTGATGAAGAAACGGGTTTGAAGAGGGTCAGTGATACTCCCCGTCACGCAGCTAGTAAGTGGTAGAGCTGACATGCAAACACAGGCAGTCTGGCTCCAGAGTTTATAAACCATCACAGTGCTCTACAGATGAATCATTGTCCTAGGCAGCTGGCTACATTTTTTTTTTTCATTCAATCACAACCAACCGCCACTATCTCCATTCTGCAGTTTAAAAAATATAAGCTTGGGGAGATTCAGAAAACATCTCAAGATGAAACAGCGGGCAAGGTGCACATCCTAGATGGGACCTCAGGTCTGTTATCCACCAAGTGGCTCACCCTTGACCTGTGCGGGCCCCAGAGCAAAAGGACAAATGGAAACCACTATTGTACCTGCTCTTAATTAAGCAATTGACACATAAAAATATGTTCTGTCCTCCTTCCTGATCAAGGACATCCAAAATAATCTGAGCTCTAGGTTCCAGTGGAAGATTTGGGGACTCCTTGGAGCTCTATGCTGAGCATGGTGAAATGAGAAGAGTTGGCCCTCAGTGCTGGGCCATTCCTGTCTTTCCCTGCCCAGCCCATTTGGAGTGGGCTCAGGGTGGACCGGGCATAGGAATTTTCAGGTCTTTGTGTTTGAGGTTGGTAGCGAACAGGCGGTAATGGGACCAGGTTCAGGCTTGGGATGCCACAGTTTCTCTGAGGATGCTTTCAAATCATGGAGACAAGCAGGACCAGAGGGTGACCAGAGCAAGTCCCTTAAAAGGGCAGAGCCCAGGACAGGTGTTGCTGCTGTCTGAGCCTAAGGGAGGTCCTGACTTTTAAACTGTGCCCTCAACCGCTAGGTTCCTGCTCTGTTTCTTCTCAGGGAGAGGAACAATAATTGGCTTTTTTCCTTGGAAGCATCCTCTTTCTCATTCAATTTTCTTTTTAAAAGTGAAAAATCTTTATTCTTATATATAATTTATAAAAGGGCCCAAAAAGTATAAATATTATTTATGGCTATTCCATGAATATCAAGTCTCAACAACCAAATTGCTTAGAAAGAAGCAGTTTCTGATTTGCTCGTTATATCTGTCCTGCTAATCCATTTACCAACTTCATTTTACACACGTCTGACCATCATTAATCCCATCAAACCAGGGCCTTCAGCATTGCATTGCAATTGGTTTTTAAACTTACTGTCAATTGGGGAGCCATTGACTCTCCACTTGATTGTGGGTTGAGGTTCTCCTTCAGCCTCACATAACAAGATGCCATTGCTCCCGGTGCTATACACAGCACTCTGAGGCTTCTTTGTCCAGCGAGGAGGCTCTGCATATAAAGTGAAGAGCTCATGAGAGAAGTTATCTATGTCAAAAAGTCCAAAATTGTTAAGGCCTGTATTTCTACTTTGCACCAGCAGAGGGCAGACACCACAAAGGGTTTCATAGTAGCTCTTACTGGTAAACTTGTTCTGCAAAGCAAGGTGGGAGCTGCTTTTGTGTTGTAGGGTGTGTGTGTGTGTGTGTGTGTGTGTGTGTGCGCGTGCACGTGTGTGTTTGTGTTTAATTGGGACTCAGCATGTATAATAAATCAACATACTACAAATAGTTATATACAACCACTTTATTTAGCTATACAAGTAGCTACCCAACTAGGAAAAAAATGAGGGAAGAATAAGCAGATGGTGAGTTTATTTGGAGCTGACTATAGGTTATTTTCAAGCTGCAGCATGGCATCTAAAAAGGTGGATACATAAGAATTATATTTTAAGAATTTTAAAAATAAAACTAATTAAAATGTTTAATGTTTATTTTGAATATTTCTTAATTAGTGATCTTATAGCATTTATATATATAATCAATTTGGAAAATAGTATTTCCTAGATATTTTTTTTTGCAAGAGGGACAGAGAGAAGCCCAAAAGCAGTGTTTAGTTTTCTGCAGTCAAAGCAATTAAGCAAAAGGTACCTTAAAATTACCTGTATCTTTCTATGCCTTACTGCTCCAGAATTACAATACTACAAAGTATGTCAGAAATAGATGAGACATTTTACTTGACTTCAAACATTATTTCCTTGTTTTATAACTTCATGAATATTGCTATATCAGGGGTAAATAAAAAGTTTAAAGTGTGGATGGTTTGGATAATTTAATTTCAGAGAAAATTGCACAAAACCTGCAGGTAGCAAATCCCATCAAATGTAGTTTGGTTATTTCACCCAAAGATATTTTAGATTTCCATTTTTAGTCAAAAAGAAAAGTCTTCAAAGATATATGTATGTATACAATGAAAAAATATCAGTAAAATTTTTCTAAGTAAAGGAGGAAAAAGAGGATTATGTAAAAAGGAAATACCTGTAAGTTCACTATAAGAAACAAATGTATACAACTAACCCTGGCAAGTTCAAGTTCAAGCAAGATAAGTGCACTCCACAGGGTGTTGACTTAATTGTTAAGTTCCAAGTTAAATATCTGTATTCATAAGCTGTACTACCTGTAGATATTTAGTCACTTGGTTTAAAATATACTAGTTCAAATTATAAATTGCAGATCACTTTCTGAGGTGAAGGTTTATTTTTGTCTATTTTGCATTTTTTGAGATATCCTTACTTTTTTTCTGGTATTTTAATACAAACAATATAAAACTAAATATCTGTAAGTTAGAGAAAAATATTCCATGAACACGAACATTATGGTATATCATATTTATAGTAGAAAATTACAACAATTGCTTTCAACATATGCAAAAATAAAGAAAATCAAGCAATGATGGTATTTCTGTAAATCTTCATGAATAATTACTATTATCATTAGGACATTTACTATTAGGACTATTAGTAATATTAGTATTACTGAAAGAGGTCCCAAATTATCACCTCATCCAATGCTTTCACCTTACAGAGGGCTGAGCTTTGGAGAAGTTTCCTGACTTGGCCAGGGCCACCAGCAAAGGAAGCTCCAATTCCTGTTCTTGCCATTCCATAGATATATACACAGCAACTATGGATGAGCAGCATTAAGACTCTGAAGTCATGTGATTTTGTTTCTAATTCAGTTTTATCTTATGAATTTGTACCAAAGACAGGAAAGAAGGTTAATTCAATTTATGCTTCCAAGTCCAAGCTCCCCCTATATTTATCAACTGACTCCAGAAGTTCTGAGCATTCACTAGGCTTCATCACTATACTTTACCTTAACCCTTCTGTGTAAGCTTTCTTTGTAATTGCTTGAACATGTACTCTGATGCTTTTCATGTGTTTCTCCTATAGAAGTAAGCTGGTCCTGAGTCAGTAATATTGAGAGAGATTTCAAGCTTGTCCTGCTCAGAAATAGCTGCTTCTTGAGCCTTAAAACCAAAAATTCTGAGGAAAAAAACCCATCCTCATAAAAACCCATTCTTTTAGCTATTATCCTAAGATATGGTAGCAGGTGAAAATTGCTTATGTTGAAACTTTATGCATTTTCTCATAATTGTAAATACAAAAATAAGATGATAAATATCTCTCGTGTTGCTGGAAACAGAGATGCAAATATCTGAACACTGGGACTATATATTAAGCAAGCTAAATAGAGATGTTCATCACTAGGAAAAAAGAAAAATAAAACAAACTTGGTACCTATAAAACATAAAGCACAGTGCTTATTTTTAGTGAAACTGTTTCTTCACAGGTTCTTATTAAAATCTATATTCTAATAGACAAAAAATTTTTAGGTTCAATAAAAATTGGATTTAACTGCAACATTTTAGAAATAGATTTGTTATTTGAAAAAAAGGATTTCTCAAGTATATTAATGACTGAGTTGCATGTGATTTTATGACAACCTTTGAAAATGCAAAATCATTTGGATTATATTATGGGTCTATAATTATATACAAATGCTTTCCTATTTCACTTACTAAAGTTCAAAGACTTTAAATAATTCAAAAGTTGACAACATAAAAATTATTTGTGGGAGCTTATTTTTAAATAATCTATTGAAATGTGATGTGATTATATTTTGATTTCTGGATATAGACTGTTTTAGATGTCACTCTAATATATCTCTTTTTATTGAATGTGTAATTAATCATATCCTAGATATTTAGAATATATAGTTGTACCTAGTCAAGACATCCTGGCTGCTTTTGCTCATACATATTATAGGATTTGAAGTACAGTCTGATTTCATATTTAGGATGTTGCAACCTAAATTACAAGCTCACAGGATTTGATTATGTTTAGTAATAGGAAAGACATTGCACATACAGAAAGAATCCAACCCAGTCCATGATTTTACTTAAGCACAATGGGTGTTTTCAGAATGGAGTAGATTTTCAAAATACATAATAGCATTGCTATTTTCTCACATGGCAAATCTCTGTTATTTAATTTGGGCTTCTAAAAAAGAGACAAAAAAAGAAAAGGAGAGGGTGCAGGAAGGCAGAAAAAATTGAATAAACACAAGTTCATCCATCCAGATGATTAACAGTTTTTATTTATCGCTTCCACACTTTAGAAAAAAAAAAAAATAAAGACATCTTAAGCTCAATTTGCTTTTCACGTGCATAGGTAAAGAGAAAGTCCAAAAACATACAACTGAAGGTACATTTAATAGTTTCCTACTAAAGAGAAAGGATTAGAAGTTCCTCATAAAATATCATTTACATCTCAATAGTGCTAATAGCTGTTTTATGAGTAGTGAGAACAATTTGTACTAGAAATCTATATTCCTTTGGAATCCTATAGTCAACGTTTTAAATTGCATAATTAATTTTACATCTTTGATTTTTTTTGTGCAACCCTTGCAATTCTTTTGAAAGGTTTGGTTTTATAGTCAAGAAAACTGTGGCCAGATTGTTAAAATATTCAGCTACCGTAGCTATGTTCCAGCCATCTGGAAGGGTTTCTAATAGTCAGCAACTTGGAGGAGAATCTAACAATTAGATATGTCTGGTTCGTGGGTGTGTGTGTGCTGGGGAGGGGAGGAAGGGATTACAGAAAAATACCCCTGTTGCATGATGTAGCCAAATTACATAGAAACATCAAATGATGACTAAAAATATACATAAAATAAATCTTTCAAACTCTTCTTCTCTGAACTGCTTTGTGAATAATTTAATGTCAGAAGAATATATCACTGTTTGGCAGATGTTGACATTAATGTATAATATTGGGCTTTCTTCTATATAAGTTTTGCTTTTGTCGAGTCAAAGAAAATAAAATTCTCAACTTTGGTTTTCTGTTCTTCATACCTTAAATAATAATACACATTATGGAGTAGGCTTGGAAATACAGTGTTATTCCAAACAGGGGTATGACTCAATCAACTATCTTAACATCTACTTGGGAGGGGAATTTGTGTCTGAGTCCTTTATTTTTCCCCCACTAGTTTAAACAACAGGCCATTACTTAGGTGTTCCTTGTGTAAACTAAAGCTTTAAGAGGTGAAATTTATTGGAATATTAATGGATGCCCTAGAGCACTAGTTCACTAAATTGTAGTCTAAAAAGAATAATTCCTTGCAATAGTTAAGCTTACACTGCACTAAATAAGTACACATGCAGTAATCATTCCATTAATTTGATCAATATAGTCAACTAAATTGTAGATAGAAAGCCTCAATGTGATTGCATCCACAGAAAATAGTCTGTGTCAATCACATTCAGAGGACTAGACAACCTTCACATCAGTCAAACAGGCACAGCCCTAATAACTACATTCCACATTTAAATGATATCATTTTTGCCTACTTATTCCTATAAATGTAACTAATGCCAATAAAACCTTGATTGATCAAAATCTCTGAATTTGCAGAGAAGATGACTTGAATATAATATTTTTGCACTTTTTGAGAGAATTTATATTGTAGCATATTCTTTTTTGCCTGTAAGAAACATATTGAATTTATCACCTGAACCCAAGATATGGATTACAAAAGTGTTATATCCAGGAAAGAGCTAACACAACAATTTGCCTGCTTCTTTCATTTCTTTGGTGAAGAGCCTCAGGTACAGAGAGTGAAATAAATGGCGAAGGGCACAGCAAGTTAACTGCAGGATTAGGAAGCAAAATCCAAGCTTTCTTCCAGGCCCATTTTAATACTTTTTTTCATCATAATCCTTATGGCTGCTTTTATGATTTAATAATATGAAGTGTATATGTGTATTACAATAAAAATAATTTAGGAGACTAGCTGTAATGACTATGTGAATAAATCATGTAAGCTGTCTGTGTTTAACCACTAACATGAGATCTTTTCTTGTCATTTGTCCCTTCTATGACGTTTTGGGGCATAAATGACAAACATGCTTAATTAAAGTGTAATATAATTCAGTGCCCACACTACAATTAAAAGTTGAAACTGTTGACCTGTTTTAACATGTATGATTTAGAAGCAAGGCCTACTACACCTATAAAGTTACTTTTTTGAAAAGCAGGAAAAAAATGAACATGGGAAAGGTACCTTCTACTATAACGTGAAAATCGTGAGTGGCTGTTCCCAAGAAATTGCTAGCTGTGCAGCGATAATTTCCTTTGTCCTGGTAGGAGACATTCTCTATCTTCAAAGTCTTGCCATAATTTTCTTTTGTTTCTCTCCCCTTTGGTAAGTCACCACCAATTTTGCTCCAATCAACCTGTGGTGTTGGCCTGTAAAAAATAATTAAATAAACAAACATTTTTTTTTAAAGTGGAAAGTAAAATACAAAGAAAACCTCAGGACCCATCATTTATCAAGTTGCTTTTACATATGTGCTCATATTCCACTGAATCACATCATCCTTACCAGTGGACAGACACACCCACCACCATCAATAGTGAACACTGGTGTTGAAGAAATTCTCTTTTCCTGAAAGTTCCTCTAATGGTCTATCTCCTTGGAAACTTTCTCTCTCCTCTATTACGGGGGCTAACTACATGTAAGTGCTGACTAGGTGTGGCTGGATGAAGGATAAATAATTGGAGCTCATTGAAATAATATTACCAAGATATTTTCCAAGTGTGAAAATCTCCCTGTGGATGGTTTGAGGCAGCCAGTGATAACAGCCCTATTCCCTGTTTGTGTAAAACACAATAAAGTAGGACCTAACAGTCAGCAGAGAGAAGTTTCCCCTTTAATCCTATGATGCTGATACTGGAGAATGTGGCTCCTGTGTGAAAGCTAAATGTGTAGATTAGACCCACGAACAGCCTATTCTAGGGCAAGCTGGAGTCTGTAGCACAGATGCTCCCTCCTGGATCATGTTCTCGCCCTCGTGGGGAGTAGAGGAAAGGAGGAATGAACCAAATCTTCCCTTGCTTAGTAGTTTCAAAAGATTAGCTCACCCAATAAAAACAAACAGGAAAGTAAAGACAAAACAAAACCAGCATGATAACTTGTTACACACCAGCATGATAACTTTCCCCACCTTGGTAAGGAGGAAAATAGGACTGGGGAGTCAAGGCAGCTACATTAAGAAAAATCCCTTCTCATGAAAACCAGACAAATGCAGAGGTCATACCCTTTGTGACTCATTTGATTTAAAAATTGTGTGGAAAGCCAAAAGGGTTGATTCTAACTGAAGGATGATTGTCCTTTTCTCTTCCCCAATCAGGCTCTGTAAGTGAGTAGAAGAAACAACTTTGCTAATTTTATTGATGCTACACTTTTCCTCTCCATATTTCTTCCTATTATTAATAGCTGTAGGTTATTTGGTACATTCTAAAGATGGGCATTATTGTAATCATTTAACAGTAAGGAATCTGAAGCTCGAATAAATTAATTTCTTAAGGTCACTGGAGCAATAAATGATATACCACAACTTATATTTGTCCACTCTAAACTTGTTCTTTTTTAATCAGTGTGTTTTATTATTTTGTGCTTTTCAATCTACGCCCTTTCTAACTATAGTCTTAGAATATACGCTTCCTGTCAAATTGCCCATTAGTTACTATGTGATAATAGAGCAATTCCTTGAAATCGTGTGTGTCAATATTCTCAAATTATTTGTATTGATAGGTTGTAGTTAAAATAATTCAGTTATTTATGCAAAAAAAAAATGGAGGTAAAGATGAAAACTCTTTAATCTACATATATCTACTCTTTTTCTCTCTTCCTTCAAGGCTCAAATACTAACGTGCTTTGCAGCCTGGAACAATAATCTTATATTTTACCAAGCTAAGAGCACATGGCACACTTGCGTAGGAAACGGTAATGATGCCTGGGCAGACAGCTGTGAGAGTATATTGGTTGCTGGCTTTCTGAGCACACCACCTAACAGGATGCATAACCCACATCTCCTAACTGCTGGCTTTTCACTCCATCTGTCAAAATGACAATTTGCCAAGTTATAGGCTGCTCTGGAACTCAGTTCCCCTAAAACAGGAAATTTTTCATGAGTCCATCCTTTAATAGAGCAAGTAACTCGCTTTCAGCAAGATCTTCCAGACTCCCCAGTCTTTGGGTCTTTGAAAACTAGTCTAATTTTCTAATACCATTTACTTGAAAGAATAAAGTAAAATAATTATCTAAAGTATTATGTGAAAATGAGATATAATCTAATCTCAGGATAGGTCTATACCATGGCAAAAATTTCCAACTCTGTTCTTGCCAATTTTTTATACCACCTGCCTTTTAAAAAAAATTTAAAGAACACTTACTAACAGCATTTGAGCAACGTGTTTTGAGGGAAAATATATTGCTTAATACCTTTTTGCACACAAAATACACTACCTCATAATCTAAATTTTTTTTTCAGGCCCTTGTCTGGCCAACTTTTATTTGTATATTTCTCTATTTATAAAGAAGTATCTTGTGAAATAATTATACCTACTTTAATTTACAAAACAGAAAAAAAATCTATTTGAGCAGTGGACATGAGTCCACCTATGGCAATTTTATAAGTTTTCCCTCAAAACACATTTGTTCAGCTACTGTTAGTAAATGTCCCTTAAATTTAAAACAAAAGGAAATAAAAAATATTTTCAAGAATATAGCTGGAAATTTTTGTCAAGATATAGACCTATCTTGAGATAAATTATATATCATGTTCACCTGACACTTACAGATAATCATTTTACTTTATTCTTTCAAGTAAAATGTATTAGACAATTAGATTAGTTTTCAAAGACCCAAATATAGTGCTTTACACAAAATAATAGTACAATATCTTAAATATAATTATTTTTGTTACTATAGGAGGTTAACGGCTTGAAAACTTCTTAGAAAAAGTTTTTTAAATGACCCAAAAAAACTTTTAAAAAATGTATCATCTTCTGAGAGAGGACCCAGATCAGATAGGATTACCCAATACAAAACCAGTATGAGTAAGAAGAGACTACTTCAGGTGAAAATCCTTAAGACAGCGCATCAAGAATTTTCATGTCCTCACAACAACATATATTTTCATCCACTCTATTTTTATATATTCCTTCATGACTCTTCATTTTCTAAAACACACATGAGAGCATTTCATTATTTTGAAGACATTCTGTGCAGTTGCTAGTCAATCCAAAAGGTCAATGATAGCATTCGTGGGAAATAAGAAAAAAGAATTACTGAAAGGGTCACCCTGCCCAACTCAATGTAGTAATGAACACTGCAAGAATTTAATTTCTACCACTGTAAACACATAAAATACAACCAGTAGAGCAGGTTGTTGCCATCATGATTCAAACTCAACAGGAGACTTTCCTCTTCTAAAATAATACACATACCACACATTCCAGACAGAGTCTGTGTCATAGTACCTCTAACTAATTTATGTAAAGACACATGGGGAGTTTACGACAGACAAGCAACTTTGATATTTTTGGTGGATGGAAAGAGAAATTTACAAAGCTTAGGGGTTGTAAAACCATTAACATCTGCTCCATTTCTAACCCAGTCATTCAGAATGTACTCTAAATGATGAATGAATATGACTTTTTGAATTTCAAATCCTAGTCCACTAACTACAGTCCCCAAAGCCCTCAGCTTATGAACAGATTGTATTTCATATGAGTAAACTCAGGTGCTAGAAAGATGGAATGCATTTTCCTAAGGTACTCTCAATGGTAGGGAAGGACCATAAGTTCGGAAGGATAGTGGTAAAAGTAGGAGAGAACCTGCATGATTAAATATTAAGTAAGACGGTCCCTGTTTACATGTACTTAACAGTAGTTAATAAATGGAACAATTTTAAGAGGTGACCAAGTGAGGTCCTTTAGGGTTTTCTTGGAGGATTTATAAAAGCGCATTGCGGGCCGGGCATGGTGGCTTACGCCTGTAATCCCAGGACTTTGGGAGGCCAAGTCAGGTGGATCACAAGGTCCGGAGATCGAGACCATCCTGTCTAACATGTTGAAATCCCATCTCTACTAAAAATACAAAATATTGGCCGGGCGTGGTGGCATGCACCTGTAGTTTCAGCTACTCTGGAGGCTGAGGCAGGAGAATCACTTAAACCTGGGAGGCAGAAGTTGCAATGAGCTGAGATTGTGCCACTGTACTCCAGCCTGGGTGACAGAGTGAGACTCTGTCTCAAAAAAAAAAGGATTGCTTTTTCAGGTGTAAAGAAAGTTCACTTAATTAGATATTGATGTAAAACTCCCTTAAATTACATGGTCTGGACCTCCATGTGTGCAAAGGGCAGGAGGGTAAAAATAGATAAATAGGGCTCCTTGAAACCTGAAAAGGAGCAGATTTAGTAACACAGCAAACAGGAGTGGGGCAAGATAGTAGAGCACAGAGAGCAAACTCAGCACCGAAAGTGAGGGACTGACTACCAACAACCTTATGCTTCTTAAACTCAACTAAGGAGAATGTTGTCATCATCCCGCCATCCGCAATATCATAAATTGACAGAGAGATCTAATTTTATGAACCTCAGTTACTGCCTGAAGTCTGTAGAGTGAAGTACAAATTACTACCTCCAGAGATATAACAACAGGATTTATTTTTATTAATTATTTTATTTTATTAATTTTAATTTTATTTTATTTTAGATGAGGTCTTGCTCTGTCATCCAGGTTTTAGTGCAATGGCATGATCATAGCTCACTGCAACCTCAAGATTGCTGGGCTCAAGCAATCTTCCTGCTTCAGCCTCTTGAGTACCTGGAATAACAGTCCTGAGCAGAATATCTGCAGTGCCTGGCAAAGTTTATTTCTTTTTAAATAAATAGTTTTAAAATATCTAGGCAAGCACAGTCTTAATGTGCTTGATGTCTTATTCTTTATAGAACTGGATGGACAAAGTCATGAGTGAGAGTCAGGTTACTCACAAGCCTTCAGCAAAACACTCAAGCAGCAAGGTTTCCCCTTTGAGGATGGTAATTGAAGACTCACTGCCACTCTCAGTGGGAGGCAACAACAGTTTGGGTTTTCTTTGCTTGATTGAATTTGCTACAAAATAGAAAAGAAAAATCAGAATTTTTTCAGATTAATATACATAAAATTCTGTGACACCACATCTTTCTTAAAAAAAAAATCTGACACACATGAGTGTGTGTGTGTGTTCTATGTACATTTAAATAGACTTCCATTTAACATATTTCCATTTAAATAGACTCCTCTTCTCTCTTACCATGAAGCATGGGTTTTCCCTCATGTGTTTTTACTGAGTGTAGCACTGCCAAATTTTATAAATGTTATTATTTATACCATATCTTCTAACTCAGAAGGTCAAACAGAAGTCCTTAATAGAAAATCTATGATTTTATATTCTATACTTTAATCATGTCATGTGCAATGACTTTATGTTTATGTTTTTATTTAATTTAAGTTGCCTAAGAATTTCATCAGGTTTCTGCTAAAAACAGCTTCCTCACTCCTGTACCCAGAAATTCTCACTGAGGAAGGCTGTGGTAGACACTAGGCATCTATGAATTTATCAAGCTCTTTCAGCAATTCTACCTGTAGTCTCAGTTCCTTAAAGAAAACAACAGTTTTAGGAAATGATTAGCAAGCATCCTCATTAGCTGCATATTGAAATGTCCCATTTCTTATTTTCTTGAGAATATTTTCAAATACAATGGCAAATTAGGATACTTCCATCTTCAAAGGGACTTAAGCAGTAGACAGTCTTCTATACTTTGTATTTTTTGGAAAATAATTGTTGAATATGTACTATGTGCAATGATTTTTCATTGAGTGCTGTGAAAATATAGCACTATATATGTTTCAGTTATTAATCTCAAAGGAAATGATGTTGGGGATGAATCAGTCCACCTTAAAACTAACGGTTCTTCAAAAGGAGCTTACATCCCGCTCCACTGAAGTTGCAAGTATATAAGATATCTAAGTTATCACTGGTCCACATTTTATAGAGAATATTTGCTGCAATTATGTAAATGACTCTTCTCATTATAGAGAACTCGCCTGCTATACAACTCAGATTTATTCAGGCATTTTCCATAGAACACAAGCTCTGGTAGACATTCTATGGGGGAAAGAATTGAATAAAAACATCACATAGACACATGAGCTAAAAACAAACTGGTTTTTTCTCAGAAAGTCACAACGTACAGTTGCATGTCAAATATTTCAAGAAGGCTTAAGGAAAAAAATCCACTTAACTTTGTTAAACTCGGTGTTTTCTCTACTTCCTTTGACACTTAACCATTTCTTTTCTTTTCTTTCAGCAAAAGTATCAACCTTATATAAGAGACATTTTGGGAGACCCAAAATATTACTCCATTAAATATCTCTCTCTATTCAATGCATTATATGTATTTCATTATATTTATATAGTTATATATTTATAAAAATCACTCCCTTTGCATATATTTAAAAGGGAATGGGCGACAATAGAACCTTCTAAGTTAACATGTTTTTCTTAGTAACAGTATTGTAATAAACCTAACAGGATATTAAAGAAAAAATTCAAAATCTGAAATGACAATGAGCTATAAACAAAAGTCAACACTCCACATGGGTTCGACTTACCCTTGGAACCAATTTCTGTGGATGAACTTGAGTCATTAGCATGCTTTACTGAAATAAAAAAATGGAAGGAAAAAACACAAACATAATGGTGGATGCTGATATCAATAAAGAATGAAAAGTCATATATTTGTCTTAGAAAAATTACAAAGTGATGTAGAACCATGCTTCACTAGAACATTGCCTTTGGGAATATAGTTTTACATAGAAAATAATTATAGTGAGTTTAATCTTGAATTACCACAGATGAACCCAGGTGGAGAAGATTCAAGTCATAGCTCCATTAAAGAGAACTGAGGCTACTAGAAGAATGTTATAGTGAAGCCCTGGCATGGCGTATCTACACACAAAAATGAAAAAAATCACGGACCAAATTAAACAATGAAATGGTAATGCCAACTTTCAACTATACCAGGGCCAATTATTCAGTCAGCAAACTGTTGTGGATTATTTCTTCCCTTTGAATCTTACGGTTCTTCCTCCCTCTAATTATTTTTCCCATTTGGGAACCCAGGCTGGCATCTGCAGAATCAAGTAGGGAAAGGAGCCATTCAAGTAAGTTTGCCAATTTGGTGATAAAAATTTCCTTTTTTTTTTTTTTTTTTTTTTTTTGCCTCTGTTGTTTTCTCCCCCATTTTCAGTCTGCCAGTTTACCCAAGATCACAGTGAATCAATGCCCAAGATTTGCTTAGAAAACCCTGGAATTTCATTGTATATTTCACCCATTGAAAATGACAAGATCCTGCAGACGTCAGATGAAATACATTTGTCCTGTGAATTGAGATTTGATTTCCTGGCTGTGAGAGACAGAGCTACTGTGGATCTGCAGCTGCAGATGTCTATTTCATCTGGATGAAGTCTCTAGAGTTGAACTGAACAATGGCGGAAAATATCAACCCAGCTTTAAATGGCTTCAGCCAGAAGGAAATTACAGACACATTTGCATTCAGCATACATGGTGAAACAATAAATTATTTGGACTTACAACTGTTAACTGTTAGTTTCATTGGCATTTTCTGTACAATAGTCCTTAATCTTGGAAATGCAGCAAAGCAACAGTAATCATTGCGACTGTCTTTTTCTTCCACATTTGCGAAGTATAGATCTCCCTTTTGGCTCATGTATACTCTTTCATCTTGTTCGATGTGTTCTAATTCTGAAAAGAGATATCTTGTCATTGAAAAGGGCAATTGTCCCTTATTGTGCTTCATCTTCCTTTTTCATTTTCTTTTACATTATTATTTCATTTGATTTTTCCTATTTGCTCTTTAATTCCTGTCAAGTCTGGTCTTACTACAGGAACAATGAGCAAAAAGGAAAACAAAACAAAACAAAAACAGGAGGAAAACCCTTGGGAGCATGCTTTTTACCATTAACCACAGAAGGCTGCTGGTAGACAAACAGTGGTAAACTGTTTACCATCTCGGTCTCTACCTCTGCTCTATGAGTCTGAATTGGCTTAACTGAAAACTGGTCAATGCGGACAATGCCCTAATTATTTTCTGAGAATCATGTTTCTTTAAAACATGACTTAAAAATAAAAAACAAAAAGCTCTCCAAAAGTTTTATCTGTGATATTAATCTCCCTATTCTGGTTGCAGCCTGGAAGTTTCTAGGGGAACTGACGTCTGGAACAATTGGCTGTACCTAAGAGTAGTTTCATTTGCTTTCTTCTGAGTGCTGTACAAATAGCATTTTTCTCTTTGGTTCATAGTGAGAAAACATGTAGAGAGCATTGCTAAGGCATATTCTAGAAGTGGACTTTACAAAACTAGAATTTCAGATCGGAGTCAGCAAACCTTTTAGAAAATTAAGCAAAAAAGTTAATACTAATTTATCAGTAGGTGACTGCAATTAGCAGGTAGAGCGTTACTAAAATAGAAAGATGAAGCTAGCAACACAAACCCATGCCATCCTCAGCTTTCACATGATCTATATTCCAAAGGTGAGAGCACTGTTTGAAATATAGAAAGTATTGTCTTCATAGACAAACCTTATCATATTAGTAGCATCTCCTCTTCAAATATGAAAAAAATAAGAGATCTTTATTTTTATTCAGTCTTTGGATTCATTATGTTATTGATATGATGGATAGAATTAAAATGTCCCCATTTTTTGATGGAACAGAGCATTACTTACCAATATTCATCCAATAAATATGTAAAGGTGGGAGGCCTTTGGGAGGATTGCATGGGAGGACAATTGGATCTCCCTCCTCCACTTCAAGAGGGTCAATTTTTTCTTTGGGGAATTTTGGAACACCTGGTATAAAAAATCATTTCAATGTGTTATTTTAAAATTAACTTTGACTATAACAACAAATATCTTAATGCATTCTTTTTTTTTTTCAAAATTGGGCAATTTTAATAAATTATATACTACAGATCCTGGTTCTTACATCTCCCCTGCAGAGATAAATATTAAGAAACTGGTGTGCATCTTTACATAACTTTAAAAATACTTCTGCGTTTGGAAACCCCAGACAATAATATTTTTGTTATGTGACAACAATAAGGCAATAACGTACTTGTGCATATTTCTCTGGGCAGAGATATAAACCCAGAGTCACAGGATTTTCCTGCTTTAGCTTTGATAAATGTTAAATCTTTTTCTCCAAACACTGATTTCACTTTGAGCAGTTACATATCTCTAACTCTCGCTTTATTGGGAAGGCCTTGAATGTCATTGGCAAATATTCCATTCAGTGCATTAATCACATGAAATAAAAACTTCTAAGCCCATATGGAGAAAATGGTAAGAATACAATGAAAAGCCAAATTTGACCACTTTAAGTTGCAAAAAGAGCCATCCACATTGAAATTACTCCCAGTAAATAAAAATTTAAATGAAATGGAATTGATGTAGGAAATAAGACTTGTAAATATTTCAACCTATTGTTTCCTCCCCACACTGGAGTCAATTTCTTAAAAGAGCAATGCAGTTATAGTAAGAATATATAAGTCAGAATTGTGCAGAATTTGAAATCTAACACCAAAGTTTCATATTTTTATGGAAGTATTGATTTTATAAGGATATTCAAAATGTATTCTTCCTGAACGTCACATTGATGTCTTTCAACTTTTGTTGGGGGAATTTGCATTACAGAATTACACAGTCTCTTGTGGAGGAGATCTTAGGAAGGCGTTTATAACAGTCCCGACTTGATGGAATTCATTAGAAGGTATTCTATTTGTATATTTCATTCTTAAATTATGATTCACAGCTAATTTTCATTGTTCTTGGAAATCTAAAGGTTTACTCATTTACCGTAAAATTTCTTCTTGAGAAGCTTTGTGCACTTCCTATATATTTGTCCTATAGCCCCTCAACCCCCATCCACGCCTTTAGAGGTTGAGGGAATTTGCTGACATTTCTCTTATTGATGCACCAGCTGGTTACAGTGAATTGCTTTTTGTCTAAATTCAAGGACTTTTCAAGGCTTAACATTGCAGGGGTTGGTGTGGTTATTACACTGCCTTTGCAATTTCGGAAGGCAGACTTCGGTTCTCTTTATACATTCAGCCATGTGACAGTCTTTTAGTGGATTTCCTCTTGCTCAACTCATTCCTTGAGATTCCTTTTAGAAAGTCTCTGGAAACATTTTTGAAATAGCATCCATCTTTGAATCACATTTTTGCTATAGGTAGCATGAAATTTCCCTCAAACGGCAGGAATGTATGTTTAGTATATTCACTACATTAAGAGCTTGTAGATAAAATATCATGCCATCTATTTGGTAAAGCCTCGGCTTTGATTGACAACAAATGTTATGGAAAACATTTTGCAGAAAGTACACCTTATATACATAAGGCATAGTAATATACAAAACGTTTATGTACCCAAATCTCCAAATTCAAACCACTTGTTTAGTTTTATTCGCTATAACTGAAGCCCAGTAAACACTGGCATTGAAGTTATTGGTGCTGCTGGGTAGTTGGTGAATCTATTTATACTCAGATACAAGAGGCGGCAGAGGAAATAAAATATGGATTAGAAAATGGAAAGGGCATGTAATCCACTTCGATAACAAGCAAACTATACAGTGCCTAATATGAATACGCAGTTCACTGGATAATATCTATTGTAAAGTAATTAATTAATAAGATGTATAAATCCCTAATTGGAGAGCTGCTCCCTGAGAGCATTCAAAAAAATCTCGCAATTCGAACAGATAGTACTGCCAGTGAAGCATTATCATCCTTGCATTAAATAAATCTAGATTATACAATTCTAATTCTGAAAATGTAAATTTGTAATTCAACTGGCTTCTAAGGCACCAACAATAAGAAAAGAAAATTTAGCACTCTACCAAAACTGTTATCACATGCCATAAATCTTCAGAACAGCTTTCAACTAAATACAAAATTAATATTGGAAAACAGGGATGCATACTTATACATCAATAAATTTAAGGTTTTAGAAGAGATACAAATGGCATTACTTTTTCAGGATTTTTTATGTCTTATCCTTTGACTTTGAAACTATTTAGTGAGTTTGATGGCATGATAAAAAGTGAAAATTTTGGCCGGGCGCGGTGGCTCAAGCCTGTAATCCCAGCACTTTGGGAGGCCGAGACGGGCGGATCACGAGGTCAGGAGATCGAGACCATCCTGGCTAACACGGTGAAACCCCGTCTCTACTAAAAAATACAAAAAAACGAGCCAGGCGAGGTGGCGGGCGCCTGTAGCCCCAGCTACTCTGGAGGCTGAGGCCTGAGAATGGCGTAAACCCGGGGGGCGGAGCTTGCAGTGAGCTGAGATCCGGCCACTGCACTCCAGCCCGAGCGACAGAGCTAGACTCCATCTTAAAAAAAAAAAAAAGTGAAAATTTTAACATTCACAGGTAAATGTGAAATTTAATTACTATAACACAACAGCAGACATGAAGTCTACTTCAATTCAAATAAAGAAATGGCTCCATTTAAAAATAACTCCAACCAGTGGCATTTACTGCGTTTATCTGGTGATAAACATTAGCATTGTTGAGTTTGGACAACTATAACACTTTTTAAAAGTAAATTAAAAACAGTAATTTTTTCTGTACATGAGGTAACTATACTCCTTTGTCTTGCCAATATATTTCACATGGGTACTTCATCAACACCAAAACCAAAAATCATTTAACTTTGGTTCAACAAGACTGGACTTGATTCTGAATGGCCTCTCTGCAAAGGGATCAGAATCAACTTGCAAATAACAGTCTACCTAGGCAGAACTTCAAGAATGTTTGGAAATCCCATTATAAGCAAGTCTAGATGAGATCAATTTCCTTTCTATCTAAAGCCACTATTAATCTATTTGCATGAGCAAAGCAAAGCAAGCATATCACAGAATGTATCTCTTCACTCTTCTCAATGAGGCTTTCACATTTATTATTCAGTGTCATGGACGGATTTCTAGCAACAACTAACACCAAGGGTATAAGTGACGTTCAAATATATTCACATGTAGGTTTTTGAAAACTTTCCCAGTTAAAATCTGTCATGGAAAAACTTTCCTACAGACAAGTTAGCTGCACGTGAGTCTTATTACTAGAACTATCAAGGCAAAGCCAACCTGCAAATGCAAAATTTGCAGGAGCTCTAAGTCTTCAGGTGCTGTCAATGAGTTTTGAAAACTCATCATCACAATTATTTCAATGTAATATACAGAAAAATAACATTCCTGAAATAAAGAAGTCTTCTGAAAACAGAATTTATATCTATAGGATATCCTATAGCATAAACCAGGTTCTAGCCCAGGCACTAGAAAACTAACTGGTTACAAAGATTCAGACCAATATCTTCACCTTTCTGTACCTCATTTTGTTTTCCTTTGCCGTCTTAGAATCCTCTGAATTCATCTCTCTAGGCTCCTCAAATGCCTCACCAGGGTAGAAGCTTCTTAAGGGTAGGGATAGAATAAAACCTAAGCTGTGTAATCCCATCATGCCAACATGCCTGATAGTGAAGAGTAGTAGTGAAATGGCATCAGGGAAATTTAACTAAATACAATTCATGCTAACTAATCACTTTGATAAAAAAAAAAAAAAAAAAAATCACTGGCATCTTAACCGCTACCATGTTATGCAACACTACAGATTATCTTTCTCTGGCACTCAAGGAACAAAATAGGAGGTTTCCTTATATTTTCCTATTTCTAGATGATATTGTAATCTCGTATCAAGGTATTTTCAACAAAGAAGTACAATGCCTTTTTGCTCATCTATAGGGTGTGTTACCTGAGTCATCAAAGTATAGACAACACCATGTGGCATCACGTTATCCATAAACACTGAAGTTAACTGCTTGGGCCTGAGTCCTGGCTTCATCTCTTCCTACGTGATCTTTGAATCTGCTACTTAACATGTTTCAGTGCCCTCATTCATAAATGGGAAATGTAATAACACCTAACTCATTTGATTTATGTTGAAATTTAAATATTTCACATGAATCGATTAAAATAGGACCAAGCACTTAATAATTATTCAAGACATGTTGGCTACTCCTCAAATATTTTCACTTTGCATGGTACAGCCAAATGCATAGAGACAAGGTGGGCAAAGGGACAGAGAATTTTCTTCTGTGGCTGCTCCTGATTTTCTCTATAGCCTGCATCTTAGCAGCTTCTGTGATTTTGTGTAATTATTTGAATTAACATTTTCAGAGGAGATGAAAGGACAGAAGGAAGAAAATGCTGTGCTTTTCATATAGAACCTATGATTTGCTTATTGAATTATTTCCCCTTTTTCCATCATTGGACGAATCTTCCCATACCAAAAAGCTTTATCTATTTTGACTTGGCACTCTGTTTATAGGACTAGCCTGGTGAACTTTCGAGTGCCGTACATGTCACTTAAAGATGCTTGGCAAATTGCTCACAGTCTGCCATCATTGTCACGAATGCATGCTACTGAGTGCACACACTTTATCACCCCTAACTCCAGTTTCCGTCAGTAAAGAGATTTAATTGATTCCCATTTCCTGCAGAGTACCCCATTAATCCACTTAGGACTACAGAGAAATAACACTGGCTTTCAGTCCATGAGCTCATAATGAATTCATGCTAAGGAAGGACACCCAATTCAGCCTATTTCATTCCAGGCATTCACATACTTTGGTGAATCAGAGTAAAATCCTCAAACTTAATTAAAGCTTTAGAATTCAACGTTGCACCCTTAATTGAACAAATTGATCTGTTTTTGTTGATTTGCACTTAATAGTAGGAGAATTTAGCATAGGCTACAACACCCAGGTTTCCTACACTCCCACTCCAAAATCAGGGCAGTAAAAAGCCAGGGTTTATCTTGAGGAAATTGTCCTGAGGAATCTGAGGAAGTTATGTTAACACAAATGTAGAAACCAGCACATGAATATTTCTAATTAGTTTTCATTAAATTATTATACAGAAGATTTCATCCTTTTTGGCCGTTTCTTAGACTATTTTAATAGGATGTGCAAATTGCATTGTTACATTTATTCATTCTTTTATTCTTCAGCCTATCAACCAATAAATCAATCAAATAAAGTATAGTATGCATTCTTGTGACATCTACAAGGCAATGCAGAACAGGAAGGATGTGATAGTCTGGTATATTTTCTCATTCTTAAGGATCCTAATTAATACATATGACAATGGATAGACTGTCCGAAACAGTACACAAGTAAATGTTTTAATAACCCCAGAGAATTTGCAGCATCACTATTTATAATAGCCAAAAATGGAAATAATTCAAACGTTCATCAACTGGTGGATGGATTGACAGTAAATGATATCCATGTAGTGAAATACTGTTCAGCAATATAGAGGAACAAACTACTGATATATGCTACAACATGGATGAACCTCCAAAACATGCTAAGTGAAAGAAGACATATGAAAAAGACCATATACATGATTCCACTTATATGAAATGTCCATTTCTGGACATTTAAAGAGGCAGAAAGTTGATTGGTGGTTGCCTCAGGCCTGGAGATGGGAACAAAGAGTGACTGAAAATGGGCACAAGAAATCTTTTTGTGGTGATGGAAATGTTTTAATACTAGACTATAATGATATTTCACTAAAAAAAGTTGCTAAAACGTCATTGACTGGGCAAAGTGACATGTGCCAATAATCCCAGCTATTCAGGAGGCTGAAGCAGGAGGATCACCTAAGCCCAGAAGTTTGAGACCAGTGTAGGCAACATAGCAAGACCCCATCTTTAAGATAAATAAATAAATAATGTATAAAAAGTATTAATTATACACTTAAAACAAGTAAAATTTTTATGACATGTAAATTATACTTCAAAAAAGTTGTTTATAGCTAGGCATGGTGGTACATGCCTGTAGTCCCAGCTACTGGGGAGGCTTAGGTGGGAGGATCGCTCGAGTCCAAGAGGATGAGGCTGCAGTGAGCCGTGTTTGTACCACTGCACTCTAGCCTGGGCAACAGAGCAAGATCCTATCTCAAAACAAAAACAAACAAACAAACAAACAAAAAAGTTGTTTAAAAACTCAGAAAAAAGAAAAAATTAATCTAGGCTGCACTAGGCCAGTAATGCTAAGTGGAGAAATCTGATCTGTGCACTGAAGGGTGAGTAGTATTCAACAGTCAAATTAGGATTATTTATATTATCATTTTAACCTTATTGATAGTTGGATAATGAAGGCAAGAGAGTAGCTCCCTTCTTTTCCAGATCCAATCACCATGTGCATGCACAGGATGTATATTTCTGGAGGACAGTCTTTGTTTTTATTCACTGTTAGATCCCAAATTACTAGAAAGTGGCTGGTGTGTTATGGGAGTTTCAGAATGATTGTTGAATAGTTCACTGACAAAATCCCTATGCCATGTCTTGGATAACACATTTAGTTAAATAATTTTTTATGTATATAAAAATGGTACATTCTGATTCTTTGGTGGTGGTTGTTTTTTTTTTTTTCTTTCACTCTTTCCCTAGCAAACTTAACTGCAATGTTGTTGAAAATAGAAAACTGAACATTGTATACAAAGGTTTCTGTTTGTTAACAGGAGATTGGGAAGTAGAAGCTCTAACATTTGAATCACAAAGTTTCTATCAATATATGAGAAGAACCAATTCTCTACAGTTTAAGAGAATAATCGATTAAAGATTGTAGGAAGCTGTAAATTGTCTCTGATTTATAAACTCCTAAGGATTGGGTTGGGTTACTATTCAATATATAGATGGCTGCAGAAAGCTGTCAGATGATGAAGTAATTTCAGGAGAGGCTGGAAATGATGCATAAGAAACCTAATTTATTTTGCTCTTTTCTGCAGCAGCAGCAAAGAAAAAAAAAAAAAAAAAAAAAGAGCAATTATCCAACAACGTAGCTCAGATCCAACTCCCATCTCTTAATACAATACTCTCATATTCTGGTCAGAATTATCCTTATATTGTTCATGTCTTCACTTGGTCTGCCTAGATAATGACAGAAAAAAATTGAAATCATTTAATTGCAGAATCTTAAACCAAATTCTGCCATTCCTTTCTTTGCAATAGATCTAGCTGCTTCCTTTTCCTTTGTGTCTCCATAGCAACCACTAGAATTTAGGTTAGGAATCACCCTCATGACTTGCCTCCTACAACAGATATTTAATCTGTCTCTTTCTCTGGTCTTAACTTACTTCAGTTAACTATATAAACGTAATATATAGTTTCACTATTATCAACCACAATTTTCATGACAATACTTTCTAATCCAGGATTCATGGACATTGCCTATTGAATGTCAATTCAAATCCAAACTCCTGAGGACAATTTCCAGGTTGATATGTCACTGCTCTGATGCTAAAATATCTCAGTAACTCAGAAATGTTCACTTGAGACAAATCAGGATGCTTCACACTTACTCATTTTGAGAATGTAAAATGATTGTTTATAGAATAAATGTAAAAAACACAAAGAAAGAAATACAATAGAAATCCATTCACTGACTACCCATTTTACAAAATAGGAATATCATCATCACCTTTTTGTCTGGTGCTGATCTGAACCCCCACTTCCATTTTCCAATTTTCACTTCCATTGCAGGTAACTACTGTCAAGAATATTGTTTTTATCATTCTCTTATTTTTCACTATAATTTTACCATAAAATTATATCAATCAAAATTGTAGTCAGTTTTACGTATTTTTTTTTTCTTTCTTTTTTTTTTTTTTTGAGACGGAGTCTCACTCAGTCGCCCAGGCTGGAGTGCAGTGGCGCCATCTCCGCTCACTGCAAGCTCCGCCTCCCGGGTTCACGCCATTCTGCCTCAGCCTCCCGATTAGCTGGGACTACAGGTGCCCGCCACCACGCCCGGCTAATTTTTTGTATTTTTTAGTAGAAACGGGGTTTCACTGTGTTAGCCAGGATGGTCTCAATCTCCTGACCTCATGATCTGCCTGCCTCGTTTACGTATTTCAAATTTCTCCAAGATTTACTTTTATTGCGCGACATATTCTTGATGTTTTTTTCACTATTGTGTAGTATTTTTGATATGAATAGAGCATAATGCATTGATCCATTCTACTTTGAGTGGCCTGTTGTATTTTTTTCCAGCATATTTTTAAATCCAAACAATGTGACCACAGATCTTCCTGGTATATATGGACAAGAGGCACATGCACATGAGCGAGGGAATGGAGTTATTGGGTCATAAGTAAGAGCATCTTCAACTAAGGAAGGGATTACAAAATGTTTTCCAAAGATCAAGCAGTAAACTGGACTGTCATCGGTAGTGGATAAGTATTCTGTTGGCTGTATATTGCAACCTAAAATTTTTATTCTCGGATTTTCTGATATTTCCCAATTGGGTAGAATCAAGTGCTTTTATCACTAGGGGTACAATAGGTCTATTTCTGGTAACTAATGATGTTGAACACATTTTCACATTTTTATTGGCCTTCCAGTCTGAGGTTCAAGTTTATATATGTTGTCACTTTGTCATTTTTATTTTTTCTAAAGATTTCTAAAATTATTTATGAAAACATACTATGTTTAGTTATATGCATTGTAAATAATTTTTTGAGTTGTGGCTTATTTTTGTTTTTACTTTCTTCCTATAGTCTTTCGATAAAAGAAGGATCTAAAATAAAATGTAGGAGAACATATTCTTAATGATTTCCTTCATGAGGCTTTAATATGACTAAAGAAATCGTCCCACTCTGGGCATGGTGGCTCATGCCTGTAAATCTCAGCAGTTTGGGACACTGAGACAGGAAGATTGCTTGAGGCTTGGAGTTCAAGACCACCCTGGGCAACATAGTGAGATCCCATCTCTACAAAAGAAATAAAAATAAAAATTGGCCAGGCATGGTAGCACTCGCCTGTAGTCCTAGTTACTCAGAAGACTGAGATGGGAGGATCACTTGAACCTAGGAGTTCAAGCCATGAAGCCATGACTACACCACTGCACTCCAGCCTGACCTGGAGAGAGTGAGTTCCTGTCAAAAACAAACAAGCCAGAAAGAAAAGAAAGAAAGAAAAAAAAAATCTTTCTCTGTATTTATGACCCTGGTGATAAATATATTGTTTGAATTGTCTAACTTTTTTAAACGTTTTTTCCTTTTCATTGTTCAGCCTTTTATTGACTCTGAATGATTTTTTATATGATACAAGGTAGAAGTCCATATAAATGTTTCTCTATGTGAATTATCAATTGTTCCACAACGTTTAGTTCAAAGTAAAGAGAGCAGGAGAGAGAGAGGGAGAGAGAGAGAGAGACAGAGAAATCCATGCTAATATGCTAACTCCCTCAACTGTTTTTATATATGTGAGGGTTTGTTTCTGGGTTTACTATGCTATTCTGATTTGTCTAACCCTGCACAAAGCCAGAATTGCTTAATTCCTAAAGTGTTATGCTGAATTTTGATTTCTGAAAAGAAGTCCTTATGACTTGTTATTCTTTAAGAATTTCTACCAAATTTTGCCCTTTGCTCCTCAAATATATTTTTGAATCAGCTGGTCACATTCCACAAACAGAGAAATAAAAACCAAACTGTAGGTGTTCTGATTTCAATTTTTCTATATATCAACACATCAAGAATAAGCATTTTAACTGTATTGGTTCTTCTAATAAATAGAAATAATTTACTTATTATCTGTTTATCTAGATCTTTTTAATGTTTTTTAATAAATATGGATACTTTCACTACAAAAATTACACACCACTTTATTGAATGTATTTTCTGCTTTTATACTATTTTCTCCCTTCACTGTAGTTCATTTTGTTGCCTTAAATTAGCTAATTCATTTTTATCCTAAAATTATATTACCTAATAAGCTAAGATCATTAATTTTCATACTTTATATTTTTCTAATATGTGTTTAAAATGATAAAGATTCCTCTAAATAATGCTTTCACTGCATCAAACATGTTTTCTTATGTAGCGTTTTCACTGTCATCACTTCAAAATATATGCTATTTTCCGTACCATTTGGTACTTGACCTAAGACTCACTTAAGAATATATTTATTAGTTTTCAAAGATATAAGTTTTTTAAGTTTTCTGTTTATTACTGATTTCTAACTTAATTGCATTTTGATGTTTTCCTCATAGACCAAATATATCATCAAATATAACCTTTTACCTTGTGTGTATGAAAAAACTCATTTTGCTGTTTTAGTTACAATATCCTATATGTTTTCATTAGATGGAGCTTGTGATTGTACTTTTAAATCTTCTATGTGCTTACTGATGTTTTTCTCTGCTTGAGTTAGCAAATAATGAAAAAGATATGTTAATATCTCATTATTATGGTGAATTTGTCTATTTCTCTTTGTAGTTCTATTTTTGCTTCATGCATTTTAATATTATATATGTCTAGTAAATTAATTTCCATGAAGGCTTTTACAAATAAAGTGTGTTATGACTGATAATAATATAGTCATACCTACCTTCATTTGGAAAGCATTTATCTGGGATGTCTTTTCCATCTTTTCATTTCAACAATTATGTATCCTTATGGTTTAGATAGATGTGTTGTAAAAAGTTTATAGCTTTTTTTTAACTCAAAGCATTTATTCTATTTGTTTTTATCTTTGATTTGTGATATATTTGAATTTATTTCTATCTCTTTTTCTTTCCACTTGCCTCACATTTTTTTCTCTCCTTTATTTTTTCTTCTCCCCACCCCCCCATCAACCACATAATGTGATAATACTTTTTTCTATAATTTTAGGGTAAATATAAGTTTTAAGATGCACACCTTATATCTGAGTCTAAATTTGACCTATATTCCTTCCTCTAGAATTATATAAGGACTTTAGGACAATTTAAATACAATGAATGCCCTCCTTGAATTTTTGGGTTCAATATTCTTCATCATTTGTTTTTCTGAAGTTTGTGGGCATTCTGCACCCCCAGAATCAAATGTTCATATTTTGCAAACGCTAGAACTTTCTCTGAAATACTTTCATGTCTAGGACTCTGAAAGAAGAACTTCCTAATAGAAGCTAGCTGACAGTTTTAAACTTAACAATTTACCCTATAAAAGCTTTGGCTAAAATTGTGTAATGGTGGATATCTTAAGAACAGTGGGAAAACATGATCAAATATAAAAGGTAGTCATGGATATCCCATGAACATAGGGCAAAGAAGCTACCAATAAAGTACACTACTTCAGGGAACAGTTACTGATAAATACACCACTAATAGCAAAGTGTCTTGCAGTTTTACATAATTTTTATTTATGGTTAACATTAGCAATAGTTGGTTCTCCTTTCCTAATGAGCATCATATTATTGATATTAGGTGGGACTATGCAACTTGCTTTGCCCCACCTAACAAAACATGAGTAGGAGTTTGCCTGTGTAACTTCTTGTCAGAAGTATTGAAGAGCCTGTATACAATTTTTCATGTTCCTGACCCAGACTCTTTGATCAAAATGGCATGTTTCACAAGAGGCAACCACAGAATGACGATGTCTCCATTAGCTGAGATCAGCGAGAAGGCTGCAGGAAAAACAGTTGCCCTGAAGAGTTGCCAGGCCCACAGCAAATTGCTTTATCAAGGAATAACTTCGTGTTTACATAGAGGTTTTGGGATTATCTATTACTGCATGGAATTTAGCCAAGTTTAGCTAATAATATGTTTAATTCTCATCATATAAGGCAAAGCAGATACTGTATTTTTCCATGTAAGATGTAAGATTACTGAAACAGAGTCAAATTATGTTGTTTTCTAAGGTCATTCAATTTTAAGTGTCAAAACCTGGAGGAAATTTTTCCTTATAAATAAAACACAAGACATATATAAGTTGATTTAATTAATAATTGCTTTATTTCATTGGAACCCAATATAAGTCCTATTTAACACTTCACTAGAACATTTGTAAAATGAAATTCCCATTATAGCACTTACTTGGAACTATAAATTCTATTTCTTCTGACATAGCGATTCCCAGTTTATTTGAAGCAAAGCAGCGGTATTTCCCTTGAAAGTGAGATATGTGTCCCTCATTTGGGATCCTGAATGTTCCTGAATTATTAGATGTAATTATCCGATGGTCAGTGAAATAAAAAGGGTTGCCATCCTTAGTCCACATAAATCTAAAAAATAAAACTAAACTTAATAATCCTGAAAAATAATAACATATTTTTAGAGTACATATTAACAACTGCATAAAAATGACAAAACCAAGACATTTTATAATAAAAAGTATGTACTTAATGGAATATAACAAGATATAAATAAGGGTCTCAGAAGAATCCGAGAAATATTACTGTCCATAAAAAAGCTTCACAAATGGGAAGATTAAAATTGAAATTAGCTTTTGCTTTTTTAAATTAAAATTATTTGTTTATTTTTTTCATTAGAAAGGTAATATAAGATTATTATTAATATTCTGGAGACTACAAGAAACATATATAATTTCTGTTCATGTATGTGTGTGTGTAAGGAACTCACTCAAAATCCCAAAACACACAAGCCCGTTATTATTACATTTGATAATATTTCCTATTAGTATTTTTAGAATTTTGTCACATATTCTAACCACACTGAATATACAATTTGGCCAACTGGATTTTTCCATTATTATAATGATACTAAAGACAATTTTTATAGCTACATTATCTTCTGTCATATGGCTACTATTTTAATTACTTTTAACCATTTCAATGTCTTTCCTTTTATGAACAATATTGTAAGAAAAAACCCTATATATTTATTCTTTGGTACTTGTCCAAATATTTCAATATGTCAATTCCTTAGAAATGAGATTAAGAAAGCAATAATTAAAAACTTTTTTACAGTATTTGATAAATGTTGCAAAATTATATTCTAGATAAAAAATGTACGCAGCTAAATTCCCACCCCAGTATGCTAGAGTGTCAGTTCTATGAACAACGACATTAAAAGTTTCTTTAAATCTTTATCAGTCTGATAGACAAATAATGACTTCCCAATTAGATTGTACTTAGCATTGTATATTGGAATTACCCATGTAAATTTGGGTATATTTCAGGGCACCATATTCTTCCACTAATCTATGTGATTATTCTTCCACCAGGAATAACAAACCTTCACGGACATGTATTCTCATTAGGAGTAGGCCTACCCAGCTACCCTCCTGACTTACCTTACGTCTCTCTGTGTGTTTTATATTTCATTGTTGACAAGTGTATGGTATTACTTTTCAACATAATAATTCAGCTAATTAATATTAATATATCATGATATTGATCAATATATTCATGCTGATTGAATAAATTATCCTTCTTTCCATTGTAATTCTATCTATACTTACATATATTGATTGAATATATTCCATTTGGTTAAACATAGAAATAATTATAATTTAGCATGTTAATGGGTCACTAATGATAATTAAATATCAAATTATCAGGCAATAATAATAGTCATGATACAATTGAAAATCATCAGTTTTCATCAAATATGTATATTCTTAATGAATATAAGATAATCATGCAGATTAATAGAAGTACGAAGCTTTGCTTTCCATTTTAGAATCACGCAGAATTTTAATATTGGAAATTCTCCCTTCTCACTTCCAATACATGTACATTTTTTTCTCCCTCCCCAAAAATAGGAGGTATTTCGAAAAAACTCATCAGTGATTATGGTCACCTAGAATAACAATTATTTAATTATAAAATAAAATAATACTAGATAGTAGTATATCATGCAAATAGTACTCTGCCACTTGAGATGACAATATTTCAATGACAGCTTAAAAAAAATCAAGTAACAACCTATCCACAGAATAAGATGTTTAAATTTAAAGACATACAATTATGAATATGTGTAGAATGATGTTTACAAACTTTGACTTAATAAATGCTACATTTTACTAAGTAGAATAAAGGATCTTCTAGTTTTTAGCTACCTTATTTATTTGTAGACTAAGGGACTGTTGAGTATTTTTGCTGTACCAAAGACTACTCTAAGTATTTTAATAACAGCCCTTAGTTTATGGTCAAAATAATTCAACTGGCAGAAGAACATATGTAAAATAACCTAATTTTATATCTGTTTGCATGGATATTGTTTTATTGTAAACCCTTAGCTTTAATCATATGTAGATTCATAGTCCAACAAGCTTATGATGGTAAGAATATAGAACAGCATTAAGAACAGTGCACATTTAAAGAATCACTTAGTTTGAAAGAATACTCACGTTGGTTCTGGATTTCCTTTAGCTTCACATTCAATTTGAAAATACTCATCAAAGGGAAAGGCAACTTGGACTTTTGACTGTTTTATGATTGTTGGAACCTGTTGAACTAAATATTAAAATATGTACTTTAAAAATGCACTATTCAAACACTAGGCAAGGTTAATTTATAATGAAAACAATTTAAACCTCTTTTGTATACTGATAAGTGAAATGATGGTACAAAAGTGAAAATCCAAATAAATCTCACTCTCTCTTTGCAACGTGTACTTACTTCTAAGGAATACACTTCATTGCCATCATTTCATGTTTTAGTATATGTTCATTTTATTTAAACCCAGAATAATGTAACAATTTTTAAAGCAGAAGTTGCTATGTCATCACAACTTTAAAATATATATTATTAAAATTATTGGCATTCAATCTATGTTAGCATGCATATGCATTTTTACTTGGTCCAGTCACTTTGAAAGTTGTTTGTAGTCTTCCATGCTTCTATAAACACATTATAATTAATGTACTGCTTTTACATTATTTCTTCCCATTGATATGCTATATTTTTTAATAATTCTAATACTGGTTATGATATTATTATCCATTTTTTTTCTTTCCTGGTAAAGTATTTCAATAGGCGTTTTGAGTAAATAGATTTTTCCTTTATTGAATTACTGATTTATGATAAATTTCCAGGCATGGACACAAATGGTAATTACTCTGGGTAAATTGTATATATCATTTCACCACAGAATATATACACAACTAACAAAAGTAGAGTGGTTCTCTATATTTTTCCCACTAGTGAATGCCAGCATTTCAAAATAATAAAGTAGTTTAGCATTTATTACGAAGGAAAATATAAACTCCTTATTCTCTTTAATTTTCTTTTTTTGGGGGGGTTAATAAATGTTCCTTCATGGGCTTGTTTAGTGCTTGTTATTCGTCATTTATAATAAGTTTTCATTTTATAACTTTTTCTCACTTATCTATTGGGAGCTTGAGTTTTGCTCCATTTCCTTAGAAAATTTAACTTACTAATAACCATTATTATAAAATAATAACTAATGCATAATAGCATTAATAGATTCTTTATATTCAAATATCCTCTCATCTTGTGACAAACTCTGTTAGTGTTTGATAAATAATCTACAAGACAAACACAACTTTAAAAAGTAGGGAGTGGACCACACTTGGTACCTCACACCTGTAATCCCAACACTTTGGGGGGCTGAGGTGGAAGGGTCGCTTAAGCCCAGGAGTTCAAGAACAACCCGGGTAACATAGGGAGACTCTCTTCCCTACAAAAAAAATGTAAAAATTAGCTGGATTAATGTCAAGCCCAGGAGGTTGAAGCTGTTGTGAGGTGCGATCAAGACACAGCACTTGAGCCTGGGTGACAATGAGACTCTTTCATAAAAGTTAAAAAAAAAAAAGTAGGAAGTGATTTTGCCTCTCACCTAGTAGAGCAACGAGATTACATTTCTGAGAATTGCAGCTATAAAATACATTTACTAATGCTGGAAATACAACTTGGATTAAGCTTTCAAATAAAACATAGAGCATGATGTGTGTAAAGATCTACTGCTGATGAGCACTCAATATTTTTCAAAAGGAGACATCCGGTTTTAGTATAGTTCTTAGAATCTCTGATAAAAGGACAGGGTTGATTCATAAGAAAATGCAAACTGTTCAGCAGCAGTGACTTGACTTCGGCAAATAAAGTATGAGAAAAGCAATTTGGAGACAGGCACAGAGCCTAACTTAAATAAGTACTATTCCACAGTAGAGTTGCAAATGCGCCCCTACAACCTGTGACATTGGACCAGGCCCTGAACCACTCTCTGTTTTCTCATTTGTAATATTAAGGATATAGCCTAGATAAATTGCTCTCAAATGTATTGGTCTCAGGACCCTTTTGCAGTCTTACAAATTACAAGACATCTCAAAGAGCATTTGTTCATGTGGGGTATAGTTAACAATATTTACTATAATAGAAATAAAAACTGAAAAAGTCTTTCAAAATGTTTCCGAATTTATTTAAAATAATTCTATGTTAAAATAAATCACGTATTTTATGAAAACCTTTAAATGCTGTGAGAAGAATGGCATTATTTTACATGATTGCAAATCTCTGTAATTTCTTTTTTCCTAATTCTTTGAGTCAGGGTCTCGCTCCCTCACCCAGGCTGGAGTGCAGGGGTAGGATCATTGCTCCCTGCAGCCTAGAAATCCCAAGCTCAAGTAATCCTCCCACCTTAGCCTTTTGAGTAGCTAGAACTACAGGCGATCTCTGTAATTTCTTGAGAAAGCAGATGGATTCTTATATCTGCCTCTGCATTCCATCTGTTGCAATAGGGTTGATTTGCTCAAAGATATAAAGAAAATTCAGCCTTACACAGATAATGTAGTTAAAAAATGACGGGAAATTTTATAGTCTTTTCTGATGATTGTAGATATTCTTTTTAGACAGAACACCAAAACTCAACAAGTGGTAGTTTTTTAAACATTCATTGCAATGTGGAATCTAAACACTATCAATCAACTTTTCATATTCTGTAACATTAAACCATTTTACTTTTTTAAATCTACAAATGATTTTGTAACATCATGCAGCTTTCATTTGGAAAAAATACCCTTTCACTGAGTTTTGTGTCTTCCAAATATTGATGCATTTAATTACAGAATATCAAAAATTGATGCTTATTAGAATTGCCACTGATCTAATCAACAGTATCAAATGTCCGGAAGCTCTCAAGCTTACAGTAAACAATACGTGTCCTCCACAGTTCTAATGTTTTCTTGAACACTCACTGATAAGTCATTTTATCAGTGACTTATATATGGTTAGTCGGTTACCTTGAAGTGAATGGGCTCACTTGGTTCACTTTCAGGAAAATATCTGACCTATATCTATTTGAGAAACCATAATTTGTCAGTCATAACTTTAAAGTGAAGATGATGTCCAGCTAGAGACTCAAGCAATCATGCAATCAAGAAATGGACACTTTGATACATAGCATAATTATTTTATACCTACTTCCCAGTTCACTAGAATGTTAGAAAGTATGTATTCCAAGGTAGTTAATTAATAACATTAATAATTTATAAGTGCTTCAACAATTATAATCTTAGGCAAAACTGTTTTTGTTTTGCTTTGTTTTGAGAGTTTTTTTACTCTAAGTATATGGACATTAAGTATCGTCTGACTACTAGTAAAGTTTGATGCCAATGCCCGGCTGGAATGTAGTGGTATGATCATGGCTCACTGTAGCTTCAACCTCCTGGGCTCAAATGATCCTACTGCCTCAGCCTCCCAAGTAGCTAAGACTACACGTGTGAGCCACCACACCCAGCTATTTATATATATATATATACACACATACATATAATATACACACAAATTTATAATATGTATAAATATATAGTAAATATATACATATATTATATATAAATGTAATATATAAATATATAAATATTATATATATATATATATATTTACAGATAAGGTCTCATTACATTTGCCAGGTCAGTCTTGAACTCTGACCTCAAGCCTCCCAAAGCCCTGTAATTACAGGCATGAGCCACCATGCCCAGCCACCATTACTTTTGTATCATCAGAGCGAAGGACAATACATTGAAAATGAAAAAATGGCATCTTAGGTTTATTACAAAAACAGATTGATCTCACAGACCATCTGGATGTATCTCTGGGGCCCCAATAATTCTGCAACCCAGATTTTGAGCAGTGATAGCCAGAGTAGAATAAAAACTAAAAGCCTTTCCAAATTCTAAATTTTTTTCTATTAATTCTATTTTTTTAAATTTTTACTCTTGCCTAATAAATCTGATAAGTGAGTTTTACCAGCTTATGGATATTAGTTCAAGTTCAGTGTTTATCTACTGGATATTCATAAACCAACATGCAAAATATCTGTATTTTCATTCACATTTACTTTGTTTCTGATTACTACTATTTCTGTGTAGAGCAAGACTTGAGCTTATTGCAAATTCATACTATTTAAATTTTATTGCACTTATAAATGGTGAGGGATGAGACACAATGGCCACAGTCCCTTAGATGTCAGCTAATAACTTGTGAACAACATGTTTATTAGAACATTATTCTTTCCTAAATTTGCTAAAGTTGTAAAAGCTCAGCAATAACTAATTATTTGGGGATTGGAGCTAATAACCTTTGGGTGTTTATAAGAATGTGTATTCTACATTATAAATCCTTTCCTCTATAATTAAGCCAGTTATAGAGATGCCAGACTCCTTGACATTCAAATTGGATACCTGCCTTAGTTGCATTTACTTGTGAGTGCTCTAGAGCCCTGAAATAAATGAATAATATTCAGATGTTCTGAAAACATGACATTAATATTTTATAACAATTGTTGTCTAAGGACATTATAGCATGAAAATGCATAAGTAACTGAGACAACCAGAATAAAAATGTGGGCCAGGAATTAATACAAAATTTCATATCCTTCACCACTGACAAAGTAAGAAATGATGAAGAATAAACTTGTATGCCAGAGATTATGGTCAGGAATCTGAATCAGGAATCTCAGTGGCCTCTTTGTTGCTATCGGGAAGACAATGTGAAATTGCTAACCTTTTTCCACAGGATTACCAAGGAGCTTGCTCTTAACCTGCTACTGCTTACTCAAACCAAAAGAATTCACTAAAGATGAAGGTACTTTAGTCTCCTGACCAGCATTTCTACAAAAAGGCTGGTCAGTGATGAAATCTAATATATTCAGGAGGCTGAAAGATTTCAGCCAAATGTAAAGCAGACTTTAAGTCTATATATTTGTAGGTCAGATAAGTGGAATTTCCTGAGAAATGGAAATGTCAAAACAGAGCTTACTTATCTGTCAAAAATAATAGAGAAGGGGTTTCTACCTGGGGGGATGGAACTAAAATTGCAGTGCTTTCCGAAGTATATACTATAAAATAGCTGTATCAAGTAATTTAAGGTGGCCTTTAGAATAGTTTTTAAATACATTATATTATGTATAGTCAGAGAGTTGTTTCCTTTTCTATTCACATTTAGCCTGTCTGAGTACTTCAAAAGCAACGTTTTAGTTAAGTCTCAACACTTTTCTAACATTTATTAAATTTTATGAGCTCAAGGCTATTTCTCTAGAATTTAGAAGATCCACAAATATCACCTATAATACTAAGATTCTAATAAACAACACATACCTCTAATATAATAACTCTCCAAAATATATACAAAAGAGACAATAGAGATTATTCCTGAAATATGTGGATAAAAATGTATTAATAATCTCTCATGGGTCTTTTAGATCCCATATGCCTGTAATATAAGAAAAACTTGCGACAGACTTGATATACTATTACATATGTTCCGTTTGCAGATTTTTTTAGCTTTTTGTGTGTGTGTGTGACAAAGTCTCACTGTATTGTCCAGGTTGGCGTCCAATGTCTATTCACTGGTGTGATCATTGCACACTATAGTCTTGAACTCCTGGACTCAGGCAATCCTTCTGCCTCAGACTCCCAAATAGCTGGGACTACAGGCATGTATCACCATGTCCTGCTGATGCTGATGTATTTCTTTTTAACTATTAATTACCATGACTTGTTCAAACTGATTTATAATGGTTAAAAATCTGCATCCATTTTACCAACATGTGTTAGAATATATATTTATATATTTCCATCAAACTACTGTCTAACCTCTTAGTATGAATGCACACTATATAATGCTATAGATTTTGAGAGTTGATATCATCTTATACTTTTACTTGTAAAACGGCTTTTTTTTTTTGCTAATTCATTGTTTTCATTCTTAAATATAATCATTTTGAAAAAGAATACAAAGTTTATCCAATTCCTTTTTGACATAATTGATTGAATGTCAGTAATTTCTGGATCTTGATTAAGTAACCTAAGTATATAAAAGTGAAATTGTTGGTAATATTGCAGATAATCCTAGACACATGGAAAAATGCTAGGTTATTATTCTCGTTATGTTCTAAGTTTGCATAAGGAACTAAAAGCCTGGGTTGCAAAATAATTACAGCAGTCGTGTATCAGCCACCCACAAAACAAAAAAGATAAATATGAATTCTCTTGACAGATTGCTAAAGAATATATAGAAATATGGAGAAAAGTCACATCCTCAATCCATAAGTATTCTACTTAAAAATCAAAATGCAAATATGAAATTCCATTAATAGACACTGAATGCTATAACTTTACCTGAGGGTGGTATTTCAATTGCTGTTGAGAATTTTAACAGGAAGAAAATTAGAGATATGATTAATCCTCTTCCATTTAAAAGTGGCTCCATTGCTCTTCAGGAAGGAGATAACCCAGAAAGAATGAAAATCTTAATGTCTCCTCTTACTTTTGGTTTAAAGCTGAGACTTTAGTTAACCTGGAAACTAAAAAAACAAACAGAATAACATGTTAGTTCATAAACTCTAAAATTTCAACATAACAAATTAAATACATTTGCTTTTTTTTTGGTTTGGCAGTATATTTCCTCTTTATGAAATTGTTCTCTCATAACTCCACATGAATGAAATTAGTTTTTCCTCTTTCTATGTAAAATAAAGGACTGTGAATATACACTCTATTGTAAACCATAAACTATTCCAATAAATCACATTTGTAAGTCAGAGGAAGTTTTACTTGGAAGGTATCATATTACACACATGAGTGGTTTTTCTTTTCCATTCTCAACTTTCATTTTAGATTCAGGAGGTACCTTTGCAGATTTGTTACATCGGTAAATTGAGTGCTACTGAGTCTTGGTGTATACATGATTCCATCACTCAGGTAATGAGCATAGCACCCGATAGGTAGTGTTTCAATCCTCACTCCTTCTCATCCTCCCCCGTCTAGTAGTCTGCAGTGTCTATTATTTCCATCTTTATGTCCATGTGTATTCAGTGTTTAGCTTCCACTTCTAAATGAGAACATGTAGTATTTGGTTTTCTAGTCCTGTGTTAATTTGCTTAGAATAATGACCTCCAGGTGCATCCATGTTGCTGCAAGGACACAGTTTTGTTCTTTATATGGCTGTGTAGAATTCCATGGAGTATATGACTGATGAGTGTTAATGGCCAAGAGATTAACTTCATTTAGCCAATTTTATTTAAAAGGTGGTTCTTTTTTACTCAGTTCTTTATATTAGATATCTATTCCCATTTGAGTCATTACTAAGGATCACAAATACACAGCATTGATTTTTCTGGTGAAATAGCATTTCATCTTCAAAGTTTTCACACTAATAGAAGATAGATAGTTTCAGCAAGATCAAGGAAAGAAAAAATAAAGAACAAATGAATAACCAGCCTTTTTAACTGAAATGTACAAATGTGAGTTTGGTTCCAACAGAAGACAAAGGCATAAGTTGCTTCTCATTTAAACAGAATATTTATTCATTCCAAAGTTTACAGAAAGAGAATAAGAATTAAGGTTTCAATTTTTTTTTTTTACTTTCTCTTATGATTTCATTTTTTTCTGAAAGTGATAACAGATATCTAAATATTGTTTGTACATTGTCTATCATGTATTATTGAAGGTAATAATATAACAATTTGCTCCAAAATGTGATAATTAGTCTTTCAGGTATGCAATTTTCTTTTGTTTTCTAAAAATCAATTACTCTATATGTTCATCTAGAACTGGTGAAAAAATTAACGAATACAGAGATACTAAAGCCATTAAACTTATATTAAATTCTAAGTTTTTCGGCTTTATTATTTCACCTTAAATTGCATCTTAAGAGATTATGGACCTGTATCTTTTGAATATATGTACAGATTGGTAAAATTTAAAGTAGTAACTAATCGCTGTTGTTTTATAGTTTTAGGAGTCTTATGGAACAGCAATACTGTTTATGTTTTACTTTGAGAACAAAATTATATTAATCATAAAAGAAAATACTACCCTCACCCTCCAAAAAAGTTGTGAATCTTTGTCCTGAATTAGAGTAATGGCATTACTCTACTCTGCCTGACCTCAATTGACCTGTTTGTCAAATGGGTATTGGGAAAAATGACTCTTGTATGCTTCAGAATATTTTCTAATGAGAAATAACTTATGCTTGTAATTTAACTTCTACTGGTAAATTTAACACATATTTTCAAATGTGTCACTATGTTAATTGATGCTACTTTTCTGATGAAATGAGTTATCCTAATCAATGAAATAAAACGTGGAAAATGCTTTCATTATAAAAAGCAAAATATTGCCTTAACTACAAAAAGTGAGTCCTACATATTTGTGCAAAGTTGGGAGACATTAAACCATGTAGCTAATACGAAAATGTTAAGGAAAATATCAACACCCTGCCCTTTGAATTTTCCTTTTCCTGTTTCTTTTTTTGGAAATAGTTTGGTAATAGTCATCTAAAGTCATTGTTTATTATATATCAATCTTTACTTGCAATCTAGTTATTATTTAATATTTGGTTCCATTGACATTCAGTGCTGATGGCTTTAAGAGCATCTTATATATGTGTTTTGTGAGTAGCCTTTTATTTGTAAGGAACAAGACTTTCCAAAGTATTATGCTACTAGGAGATCATATTTCCAGATTAATATTTTACATCATCTCACCTCTGAAGTAGGGAACAAGAATAACCAGATAGCCAAGTAAGTGAGAACACTCTCAATTTCCATTAATCTCCTGATTTAGGGCAGTAAGTTCAATGGTCTCTAATTGTTGTAGTAAAGTAGCTTACAGATACTAATTATTCAGTAATGGTGATCCAGTTTTTTGAATTTTAATAGTTTTAAGTGCATGGTCTTAACCCAAGAAATTCTCTCCCATAATGACATCATCACTTTTCAGAATATGAATAATGACTAATTCTAAATATGACCTTACCTCCTGCAGGAATTAGCTTCAATTTACCTGAAATTTGTATGTTCACAGGCTATAACATAAAAATTATTAGAAATTTAAATGTGACCCCCTTCAAGTAAGACTCCATTAGCTGATGATGAAAGCTCCAAAATAGCTTTCAGATTGAAAACGGAAAGTCAGTCTTAATTTCATTGTCAGAATTCATAAAGGGTACTTTGCTTAGGAATGCCATTTTGCAACAGTAAGACAGCAATAAAATTATATTCCCATTTATCTTTCTTGAAACAATGGCATTTAATGCCTCATGCCAGGCCTCAAATATAATAGCAATTGTTGAAACTCAGGATGGAGCTGGCACTAAGGCAAGAACTAATTTTTTTAAAGTTTTTACTTTCTATGAGTACATAGTATTTATAGGGTACATGAGATCTTTTGATACAGGCATATAATGTGGAATAATTACATCAGGGTAACTGGAGTATCCATCACCTGAAGCATTTATCCTTTCTTTGTGCTACAAACATTCCAGTTACACTCTTACTAAAATATTTTTGAAGTTAAGTCACATGAAGCTGATGTCTGATAGCTTATATTAATGATATCAACTCAGATCCACAAAGGAATCTATTAATTTTTATGAATCTAGGTAAACTGGGTTAAATATTCCTACAATCTTAGCTCTTCCTTAGGAAAAATAAATCATCCCTGCCAACCACTTCAAAGGAAAAATTTAGCTTGGTGCAAAAGTTATTGTGGTTTTTGCCATCGAAAGCCACAATAAATTTTGCACCAGCCTAATAGCTCTCTCAGTGTCACATCATACTGATACAGGAGTTAAGAAGAAATTACTTAGGCAGATAGTGAGGGTACCAGAGTCCCCTAGGCAAGGTTTTCCTTTTCAATGAAAAGCAACCCCCAAATCATTTTCTAACAAAGAGCAGCCTGCAAAATAGAACTGCAGACGCAGACCCTGGAAGTTTTGCCAATCATGTTCAAAAATGGCGGTTCCATCTTCTCTTCCCTTTGCCAGCCACATGTACAGTAAGGAGCAGACAAGATGGCACCAGTCAACTGGAAAGCCCAGTCACCTAATAATATTTGGGTACTTAGGGTAAGGTGGCCAGCCTTTTCTGCACACTATGTAAACGTCACACCTGATCGAACCCATCTGTGGGCCCTACATAAATCAGACACCACCTCCTCAAGCCTGCCTATAAAATATGGTGCATCCACAGCAGGCCAAGCTTTTCCTCTGGGAAGTCCCTCTCTCTCACTAGAGAGAGAGCTGTTTTCCTTTCTCTTTCTTTCTCTTTCTTTTGCCTATTAAACCTCTGCCCCTAAACTCCTCATGTGTGTCCGTGTTCTACATTTTCTTGGCATGAGACAATGAACCCCAGGTATTTACCCCAGACAGTGCAGTCACTTCAATGCAATCGAACCTTTCTGACTCTCTTGGGTTCTCCAGTACGACTAGTGGGATAAGAATTAAGAATACACTGATTTCAGGGCATTAATTTAACATGGACAAGCATGCATACCTCCTAGGGCAAGTTTCAACATAACAAAAAGGAAATAAAATTCTTTGCCTCTTCAAAACAAAACCTCTAACATATACATCATGAGTATTATAAAGTGACTACATAAATCCCTCTGATGTTTTTAAAAGTGCTCCATGGTGGCAAATCTAGAAAAAACTTGCTCCCTTAATTTAAATTCATATTCTTCCTTGAGAAATGGAAAAGAGAGATGGTTAAGTCCTTGTCCATTCTACTTGGCTTCCCAAGTAAGTGCAAAGCTACTGTGGCCACCCGACTGGTCACATGACAAAGTGATGTCTAGTGATAAGATCATGGGAAAATTAGTGTAACCTGGGTTCTCAGTCACCCAACCTTCTCACTCATCTGTACAAACTGGGGTGATAGTTGCTGCTGTATAGCACACTTATGAGATTTAAGTGAGGTACTGTATCATTAGCAGAGAAAAATAAATAAAATTTGCTAATACTAGTGATAGTGATGATCATTGCGTTGATAGTGGCAATGAGGATACAGTCCCGCCTACTAATATTCTGATCCAAGGAGCATGGTTAACTTCTGTGGATTCTACTAGAGTTACAAAATCATAACAACTTACAAAATAAAGGCGTATTCTCTAAAGTATATAGTGGTGAAATTATATTGATTGATATAAAATACTCTTCCCAAAAGTGCGAGAGCGCAGTAGATTGATTGCAAAAACTTCTTTGATTCTCTTCCCCTCTTTGTGGTCACACACTCTGTAATAAGACTTTATAGCTCCTCCCAAGAAGCAGTTTCCTCACTTCTTGAATCTGGCAGGCTTTTGACCCTAGAATGAGTTCTGGTCTAGGCCTCACAAAGCCTTGCACCTTTTTCCTCTTTGTGTCTCTCTGAAAACTCTGCTCGGCTATTTTAAAAAGAAGCCTGGGCTACCCTGTTGGAAGATAAGAGACACTTTACTTGCCGGGCGGGCGCGGTGGCTCGCGCCTGCAATCCCAGCACTTTGGGAAGCCAAAGCAGGCGGATCACGAGGTCAGGAGATCGAGATCACCCTGGCTAACACGGTGAAACCCCGTCTCTACTAAACATAAAAAAAATTAGCTGGGCATGATGGTGGGCACCTGTAGTGCCAGCTACAGGGGAGGTTGAGGCAGGAGAATGGCGTGAACCCTGGAGGCAGAGCTTGCAGTGAGCCAAGATTGCACCACTGCATCACTGCACTCCAGCCTGGGCCGCAGAGCGAGACTCCATCTCAAAAAATAAAAAATAAAAAGACAGTCATCCCGGCTAACAGACAGACCGCCACTAAATGTAAAATGGCAGCCATCCTAGATGAGACTGCCCTACACAAACTGTCAGCTGAATACAGATGCTAGAACCAGCTGGTCAGTATCAGTCAAGACTGGCTAAGTTCAGCAGACTTTCCCAAAGAAACAGTAGACTTAAGAACAATAATAAATATTTCCTTTATTGATCAGTGTTTTGGGATGGTTTAAAAGGTAGAAATAACTAATTTAGGTAGAAGAGCTAGAATAAACAAATCGATGCAATAATGAATATTGCTGAAGCAGGTATATTATATAATATATATAATATTATAATATATAAATATATATATAATATGATAATATATAATTATATATATAATATATATAATATTATATATATTATATATATAATAGTATAATATATAATTATAATATATATATATAATATTATAAATAATATATATAATAGATAATATAATATATATAATTATAATTATATATTAATATATAATATTATAATTATTATATATAATATATATAATATTATAATATATAATTATATATATAATATATATAATTATAAATATATAATTATATATATAATATATATAATATTATAATATATATAATATATATATGGAGAGAAAGAGAAAGAATAGGGGGAGGTTATGCTAATCTCTCTATTTGGGGGTACATTTTAACTTTTTTAAATATAAACATTTTTAATGTTTATTCAGTCTTTGGAAATCGGAAATCAGAAATCAGCTTAAAATATTTCAACATCTGTAAGGAGATTCTTTAGGCAAAAGGTAGACAAAGTCTTGAGAATGCCATACATCTAAAATAAAAACAAAAAACAAACAGAAAAAAAGACTTTCTTAAAGCTACCATACTGTCTGCACCTCTTCTGTTGGAACAACATGAGAAAATGTGGGGTTTCTTTAAACATCAGTGTGTATGTTCTGTATATTTAGTTTAAGCAACTAATGTAACTCAATGCTTTTTCTTTCTTGGTTTAAGAGTTTTGAAAGTTATAGCCCACCTAAAGAAAATGTAAGCCCATTTTATAGTACATAATCACATAAGTCTTGGTAGCTGTTAGTATACACAATGCCCCTTCATTTTTCTTTAACGCTTTGATCCTTAATTCACCAACTTTGCATTGTGTTTCCACTGGAGACTGTTTAAATTCCATTTACAAGGCATAGAAAGGCAACAATGCATAAAAATGGTTAAGACTAAATTTTCAGTTTGGACAATTATAGATCATTCCACCGTTATAAATTGAACACTAAAACAAATTATATTAAAATTACTTTAAAGATCCAAGGCTATTGTTAATGTATTCTGAATAATAATCATTTCCTAATAATCACTTGTTTTTTTCACTTAACAGTCATGGTGTCATGTTTACACAAAACCTTTGGCACTATGGTTCTCTAATGGCTTTAATGAATAGTAAATGCTTTGATTTTCCTTTTGCAAATAATGTTATTCAAATTTACAAGCTGGAATTTAAAAAAGAGGTTTCTACTTTATCCTAGAGGGAAATAGAATCTGACAAGTGTCATAAATGGACAAAAAGCAGCTTATAAAGGCAGCTGGTTTGACATAGCACATTTTATTTTAGTGATTTTTAAAAATCCTTGACTTTTTTTTCTCAATAATTATTCACAGTTTTAGGTCAAATTTCCAAGAAGAAAATATAACATGGCAAATTCAATGAACAAAAGGCGACTCTTATGATCACTATTTTAAAAACTTTTTCATTTCTATGGCAGCAACTACACAAAGCAGAAATGTCAGTGACAGTCCATCTGCCATTTTCATTGACAACATGGAATGTATACAGCCAAAATAAAGGAAAAAAAATGCATGCTGTGCTGACATTCCTCTTCACTGAGAAACAGCATTAAGTTGTTTCTGCTACAATGAATTCCAGAGATTGAAATTAACTTCATGCATGCAAAATCATTAAACAACATTTTTCTACTCAGGATGTTTGAAATAGATCAACAACTTTTATTATAGCCAGCAGGAAGAGATATTTTATGACACTGGCATCCAAATTATAGTTTTAAAAATAACTCAATGGATTTATATAATAGTCTAAGACAGTGCTATAACTCGGAAATGTTTAAATTTTCTTTTCTCTCTGTGATAAAATGGCTTAAGAATCACTGAGCTGCGTCAAGCAAGATGTCTTATATAAAGCCTTTTGACGTTTCCATAATGGAGTGGATGTCACCTTCACTTCCCTCTGACCTCAAGTGTCACTTTATGAAACCCCTTTTTATGTGATTATCAGGCTAGGTTAAACTATTCCCCTGGTTCGGAATCAGGTCTTATGGGGAGGACTCTAGCAAATTTCCATAAGCCTGAAGTGTGATCTGAATCACTCAACATCTTGAAGCTGAGAAGGATAAACATACCCACAAAAATTAAAAGGCTTTTGTTCAATCACCTGCCTGGCTAATACCATAAATCAATTTACAAGTGTCATAAACACAGTAATCCTGAAATAACTGTTAATGGCTTTTTTACTCTGAAAACAAAGGAAACACTGTACATTATAGCTATATCCATTCAAACACTCTTTCATGTCTCATAATACTGCAGTGACAAGACAAAAGAATTGCTTAGAGTGTTAACTCATCATCCCTGCAGAGTTGGCATATTTTTTATACAGTAGATCAAAGAAATGTTGACGTTATTATAAGCAAATTGATTTTATTGGGAAAATGTCAGCTTTACTTAGTAACGATGTGGGATAAACTAATAGCATTAATAATATCATTTATTTAAATAGCAAATTACTGTGGTTGAACTCTAACTGGAATATAATTGAATATAGCCTATATATACATATAGGTTATATAAAAATACACATATATATATATTTTTGGTTTCCAACTATACATCTAAGATTCTTAAAAAATAGTATACGGTAATGACATCTAATTCAAATTGTTTCATAGTGGAGACTAAGAAAGAAAATTACAGAAATTCATGGTCATTTGGCTACAAGGATGGAGAATAATTCCAACATTAAGTGATTTTCTGAGTTATTTCTCAGAAAACAACTTATATACCTGTGAAATTCATGTAGGGACTATTTTTCAAATTAAGTAAAAATCTCAGATGTACTAAAGTGCACAAAACTTAAGTGTACAGCTCAGCAAACTTTTACGTAGGTATAAATCCAGGTAACCACTTCTCATACTTCTTAAGGACTTTCAGTCACTAAAGACATTCCACTAGCTTCACTCCTGGAGCATCCCACATGGCCAACTCATAAGAAAGTAAGACCTATTTGTGTTCCCCTAGCCTTTTGTATTACAACCAAGGTGCTATCTCTCCTCCAGGTGATATTTGGATTATGTGGGAGCAGCTTGGGTTGTCACATGACTGGGGAGGGCTATTTGCATCTAGTGGGCAGGAGCCATGGATCCTAAACGACCTGCAGTGCTCAGCACAGTCCTGCCCAAGGAAGAACAGTCCTACCTGAAAAGTGCAAACCCTCACTGTGACGGATACTCATGCTATAGCATACTGGGAAAAAAAAAAAAAAAAGTTGTGTGGTCAATAAATTATGGATATACTGTATGCATTACTATTGGAACAGTCATTTTGGAGTACAGTTTGACGGTTTCCCCCCAAAACTAAACAAACGCTCACACATGATCCAGCCATTGAACTCCTTGGTTTTTACCCAAAGGAGTAAAACTTATGTCCATAAAATACTCGTATATGGATGTTTAACAGCTTTATTTATATTTGCCAAAACTTGAAAGTAACCAACATATTCTTTAGTAGGTAAATGGATAAACTGCACCGTGTCCAGACAATGGAATATCAGTGCTAAAAAGAAATGAGCTATCAGCCATGAAAACAGGTGAAGGAAACCTAAAGGCACATTAAGTGAACAGGCCAATCTGAAAACGCTAGATACTGTTTGATTCTAACTACATGACACTCTGGAAAAGGCAAAATTGTTGAGAAAGTAAAAAGACAAGTGGTTGTCAGGGGTTAAGGGAGAAGGGGGAATGAATAGGAGGACAGGATTTTTATGGCAGCGAAACTACTTTGTATGATACTACAGTTGTGGATATGTGTCACTACACCTTTGTCAAAACCCATAGAATATATACACCAAAAGCAACCCGAATGTAAAGTATAGATTTGGGGTGTTATTGATATGTCAATGTAGATTCATCAGTTGTAACAAATGCAACACTGCTGGTGGTGTTGTTAATGGGGAGACTGTGCATATGCAGAACTGGTAGTATAAGAGAAATTTCTGTACATTCTGCCCAATTTTGCTGTGAACCTAAAACAGCACTAAAAGATGAACTCTTCCTGGAAAGAAAAACTGTAATATGTGAGAGGAAGCAATAATAATATATGACAGATTTCTAAGCTATAACAAAAAATCAACTTCAAAAATATATTTGTAAATTAGAGAGAACATCCTCTTAACTCTTTTTCAGATTTTCATCACTCACTCCCATCTCGGACACCTAAAATCACAGAAGACTGATAACATCAGTGGTGCAATCACTCAGTCTTAAACTCCTGGCTCAAGTGAGTGTCCTGCCTCAGCCTCTCTAGTAGCTGGGACTATAGGCACCTGCCACCACATGCAGCTAATTTAAAAAAAAAAAAAATTATAGAGATAAGGGTCTCACTATGTTGTCCAGGCTGTTCTCAAACTCCTGGCCTTAAATGATCCTCCCGCCTTGACCTCCCAGAGTGCTAGCCACCGTGCCCAGCTCATGAATGTTCATTTTTAAAACTTTATTTTCTCCTTCTCTACTATTCTCCTGTTATCAAATACTGTTCCCTCTATTTATCTCCTCTTTATTTATTTCACATATATATCAACATTGATCAGTACCATGGCAGGAATTTTCAAAAAGGAAATGAGGCACTTCCAGGTAAGCTGAAATGTCTTTCCCTTATTTTCCATTAATAGAACAATGACTTTCATTGAGTCTGGAAACTAATGATAAAAATTTAACTGTAACAAGAAATTTGGAACTTTTTAAAGGATAATATATATAATGTTTGATTACAACTTACAATTACATTTAAAAGTAGAAAACTAATTAGAAAAAATAGGACCAAGTGCAGTGCCTCATGCTTGTATTCCTAGCACTTTGAGAAGCTGAAGCTGGAGGATCACTTAAGGCCAGGAGTTCGAGACCAGTTTGGACAACACAGTGAGACCCCATCTCTACAAATATTTTCTTTCTTTTTTTAATTAGCAAGGCACAGGGCATGTGCTTGTACTCCCAGCTACTCAGGAGGTCAAGGTTGGCGGACTGCTTGAGCCCAAGAGTTTCAGGCTGGAGTGAGCTATGATTCTGCCTGGGCAACAGAGTGAGACCATTTCAGAAAAAGGAAGGAAGGAAGGAAGGAAAGAAGGAAGGAAGGAGGGGAGGGAGGGAGGAAAGGAGGGAGGAAGGGAGGGAGGAAGGAAGGAAGGAAGGAAGGAAGGAAGGAAGGAAGGAAGGAAGGAAGGAAGGAAGGAAGGAAGGAAGGAAGGAAGGAAAGAAGAGAAAGAAAAGAGAGAAAGAGAGGGAGGGAGGGAGGAAGGAATAGAGAGAGAGAAAGAAAGCAAGGAAGGAAGGAGGAAGGAAAGAAGGAATGAAGGAAGGAAGGAAAGAAAGAAAAATGAAAGACAAAAGAAAGAAAAAGGAAAGAGAGAAAGAGAGGGAGGGAGGGAGGGAGGAAGGGAGGAAGGAAGAAAGGAAGGATGGAAGGAAGGAAGGGAGTGAGGGAGGGAGGGAAAGGAAGGAAGGAAAGAAAGGGAGGGAGGAAGGGAGAGAGAGAGAGAAAGAAAGCAAGGAAAGAAGGAAGAGAGAAAGAAAAAGAAAATATATACCTAAGTTTCTCTTTCCAACCAGCACCCAGCAATGGGCATCTCTCAGGACAACTGGCACAAGTACCAGAAGACAGGGGCAAGAGAAAGGACCACCATAAGAAGCAGAAGTCTGAGCTGCGATGCCCACTGCCAACACTAAAATTGGCCCCCGCCACATCCACACAGTTTATGTGTGGGGAGGTAATAAGAAATATTGTGCTTTGAGGCTGGAAATGGGAACTTCTGTGTCTGGGAGTGTTGCACTCGCAAAACAAGGATCATTGATCTTGTTTGCAATGTCACCCACAGCGAGCCGGTCCGCACCAAGACCCTGGTGAGGAATTGCTTGCTGCTGGTTGGCAGCGCACCTTAGCAACAGCAGTACAAGTTCCACTATGCACTGTCCGGGGCCGCAAGAAGGGGGCCCAGCGGACTCCTGAGGAGGAAGAGATTTTAAACAAAAAATGATCCAAAACAAATTTAGAAAAAAAATATATAATGAAAGGAAAATGAATGCCCAAAACAGCAGTATTCTGGAGGAGCAGTTCCAGTAGGGCAAGCTTCTGTCGTGCATTGCATAAGGATGGAGTCAGCGTGGCTGAGCAGATGGCTATGTGCTAGATTGCAAGGAGCTGGAGTTCTAACTGAGCCAAATCAAGGCCTGGAGAGGCAAACAAATGCTCTTCCTTCCTGTCTTAGCTCACGTAATAATGGTGTTTATTATTCTATTATATATATTCTATAATATAGATCTTATTATATATTATTATAACATATTATATAGTTCTATAATATAGATATTATCTATATATATTATCTGTCTCCCTATGTTTGCATGATTATCTATCTATCTATCTATCTATCTATCTATCTATCTATCTATCTCTCCCAATGTTTTGGATGGTTTTAATCTACGTTTCCACTTTTTTGTGTTAATCAAATTGTTCAGGTGGATACCAGCAGTGAGCACACTACTTATAAAGCTAAAATAAACAAGGGCTCACAATTTTTTTGTACTTGCCTTGTCTACATATTTGTAGGCGATTGTATATTTTATGAGGCAGTTGCCAGATCCTATTCATTCTTTTTGTGCTTACATGAAGTATAGGAAATACTCACAATAAATCTTTCTGAATGAATGGATGAATTTCATGCATGTGTCCACAAAAGAATATACTCTGCATAGTTATAGATGGTTGAGAAAATTCTGAATTCCTTTTATTTTCTCATTCATCCAAATACAACTAAGAAATTAAACTTCTGAAATACTCATTAAAGTAAATATGGATTTGAATGTAAAACACTGAGCTAAACATTGCTGGGCTTGCCACAATACTTCCATAAAGGCTAATAGAACTTTAAATGAATATCACTCAGTCTCATTCATTTTACAGTGTCTACTTAAGGCCAACAATATTCGTAGGTTTTAGTGGTTCTTTTAAGTGTCAACAAAAATGAATCATTAACTTTTCTGAAATTTACTTTAAAATACTTTACCATAGGCTGTGTGATAATATAGAGGCTACTGAATTTTAATGTACCCCATAAATATAGTCAGTCAGTATTCAAAAGGTCTTAATCAAAACTCTTCTAAATCTCTAGTAAAATGTAGTAGCACTGGTTACTCTATGTACTTCAGGTATCTTTATTCTGTAAAGTGTGTTAAGTGTATAAGTATGGCTTAATCACTATAATGGATGTTAGCAGAATGATCCATTAAAACAAAAAATAAGCAGTGTTGTATATATTGGTGGATTTTGCTAGAAATGTTTGCTCAGACACAAGCACCCTTGCGTGAACAGGATATTAAAAAATCAAGGTAGCGCTATGGCCTAAACACAATTTCATTGCACTCCAGGCTTAGGATTTCATTCATTTTTGCAATAAGTGTTTTTTCTATGACTCCAATTGAAAAGGTAGCTGAATCCTGCAGCTGGAACATCATCTCATCTGCCTCTAGTGAAGCTTTCTTGCAGATTTCTGTCAGAATGCCTCAAAGGTTTAACAGCTGGGACTCCATCAAATTGACAGAATACAGGGTACAATTTTGTGATGTGTGTGTTTGTGTATGTGTGCATGCATGCCTGTGCATGTGTACACATACTTATAAGCACATGTGTACATTTGATGGCTAATACATATTTGCTTGCCTGGACTATTTCATCCTAAGATTGTCCTTGTCACATAGCATCTGGTAGCTAGCTTACAAGAAAAAACTAAAACCCTCATTTTTCTCTAGGACTTGGGAACTATTGATACCTATAAAAAGTAACCTAATGACCAAAAATTAGGTCAGGATGCAAATATGAAGAAACTACTATCTGCGGTAAACTTTCTATATGAAAGCATTGTCAGAAAATATACTCTTAGAAATTTGAGTCAGTGATACACCATTAGCCTTAACCTAAGGCCATTTCTAAGGTTGTATTTAAAGCATGAATTCCAACCATTGGTACTTGAATATGATTTTATTTTTCTTAGCTCATCAAAAGGCACTTAAGGGTCTTGTAGTGACAGGGATGGTCATGATAATTATCAACTGCTAGTGAACATTAAGCACTTGAATATGACACTAATAGATTCTTTTAGAGATGAAAAGGCTGCATGATTAAGATAAATAGTTCATGGTTTGGGGTATCTCACCTTCGATTTTTTATCTCTATACTGTTTCATAACTACTCATTTTCTTGCAATGTTTCTATTCTTGTTACCACATTTCCTTTTCCATTCTCTGAGGCAAATTTTTTGGTTAAAGATAATTAACTCGTTATAAAATGCTAAAGGCCAAATAGTGATACAAAAAACTTTAGCCTTCTTTTCCCCTAAAATCTATAGTTCACAGAAACATCCCTCTTGTCAATTCAAAACTTTCAAAGGGAAAATAACAAAGCAAACCAACTATAATCAGAGAGATTTGGGGCATATTAAGAAAAGAATATTTATGCATAATCACATACCAGAGGTTGTTTAAGGGGGATATTTTTATTCAAATTCAAAAAGGTATAGGTATTTTTGTTGCAAATAGTTTAATAGATGTATCAGTGCTTTGGATATGTTGGTAGAAATTTTAATCTTCTCACTATACAAATCGTTAAAAGCAAACCTATTCTATTCAAGCCATAAGATACAAAGTATGATTTCTGATACTTAAGATAAATTTATAAGAAACTCATAATTTCCTTTGGCTCATCTTCTGCTCCGGTGATGGCATTAGAGCTGTCAACATTGATTGATCATTCCCTGTGCTTTTATGAGAAGAATTAATGCCAAATCCTGGGTCAATGACCTAGATCCCTAAATCTTTCATATCTTGTCCTCATTTTCCATGAATAAGAAATAAGAACAGGAAGGCAATATCAGTTAATATGTCATTTTTGAACTGATTACCTTCTTCATTTGCATGATAACCAGTTAGATTCAATTTTCTGGATATAGTGGGCAGTTTACTTAAAAATACATGTTTAATAGTCTTATGTGTTTTGATTCCAATATTGATAATATTTCTAAGAACTACACAGTTACTATTATCACATACCATTTTTAATTAATTTGTTTTTACTTATTTTACAATAAAATAGATTCTTATTGCAACAGAAAATAATGGCAAAGGAACGTATTCAGTAAAAAGTTGAAGATTATACAACCCCCTTCTCCCCATCCCTGCCAGAAAACATTTAAGATATGAACACTTCCAGACATTTATATTCATTTTGATTTATTTATATGTACATTTATATTATATATAACATATAGTATGCCTTATATATGTTGTATAAATGATATCATATCTATTATTTTTTATTAAGTGAAAAAGGCAAGTTATAGAGTGTTATCTATAGAACAAACAGGTAAAGACCATGGGCTTTTCCTAGAAAAATCACAAGTTACTAGACATTCGAAATTCAGTTTGGGAAAAGGATTACTGAAGGAAAAACTGTGAAAGATCTTAAACTTCTTTAGCTATAAAGTTATAATTAGGGCAGAGGTCACTATCAGTAATGCAAATGTTATTAATTATGTCAACATTCCTAACTAATTCATTTATTGGATATATTTTCTATTTCCAAGTATTCACTCTATTCTAGAATAATTTTCTTTTACATTCCAAAGATAATACTGTGGTAATTGAAATACACTGAGTGACTAGCAGGTGACTAAGACAAAGTGTTCTGTAAATATTTTGATAAAACCTGAGATTAACTAAAAGTTACTTTTAGCCATGATACTTTCTTCCTTACTGTAGAGATTTTCCTTTAAATGAAAGAAATCAAACTGTCATTATTTTCTACTAACATATCATTAGCACAAATCAATTATAACTCTAGAGATATGATGTTTTCCTAAATGTTATGCTTTGGCATGCAATTTGAATTCAACATAGCTAACAGTCAAAAAGGAAATAAAGTTTATCTGCGGCCAGATATGACTACCAGTATAATTTATCAGAAAGAAATTGATAAAATAAAAGCTCCCACCAAGTCACTTAAGGAGCATCTTCTTTCCATTTAAAGCAGTGTTTAGAGTTAAATTTATAGCACTAAATGCCCACAACAGAAAGCGGGAAAGATCTAAAATTGACGCCGTAACATCAAAATTAAAAGAACTAGAGAAGAAACAGCAAACAAATTCAAAAGCTAGCAAAAGATAGGAAATAACTAAGATCAGAGCAGAACTGAAGGAGATAAGAGACACGAAAATCCCTTAAAAATATCAATGAAACCAGGAGCTGGTTTATTGAAAAACTCAACAAAATAGATAGACCACTAGCCAGACTAATAAAGAAGAAAAGAGAGAAGAATCAAATAGACGCAACAAAAATGATAAAGGGGATATCACCACCGATCTCACAGAAATAAAAACTACTATCAGAGGATGCTATAAACATCTATACACAAATAAACTAGAAAATCTAGAAGAAATTGATACATTCCTGGACACATACACCCTCCCAAGTCTAAGCCGGGAAGAAGTCAAATCCCTGAATAAACCAATAACAAGTTCTGAAATTGAGGCAGTAATCAATAGTCTATCAGCCAATAAAGCCCAGGGCCAAATGAATTCACAGCCATATTCTACAAGTGGTACAAAGAAGAGCTGGTACCATTTCTTCTGAAACTATTACAAACAACATTAAAAGAGGGAATCCTCCCTAACTCATTTTATGAGGCCAGCATCATCCTGATACCATAATCTGGCAGAGACACAACAAAAAAAGAAAATTTCAGACCAATATCGCTGATAAACATTGATGTGAAAATCCTCAATAAAATACTAGCAAATCGAATCCAGCAGCACATCAAAAAGCTTATCCACCAAGATCAAGTTAGGTTCATACCTGGGATGCAAGACTGGTTCAACATACACAAATCAATAAACGTAATCCATCACATAAACAGAACCAATGACAAAAGCCACATGATTATCTCAATAGATGCAGAAAAGGCCTTTGATAAAATTCAACACCCCTTCATGCTAAAAACTCTCAATAAACTAGGTATCAAAGGAACATATCTCAAAATAATAAGAGCTATTTATGGAAAACCCACAGCCAATATCATACTGAATGGGCAAAACCTGGAAGCATTCCCTTTGAAAACCAGCAGAAGACAAGGATGCCCTCTCTCACCACTCCTATTCAACATAGTATTGGAAGTTCCAGCCAGGGCAATCAGGCAAGAGAAAGAAATAAAGTGTATTCAAATAGGAAGAGAGGAAGTCAAATTGTCTCCGTTTGCAGATGACATGATTGTATATTTAGAAAACCCCATTGTCTCAGCCCCAAATCTCCTTAAGCTGATAAGCAACTTCAGCAAAGTCTCAGGATAAAAATCAACATGCAAAAATAACAAGCATTCCTGTACACTAATAACAGACAGAGAGCCAAATCGTGAGTGAACTCCCATTCACAATTGCTACTAAGAGAATAAAATACCTAGGAATACAACTTACAAGGGATGTGAAGGACCTCTTCAAGAACTACAAACCACTGCTCAAGGAAACAAGAGAAGACACAAACAAATGGAAAAACATTCCATGCTCATGGATAGGAAGAATCAATATTGTGAAAATGGCCATACTGCCCAAAATAATGTATAGATTTAATGCTATCACCATCAAGCTACCACTGACTTTCTTCACAGAATTGGAAAAAACTACTTTAAACTTCATATGGAACCAAAAAAGAGTCTGTATATCCAAGACAATCATGTGCAAGAAGAACAAAGCTGGAGGTATCACGCTACCTGACTTCAAACTACACTACAAGTCTACACAGTAACCAAAACAGCATGTTACTGGTACCAAAACAGATATATAGACCAGAACAGAATGGAGGCCTCAGAAATAACACTGCACAGCTACAACCACCTGATTTTTGACAAATCTGACACACACTAGCAACGGGAAAAAGGTTTCCTATTTAATAAATGGTGTTGGTAAAACTGGCTAGCCACATGCAGAAAACTGAAACTGGATCCCTTCCTTACACCGTATAGAAAAATCAACTCAAGATAGATCAGACTTAAACATAAGACCTAGGACCATAAAAATACTAGAAGAAAACCTGGGCAATACCATTCAGGACATAGGTATGGGCAAAGAATTTTCTAAAACACCAAAAACAATCATAACAAAAGCCAAAATTGACAAATGGGGTCTAATTAAACTTAAGAGCTTCTGCACAGCAAAAGAAACTATCATCAGAGTGAACAAGCAAACTACAGATAGGGAGAAAATTTTTGCAGTCTATCCATCTGACAAAGAGCTAATATCCAGAATCTACGAAAAACTTAAACAAATCTACAAGAAAAAAAGAAACAACCCCATCAAAAAATGGGCAAAGGATATGAACAGACACTTCTCAAAATAAGACATTTATGCAGCCAACAGACACATGAAAAAATGCTCATCATCACTGGTCATTAGAGAAATGCAAATCAAAACCATCAAAACCACAATGAGATATCATCTCACGCCAGCTAGAATTGCCATCTTTAGAGTCAAGAAACAACAGATGCTGAAGAGTTTGTGGAAAAATAGGAATGCTTTTACACTGTTGGTGGGAGTGTAAATTAGTTCAACCATTGCTGAAGACAGTGTGGCAATTCCTTAAGGATCTAGAGCTAGAAATACCATTTGACCCAGCAATCCCATTACAGGGCATATACCCAAAGGATTATAAATCATTCTATGATAAAGGTGCATGCACATGTATGTTTATTATGGCACAAATCACAATTGCAAAGACTTGGAACCAACCCAAATGCCCATCAGTGATAGACTGGATAAAGAAAATGTGGCACATATACACCATGGAATACTATGCAACCATAAAAAAGTTTGAGTTCTTGTCCTTTACAGGGCCATGGATGAAGCTGGAAACCATCATTCACAGCAAGCTACCACAAGATCCAAAAACCAAACACCACATGTTCTTACTCATAAGTTGGAGTTGAACATTGAGAACACATGGACACAGGAGGGGAACATCACACACCAGGGCCTGTTGAGGGTTGTGGGCTGGGGAGGGATAACAAGAGAAATACTTAATGTAGGTGATGGGTTGATGGGTGCAGCAAACCACCAGGGCACGTGTATACCTATACAACAAAACTGCACGTTCTGCACATGTAACCCAGAACTTAAAGTATAATAATAATAATAAAGAGTGTCTTCTTTCTGGAAAAAGACTACAGAAAAGCAAGTAATTTCCATGTAATAATTGCATAATGTAACTACTATATGGCAATGCCGCATCTCTTTAGAAGTAGTGATTTTCACAGCAAGAATTCTGCTTTGCTTCTCATACTTTTAACCAGACAATGCTGAATCTCAACAAAGAGCTACATAATTGCAAAAGAATACCTTCTCTGAGCAACCAAAATCACCACCATTAAGTGCTGAATTATTCAATGAGGGATAATGGTACTCAAAATATAGCTGCTGGCTCTAACAAGTCACTTTTGCTTGTTTATCGGGTTAGAATAGCCAGTAGGAGGTTGGCAATGAATTCTCTTAAGCATCACAGAACAGTTTCTTTTTGCGTTTTCCTGATATACATATCTACTTTTTTTTTTTTTTTTTTGGTACAGCCAGAACTTCGAATTTACTCAGAGTTATGTCATCTGCCATCTGAAACACTAGGTGAACCAAAAATGTGGTCTGCAGACTAAGCCAGCCATGCATATTTGTGCATGAAGAAAATCCTATGGAAAGAACTTGATGAGGCTCAGCTCCCTCCTAATGTAGACACTCTGGGGTCTCAATCCCTTCTACCTCTACTTTGATTCCTCAGCACTTCCTATCTGTATTATTCACGTAAAGGAGATTTGGATTAATATTTTTTAAAAAACGGAAACCTTCCATGGCATCTCAATACTCAGAACATGGATCAAAATCCTTATTATTCTGCAAATTCTGAGTGGTCTGGACTCTACACATATCTCTCATCTCTCTTCCCCTTCTTGAGCTTCAATTACATGTTCTTTTAACTTCCTAAACACTCCAATCTCTTGTCATATGCTTTTCCATCAGTCTGGAGTACCCTTTATTTTCATCATCTTTTGCCCAGATGGCAACTCCTGTCCTTCAGGTCTCAGCACAGCTGCACTTTCTTAGGAAACCATTCATATCACAAGGGTTTTTTTTTGTTACATTGCTTTTTTTCCCCTAGAAATAAGATGTTTCACATGAGAGCACACATGAGAGCACTTATCTCAGTTTTGAATTATACATTCACTAGTGTGATGTCTTATGACGCTTATGTCTCTTACTAGACTACAAACCCAGGAGAGCAAGAAACATTTAGGCTTTGCTCATCATCATCTCCTCATTGCCAAAGGTATTGCCTTAGACAGAGTAGGCACCCCATGAATAAAGCTGTTTAAATAAATAGTGAGTACATATAAAATAATTGGATGCCAATAAAAATGAAGAAATATAGCAAAATTGTAGCTTAACCACATTGTACGCTACCTCCTTGTAAGGTTCTTGCCATTGAATATCTTTCTCATTCACTCTGACAAAGTCATCAGAACCCAAATCCATGTCTTCTATCCCATCACCTCTCTTTGCATCAGATCCGATTCCTGCCTACCTATAAGCTACCCCCATCTCAAACAAAAATCTTTAGCATTCAGCCTCCACAAACTCAGCAAATCCAAAGGTTCATTTATTTTCCTCTTCTGGCAGTTTCTATCTAAGTAGCCTCACTGCTTTCTGTAGTGATTCAAACTGACATCTTGCGTCCCCTCAATGGTCTCAACAAGTCTTATTAGTTTTAGTTTCAATCAATTGATCTATGATTGCCACTCTAGGTTCTTCTTATTACTTCATCTCTGAAATATTATAGTAAGTTTCAAACAATTTTCTCTAACCACAGATTCTCTAAGCTGCCATTTTCCATCAACTGCTAGCCAATTTTTCTTTCTGAAACCCAATACTGATCCTTTCATTTCCTATTAAAACTTTCAAGGGAAAGGCGGCCAACAACTTCCTGTTGAAGGGGTGCCGGGAGCTGTAATCTCGATGGAATGGAAAGAGAAGGTAGTAGTGACTTTTTTTTGATATTGTATTTCCAAAGCAATCTCACTAGTCATAGATTTATTTGTTCCTGTGGGTGTTTGCAGAGGCACACTGATATACACTGAATGATGACTAATTGTCCTCCTAGTGCTGTTTCACTGCTCACCTATCAGGTGAGAACAATGTGCAAGTTTCTAAGCCTAGGGGAGCTCACACAGGGTCATGGAAAGGGATGGGGGCACATCCCAACACAGTCTCTAACCAGCTGCTGAACTAAATTCTCATTTATAAAGTCAAGATGTTATGTGCTCCTAATCTGTCGTGAGTATTACAAATGTGTACCCACTATTGTACCTGGAACATAGTAATTACTCAAAATTGGTAGCTATTTTTTATTATCATTCATTTCTGTTGGGCTAATTTATCATCTGATGCAAACCTAATTCTCCAGGATTTTCCTAGAACAACATCCAAAAGGGAACCAATGGTAAGAATTTGCAGCACCCCGATGTCCATATGTTCAATGATGCTGCTAACTTTGCCCATCTCATTCTCTCCCCATAAAAAGCCTTTTATCTTCTTATTTACCCAATAAGTGTTCACTCATCCTCCAATATTTAATTTGTATATTGATGAAACTTTCCACATTTCTGGAGGCCAAGTATGCTGCACTCTCATACCTAACAAACAGATTTTTATAAACACTCTTATAATATTTTTCAATTATTTATTTACCTGACTGTGTCTTCTCTAAGACTAAAAACTCATGGAAACCAGGAATTCTCTTTCATTTCACTTCAGATAGTGTCTGGCACATGGGAGATTACTCAATAAATGTCAGCAGAATAAGTATACTCAGAACTTGTGCAAATTCCATTGTCCACTAAGACTCCACCATCCAAATAAGAGTCAACCAGGTTATAGCACTTTAACACAGCATTGTTAATACTATTATAAAAAACATTCCTGTCTATTGAGATACTTATTCTGTGCCACACACGTTATTTAGCGTTTTAGGTACATTATCTCTGGTGTTGAGTTTGTGTTCATCTTCTTATATGGCAAAAAAAAATTTGAAGACAGGGACTGTTTTGCTAATCTCTGTATGCATATCACCAAGAAGGTATTTAGGAGGAATATGGTCAAGTAGCAGGTCTGCCATTCATTCTCTCTTTTCACCAAGGCACCACTCCCTGGAAATAAACAAGGTAGCCCAGTCAAATCTCCTATTAAACATGTGAATGAGAGACCCTCCTGGCAAGCAATGGCATTTAGAGACAGTCCTTCTCTATCAAATGCTCACTATCTAGCACTGCTTATGATAAATACACATGAAATCTATGCATTTATGGGCATGGTCTCCTGGAAAAAGCTATGCAAGTATCTGAATATAAAATGGAGATTTTCATTACCTAATACTCCTACTGAGCAAGGAATGCAAACCGCACATGTCACCTAGAGATTTCCTATGGGCCCAGTGCATGCTCTGATGTGGAAAGAAAGCATTTGCAAGCCACTTGAAGGTCAAAGACCTCTCCCCCTGGCTCACCCATGCCATGTGATTACCTATACCATTAAAATTATTAGTAAAGTTAGATATCAGGTCAGACCTGTGATCCATGGAGTTTCTTTTTAGCAATTTGACATATTGTATTATCTCAGGTTCCAGTAAGTGTTTTCTGAAAGAACATATTTTTATGCCTATTTATGACTAAAATTATAAGAGAGATCTCGTTGGATATACCCACATTCATACGTTGATATGTTGTCTCTTTCCTAAGTTATAACTACTGAAAACAGTGAACAGACTGGTTGTATACTCAGGTAGAAGTAACAAGTCCACTTCAGAGTGCATTAACACAATCACAGATGATTATCAAGATGGCCACCTAATATTCTCTACCCCTGTACCTTACAGCTATACCAGACCTATGGAGTTCATTTGTATTTTGAAGCCTAATCCAGCTCTATAATCCCTAGCCCACTGAGATGACCCAGATAACATTTCCTGCATCAGAGTAAAGAGTTCACAATATTAAAATCAATTTGGCTTCCTGTTGTTAACCAAGGTCTGTTTCTTCAATACTGCAGAGATGAGGCAAGAATGGAGCTCTCTTTGAAGCTAACAAAAGCTTAAGGTCAGATCATCTCCATGGGATACAAAGCAACCCCAGAGAGAAGTAGCAGCCAAATGGTATTTGAAGTGTTCCATCAGGACAAGTACTTCTGTAATACAACCATTCATTCATTATTTGATATGGCTTTGTTCTCTCTTCACGATGTTTGAAGTATGATTTTAAAATATAACATGTTGTATATTCCATTGATTAAAAATAGCAATATTCTTTGAGAATTACTATGATATTTGTTCATATCCTATTGAAAGACATTTATAATTTGGAGATTAATGTTACCCACAAATCTCATTTTACATTAAGCCTACCAATAATGCCAAAATATTCTAATCAGCAAAAGAGAACAACTATAGCAATATTACCAATAATAATAGCATTTTAATTTTCTCTCCACAAATTATGCTTTTCTAACCTCTTCTCTTTCCCTGTTCTTGCATCTGTGTCCCTCTATGTTCCTTTCTGTCATTATGTCACTACCTATCCCTTATATTTATTTTATTTATTTTATTTTTTTAAGATGAGGTCTCACTTTGTCACCCAGGTTGAAGTGTAGTGGTGCAATCACAGCTCTCTGGAGCCTCCATCTCCCTGGCTCAATCAATCCTCCCATCTCAGCCTCCCGAGTAGCTGAGACTACAGGTGTGTACCACCACACCTGGCTATCTCTCCGTTGTATTATCTCCCCATCCTCTAACTAATTCTCTTTCTTAGTCCCTTTCCTTTGTACCTCTCCTATCTGTCCTCTCCTCACACACAAACTTCAGGATGTCCCCACTCTTCTTTCTATTGTTTGCTTTGTACATTCTCTCCCTCCCACTCTTCCTGTCTCTCTAATCTGTCTCCCTGACTTCACTATGTACTTTGCTGATATAATTACATGCACATATATTCCAACAAACCTAAAGAAATATATAAACATTGGTTTAACTATTCTCCTCTGATTTTCCCCCTTACAGTGTTTTGTTTATATGAGTATATAAAATTTGATACAATGTCTGCCTTCCACTTCTTTCCATTTTAAAAATAATTTCCCCCCATTTTTTCCAGGTGCAGGCTCATGACCTAAGCTGGGGCATCCATACCACCTAACTTTCAGGCTGCTGTGATGAGTCCAAAATGTGACCCAAGTGTGGACAGTCACAGTGATTCCTTGAAAATTTCCAAAGCCTCTTTTCCTCTGTGGTCATGAAACTATGAAAGCATGAGTTAGAAAGTGCCAATGACCATGGTTCTAAATTCAAGAAGAAGTCAGTGAAAAATAATAATGAAATGATTACAAACGGAATCAAACAAAAAGTATGAGAGAAAGGTGACAGGATTTATACCCTAATATCATGTATCCCTAAGGCCAGTCCCACCTGTATTTTCACAGAATTTTGATATATAAAATAATAAGTTCCATTTTGTATTAGGCAGCTTGAGTTCAGTTTTTATTACTTGCCAACTAGTGTTAATTTCCATGAATGATATAGAAATCTATATATGGAAGATAGGTCTTAACTCAATGATAGACCAGGAATAATTACCAATTTAGAGGAAAACCAAATATTTACTAAGTGCATATGGGATATTAAAATGAAGTTTCAGCTGATGCACCAAGAGACTAAAGCAGCATATTCCAAAGAATGTGCCAAACATAGCATTTACTAAGAAGGGGTCTGAACTCCTCACCACATCAAAAATATAAAACAATCAATAGTTAGGTTGGAATTACAGGAGTATTTTTTTTTTTTTTTTTTTTTTTTTTTTGAGAGAGAGACAGTTGTACTATGTTTCCCAAATTTCATCGGGAAGAAGGGCACCATGGTTCTCTCTTCCAAACTAAAACAAAATGAGAGAGACTTAGACTTAGCACACAACTGTTCAGATCTATGTACGCTCAATCATCGCTTAAAACATAGGCCTGGCAACAGAGCATCCCTGTTCACTAGATAGACTATCCAGAATTTGTTAACTTGGAAACAGTTAATACTAAAGGAAGTACAAAAGAAAAGCCACAGTCATTGCTTGACTTTACAGTCTTTTTCCTGTGCTTAGAAAATTGTGTTTAATTGGCATTAGGATACTTCCCATTCACATTACATATCCAAAAGCAGAGAACTGACCCTTCACTGTTTTACAGTGGTGCTAACTTTCCTTTGCATTTTTATTTGAGAACTCTGATGGAGATGGATGAGTAAGAACAGAAGAAAAAAAGAGTTACTTCCAAAGAACAAAACATTTTATCATTTTGCATCCATGACCTCTTTCTTAACATCATTTCATGTTACTTTTTAATGTGCCTTTGTTTGTTGTTGCTCTGATGGTGGTATCACTTTTGTTTAAGTCTTATCCATGTTAATCCTTCTCCTATTCAGTGCTTTTGGCCATTAGTCAAAGGGTAAGCAATGTTTAAGCAGCTGCTTCTTCTGTGGCTTCGGGACACTAGAAACTCTCATAATTAAATACTGTGTGCTCTTTGACTTCTTCCTTGGACTTTTTGGTTCTGTGACTGTTCATGTAAAGAAAAGAGTTTTGCCTTTTATCACTCTAACATGTCCTCTGAAGAAATGTGAAATCAATTCCTTCACTAATTTTTTTTTAGTTTTTTTTTTAGGGGGGGAGGCGGGCATTGGGAGGCAAATCGTGCCTTACAAACAGAAATGCCTTCTTCTTTTATGGCTACACAAAAGAAGGAAGCAAAGAAAGAAAATAAACAAAGGAAGAAAGGAAGAGGAGAGGGAGAAAGAAACAAAATTTAATCTCTCTACAAATTATTACCATTTTAATAAGTATAACTTCAATAATAAGTAATATGAACTATCTTAGAACAGCATTATAGTGTCTGGCACATAGTAATCATTCAATAAGTATTTGTTAAATGAATAAAAGGAATAAATTAATGACATGTAACTATGCCAATTAGGCATGTGTTGCCATGCATTCTCACTGGTGAATAGCTCGAAATCTGAATTCTGGTTGACTGCACTTTAAAAAGTCAAGATGTATTCTACCCTGGGATTTGATGAATCAAACTTACTAATTACGTTGACTATATTAGTTTCCATTTTGTTATGGCCATGACTGTCCTGTTACTGATATAATAATTCTATATTTAGAAAAAAGAAATATTTTAAAAGGATTTAGTAAATGACTACCTTTCATAATCTAGGAATAATTGTGAATGTAGAAAAAAAAGAAAATGACAAGATTTTCTCTTAGACAGCATAGATTGTGAGAGGGAGCTTGGTATAACTTGTTTGTGGTCACTGTTTTAAGAATCACAGTCAAATGTAATCTGAGCTTGTTTAAGCAAGTGCAATTAAATAATATTACATGGGTAAGTTGAGAAGGTCCTGATTAATTTACCTTCCTAGTTAACTCGATGAACTCAGAGGTAAACCCCTTGATTCTAGTATATATGTATATATGTATGTATGTACGTACATACGTATTTATTTTGAGACAAGAGTCTTACTCTGTCACCCAAGCTGGAGAGCAGTGGTACAATGACGGCTCACTGCATCTTTGACCTCCTGGGATCAAGTGTCTCCAATCTCACCCTCCTGAGTAGCTGAGCCTACAGGTGCCTGCCACCACATCCAGCTAATTTTTGAATTTTTTGTAGAGACAGGGTTTCGTCATGTTGCCCAGTCTGGTCTTGAACTCCTAGGCTCAAGCAATCTGCCTGCCTTGGCCTCCCAAAGTGCTGAGAGTACAGGTGTGAGCCACTGCTCCCAGCCTATAACCTTTATTTTTAAAATCTGAAGTGGGTGGATTACCTGAGGTCAGAAATTCAAGATCAACCTGGCCAACACAGCGAAACCTGCCTCTATAAAAACTACAAAAATTAGCTGGGTGTGGTGGTGAGCGCCTGTAATCCCAGCTGCTCAGGAGACTGAGGCAGGAGAATCGCTTGAACCCCAGAGACTGGGTGACAGAGCAAGACTCCATCTCAAAAAAAACAAATTCTTCTCCAGCCTTTCCACAAAATAGCATTAAGAATCACAATTTAACACACATAAGTAAATGTATCCAATGATGTCTTCAAGTTACAGTGGCTCACGGGAATCTTTGACAGAAGAACAAAAGTGAAAGTTGCAGAAAACTGGGTAGTATCTTACCAAACATTAGAACATATGATGCTGGGCCTTTGATTTCTGAATAAATATTCCATATTCTTTTTGTTTATTTTATATTTGCTGCTTTTTCTCAGAAATACAGAGGGAAAGACTCAGTTAGGTTTTGTTTTTTTTGTTTGTTTGTTTGTTTTTTGACAAAGACTGGAGTGCAGTGGCTCGATCTCTCAGCCCACTGCAACTTTCACCTCCCAGGTTGAAGTGATTCTTGTGCCACAGCCTCCAGAGTAGCTGGGACTACAGGCACTGGCCATCATGCCTGGCTAATTTTTTGTGTTTGTAGTAGAGACAAGGTTTCCCCATGTTGGCAAGGCTGGTCTCAAACTCCTGGCCTCAAGAGAACCATCCATCTCGGCCTCCCAAAGGGCTAGGATTACAGGCGTGAGCCACTGCACTCAGCCACAAGTTTTCTTTTGTAGTTTATACCTCAGCATTCTAAATTTGAATGAATGCATAAATCATTTATTATTTAAAGGAAAGACTTGATATTTATTTTATAAACTAACCTGAAGTACTGTGCTGTATCTATGTATTTATATCCAAATAACTGGTCAATAAACTTTAATTTGGTTTTTGTGTAAAAATCATGAGTTACTGGGAAAACTCATAAGTCGGCTTAATACAAACCAGTAAAAAGCTTTGGTAGTTCACTTGGTGATACGGCTTGAATATCTGTCTCAACCACATCTCATGTTGATATGTAATCCCTGATTTTGGAGGTGGTGCCTGGTGGGAGGTATTTGGGTGATAGGGGTAGATCCCTCACGGCCGGGTGCTGTCCATGACAGTGAGTGAGTTCTCTTGAGATCTAGTTGTTTATAAGTTCATGGCGCCTCCCTGCCTCCCTCCCTCATGCTCCTGCTCCGGCCATGTGACGTGCCTGCTCCTGCTTCACCTTCCACCATGAGTAAAAGCCCTCTGTGGCCTCCCCAGAAGCCGAGAAGTGCCATGCTTGTACAGTCTGCAGAACCATGATCCAACTAAACCTCTTTTCTTTATAAATTACTCAGTCTCGGGTATTCCTTTATAGCAATGCAAGAACAGCTCAATACACTTGTGAATAAGATATCAATTTTTGCCCCCAATAAGATTTACCTACTGTGGTAAGGTGAATCAAACTTACTAATTATATTGGCTATAGTAATTTCCACTGGTGGTCTTGTAGACACTGTTTCTCATACAATAATCTTTGTTTAAAAAGAGGACTTACTGAATGACTATGAAACCTGACTCTTGCTTTCCATAAGTAAAAATAATAAAAGTAAATACGTGGAAAAGTCAAGCAAAGCTTTGCGATTAAATATGTGCAGATAGCACAGCTAGCCCCTCAGTGCCTAAGCAGATAAGCCCCATTCAAGCAGCAGTTGCCCTGTTTGCAAGAACGACACAGCCTTTGACAGTTTTGACTTAATGCATCTGTAATGAAAACAATATGTCTACCATGTAGATATTTTTATAGGATTTGAAACACGGAGTCAGCATTTCTAGAGAGTCTATTTGTGAGGAACACCTTTTGATTTCTAGAGCTTGTACAGAGCAGTAAAGAATGAGACACAAATAATAGGCAGTTTCTAACATTTTGAAACGTGCAAGAGGAATCTTTTCCACCTTTCCTTTTTCCTGGTTAGTGCTGACATCAAAATGAACATTTGGATTTCAGAGTGAGCATAAGTCCTGCCTTAGAAGGAATATTTCCAAACACACAAAGGTTGTATTTATAAGCTGAGCTGCAAGAGACAATTTTCCTGCTGTGAGGCTCGACAAGACCAGCCCAGTCAGCAGGATTTTAAAATCCTTCTGCAGACATATGTTAGCCAAGCTACTGGACTGGTCCAAGGCTCGTTACATCTGCTGACAATCATTTTGAACAAGCATAAACCAAACACTTCTGAGTCTACCAGTGCAACTATGTGTCAGTCAGTATTTCAAAAAATGAGAAAAAAAATGACCTCTAAAAGTCTCTTATTTGGAGAGTAATAGTATGTTTTTAATGAGAAACAACAATGTTTAGAAAAATGTATTACTTGCCTGCTTATATGAACCAAATTACTTACTTTGTAGGTTTTATATCAGTGATCCTAAAAATACTATTATAGGAAAGTCAAGTAAGGCCAGAGCGATCAGGCTTCTTTATACTGGATATCTAATTCCTTCTGAGGTTAAAAAAGAAAAAAAGAAAAAGAAACTAAAATCAATGTGAAAAAATTGTATAATAAAACTTACCCAATATGTTTTTCAAGTGACTACAATGATGAAAAGACCCGGGTAGAATATATTTGCAATAATAAGGAAACATAGTAATGCTAATATATATGACATAACTATGAGTTTAAGTTTTGTGTCTCCAGGATAAATAAATTCAAAAGGTTTTCCCCTTTATTAACAGCAAAATTAACATAGTTCCTTTCGTTAACCAACCTCTTCCTCTTTACCTTGCATTACAAGAGATACTAGTTGGCTACTCATAGTGAAATACAAATACTAAACAGGCAACCCTGGTTTACAGAAAAAAAAGTCCTATATTAATGTGTTAAACTACATAATATTGTTTATAAATAAGTTTCAATGACTATGTTATTAAGAATAATTAAAATCCTCAAAACAGAAAACAGACAACTTTGTGGTTTCAACTTTTTTTTTTTCGTTTTCTTTCTTTGTTTTTGTTTTTGTTTCTGAGACAGAATCTCATTCTATTGACCAAGCTGGAGTGCAGTGGTGCATTCTCTCCTTACTGCAACCTCTGTCTCCCAGGTTCAAGCAATTCTCCTGTCTCAGCCTCCCGAGTAGCTGGGATTACAGGTGTGTGCCACCACACCTGGCTAATTAAAATAGACAACTTTTTGTGTGTGACTACAGCTCCAATCACCTTATTGCCATTTGATGTTCTCAACAATTCCAGAAAGTTCCAAATGAGGAAAGGGGTTTATGCATTCCTTTAACAAGCATTAACTGAATGCCTACTGTACTCTAGGAACAGGGCCAGTGTCAGAAGTAGAGAGTGATGAAGACATAGTTTCATCCTAAATTATGTTAGTCAGGCATGACTAATTAGAATTTGTCATTCAATTAAGCAAACAGAAACCAAGAGATGGAAAGAAATATCAAACCCAGGTCTTTCATTGGCTTCTGATGACTAAAAGGAGCTCAATTTCTCTTTTCTAACCTATAATATAAATACTGTCTGTCCTCATTATCCACAGATTCCATATTTGCAAATACACCTATTTGCTAATATTAGTTTGTACTCCAAATACTCACAGCATTTGTGAGATCGTTCCCCAACTTGTGCAGAGAATCACAAAACTTGAGTTACCCCCTACCCATGTTGCCAGCTGAGACTGAACCAAGTGAAACTCTGCCTTCACATTTCAGTTCTCTTACTATAAACAAGTGTTTTTTTATGGTCTATTTAGTTCTTCTCATTTTTTATGTTTTGTTTGTTTGTTTGTTTATGATTCTGCTATTTAAAATGACTTGCTGTTTAAACATAATGCAGAAGTGCTCTCTAGTTTTCGTAAGCACAAGGAGGCTATAATGTGCCTTACAGAGAAAAAAACTGTGTTGAACAAGCTTCGATGAGGCGTGAGTTATGGTGCTATTGGTTGTGAGTATAATGTTAATGAGCATACAATATGTACTAAATAAGATATCATTAAACAGAAACACATATAAAATAAGGTTATGTACTGATAGACTGATAAAAATGTGGCCAGAGTCGTGCAGGAACCAAGCTCTTATTTACCCACCAGGAGTAATTGTTCAGTATTTACTAATTCAGTGTTTGCAGAGACTTTATAGAACATAACTACCATGAATAATGAGAGATGGACAAATGTATTTAGTTTTAGCTAGATTCTATAATAGCCCTCATATGGTAAATTATTAATGGCAAAAACCACAATTACTTTTACACCAATCTAATATTTTCAGAATAAAATCACTCATCTTAATCCACAACAGGGAATAAAGCGAATAATTTCAAGGATTAAGTAATGTATTATCAGTACGTTTGAGCACAAAATTAAATATGATATCAAGTTTTTATGTCCTTAAGATAAAAACCAATGAATCTAATTTTGCAAATGCATTTTTAATCCCAAAAATATTATATAGATGTTTGTTTCACAACTCCCTTTTAAATGAAAAACAGTTGTTACATTAAAGGAGTAAAACTAAGAAATTAAAGCAAAGTAAGGGATGCCAAGATATTATTTATTTCTCTTGAATTCTGGGCTTCTACTTCACACATTTTCTCCTTGATCACCCTTCGCATTGTCATTTGACCTGTTTTCCAAAGGAAGAAATGTTGATTAACAGTATCTGAAAGAAAGAAATAGGGAAAAAAAAAACAAAAAAGAAGCTAACAAAACCAAAGACATGATGAAAAAAAATGATGAAGTCATCATCGAATAACACTAAATAGATAAAAGTTCTAAATATTATCGAAAATATTTTTCAGTTTCACAATTAAGCTTGTCTCAAACTATATTTAATGATAAGCTGTCTTCACTATATAAAGATGGTGCTAGTGGTCTCATTGATTTAATAACCCTTCACAGTCAATTCCCTGTGGACACAGCCTGACACATAGAGAATGCAAAGATGGAACACATCCCGCCCATGCCATTCGTCAGGAAAATGCTGAGATCCTTGACCAGTAGAGGTAGGGGGTTGGCAGAGGAGCAATCACATCCTCCTACACGGCCCCCCTCCTGTGACAAACAACATGTGTGAAACAGCAGCCCAGGGGTCATGATAGAATCTGTGGCAATGGAACAGGGCCAAAAGATAGACTCAGAGGATCAGTAGATCTGTAAACTTGACCTCATTAGTAGCAAACTGTAACCAGTTGCTAATTACCTTCTGGATATATTCTACATTGTATATGCATGTATGTAAATTATGCCTGTATGTATGTAAATTATGCCTGTATGTATGTAAATTCGACATGTGTTTGGCACATAAAATTTGCAAAAATTTAATATGATGACTGGAGTTAGAGAGAGGAGATAATAGATTAACTAATACCTTCTAATAGAAAATGAAGGTAAAATCTTAAAGTAGTGAACAACTTTCTGGTGAAAAATGCATGAATTGTACTTAATGTATAAACTTGGTCACCTTAAATTAGCTTTGTTTCCTTCTATATTCTGAGGAGAACATATTTCAGTCAGAATCCAAGTAAAATGAGGCTAGCTAAAGAATACCAGTGGAGGCCGGGTGTGGTAGCTCATGCCTGTAATCCCAGCACTTTGGGAGGCTGAGGTGGGCAGATTGCCTGAGGTCAGGAGTTTCAGATCAGCCTGGCCAACAGGGTAAAACCCCATCTCTACTAATAATACATAAAAATTAGTCCGGCGTGATGGTGCATGCCTGTAGTCCCAGCTACTCGGGAGGCTGAGGCAGGAGAATCGCTTCAACCCAGGAGGCGGAGGTCGCAGTGAACTGAGATCGTGCCACTGCACTCCACCCTGGGTGACAGAGTGAGGCTCCATCTCAAAAAAAAAAAAAAAAAAAAAGTGGAGTAGTGTATCTATGTATCTATGTACTACCATAACAAAAATGATCATTTTTTTGGTATATTTGATGAAAACTCATGAATAATTCACCCCTTGTTCAGCATATAATCAAAAAGTAACAATAAATATGAGCAACTGGGTGGCCCATGATGCTGCTCTGACTATAGAGTGGCCATTCTTTTATTCCTTTACTTTCTTTCTTTAATTTTTTTTTTTTTTTTTTTTTTTTTTTGAGACAAAAATCTCACTCTGTCACCCAGGCTGGAGTGCAATGGTGCAATCTCGGCTCACTGCAACCTCTGCCTGCTACGTTCAAGTGATTCTTCTGCCTCAACCTCCCAAGTAGCTGGGAATACAGGGGTGCGCCACCACGCCTGGCTAATTTTTGTATTTTTAGTAGAGATGGAGTTTCACCATGTTGGCCAGGCTGGTCTTGATCTCCTGACCTCAGGTGATCCACCCACTTCGGCCTCCCGAAGTACTGGGATTACAGGTGTGAGCCCATGCCCAGCCCTACTTTCTTAATAAACTTGCTTTCACTTTACTCTATGGACTTGCCCCAAATTCTTCCTTGTGCAAGATCCAAGAACCCACTCTTGGGGCATGGATCAGGACCCCTTGCCAATAACAAAAAACATTAATAGTTGTGATAAGTGCCTTGCAGGAGACAAACTGGGTGCTGTTATCTGGGGTAGGGTGGGCATAGACATCTTACACAGGAGGTTATGGAGCCTATTTTGGAAGGGGATATCTAACTTGGAATCAGAATTATGAAAATGGGGGTAATAAACTTTATGAATTATGTTCATTACATATTATGTTCATTTATAATTCATTACTGTAATTATGTTCAATCATGAAAGTGAGAGGAGAAAAAAAAACTGCCAGAAACAAAATGCAGAAAACTGAATAAAGTCATCACAAGTCTGGAAACACTGCTCTCTCTCTCTCTCATTGCAACCATTTTTCTTTCCTAAGGATCAATGCAGGCGCATTTTTTTTTTCATAATTAGCAGAGATCATAGGAAGCAAAAGAAAAATATTGTTGTTGTTGGTTTTCGGTCACTTCTGAGGGAAATGAACATTGCTAATCATAAAGTTATGATTTATTGAGCATTAGCTATATAATGTGCATATTATACATAGTATTTCATTCAATCCTCACAAACATTCTAGAAGACAAGAATTACGATCTCCATTTTAAAATTGAGTTTACTGAGGTAGAGTCTACATAGTTTGCCTGAGAGTACACAGCTGTGGAGGAGACAGGCTTCTTCTCTGGAGCACAGTAAGACTTGTGAGCCTGTGAATTTTAAGTACTAGGCTAGAAAGCAAAATGAGGGAAAGAATTGAAATGATTATCTTCTCTGACTTCCTTTATTCATCTGATCATGTTCCCACTGACTGTACTGAATTTTGTATGCAATTACTTAATTGCAGCATAAAAATATACATTGCCTCTTCTGGTGACACTACTTTTAAATGCCATTGGCATTTTGTAGAGAAAATGGTGGGAGGGACTTCATCAGATTTCATTTAAATGCTCAAGTCACCCAGCTGTCATAATGTCTTCCTCAAACAAGATCGTATTTTGTAATTCATCTGTTTCCTTCACAGCATTCTGTATTTCATCAAGACGCTTGACTTGCAATTCCAGTTTTGACTTGATCCAGCATCTACCAGAAAAGGTGAAAGGTGATAATGAAACTTATTCTAATTATTTCAATTATGCTTGAAAACATGGGTAAGCATGTTTAAACACACAAATATGCTTAAAACAGCTTTTGATTTCCAGTGGATAAGCCTACTTTCATAAGGCAAGCTTATGCAAAATAGTTTATTTTAGACATCTATTTATAAAGGAAATATTCATGAGAATAAAAATGCAGAATACATTATTTGATTCGTCAAACAATGGTAGAATAGATTCTGCAGAATTTTGTACTTAATTGCATTATCTACTACCAATGGAATTAGAAATGAATCCACGTACTCATAGCACAGCTATATGTAATTATCCCAAGGTTTGATTAATGTCCTTAGATCTACTGGGGTTGGAGAAAAAAAAATAAAGATGAATAAGCATTTACCTGCTTTCTTTTAAATATATCAGGCCAGGGGTTTCCTCTGAACAGTTTTCTCTGGTCACCACCATCTCCCCAGTAACATATAATGTCATGAAGATAGAACTAATATTTGTCTTTTTCAGTGAACAATCACTAGTTTTTATCACACAGGATATTTTAAGGTCTGCATGTTTCATTTTTGCTTTTCAATGTCTTACCAGTTTTCATGACATTGTCACAAAACAATGCCTTTACATTGGTAGGGCTATGCTCCCTCAGTAAGAAATGTCAGACCTCTCACACAGTTTGGAACAGTTCCCAATGGTTTTCGCACAAACAATCTAGTGTTTTTCACAAATATGGGTAGAGAAGCAAGTTGATATGCCACCAAATGATCATCCTTTTGCACTCCTAGCATAAACCTCATATGCTATAAGAAATAAATAAAATTAATAAATAAACTATTCACATCTTTGCTTTGTTTTCCTCTTATTACTCAATTCTCACCTAAATGTTCACCTCAGAAAGTCCTTCCTTGTCCATTAGTTTAATGCAGCCCGCCCGTCTTTCCCTCATAACTTCCTGCTATATTGTAAACAAAACACTTATTAGTGATATCTTTTCTTTAGTTGTGTGTTCACTTTTATCTAGTTCCACCAAAAGTCTGTAAGCCCTATCAGGGCAGAAACTTATATTTCACAAATGTATCCCCACCACCTGGCAAAGTACTTAGTGGATAATTGATACATAATAAGTGTTTGTTTAATAATAAATGAGTGGATGAATCAGTGAGGGAGAGTATCACTATCTGGAAAATATATATGTAAATGCATTCATCCATCCAATAAATTCCCTACTATTAGTCATTGTTAAATATTTATTTTAATCATACATACTATGATAAAAGAAGGAAAGGATGCTTTTATACCAGCTATTCTCAACTGTGGTGGAGGAGAGGGATTTTTCCCCCATGGATGTTTTTATGTTATCTGAAGACATTTTTGTTTGTTACAATTGACAGAACAATACTGGCATATATTGAGAGGCCAGGGATGATGGTGCTGAACATCCAATGTCTGTATCCACCGGATAATTACCCACGAAGTGAATGATCAAGCCCCAAATTTCAGTAATGCCAATAGTTTACACTAGAGTCTGTATTCCTCATATGAATTTAATTTAACATGTATTTATTAGACAACTATCATATGCTAACATCAAATTGAATTCCTGTGAAGAAAAAGATATGGTAGAGACAGATAGATGAATAGATGGTTGACTGGCTAGACTAATGAATAAAAGAATGGATGAAGGAGTATTTCATAGATATATCTGTACATAGATAGAAAGATAGTAGTCACAACATTCTGCAAAGCACTGAAATAAGCCATGTGTGATTGCTAATCTCAGGAAACTTATACTCTTGGTATTATCTAATCTTGTCTCCACAGAATTCGTTCTATTTAATAGCAAAATGTTGGATTGCATAAAAAGATACATGCAAACATTAGGGGAAGACTGCAGGCTAATTTTTGCATTGAATGCTAATGATATTCATGAAGAGAATGGCTATGAGGAGAAAGTGATAATCAGGTTTTAGTTATGTACCACATGAAGCAAACATAGTAACATCTTTTTCAAATAAAAGGTTTGCGTTTCTTTCCCATAAATCAGGATCCCTCTGTCAAGTGAGAGATGTATTCACCATGTGAATGGAATGGTTCCGCATGTGATTAGGCAGAAAACTGGAATACAAGGAAACAATCAGAGCAGGAGCTGTTAGAAAACCACCAGATGCCCCAAAAGCAGGGCTTTTACTTGGATCATTGGACACAAAATGCAAGTATTTTGTTTTCTTAGAATGGTGCTGTATTCTATACAGCATAGTCCAGAAAACAGATAAAAAGTGGCAAAGGCAGGATTTATATAGAGAAAAATAGTAAGTTCCCCCAAGTCTTCCTCATTTCTATTGCAGTATGGAGGGATCCAGAGTGCTTGCTTTGCTGACACATCTAAAACCGGAATGATAAGAGAAGGTTATTATGGTCCTTGGGCAAAGATGACATGCAAATATTTGTGAAGCCAATCACAGTTTTCAGTGGGATGACATATTCAGTGTGCTGAATGAAAAGGACAGTTAATCAGTCACAACCAGTCAACCAAGAAGTCTATATACAGTAAAACTATTATTTGAAAATTACAAAAATAAAAATGAGACATTCTTGGATAAACAGAAACTGAGATAATTTCTTGCTAGCAGTCTTGCACTGCAAAAAATGTTAAGGATCCTTCAAGCTCAAATGAAAGAACACTAGCTATTAACCTCAATCTATACAAATAAATAAAGAACACTAGTAAAGGAAAATACAAAAGAAAGTATTAAAATATTTTTGTAACTCTTTTCTTCTATCTGATTAAAAGACAACTACATAAATCAAGAATTATAATACCATGTTAATGGGCTTACACTGTATAAAAGTGTAATTTGTATGACAATAGCAGCCAAGGAGGAAGGAAGTAACAGGTACATATTAGAGCAAAGTTTCTGTATGCTATTAAATTAATTTTTAACTGATCTAGATTATTTTAGTAAAATGCTAATTGTATTCCCCAGAACAGATACTAAGAAAATAGTTTTAAAGATACAATAAAAGAAACAAGGGAATAAAATGGCATGCCAGAAAATAGTTATTTAACACAAAAGAAGGCAGATATGAAGGAATAAAAAAAAAGACATAGAAACACCAGACATCAATTCTGTCTTATCAGTAATTATATAAGACATAAATGAATTAAACACTAATAAAAAGTAGAGACTGGCAGAATAGTTTTTATAATGATATGATCATATCCTGTCTAAAAGAGATAAACTGTAGATTCAAAGGTATTTACAGAGCAAAAGCAAAAATATAAGAAAAAGATATAGGCTGGGCATGGTGGCTCACGCCTGTAATCCCAGCACTTTGGAAGGCCAAGGCGAGCAGATCACTTGAAACCAAGTGATCTGGTTTGGTCAGCCTGGCCACCATGGTGAAACCCCATCTCTACTAAAATTACAAAAATTAGTCAGGCGTGGTGGCATGTGCCTGTAATCCCAGCTACTTGGGGGACTGAGGCGTGAGAATTGCTTGAACCCAGGAGGCAGAGGTTGCAGTAAGCTGAGATTGTGCCACTGCACTCCAGCCTGGGCGACAGAGTGAGACTTTGTCTCAAAAAAAAAAAGATATAAATTGGAAAAATAAACAAAACAAATCTGGGGTAGCTATGTTAACATTAGACAAAATAGACTTTAAGACAGAGGTGGACCATCAACAAGAGAAGATTTCTGGGCTCTTGTAGTCCAGGAGAACCAACCCGACCACAACTTGACCGATAGTAAATCATAGTGATGAAGGCAAATAAGGAACCAGAAGACAGCACAGTACCCAAGAACTTGGATGTGAGGCCCCTTTCTATTGTACTCTTGGAGTTACGTAAATTCTCAAGTTTGTAGGCAAATTTGTGGGGAGCAGTAGTGGAAGAAGAATAACTATGAGATACTGTGCCATTACTAGGGAAACTAAGTTACTTCAAGCAATTACAGGGCTTACCAACCTGAGTGCCCTTTAAATTTCCAACTGCATAATTCCTTGTTGTGGGGAGATATGCTGGGTGTCGCAGGAGAATTGAGGAGAATCACTGGTCTCTATCCATGAGAAGCCAGTAGTACAAGTCATTACTATCAAAAAATGTATCTAGATATTGTCCGATGTCCCCTAGGGGACAAAATTACCCCAGCTGGGAACTACTGGGTTAGAGTGTGATATCATTAATTAGAAATCCTATAGCAAACAGTTGTAGTGTGTATGTGAGGTGTGTGTGTGTGTGTGTTTGTTTGGTGAATGTGTGTTTGTCTATGTGTTTCAACAAAGACACTTACTATTAACTTCTAAAACCAGAGAGGAAAGTTATTTCCACTCTATTACTCATTAAAGAAGAGTAGTGATTAAACTTACCACCCAACCAACCAACAAACCAAATTTGTCCTATTTCATCTCTACTCTTCACTGACTCCTTCTCAGAGAAAAAGGTATTTAGTTGGTGGTAGTCAAGGTGATGGTTTGTGATGGTGGAAGCTCTTCCATGAGTCCTACATCTTGTGACCACCCTTGAACATCTTCCTTTAAACAGTTTCAGGTTGTCTTTCTCAGGGCCTGCTTGATGTAGTAAAATTACCAGAAGCAGTTCTGAATTCAACTTTACCAGCAATAAAATTGTTGTAGCACTTTAATTCTTATCTACATTATTTAGTGCATCCTCAGTTTGCTGTTATTAATAAAATAATTTGCCACATATTCTCTTTTCTATTAAGAAGACTGATGTTCAATTTTCTTGACATATTTTGTTAGAAAATGGTATAGATAACCATCCATGACAGTGCCACAGTCTCCTGAAAAACCCTTGCAAAATCCTTCATTTTTTTAGATACAAAATTTTCATCACTGTTACTGACACTAAAAAATAAATAAATAAATAAATAAATAAATAAATAAATAAATGCCTATACTCTACTAAGAACTTATTAAATATGAATTTTAGTTTTGAATTTTATTTTGATCCTGACTTAGAAAAGATATTACATGACACTTCACTTGAAGATCCATGCCTCCAAAATACTTATCTTTGCACATCTGTATTTATTTCTTTTTATTTTCTTTTCGGATAATAGAAACCTGATTTCAGGACAACATAACAATAATCAGCAGTTAAAAAATACTCAATATTGAAAAAAGATGTACATTTTCATACAGTGGTTTTATACCCAGGATGAAAAAATAAATACTTGTCAAGAAAAGGCATTAACATGTTTTCAAGTGACTTCTCAAGTGCAGTTTTATCCCTTGGCTCAGCATTTCATTTTACAGTATCTATTAATCAAGTCTTAAACAGCCTTTAAGTCCCCAATCCCTACTTTGCAGTACCTCCCAATCACCACCCACTTCTCTCATTGTCTCTGGTACTATCTTCCCTCTCTCCATTGTTTCAATTCAGCTTTTTGCTCTGCTCCTTCAATCATCCCAACTCTACTATCCTTTGAGAACAGCAGTCATCAATTTCCAAAACCACAAAACAAGGACTAATGTTTACACTTTCAAAGGAGATTCAGTGAATGAAAAAGACCATTTAAGAAATGCCAGGAAAAATTGATTACTCCAGAATTCAGAGCAACCAGTCCAGATTGTGGAAGAACAACACCATTTGTTCCCTAGACTTGGTAGTAAGAAAAAGGAAAAAGACTACTAAATTTATCTTTGTTATTTGCTGTATATGAATTTTAAAACTCACAGAATCTAAGAAGCATTTACCTTAAGAAGAAGGAAAGAGACTAGCTATAGAAAACAACTCCCCCCCTCAATTAAAATAAATATTTTAAGAAGCTTAGGGATCTGCAAAAAGATATATAAGAAGATCCAAAAAACAAAAGTGATGCAAGAAACCAGATACTTTCTCCATTGAGAAATCATTTGATCAAAAAACTTTTACTACTTCACTGAGGCAGAAAGCCATATATAAATGGTGGACTATATTTTTTGTCTTTATCCTTAAAAATTAACTGCTAAGTTGGAGCATTAATCTGTTTTTCTCAGATAGTGAATATTTGGCATCATTCTGAATATTGTTCTTCTGTGGGTCCCTTTTTCCTGTGTCCCCATTAGAATACTAAGATCTGAGCATGAGAAATACTGAGAGAAGTGAGAGGAAGCTCAAGGTTGCTTGAAACCGTTTGAAAGGCAAGGGCAAGCTCACATCTGAAACCCATGCTCCCTGGATTTTTCTTCCACAATGTGACTCACAATAATGTCATTTCTTGCTCTATGTCTAGGTTTGACAGAGTTCAGAAACTAAAACTTTGCTTCCTGTGTGAGATTTGCAGACTGCCATTCAGAAATTCATAAAACACCACCTTTACTGAATAACAGTGTGTGTACTTCTACAAGGACACTGTCTATTCATCACGTCCAGTATCCCAAATCTACCATTATACTTCTTGAAAGGAACAGTAAACTTATTCCAAATACAAGTTATTCTCATCCTTTTCATGGATAATGCAAAAAAAGCAGCACATCAAACAGAAAAACAGGTTAATTTTATGCCAGTTATGAAACCCGGTGACAGGTGCTGCCATATGTTGCAACAAGATCTCTTGGCCACGGGTCATTGCTTTGAGAGGTACTAACGAATGCTTGCACTAGAGTGTGACATACCACTGGTCCCCTGGGATCCCATGCAATATCTCGTGACAGGTATGAAATTAACTCATGGCATCATGGTATTTTCCAAACATGACAGCTCCCAGATTAATCGCCAGTTAGCGCAATGGGGATTGTGAGGAAATCTGCAACAACTAGTAAATGATTTCAGGGGGATCTCCTATGGGCCATAAGGAAAACCATCCCCAAAGACAACGTCTAGAAAGGTTAAAATCATAAAAGGCAGTTGTCAAATACATAGACAGCAAGCAAAGTAATTCTGTTGTGGATATTCTTGTAATTTTAATTTGCTTCCTGGCTAGATTTCCACAGAGCAGATAAATAAAGTATTCAGTATTATATTTTGAAGAGCTCTTTATTTCCTTCTTGAACTGGAACAAAGTTTCAGTCATGAGCTGAGGAAGTACTGGGCAACCACACTTCCTTCCAACTCACATGCACAAGCACACAAACACACTCCTACATTCCTGCCTAGGAAAATAAAATACGAATACCTAAATGCTAACTACATTTTATGTTTCTGTTACATGCACAGATGTGAAATCTGTGAAAAGTAGCTGTAAAACTTCTTGTTATGGGAACGAAAAATGATAAAAGAGCAAAGCAAAACATTTGCATCATATAATAAAGGAATGTGTCACTGGCTAACTTTCCTGATTTCTGAATTGAATCTCTTTCCAATAACAATTCCAAATATCATGCCAAAGATAGGGAAAAGGGAAAATATGGAAAAGACAAAATAAGCAAATGTAACACTTAGAAATAAAATCGCATAAATATTTATTTTCCTTGAATGCCCAATATAAAAATTACATGTAAGTTCTGAATGCCACTTTGTTGCATATTTTTCCAGTATAAGGTAAGAGAAATAAATCGTAAGTACAGTGATTATAGTTTAAAACGTAAGCAAATGGTCATTCTGAAAAGGATAAAAGTAACATAGAAATGAATGTGGCAGAGGAAAAAAAGAGAAAATATAGAACATTCAATGCTGTGTTCTTCTGCCAATTGTCAAATTAAGGATATTAATGTTACGTGTATTTACAGATATGGAATATTATCCTCTGGTTTCACAGTCTGTGCACTAGTTACTCATTCCTGGCTCTTTATTTTGCTTTTTTAAAAATAAATTTCCTTAAGAATGCCTTTATGGTTCCAGGATGTGTCTATTATTATATAATTCTAGCACTGAGAACATCTTAACACTCTATCAAATAATATCCTTTAGCTTTCAAGCAGATGCCTAATATTTTTTTAAAATCTATAAGCATTTAGTTTATATTTTAAATGACTTTTTGGAATGAATACTTAGGTAACAAACACTACATAACACATACTGTGTATAAGGCAATGTTCTAAGTACTTTATCAGTAATTCATTTAATCTTAATAATAATAATCCTACGAGGCAGGTACAATCGTTATCTCCAATTTTCAGATGAAATAATTTAGGTATAGAGAAGTCATTTGAAAAGTCACCAGCTAATAAGTGGAATACTTTGGAATGGAACCCTGAAAATCTGGCCCAGAGTCCATTCTCGAATTCCATGCCATGCTGCCATTGAAGTCCTTTTGAGATCAGTGTACAACTCTTCCAATCAGGAGATTTTCCTTGGAACTGAAGTTCCTCTTACCTCTTATTGAAACCACATGGTCAAGACAATTGAATCACTGGATTCCAATGATGCTGCAAACTTTATAAAGCACCAGCTTTTTTCCAAGCAGGCTAAACTCTGCCATTTCCTATCTCCAACTCCCCAAAAAAGTCTGAGAAGAAAGGCTATAACACTCTTAATGTTGTGACAATCCCAACCTTCAAAGCTCAAGTTGATTCATTCAATATACTTTATTGAGTATCTACAATGGACACAAATCATATACAATATGATTGGTGGTGCAATATAATACTTTTAAGATAGTGGTAAATTAAACAGATGTGATGATCTTTACCTTCATAGCATTTTAGACAGGTGGGAAAAATATATTATGAAAGTAATCATGACAATGAATATATAATATTTTTCTTAACTTTTAAAAGAATAATATAAGCAATAATAATTTAGACTTTAGAGTCCAACAGATTTTTAACCTCAACTCCTCTAATTATTAGTTTTTAGAACATAAATTACCTTCTCAAACATTCAAATTCTCAGTTTTTTCATCTGTTAACAGGGTTTTAAGGATTAAATGAGATAAAATATAAATTACTTAGCAAATTGCTTGGCAGGTAGTATATATATACAATTAATATATTTAATCATGATTGCTAATAATATTTAAAGTTTATACAAGTTTATTTTTATGTAAGTTCATACTTACACAAGCATACTTTTCAGGCTGAGATCTATTCTTTTCCACAAGTAATAAATTTTATTTTCAGAAAGTAAAGATTTCTCATTATAGAACAATAACAAGTTTATTGAATTCCTCATTGAAGATTTTCATGAATACATGAAGTTAGACTCTTGGAAAAAAAGGCAAAACATGTGGACCCTACATGTCTACCCTTCCCCGCCTGTGATGTCATGAAAAGCATCTGCTAGCTTTCTCTGCAACAAAGCAGTAAATATTTTACTATAGATAACAAAACTGTGTCAGTCCAGATAGCACCTAAAATAATTCAAAAGATATGGCTTTGTTCTATAGAGATGTGGTAAAACTAGGCCTACCATTGCCATCAATATATAGCAAGAGGAATAAGAAAAGAATATTATGACATTTAAAATAACCCATACACAACTCGAATGCGAGTAAGATGTTTGCTACTGTCCTGCAAATGAGTGATTTATTTTTTCAATCTGACAATGGAAATCTGACCAGTAAATACAAAATTTGAATAAATAAATTATTTTAAAGTAGCAAAATGCCTTCATAACATGTTAGTAGATGCTAGGTAATGAGCCACACTGCGACAAGAACCTGACCCTACCACTTAGCAGGTGTGCAAACTTGGGCAATCACTCACCCATTCATTTAAGGGGCAATTTCATCACTAGTAAATAGGTAGAATATCCCTAACCTACAGGCTGTTTCAAGAGTGAAGTTTCAACTGTGTGCTGGTGCCATGCTAGACAATGAAGTTACAGTGGTGAGTAGGACCACACTGGTATCCATGCTAACATAATTTACTGTCTAAATTGCTTAGTTAGAAAAGAGAGATACTGCTTCTTGTCTCATATACTGAGAGTAAGTTATATGCATCCACTAGAATAATAAATGAAGATGCCACCAAGATCACAGTAGTATATACAGAAAGCATAAGACATAAGAAAGATTCAGTAAGACATCAATAATGTTTCTTGCACACTAGCAATTGGATAAGTCATGATATACATAAAAGAAACAGAGACAAAATCGTGCATCAGTTTTGACAGATATACCTGTATTTCACAAATTGTGGGAAAAAGTTATCCAATTATAGATGACTTAGATGCTCCTGAAAAATGGTAAAAAAAATCTTATTTACGTTTTGAGCATCACACTATGTACCGCTTACAATGAAAAGAAGTTATTGATAATATAAGTGTCAGCCTACAGCTCACTAGAGTAAAAAATTAAACCAAACAATAATTGTTCCAGAATGTTCTAGTACAGCATATGAGATTAGAATATTGTTGGTTAATAACTTTCACCAGAACGTTCTAATACAGCATCTGAGGTTAGAATATTGTGGGCTAATAACCTTGAAAAGCGGTTATTTCCCCTTAGGTAATCTGAACAGTGGGTATAGGTATTCTGCTTGTTTAAGCAAACACATGTTTATTAAGATAGTAAGATTTCTGAATATTACCTGGAATGTGTGTGGGGTGTATATGCGGTATGCATTGTGTGTGCATGTATAATGTTTTAGAGTGACCAGAAATTGCATGTGGTACTCTGTCTAGATCTGCTTTTAACAATCTATCCAGAGATGGTGACTGTCATGAAGTGATCACTGAATTGAGATTTGGGAGGATGTATAGGTTAGTTAGTCAAGGAGGGAAAAAAATATAGTGAACATGACAAATGAGTACATGCAAATTCTCTGTTTTCAGACTGGTATGGAGAACAGAAACTAAGGAGGAAAAGAAGGTCAGTGAATGGAAACTGGTGAAGTGAGAAGTGATTTGGTCAGAGTGGAGCCTCCCTGCTGTTGAGTCTATTTCACTGAGGCTTTTTAGGCCATGTAAGGAGCTGATCTTTACCCAAAAAGGAATATGAAATCATTAACACATTTTAAGCAGAATTATAGTGTTGTCAAATTTGCATCTCAGAAAAAATTATCTGGTTACAGCATGGAAAATTACAGTATAGGCAAGAGTAGATTGGAGTAGTTAGGAAACACATCTAGTAGAAAAGTAAATTTAACATAGGCATATCACCATCCTACCATCTCTAATTTAAAAGACGGAAATACTGTAACTTAAAAACAAGAAGCATTCATAAGAGATATAGACCCTTATTCTTTAAAAGAAGTTATTATGATAGAAAACATAAATGTGACATCAAAATTCAAGATTCTGATAATTTCATGACATTTAAATTTGTTCTTACACAGAAAAAAATGAGAGAGAATAGAAAAAGAAGAATGTGAATATACTAACTACAGCTCCGAGAAAAGGCTTTTGGTATTGATAAGGCTTAATGGCAAAACAATAAAGGACTGGAGGAAACAAGTCTTGAATAAGATTAAAGAAGATAACACGGAGGCTAAGAGAAAAATGATTAAGTCTAGGAGTGATAATTGTCTTTATAGAATGAAAGAGCTTAAGAGCTTGTGGAAAAAGACAGCTAAACGAAAACATATTGATTCAGGTTCTTGGATAAGGAACTCTCCTTTGGCCCAGGTGGGGCAAACTAACCACTTCCCAAGGGTGCAATAATGTGAGCAGAGAAACAGCAAATTCATTTTGGTCATGAATAATTTATTGACCTGTTTCTAGCTATCGCACACTCACTGATGCCAACAAGACTGAAAAATGCACAAAACTTCATAAAGTGCTGAATGTACTTCAACCTCCTCACTGTTTGTGAAATACCACCAAGCTCCCACTTTCCTAGGGTCTTACACCTACTGTACCCTTCACCTGAAGACTTTCCCAGATATTCACAGAGATCAGTCAAATCTCGGGTTCAAAGGCACTGCTTCAGAAAGACCTTCCTTCATCATCTAGTTTAAACCAACTTACACCAGCTTAATAGGAATGATCACTAGGTGACACTTCATTATCGCTTCATTGATTTGGCTGTTTGTTATCTCCCTAGATTAGACTGTTGCTCTCATAAGGGCAAAACTTGGTCTTATTCACCTCCCTATCCCTAGCACCAACTGCCTGGCAAATATGGGAGTTCAGTAAGTATTGGATGAGTGCAAGACTGAATTAATAAAAGGATGAATCCATTTGGGAGCAAGTGCCAAGGAGTCATCTTTATGATCATCTTTGGAATTTACAATACAAAAATATGTCCATTGCTGCTTGGAACTATTCCCTAATCCTGTAACTTATTTTACATAACGTGAACAACTCTACAGCATTTCTAGTTATAAGATCTAAAATTCCCTTTTGCCTTAGATTTCTTGCAATTGAAAATGCCATGGCTAATAGGCTAATATACTAGCATACTCTATTAGCCACCTGAGGACAGAATATGGGTCTTATTTATCTTCCTATTTCCAAAGAATGGAAACATAGTCTCTTGTTAAGAATGGACCTTGCCTTCCTGAAATATTTCTGAAAGAAGACTTGAAATTGATGAAATAGAAGTATTTCTATTACTAAACCTAAAACCTGGAAAAACACTATAAAATCTATCTATGTAAAAACAACAAAGTATACCATAATGACAGGAATACAAAAAACACAAAATTATGAATTGGAAATATGTTTGTCACTATACTTAAGAGTTGGAAGAAGACAATAGCACGTCTGCAAATATGACAAAGCACAAGATAATAATAAAACAAAACAACAACTACAACAACCAATGTAAACCCCTGCACAGAGCAGGCACCCCAATATTTTTGGCATTGCTACATGTGCTTATACAAATGTAATGTGTTTCAAATAACAGTAGCAATATTACAATAAAGCACAAAAATGATGAAAATTTAAACTAATTAATTGAAATAAGAATTCTCTGTATTGATAACAACTGGTAAGATTATTTATACGAATGTTATTTATAATAGAAATACCAAACATTATTTCCCCAATTCTATTAAATCCTGCTACATTGCAGAAAATGTCTACCATGTGATTTTACAGTCAGCATGTATCAAAAGAGTATTTTATCACAATGTGGTTTTTTAATAGCTAGAGATATGACTACCAAATAGAAATGTTACAAATACATGATCTCCACTTAACATGAAAGATGACTTTTCATAAGAGTGCTTCAAACATCACTTGTATATTTAATGGAAGAACTAAGATGCTTCCCCAACACACAATATCCTCACCCACATTCATCAATGTTCACTTTTATTTCCCCTTCCTCTCTCTGTGGCTTCTCTGAATCTATTTGTCAGATAACCCTATCACACATTTCCTGATTTCTACAGCTTAGCATAAAAATATCAGCCTTCTCTGCTCTGCACGTTGGCTTCTATTTATGCCAATGTTCGTTCAAAATTACAAATCTTTAGCACTTTTTCTGCACTCATAAATGAAAGCTTCCAATATGTAAATCTTCTTCATTATATCTTGTGAGAAATTCTTTTTGGGTACATCATGTAATAGGAATAAATAATAAGAACTACTATGTATTAAACACTGTCTTTTCATTTAAATTTACGAAAGTGCAATGATTTTTTTTGAGACAGGGTCTCACTCTATTGCCCAGGCTGGAGTGCAGTGGTGTAATCATAGCTCACTGAAGTCTCCAACTCCTGGGCTCAAGCAATCCTCCTGCGTCAGTCTCCTGAGTACCTGGGACTACAGGCATGAGCCACCCACCTCACCCCATTAAACAATAGCACAATAAAGTAAGCACTTTTGCTTTCATTTTGGTAAGAGAAAACTGAAAATTAGTGAGTTAAAATGACTTGCCCGAGTTCACAAAAATTTTCCTTCCCCTTCCCCACAATCCTTAGAAAATGGAACTTTGGCCAAAATATAAGAAGTTTTTATTGGATTGGAGCAGAATTTTTGGCTTTTCACAGGGTGATAGATTTAAAACGTGTCCACAAATTCTTTGGCAACTTCCCATTGAGAGATGAGGCTTATACCTCTCTCCTTGAATTCAGGCTGGCCTTAATGATATACTTGTAACCAACTATTCTGTGGTGTGATCAAAGAAAGCCTTCAACTTCCTCTTGGTTCTGTTAAGATGCTTGCTCTGAAAAAGCCAGCAGTCATGCATGATGTTCAACTATCCTGAGACTGCTGTGATGGAGCGGTCACACATGTGTATGCGCTCAAGTCCACAGCTCCAGCTGAGCTCCCAGCTGGCAGCAAACATTCACTACGAGCCATGTGGGGAAGCCATGCTGAACCCCCAGCCCAGGTGAACCTTCAGATAACTGCAGCTCCAGCTAATACCTTGACTGCAATTGCATTTAAAACTTCTAGCAAGAACTGCCCTCTTTATATTCTTAATCCACAATATCGTGAGCAAAATAAATATTGTTTTTGGCCACCAAATTTTGGGTAACTTTTTATGCAGTAACAGTAACTGGAACAACAGATAGATGTCTAATCAGCTTGGTTCAATGGAAACTTCAAAAACAAGGCAAGGTTCATTCTTTTGCACCCCCATTCCCCGGCCTTTCTGCCTACACCTGGGATCTGTCAATGACAGTGCTTCCAGGTCCATGTGGTAAAAATACAAATCAAGTCTCTGTATTCTCCCTTTCAACTTCTCTATCTGTGACTGGTTAGAAATAATATTGAGTCCCTAGGGTTTAAATTCAGGGAAAATAACATGTGAAGCCTCACAGAGTTCTCTAATCCAGCTGTAACTGGTTTATCAAAGACCCTCACCTCAGTAAAACATTAGCCTGAAATAGTTCCATTTTTTTCTTCAAACATGGTTTTTCACACTATTTTTTGCCAAATTCTCCTTTCCCATGCCTTTATGCATTTGATTCTTCCATAAACCTCAAGTCACTTTCTGTCACTAAAACTCAGTTTGATTCAAAATGTTTCCACCTTCCCCCCATTTCTGGCCAGAACTATGGCTGAAAGGATCTGAAATGAAAAAAAGACTGTTGTTTCCTTTTTGATTCCCCCTTCCTCTTTAGCACCTTGGAATTATCACATCTCTTCTAGCCTGGCCCCTCTACTGGGTCAGGTTCTGCACAGGTCTCAGGTACTTCCACCTTCATCCCACTTTCTTCCAGCTTCCTGGAGATCTCACTGCCTCTTGCTGCTGATGTCACTGTACCCTGTTACCAACCACCTTAGATGAGGTTCCAGCAACAGCTCAAGCCCAGCTGCTTAGTAGTGGGTCTATTTTGGCTGGGTGTGGTGGCTCACACCTGTAATCCCTGCACTTTGGGAGGCCAGGGCAGATGGATCACTTGAGGTCAGAAGTCTGAGACCAGTCTGAACAACATGGTGAAACCCCATCTCTACTAGAAATACAAAATTAGCTGGACATGGTGGCGCATGCATGTAATCCCAGTTACTTGGGAGGCTGAGGCAGGAGAATCGCTTGAACCCAGGAGGCGGAGGTAGCACTGAGCCAAGATCATGCCATTGCACTCCAGCCTGAGCAACAAGAGCAAAACTCCATTATGTGTGTGTGTGTGTGTGTGTGTGTGTATTTATATAAATATATATAATATATACTTACATAAAATATATATATTATAGATATATATATAGAGAGAGAGAGTCTTTTTTATCTACAGAACATTCATGTACCCCAGATGGGCCCAAAGGTGAGAACACAGGTGCTCCACTGACCCTCCCTACCATCTCTCTCCATTTTTCTCCTATCTGCCCAACATTGGCACATAAATAGATTCAGAAGTTCATTACTGATTCAGTTAACTAAACAGGGAGCATTTGCCAGTCTCCTTCTTACAAGTGCACCAGTCTGTACAAATGATTAAATTGGAGCCTTTCACTTGACTTGAGATGAGAAAAGCTCTGTAGAAGGAATCCCATCTGATCATAAATGATGCACATTCCACAATGCTAGAACATTTAAAAGAGCTATTCTCCTCCTTCCCGCCTCCAAAACTTTCTGTGTACAAGCTGAGCAGCTGGCTGATAGTTGGGGAAACTGAGTTTTCTTCTTTCAACTCTTAAGAAGTTCCTGAGAAAGGATCCTGGTCATAATTTTTTACTTCTCTCTTTAGTAAATGGTATACTAGGCTAATCTCTGCATGCAGCTGTGAACTTTAGTTACCAATTTGAGGGTAACAACAACAGCAACAAAATACAAAACCCCACTCAACATCCTTTAACATTCATAATTACTAGGGAAGTGTAAATAAAGCCAATATTTTGCCATCTGATTCAGCTCTGCCTTTAACCCTATATTCTCGAACATTGGAAGAGAGGTAGAGTGAATTATTTCTTAAACCTAATTCCTAATAATTGAACTCAGGATTTAAACTCAAATCTAAATAATTCCAAAGATTCTTTATTGTTTTCTGTACGCTAATAAGACTAAGATTTATAACTGCCTCAAAGTAAATTCTTATTCAATTTTGCAAGATATATTTATGGCATGTGTAATAATATTGAGGGAAAGAAGAAACCTGTGTTAAATGAAGTAGAAAATCTAATCCAAAGTATGTACTGAGAACACAAGCTAGTCATTATTTTATTATTTTATTTTATTTTATTTTATTTTATTTTATTTTATTTTATTTTATTTTATTTATTTAGATAGGGTCTCGCTCTGTCACCCAGGCTGGAGTGCTGTGGCCGGATCTCAGCTCACTGCAAGCTCCACCTCCCGGGTTCACGCCATTCTCCTGCCTCAGCCTCCCGAGTAGCTGGGACTACAGGCGCCGCCACCTCGCCCGGCTAGTTTTTTGTAGTTTTTAGTAGAGACGGGGTTTCACCGTGTTAGCCAGGATGGTCTCGATCTCCTGACCTCATGATCCCCCGTCTCGGCCTCCCAAAGTGCTGGGATTACAGGCTTGAGCCACCGCGCCCGGCCTATTTTATTTATTTTATTTTATTTTATTTTATTTAGATAGGGTCTCGCTCTGTCACCCAGGCTGGAGTGCAGTGGCACAATATCGGCTCACTGCAGCCTCTGCCTCCTAGGTTCAAGTGATTCTCCTGCCTCAGCCTCCCAAGTAGCTGGGACAACAGGCGCCCACCACTACGCCTGGGTAATTTTTGTATGTTTTAGTAAAGACAGCATTTCACCATGTTGGCCAGACTGCTCTCAAACTCGTGCCCTCAATAATCTGCCCATCGCAGCCTCCCAAAGTGCTGGGATTACAGGAGTGAGCCACTGTGCCCGGCCTAGTCATCATTTTCAGTACATTTTCTTCATCACTGCCATAACATCTAAAACACTTCATACTTTATTATTCCAAATTATTTTACTCACAGTTTGATGTAAATATACTGCAGAGTTTTAGAAATCTACTTTCATTTTTATGTAAAGGATTGTATCTATTGAACATGTGTTGGGGCAAAACACATTTGAAGCAAGAATAAACAGAAAATGCGATAATGACAACAAATGTGAAGTAAATAAACTACCAGCTGTGAAATGAAACCAAAGCATGGTTTTTCGTAGGAAAGAATCATCATTTTAGAATTGATCATCAACAGAAAGCTGATCAAACTCATTGCTACAAATGATGATATCAAGGCAAATGCATTTCTATGGTAATTGTTACATTTTCTCTTTCAAGAAAACGCTGCTTAATTTGCTTTATGTTATATTTTGGAAGTAGTTCACATTTTAAATCTATTTTCTTAAGAAAATACATCTTGAGTCTTAGGGAGAATATTTGTTGCCCAAAAACTGTATAATCTTTCACATTTTTATTGAGCTTCATGCAACAATTTAGTGAAGAGAGTCAATGAGAACCCGGCCTTACCTTTGAAATACACACACAGTTTAATTGGGTGTTAATGTTAAAATCGGTAAAGATAATGAAATATAATGTGTAAGGTGATTTTACATCCTAAAAAAAGGAATTTTACAGATTTTGCTTTTGGTTTTAGTTTTTGACTAATAAAATAACATAAAATCAAAAATCCTCACAATTTTAAGAGAACAGCTACTAGAAAACTTCTTAATACTAACATTTCAAAGGAAGTGAATACAGTATTATGAAGTAAAATATAAATGTAAAAGAGAGGGAAATGAATAATTCCACCTCACCCCCAAGGCCTCAATCACCTTATGGTGGTTAATTAGGATCTTATGCAGAGGAAGTTGCTACGAGGACGAGGAAACAAATTCTCATTAAATTCTGTGCCCACAGGTCACCAGGGAAATGATGGTGAGACTCTTCATCTTAGCATAATTTTGAACAGAGATCTTGCTGCCAAGTAAAGCTGCTTAACAAAAATGGCATGGCTTATTTGTTTAATTTTTCAATAGGCATTTATTTAAATCCTATGGTGTACTGTGAAAAAGCACAAAGTAAATAGAGCATAGGGTCCCTACTACTGTGAAACAGGAGATACATACAAGAAAAAAACAGATAAATGCAAGATCTGTCAATATAGATTCATCAACATAAAAAATAATAAGGACAACTTATGCAGGTAAATGCTATGGAGGTGCTGACACATGATTTGTGATCAGCCAGCTTCCCGCAGACTTGATTCCCAGCATTTCAAGTAAGGGGAGAGTGAAATGATTTCCTGCACCCTCAAATAATTAGGAAATCTCTTCAGCTCTTATTAACTATTGTTGTAATATCACAACATCAAGTGTAAATAATTGCATCTTAAAGTGCCCTCCACTGAACTTTGGAAGTGCAGCATCGCTAATCTGGAGAACATCTATCCTCAACCACAATAAATTTAAGAATCTACAGTGTGCTAACATTGTTCAGGACAATGCCATTTGCTCTTGCTTTATTTACTCAAAATGAAATGCAAGTTTTATTTCATCTTTAACCCTTTGATGCAGGAAAACCACACAATCACTGTCAGACACATTGCAAAGTAAGCCTCTGTTCTGTTGTTGCTAGCACCAAAGCTGGAGCTTCATGTTTTCACGGAAGAGAAAGAGCGGCCACAGAGCAAACTTGTACCGCAGGAAAGGAGTCAGTTTGCTCAAGTTTCTATCAATTCCAAAGACACTTAAATCTAAGTAAGAACATCATGTCTGTTGTGCAGCTAGAGCTTCAAAGTGATTCCCTAGCCCCCTTCTAACCAGATTGTTTCCACTGAATCCTCCCCGTGTAGAAATTGTAGAGCTTTCCTTGTTAAAGAAATGTCTCCATTTGTCAGTGGCTGGTACATCACTGAATGTCCCCATCAGAACCACTTGTAGGTCTAAAGGAACAGAGGCTTAAGCTGAGCTGGCTGCTCCTGTTGTTGTCACAGCTATAGGACCAAGTCCTGAACAAGCTACCAAATCCTTCAAAGTGCAAGAAAGATGGATCCTTCTTCTGGCATATATGCTTAATCAAGGATACTGTACAACAAAGTTGGCCATGGTACTGACTTCACCATATTTTACAAATCTTCTGAGAGCTGCCCCCAATAATACCATCTGTCCCTAGTGGGTTAGCCACACAGATTAAGAACCACCACTGGCTTCAAAGCCCCACCCATCCATTTCTTTCTCTCTGCATGGAATTGTTTGTTTATTAGAGGGCTTTTTGTTTTTGACGAAAGTTCAAAAGGTTTCCAGAATTTGAATACTGAGGAGAAATATCTCCCATCCCAGAAGACTCCTAGGTTGCTTATCCCAATTTACTACTTCACTCTCCATTCCACTCCCACCTTACAAAAACCACTGAGTTTTAAAAACCTTGAAATTTCACCTTATTAAATTCCCTGCTTGACTGTAAATACAAATTCTGACATCTTCCACACATTCTCCACATCTCCCACCCATAGGTTTTTGAATGACCATGAAGATCACAGATCATTGTACAGAATTCTAGAAACATTTCAGGTGCAGACCTACTCCTTCTCTTTACATATCATCCCGCACTGAAACTGCAGAATAAGATCAAACAGAGTTAGAATTTCAGCTCAGGAATGTAGTGTGTTTTTTTGACTAAAACATTAGTGTGAACCTCAGTTTTTCACCTGTAAACTAAGAATAATAAGAAAGCACAATTCTTTGAGTTACAGTAATCAGTAAGTGATGTGAAAATATTATCGCAAATGTTCATTGAGTGATATTTTAGAAATGTTATAGCAAATTTTATTGAACATTTAGTCTGTGCTCTAAGCACTTAACCAGTGTCCTCTGATTTAATCATATAACAACCTATCAGGCAAGTATTTCCATTTTATACATAAGGTAGCAAATAATGGAAGCAAGAATATGAACTTTAGCAGTTTGTCTCTGGAGCCCTCTCTCTTAGCTACTTGTTAATTAAATAATACATCCTATGAAAATAAGAAATAAACACAGCACTTGGCACACAGCCAGTATGCCTAGTAAATGGTTGTTGCATTAGCAGTAGTAGTGTGGGAGTAGTAGTGCACATTAGACAGGTTTGATGTCCCAATGACATGATGTAACATCATTATTAGCAAATTTACAAACTTTTTTTTGGTAAATTTTACTACTGCAGAGGGTTACTGCAGAGGGTTGTAGCTCTCCTGTAGTTCTTTCCTAGTGTTCAAAATAAAGGCCCTTCAAAGTGGTCTCTATGACTGACCAGGAAGCAATGACTGGAAAGGAGTGTTTACACAGTGTTGTAGACGTCTAATTCACTAAGTACGCTGGTCTTTTACGCAAACAGTCCATTGTGAAAGAGACAGAAGGTTATTGTTGTCCAGAATGACACATTTCTCCTACAACTCTAAGACTATTTCATTAATCAGATGTCCTTTGTTAAAAGACCAAGGATCTTTCATTCTAAGAGTTAGATTTTGACTATTGACCTCTAGCTTCCTAAACATTTCCAAGTTCTGAATATGTCAAAGACGGGAAGTGAGAATTTACTTCTTCAATCTTTGGGTTTGGAACACAGTAGGTCCACAATATGTATCTATACCATGTACAAATGATACAGACCAGGGGTATTTTGTCAATTTGACAGTCCTCTGCTATTTCTTAAAGAGATGAATGCCCAGCAAGCATTCTCATTGTTGTTCCTTTAGAGTATGGCTTTCAAAACTAATTCTACAATTCTGTTATATGTTTATTAAAAAAAAAAAAAAAAAAAAAAACTACATAGTCCTATTCCTACTGAGTTCTTATTTCTACTGGAATGCAGAATAGGGTATCTACAAGTTCTTCTTCAAAATGAGTCCCTAAGTGTAGGGAAGAAAGCAATAAAGGCGGGGTTATGAGCAATATCATTTACTGTGTTGGCTTGCTTTAAAAGTGCATAAAGAAATAATTCATATCTCCTATTCATGTGACAGTGAGTTTAGTGTTATTTGAATAGAGTACATAAAAAGACTGCTTCAACTCATTTAACTACTAATTGGTTATCCTTACAGTAAAGTCTAAATGACAGAGTCAGAGCGAAGTACCCAAGGGGCAAAGAAATGTCAAACAAAAAACTCCAAGGCATTTCTGCAAGTCTAAAACTGTGATAGTGCAGTCCATCAATATTATCTGTCTTAAATAAGCAGATCACTGGAAAGAAACACACAAGGAAAGGTCATTCTTTTAAAACCAACATTAGCATTTTGCACTACTACTATTTGGCACAGCAAATGAATATATTCAAAAGGCATAGCTTATACAATTGTTTGTAGCTAAGAACAGTGCAAAAATATGTGGCATCATTAAAATCATTCTTTCAACATTCCCTAGGCCAATACAGATATGGTGAATGTTCTCTGAGTTCGAAGAGCTATAAAAATCTAAAAGTAAGATATGCAAAACCAAATACATGCATAAATCAAAAATTTAATATAATTCATGTGTTTGGGAAAACTCACTCTACATCATTTATGTCAATAAATCAAAGCTAGATGCAGATGCAGATATAGAGATACATGAATGATTTGGAGCAGTGACAAATGCAAATGGAAATGAGGGACATTTTATGATGTCTTATGTACCACATCTCATCACTGTAAGTTTCCAGTAACAAATGAACATTTCATTTCCCTAACATTATTGTTTCTTAAAAGAAAAAATGACAAATAAGAAACATGTCACAAGGATACAAAGAAATAGTTGGCAAAATTCAGAACCATCAGGTACAAATGAGAAATTTTCAGTTAAATGTTCAGCAAGCCCTTTGGCTTTTTTTTTTTTTTTTTTCTGATTAACTAATCTAAGAGCTACAACTCTTAATGTACCTATATCACCCTGGGGATGAGATTGAATTAGCTCTTACAAATGGCAAGGAGTTCACTTGATAAATCACCAGCAGTCTCGGGCACTTGAGTGGACAAAAGGTAGGATCAATGAAGTGGCCTGGCCTGCGATGGAGCTTCAGTGCTGGCACATTTGGATTCCAGTTGAGTGCAACTGATTTAGCAGAGAAATCTTCAGAAGAATCTACTCTCCAAATTTCCCTCACTTTGCATAGCACTTGAAGTGGTCTTCATGTTTCAAGGCTATTCTGAATACTTTAGGGAAGGATCCTCTTGAAATAGCTAAACAAGGTCATTAGGAAGCTGTCATTAAGGATTAATACCTAATTGTAGTTCACCTGATAGTTGAATGGAAGGAAACTCCGGAAACCCTAGCAGGGCCAGACTCACAGGTGTGTTTTGTTTAGTTTGCGTTTGCACAGTGATGTCTTTGAAGGCTTGGATGAGCTCCCAGGTCTTAAACATTATGAGTTTTAACATTAAAATGCTGATTTCTGTCCTTTCTTCCAAAACCTAGAAAGTCGGACAAGACTAGTTCTGCTTTGGCACACAGCAAAATTCTTCCAGAGCTGAGTAGAGCTTTCCTGCTTTAAAACAGTCCTGTTTTTCAGTGCACCAGTCCTCACCACTCCCTGTTGTCTTATACCTCTCCTAATGCCTCATCCCTTAGCATTTAAATGTGTGAACTCTGCCCTGTAAGTACTATGTAGATCTAGGCTGTGAATATACTCAAGCTGCTAAAAATTCTCAAACTCAATTATTGACTTAAGGAAGTTATTAAGAATATATGTTGTTCAGTTTCTTTCTACTGAAACATTGAAGATTGAATTATAATCAGTAATAATTGTACTTCACAATTATATTTTTATTCAAAATTATTTCTCCTTATAAATAACAATAGAGGTTTTGGAGAGCTGGTTGCTAAGTCTGTGGCTTACGTTTCTAAATACTCATTCTATCTTTGTGTTTCAAATCTGACAGTTACATTAACAATCAAAGAGTCATACAGTTTTTAAAGCTGGAATGTTTCAATAATATTCAGTTCTAATTCATATAATTTACAAGTAAGATCTTAGCTCAACAAGTTTGTGACTTTTTGAGGCCAAACATGTAATGAATATAAAATTTAAAGATGGAATATGATTTCTTAACCTCAGCCCAATGCTTAATTTTAGTAGCAACTGGCCTTATTTTCTTCCATGATGCTTCATAAGAGAAAAAATAATACTATTTTCTGAATTTGAGAAGGCTCCCTCTCCCTCCTTCCTTACTTTATTTTTTTCTTCTCCTCTTTCCTTCTTTCTTCCTTCTCTGTCTTCTTCCCTTCCGCTCTTTATTTTGCTCTTCTTCCTTCTTTTTTTAAAAAGACCAAATACTTTACTTGGAGGTAAAAAAATAAATTAGTAAACATCATGGTAAACAGATCGGGGCTAGCTTCACTAAGTAATTTTTATGTTACTTTGATTACACTTAGGTTACACAATCTTGGCTCTTCTTTTTGTGCAATGATCAAAGGTAAAACCATAGGGTGTGCCCTTCTGACTAGCTGAGAGGCAGAACTAGTGACTACAGCATTATTATAAGGTTTAACAGCATAAGGCATCATTCAGAAGAATCTCATTTATGTCTGCAAAAAATCAAGTAAAATTAATTTAATAAACAAGGCAAACGGAATGACTTCTCAAACTGTCCAAAAAAAAAAAAAAAAAAAAAAAACAGGCTAATTTCTGACAATCTGATGGTTACAGAGCTGCTGACGCCTTGTGGAAAAGTCTGAGAAAAATAATTTCATTTAAAAACCATTTGGCTTCCTTAATCTTATTTGTTTCTTATTGTTCTCCTCCCTTATTTTATTAGTCATGAAATTTATAGGAAAATAAGAGTTTCTCCTTCCAAGGAAGGTTTTTATGTAGACTTTTTCTTTCCACCTTTAACTTCTAAGATTAGCATTTTGAACAAATTTCCCAAACTACACCCCAGCTGTGTCAATTTTGTAGCTTTTTGAAATGATCTACCTGGGTCTTGTTTGGTAAGCTATGGTAGTCTGCAAGTGCCTGTGCTTGTATAAATCAGCTGTCATGCTGGTATCGGAATGTTATTTAGGACCTGGGAGTGAATCTTCCACCATGACATCATCATAGTCCAAACAAGGTTTGAATAAGGCCCTTTTACCTCTGTAAATAATAAACCTACATAATAGCAAATTTTATGTATTAATAGTGATCTCCAGTTGGCCAGTAATATGCAGTTGCCTTAAAATATGCAATCATCATAATTGTATTCTAATGTCTTGATACAGACTTACATTTTCCTTTAAGAATGTAAAGGAAGATGGCCATTTTTTGATATTTCAAACATTTATTTATTTATTTATTCATTTATTTATTTATTTATTTATTTGAGACAGAGTCTCGCTCTGTCACCCAGGCTGGAGTGCAGTGGCACCATCTTGACTCACTGCAACCTCTGCCTCCTGGGTTCAAGCAGTTCTCTTGCCTCAGCCTCCTAACTGGGATTACAGGTGTGCATCACCACACCCAACCAATTTTGTATTTTTAGTAGAGACAGGGTTTCATCATGCTGCCCAGGCTGGTCTTGAACTCCTGATCTCAAGTGATCTGCCTGCCTCAGCCTCCTAGGGTGCTGGGATTGCAGTCATGAGCCACCATGCCCAGTTGATAGTTCAAAAATTTACTCATTACACTTTATTTCCAGTGTGTGGTGCACTGAGATTGTGTGCACTTTCAGTCTTGCTAAAATTTTAGAACACAGACAAAACACTAGAAAAGTAAGTTAAATGGGCCCCATGACCTGAAATTCTAATTCTGTAGGCCTAGCTTGGGATCCAAAAATCTGAATGTGCAATCACATTCCAAGTTAACCTTTTACTTATTATTCAATTGTTCATTTAATAAACTCATTGTAACAAACATAATAGCAGTGGTGAAAAAAAAAGAACCTTTCATGAAGCCTTATAATACATAAATAAAAAGATATAAAATGCTTGGAAGTAATAAGAGCTATGAAAAAATAATAAAGCAGGGTAAAGCAGATAGCCAGAAATGGTGGATGAGATAACAAGCAATGAGATATACAGGAAAGGCCTCCCTGATAAGATGATGCGGATAAGTGGCTCAAGGACCAAACTTTGAAGAAATACTTTTTAAGAAACAGCCTAAGGGAAAATAAAATTGATGCCTAGCTTCCCAGCTTGAACTTGGGGTCAGACACTTCATATATGTTCGAATTTCTAGTTTCTCTTTGTGTTTAACAGTTTGTTCATATTTCTCTACAATTCCTATCTCCTGCCCAACCCCCACGATATCACACACATACACACACACACACACACATGCACACACACACACTACAGATACACATACTTTTATTAGAAAGACATTTGCTGGCCAGGCATTGTGGCTCATGCCTGTAATCCCAGCAGTTTTGGAGGCTGAAACGGGCAGATCACTTGAGCCCAGGAGTTCAAAGCCAGCCTGAAACATGGTGAAATTCTATCTCTACAAAAGAATACGTGCACGGTGGCATGTACCTGTAGTCCCAGCTACCCAGGATGCTGAGGTGGGAGGACAACCTGAGCCCAGGAAGTCGAGGCTGCAATAAGCCATGATCGAGCTACTGCACTCCAGCCTGGGTAACAAAGGGAGAACCTTTGTTCCCGGAAAAGAAAAATGATGGTGGCATACGTTTAAAATAAAAGTGTGTGAAAACTGTAGTTCCTTCTTTTTTTTTTTTTTTTTAAAAGGACTTAGTTAATAACAATGTGATGAAATTGCCAAAAAGTTAGTAACCTTAGGGTACAGATAAAGAAGTATGATATCTAGAACAAGAGCTACAATTGTCTCACTTTCTTCATTTGTCCCACTGAAGCAACACCTGAAAAACCGTATCCAAGTGTAGGTGCTTCTATTTAAAACTGATTCCGACAAACTGAGCTTATTCAAAGGCAAGGTCTGAAGATGGAAGAAAAGACAGACATTATCTCATGGATGGAAAAATTGACGGAGCTGGAAATGTTTTCTCAAAGAAAAAATGACTCAAGTGAGACATCACATCTATCTTCAAACATGTGAAGGTCATAGAACAGGGTTTCGATTTTAATTTCCGTGATTCCACAGGGAAGAACTGGGGAAGACAAATGAAAATTCTTGAGAGAGAGATTTGAGGTTCCTACAAACATAACTCCAAGCTTGGACTTGGAAGCCCCAAGAAGGAGACACCTTATTAAAGATGTGGAAGTGGATGTTGGCAACAGATTGCAATGGCAACACCCTTCAATACCCCTAAGAGTGGTTGAAGTGAAGGACATCCAAGGTCTTGTTGACTAAAACAACCTATAACACACTGACTCATAATTCTATGATTCATAATAATGTGATTGATTTCCCCATGAAACAATATTCCCTCTTAATCTGAGAGGCCTTTCAAACAAGAAGTCATGTTGCTTCTGCCTGGACCAACAGCCATGGGGGAGCATGTGAACATTTTAAATTGATGCAGTTGGACTCCATCTCAAAAAAAAGGGGGCCCTGCAGGTGTTTTCAAGGTTTGCTCCCTCCTTTTGAGGCTGTCCTCTGTCAGCCTTCCTGTGTCACCTCCCATGTGGCCCCACAGTTATGTAAACACATCCAATCCATAAAACATGCTGCCTCTTCCAGAGCCATTCAAGCTGCAATCTCCAGATTCCATCCTCTCCATCAAGATGAGACAATGTTAATAAAACAAATAAATTAAATGATTTCTTCACCTATTTAAGTGACATGATTATGATTTTTTTCCTATCTGTGCACTACTTGCACTTGTTTTTAATTGACTTACTTTTCTATTTAAATTAAAATATCTTAATATGTTCTCCACTGCTATAAATGGGAAATCAACACTACTTTACATGAAAAATACATGAATTGAAATAAAAACAATTTTAAATAGACCTGTGGCCAGCTGCATCTCTGATTTTGAGGTTTGCTGTCTCTTTATGTAAAAGAGAGCTGGGCCCAGTATCTCACACTTGTAATCCCAGCACTTTGGGAGGCCGAGGCAGTGTATCACCTGAGGTTAGGAATTTGAGACCAGCCTGGCTAACATGGTGAAACCCCATCTCTACTAAAAATGCAAAATTAGCCAGGCGTGGTGGCACATGCCTGTAATCCCAGCTACTCGGGAGGCAGGAGAATTGCTTGAATCCGGGAGGTGGAGGTTGCAGTGAGCCGAGATGGTGCCACTGCACTCCAGCCTGGACTACAGAGAGAGACTCTGTCAAGAAGAAGAAGAAGGAAAAGGAGAAGGAGAAAGAGAAGGAGAAGGAGAAAAGAAGAAGAAGAAGAAGAAGAGGAGAGATGAGATGGTGTTAAAAATTAGTTATAAAATCATGATAGTACAAAGCCAGCCTTTGACTCTACCTGAAATATTGAAAGAATTAAGGGAAAGGTAACTAAAGATAAAAAAAATTGCTTTATATAAGTCTAAATTTCATTATACCTTAGGTTACCTATGATCATTTGATATCCCTTCAATATTATCCATCCCATAATCTGAGATATACTGAACTAAGAAAAGCTAATGCCTCCATATTTGAGGTGACATGAAGCCATACCCACTAAAGATACACAGGTGGACAAAACTTTAAGGAATAACTAATTAGAGAATATGAGACACCATGGAAAATCTACGGAGGAGGTATCTTTAATCACTTACATATTAGGTACCCCTTGAATGGGAATTTCCATGGAAAGGCAAGCACAGAAATACACAGACTCGTGTCTTTGCTCCTAAGCAACCCCCTTTTGCCCAGATCCCAGGGCTGGTAAAATAACGTTGTCTGATTCAAATCATGCCGTCACTCAGTCATCCAAAGAATATATTTAGTAACTACTGCATGCTAAGCATGCTCCCAGGCACTACAAATTCAACACCAAAAAGATACATATGAATCCTCCCCTCATTCCCAAATTTTCATGGGAATTTTATGGGCCAGGATGACTAATACAATTCTCTAAGCCAGGGTTTCTCAACCTCAGCATGATTGGCATTTGGGGTAAGATAGTTGTTTTTTTGCATTCAGTTGTCCTGAGTGTTGCAGAGCATGTAGCAGCATCTTTGGCTTCTACTGTAGCAGCATCTTTGGCCTCAACTGACCAGGTCCAAGTCTCTCCCTTATTAGTGTTGACAGCCAAAAAATATTTCCAAATGTTACCAAATGCTCCTGAAAGGTAAAATCACTCCTGGTTGAAAACCACTACTCTAAGGCCTTCTTCTCTGGTCCAAACCAAAGGTGCTGAGTTGTACAACTCTAGATAATTATATTTATATTTACTCTAAGTTAAGTTACCACTTAGAGTGGTGCAATAGCTGTACGTCACTCAAAAGGAGGAACTCTGCTTTACCATGCTATAAGTAAAAATTGTATGCTATGGTAATATACAATAATTTGGAGATTTCATGAAGTGCCAGAATATAGACTACCTATCATACTTGTACTATATTTTTAAATTTCATTTATCAGTATTGGTTCACTTTCATGTTTCATCTCTTTGTCAGGTACACTTATGCATACACAGAGGTATGAAACCTCCTTACTTTGCTTAGAATATCTTTAGCTCCAAGCAGAACTTAAAGTGAAGAAGTAAAGGCATTATTGATGGATGCTGTAGATAATTATAGGTAACTCACTATTCTTTGGGGAATGGGAACATGAATCCCAGGAACTTTAGAAAGTTGAAAGTGTGGAAGTACGCAAGGTAAGAGATATCCTCAATCCACACACACCTTCCTTTTAGATAATGTAACAGACAGATGGTTCACTACCCTAGTTGTCTTACAGGACCATGGGTAGACATTAAGAAGAGCAACTACCACAAGAAACGAAACAGCTACCTGGGCTCCACCCACTGAGTTAGAGTATCTGTCCAGGGATCCTTAGATTTAAAATATGCTATGGGCAATTGTTATAGGCAGTCAAAGGTGAGAACTACTGTTCTAGGTTGTCAGGAAATACTAGGAAAAAAGCTATGCAAGAAAATAAAGCTTGAAGTACACATATGATCCATTTATCTTTGCATTTTTCAGATTTTAGATACCAACTTGCTTCCATTGAGCACAGACACTTGCCCAAAATAGAATAAAAATCCTTAGCATTTAGACTTTTTCCCACACATATAGCAGTACAGTTTAGTGTGTATGTATGTATACACACACACACACACACACACGAAGACACCACCAGTTATCAAGCAAAAGGTTGTCGACAGTGCCTATCTGTGCCTCTCTGTGACCTAGAAGTTACCAAATTCTAAGTTATTTGAATGATCTCTAATTGTAAGTCAATACAGCATAGAAATCATAATCACTTAAAATGTCTGGAAAGGTTTTAATGATCACACGAAACTCTAGGAAATCTTCCCTGCTGCCTTTGAATCCTAGCAGCTGCGACTCCAGTCATTTCAGTGTATTAAAAAAGAGACTTTTTAACTACAAACAACTGACTAACAGCTTAACAACTCTAGCTCAAAACACCCTTTTGCCAGAATGCAACCACTTTTTGAGACTATAATTATAGTAGGAAACCAGTGAGCAGGTTAATAATGAAAGGGTATATGAATAACATTCTGAGAGGAAAATTAATCTTTCAAGTCTTGAATTCAAATACAAATTCATGCAGTAGAAATGGGCCCCAAAATTCAGAACAATTGTAGCTAGAGATGGAGATAGGCAAATCCTGGTATCTGAGGAAAGGGTAGGGACAATAGGAAACATAATTTTGGGTTTTTTGCATGATGGTAGGATTTGAATGCATCCCTTCAAAAATTTAAATGTTGAAACTTAATGGTCAATGTGATAGTATTAACTGGTGGGCCTTTAAGAGGTGAGTAGGTCAGAAGGGCTCCTGCCTCATGAATGGGATTAAGGCCCTCATAAAGGCCTTATAAGAGTCTTCATGCAGGATTTAGTTAGCTTGCCTTTCCACTTTTCACCATGTGAGGCATGGCTATCTCCACTCTGAAGGAAACATCAGGAAGGGCCTCACAAGATGCTGATACCTTGATGTTGGACTTCTCAACCTCCAGAACTGTGAGACATACATTTCTGTTATCCACAAGATATCTAGTCTGTGGTATTCTATGATAGCACCACAAAAGGACTAAGCCACACAGCTTATAAGGCCCTGCATAGTCTGATATCTGCTGCCCTGACAGTCATCTCATCATCAGCTCCCTGTGTCCCAGCTAAAAAGCCTATCTTCAAGACCCTAGAAAATACCTAGCCCTTTCTCAAATCATACCTTGGAACTATACTTCTCCCAGCTTCAATGGGTATCAGCCCACTTTACCTCCTTAGAGAGGCCATGTCACTAGCTTGGGCAGAGATCTTTGAAAGTTACCATAGCAGGTTGGTTTCCCTGGGAAGAAGAGTCTTGTTTATTAGTGAGGGATGTGAGATCAATTTTTGGGAATAGGGTACCCTACAGGGTGTTCTGAAGCAGGAATGATTCTTAGTGTTGTCCTGAGCTGAGCCGATGATGTTGGGCCTTTATAGGCATTAGATGCGGGCTTTCCTGGAAAGGGGACATGACATTGTACAAAGGAGTACTCTCTTCCACTGAGGCAATCCCTAAAATGGGGCTGACATGTAAGTGCGAGCTACTGGACACATCCCAGCAGCTGGGGAAGCATCTGGTTCTCAAAGGTCGGTCTGAGCAGAGAACCAGGAGGTCACCAATTTGACTTTAGCTCATTGTACCTCCATTTGTGCATTTGTAAAATAGAGATAGTACCATCAAGTTCAAAAGGTATATTATATCTAACATGATGACTAGCTCAGTGTAAGTTCTCAATAAATATTAAATTTGTGTCCTTTTCCAGTCTATTCAGGAAAGAATACAGATGCAATTTTAATTCAGGAGCACTTTTAGAAAAGTGTTACTTCCTTTCTCTTTTTATCCATTTATTGCCCAATATTTACTGAGAACCTAGTAGGTGGTAGAGGTTTTCTAATAGCTGAAGAAAGAATGCTGCAAGTTTTTGTTCAAATAGAGCTTACATTTTAGTAATTGGGAGAAAGAAAATAAACATATAAATAAATAAGTAGTAAGATACTGTTGTGAGTAATACGTGTTAACTTGAAGAACAAAGAAATGTGTCTTTTAAGATGTTTTATTGTTGGATTACATTAGTGGGTCACAGGAACCCAAATCAAACTAAACTAACTTAAGTTATGGAACTGTATTGACCCACATGCAAAAACTACAGAAAAGGTGGAGAAGGACCCAGCTACAGGGACCCCTGGATCCAGAAACCCAAACACCTCTGCTTATTCTTGTTTCTTTCTTGCTTATGTACTGGTATAATTATCTGATACCAGCTCTGTTACTTCCGCATCAATTCAATAAATCCTTAGGGAAGAACTCTAAACAACCTAACTTACATTAACTGCCCCATCCTCTACAACTATGGTGCTAAGGGAACATAACTGGTTCATAGTGAGATATGTCACGGCCATGGCTAGGGTAATAAAAGTATTGTTAATAATAATATTGAGCTTTTACCATGTATAAAATGTAGTACAATTATAGAAATGTGTCTATTAAAAATAAACTTTGTAAGTACTACTATCTCCTCTTTACTGATGAGAAATTAAGGCTCATAAAGATTAAGTAACTTGCAAAAGCACACATTATTAGTAAGTATGGAAGGTCAAATTCAAGCCCACTTAAATCACCTCTCCAAAGCACATGTTCCTAACTACTAGATAATTAGACCATGCTATGTTGATTTCTATACGGTTATATTACAGTAACTATAATTATTTAATTACTTTAATTAATCCATGCTAATCAGTCTTCCACCCAAAATGAAAGCATGATAATTGGACATTCACTAATGAAAAGCATATCTATACATAGGCTAACAAAATGGGAAGTATTATAAGAAACAAACGGAAGGGTAAATCAAAATAAAATACCATTGAATGCTATAATCATTGACGACAATCGGACCATGAGGCATTTAACTAGATTTAATTCATGTCAGTACTCTTTCATTTGGTTGGGTAGGTTCTGCCTTACCTTGGAAAATCAGTAAGGCAATGCAAAATAAGAAGTTAGAAGATATGAGATATGAGATCTAATTTTCACTCGATAAATATACAATCAAACTTGAATAAGTCAATGGCCCAGTTTTCTAACCTGTAACCTAAGGACAATAGCACCTGGGCTGCCTATTTAATATGTTTAATGTGTGTTTCCTAAGGTAAAAATGAAGATAAATATGAAAGCACTTAAGAGTACTTATTATACAAAACATAAGAGTGAGGTTGTAAAATACCAAAATAGAAATATATATATATAATATATATATATGTATCTGGATGCTTTCTTAAATCTGTGGCTCTATAAAGAAAGATTAAATGTTTACCATAAATATAATCAAAAGCAGGCTTTGTATAGCTAAAGCAATAGTAATTTAAATAAAACATAAATAGAGTCAAGAAGAGGCTCCAATCAAACTAAATATTTTTATGTTTAAATAAGTAACAAGGTGTTAAAAATAGTTTTCCTTTTCTAGATTTAGAAATGTAATAAAATTTTACTTCAGTCACAAGAATCTTCAAAATATTATTTTATATATTATAAGAAACAAGCAACACAATTTTCTGGTGGTCTCTAAGATTGTGGTTGTTGGAAAGTTTAACCTTATGGTTGGTTTATTATCATTTGATTTTGCAGTCCTTGGATTTCAATTTCCAACTCAGCTTGCTATATTTGGTTGAAAAACTGAATTTGTTTTAAACAGGACTGTAAAAATGTGACAGTTACAAATAGAATGATTTGAGAAACCAACCATAATGGGAAATTAAACTTCCCACTGAAACACTGTAAAGGCTTTTTAGCAGAAGAAATATGTGCTATAAAATTTAATCTAAGATAATAGAAACTTCTAAGTGTGGATTAAAGAAATATAAGTAAAATTGCTAAAGGGTGGAATTATGCCTCTTTTAAAAAGTCTATTTTCCAAACACAACACTTTTTCTAACTTTCCAGGACATAGGCTTCCCATGATATCTAGACTGAAATTTCCAGCTTTACATTTGCTTGGAAAATCGTGGAAATGTAGAGCTGGAAGAAATCTTGAAAGCATTTAATCCAACATCCCTCATTTTACCTCATTTTAAAGAAGTGTGAAGTTGAAACTCAAAGAGATAAAATGATTTGCCTAAAATGACTTTGCAAATCAACCCTATGATGATGACATTGATAACAAACATTACTTGAGATGATTATCTGAGATAAGGATTATGAGCCCACTTTACAGATTAGCAGCCTCAGGTTCAGAGAGGTTGACTAGTTTGTCCAAAACTTCAACCGAAAAGTTACTGAGTTAAAGTTGGAACTCAGATTTTTCTGGACCTAAAATCCATTCTCAGTAAATTATCTACAGCACTGTCTGTCCTCTGCCTGATAGGTGGACTAATTTTTCACCTCCCCAGCACAGATGGATTCCACATCTATTTCAAGAAAAATGAAAGCATTCTACTAAAGTTCCCAATCAAATGGATCCTTCTAGTGTTACTTTCTGGTTTAGTTTACTTCTCATCTCTGATCAGGCATTTGTTGCTCAGAGAAGCCTTCTCTGACCACCACAGGTCAAATCACCATGTTCTAGCACTTATTAGAGCAGCAATTTTACATTTGTTTGCATTATAACTTCAATAACATGTCTGCCTTTATAAGATTATAAGCTTCATGAGGTTAAGAACTGTGTCTCTCTTTGTTTGCTACTGTCTCTTCAGCCCTGTGGCTCTTAACAGCCACACAAAAACAATTGTTAAATAAATGCCTTTGAAAATGCTTAATTCCTACGAAACAATAAGGCACCCTATAATTAGACAACTAGAGAAACATTTAATGAGACGATTACTTTCATTTTCACTGTCATTTTACACATGGCACAGGTTTAAAATGTCATAAATATACAAAGCGGCCGGGCGCGGTGGCTCAAGCCTGTAGTCCCAGCACTTTGGGAGGTTGAGAGGGGTGGATCACGAGGTCAGGAGATCGAGACCATCCTGACTAACACGGTGAAACCCCGTCTCTACTAAAAAATACAAAAAACTAGCCGGGCGAGGTGGCGGGCGCCTGTAGTCCCAGCTACTCGGGAGGCTGAGGCAGGAGAATGGCATAAACCCGGGAGGTGGAGCTTGCAGTGAGCTGAGATCCGGCCACTGCACTCCAGCCTGGGCGACAGAGCCAGACTCCATCTCAAAAAAAAAAAAAAAAAAAAAAAAAAATATATATATATATATATATATATATACACACACACACAAAGCATAATCACAGGAAAATATAATGTATAGGAACTGAAAGAGATCAGAATATGTCACCCCAAAATACGCCACTTTGGCATAAGGTTTACTTTGAGCTGAAGGCAGTCAGGAACAGCAAATACTGAAAGAGCTCTTTGCCTCCCCACTATATGCCTAAAAGGAGGACATGCATTTCCTTTTGTGAGGGTCTTCCCCCCTCCCACTGCTGTACCAGGAGGACAACCACTATCACTGGAGATAGAAACTCAGTACTGAGATGGATCTGCACAGACAAATCTTACTAAAAATAACCCTAATCTTGCACTAGTTTTGCCCATATACTTAACTTCCCACTATTAACTGCTCCTAGAAGGCTAAATCTCTTTTCCTTTGTCTTGTCACTTCTGCACAATTTATCACCCTTAGTTAAAATGGTATACAAACCTGGTCTAATTGCTTTTCTGAGTTTTCACTTATTTACTATGATATCCTCTCTGCATGTAAAAATTAAATTACTAACATCAAATAAAATTTGTGGCTTGTAATCCTAGCAATTTGGGAGGCTGAGGCAGGAGAATTGCTTGTGCTCAGGATTTCAAGACCAGCCTGGGCAACATAGTGTGACCCCATCTCTATGGATATAAAAACTTAGCCAGGTATGGTGATGCATGCCTGTAGTCCCAGCTGCTCAAGAGGCTGAGGCAAGAGAATCATCTGAGCCTGGGACATCAAGGCTGCAATGAGCTATGATTGCACCGCTACACTCCAACCTGGGTGACAGAGTGAGACTTGTCTCAAAAAAAAAAGTATGCTTTTTTTCTCCTATCAGTCTATCTTTTGTTAGTTTAATTCACAGGCCCCAGGTACAGATTCTAAAAGAATAGAGAAACAGGACTTTTCCTCCCCATATAATATTCATACACAGCTAGGGAGCCGGCTACACTCACAATATGTACTGAAACAACAAAAATTACATAAGGCTTGATAAAACTGGTTAACAGGAAGTTAACAATTAGTATGTTAGCATGGACTGAAGTTTGTGACCAACTTAAATTCAATAGGCAACAGTCTCTCAAATACACAATTATTTACCTGCTGTTTGCAGTTGTGAAGAGAATCTTAATGTATGCATTTGAAGGGCTACAAATAAAAGAGAAGCAACTGCAGCAAAAGGCCCTGCCTAATAATGTCTGTTTGCAAATAAGTTACTTAAGCCAATAGTGCCAGTTTCTCACTCTTTCAAAGGTAGAACTCAAACATGCCATAATAAAATTCATTTTCATTTTTCTAATAATGCATGCTATCCTTAAGAAAGGTAGATTATATTGCACAGGGTTCTTAGTGAGCTTTGATATGTTTCTTCTTCTTTTTTCCCCTTTCTTCTCTCTAATTTTTTTCCCTTCTTTAGGGTGGGGATGTTGTGGTAAATGTGAAGTCACTAATCTTTGATCTTTGTGCATGAGGCTTCCTTCCACTGCAAATCAATTATGACAGACTAAATTAGCCTTTGATCAGAGGCTCTGATTTACTTTTTAATTCCCTGCTTCATCACTAGGATCTGAGATGTGTCTGCTCTTTGCCCTCTGCAGTTGTGTTGGTGATAATAGTGATATATTTCACTGGTTTGCTTCCTTTCCAAGGCCTTAAATATCTGCACACGTGTGCAGTCCAATAAAATCCACTGTTTAGAAGAGATGTCTGTGATTTGTGTCAATGTTCTACACGGTATTTTTCTCCAACAAGAATTGCCTTAGGGCAAAAGTAGCATTTTCTTAAGGAAACACAATTTTCTCCTTTCATTGGATTTTGCTCTAAGTTATTTGTTTGGTTGTGCTACATATTTTCATGGACTGTTTTATATGTGCAGTCTGTCATGTTGCTACTTGAACAGTCCTTTTAAATGTCAATATAAGATTAAAAGTGTCTGCTTATTAAAGAGGATCACCCAAGTTTTGCTGAGTTTCAGTATCTTTTATTCTTTAATAATTTAATGGTCATTATGGTCAGTCTTTTATCTGCAATGCAATAGCAACTGAGCAACTGTTTTCTTTTGATGAAATGAATCTGCCTTCTAAATTTGCAAAGAAAGAAAAAAATTAACTTAAAGAAAGGCTATGAAGACTGAGCTTGAGCCTATTAAAACCTTACAAACAAAAACAAAGAGGGACAGAGGAAACTTTTAGAAGTAATAAATACATGTATTACCTTCATTGCAGTGACAGTCTCATGAGTCTTTGGAAATGTCCAAACTCATCAAATTGTACATATTAAATATGTCCTTTGTGTATCAGTTATACCTCAATAAAATTATTAATAAAAACCAATAGGCTGACAGTAACAACAAAAACCTGCAAAATGATCACAGGCCTATGCTTTAAAATGTAATTCTCCATATAGTGCTCATTCTATAATCTTTTGATTTTGAGATGTAATTTTCCCAGTGACTTAAAATCTACCTGTAGCATTATAATGAAATATTTGTATACCTCAGCTTCCCTTTGGAGAACTTACTGAATTTTCATGCCTTGGAAATTACATTTATTTGTGTACGTGATTTGAGTAAAAGCAACTTCAATAAGACTCCAGTTGAAACAAATGTATTTTTGGCACCTCAATACCAAAATTATGTATGCAATTTGGAGGTAATCCAAAGAACAGCCGAGAGAGGAGGAAGGGAATGGGGTGTTTGGCTAAGGAAGAAATGTGAGGCTTCTGACTGTCCCCAGAGTGGGTGAACAACAATAAAGGAACATAACAGCCCATAAATATTTAAAAGGTATAGACATCAAATATGGATAGGAATGATTAATTCTGGGACAAGGGCATGGAACTAGTTCGGATGCACTCATATCCTCACATCAGGGGAAAGAAAAAAAAAGGATATGGGTTAGCATCATTGTTGAGGAGCATACAACTTTGATTATTTAGGCACAATGTTCTAGCATCCAGTGGAATCTTTTATCATCTCTGAATGCATCTGAAGGGATGTTGAAAATCTATGCGTATTTATTTAACAGAGGTGAACTTCTTGACCAGGGTCCCACTTGCTAGGTGGGGCCATCAGAGATCTGCTAGTTAAGGGAACATTAAGACTCATCAGTAACCAGTGTTTAAGTGTTAATGGAAACTCTTAGCAAGACTGCCAAGATAACAGGATCCAGAGAGGCAATCTCAGAACTTCTCAGCACAGAAAGTGTCTAAGAAGTGATCTATCAGGAAAATCTTTCCCTCCTTCTCTTCCTCTCTTTCTTCCTCTTTCTCCCTATCTCTACACTTACAAAGCATCTAATAAGCCCCAGGTTGTGTTCTCACAGGTAATGATGCAAATAAAAATTTAACTTGCCCTCAAAGATATGTTCACGAGACCATTGTGTAAATAATTAATTTCAACTGAGCATGAAGCATGTAAACAGAGCTGGAATGAGGCAGAGGTAAAATTAGTCAAGCAAACTGCATTTGTACAGAATGTGCAGCTCATTGTCCTGAGAACGTTTAAAAAGGAGGATTTGGTTAATCGTGTCCTCCTCAGGGTATAGGAGCCAAACCCTGGTGTAATTAAGCATTTGAGTGGTCTCTGACAGTAGATTTGTGTGTCACTGGAAAATAATCAATATCTTTATAAAAACTTCACAGACCACCAAGAGAAGGCAGCTATAGCGTCTCATAGAATAGAACTTAACTAAGACTTAAATGAAAATACTATTCTCTCTTCTCTACTCTCTTTATGTCTTTGACATAAAATAAGCCATCCAAATCCATAAATCAGTATGAGATGCAGTATGTAGAGATAAGTACCATCAAGCAGTCTCAGCACATGTTTTATCATGATCTTCTGCAGCAAAAATGTAGTCTCTGACATTCAACTATTTAAGCCTTCTGTTAAGATGCATGGATAACGTCACCTTTGAATAAATTTTACATAGGTAGAGCAATAATTGAAATGTATATATAAATCTGTATTCATCTGATAGGCACAAACTCAATCTCATAAGATTTCTAACAGTTAAACTGCTTATTTTGCCCTAAGTTCAGATAAATTTGGGTGTTGAAACACATAAAAACAAATTTAGCATTCATATATTGTAATCTAATCAGAGCTTGAAGAGTATTTTACTCCATTGTTTTTAAATTCTTGAGAGGCTGGGTATTGTGGGAGGAAATTTCCTGAACGAGAGATTCTCAAAAGAAAATTGAAGATTAGGTAAATGCCTGTTCATGTGTGGGTGTGGGTGTGGGTGTTTTATGACTGTGATTCCACAAACCCTTCCTGAAACCTGATAACTGATTTCCCTAGCACAATGAAAACTGATAATAAGGGAACTTATTTTATTGAATTAAATAATGATTTCATCAATCACCAAGAGGAACACAAGAAATAAACATAATTCAATAAAATACAGGAAAGAATGCAGGGCTATGAGCAAGAAGGGTGTTTTGCAGGCTACCATCCATTTTCATGATGTCAAGAGACACAATTATTAATATATCATCATGACACAACCACAATTACGGTTCCTCATGGTAGTATGAAAATCTCTTTTTTAAAATTTAATACCCTGGGTATTATATTTTGTTCATTACTATCTCAGAAGATTTACCTATGTTTCTTATGAACTAGAAATTCATATAAAGTGAAATCATAAAAGGGTTTTAATGGAATAAATGTATCCCATACAATCATCATCAAAGGAACTGATTAATCAGATTTTGGGAAGAGTTTTCTCTAAGGATATTAGAATATACTTCAAACCATTTTTAATGTTATAAGAGACTTGAAGAACCCCTGTGGTGAGAAAGTCTGTGTGGAGAACCCCTCTTGGGGAAAGTCCCAAAGCGAAGATCTAAAAATAGTGGAGACCAAACCACTCCAGTGGATGAGAGAAGAGAGCAAATGTTTTTCAAAGCACACAATTTCCTCATAGACTGATTCTTGGTATAGCCTCCATTCATTTAGAAGGCCGCTGGGGGTTACCAGGAACCAGGTATGCTAACAACGACTCATGAAGTCAAGATGCTCTATCTCTTTCCACATTGTCTTCATTATTTTATATTCGTATTAAGGTCTCATTTGCAACAAATGCATAGAAAAAAATTGTTCATGCACCAAGTAACATCTTAATTCTTCTGGAGTGCATATTCTCTTGGTGACATAATGTGCTCTTGAGAAAGTAAGAAAAATCACTCTTTCATCTTTGATAAAAAAATTACTACTCATTTTTGTTTTACCTCCCATCATTTTGTCTTCAAAAACTAGTTGTGATACTAATTATTGGCACTTACTGAACCAAACACAATGGTATGGACCAAACCCCAAACCCAGTGCTAATATGCATTATCATAATAATCTAATTTAAGCTGCACCTGTAGGCGGTTACAACTATTATTCCAGTTTTGTGGTTTATAATATGGATCATAAAAATAGCTAAATAGCTTAACTAGAACTACATCACTGTGTGTTTGGCCCTCCCTCCAACGTGGACTTTTCTCATTGTTCCAAACTCTTTGAAATTAGTTATAATTCAGGTTAGTGTTGCACAAAGAATTTGAAAAAACTCCAATCAAGGAGTCAGGTCAGATTTCAAATGGATTCAAATTCAAGGAACAGTGACTGAAGCTGAAAGTCGTTCAGACTATGAAGCATAAGCTCTGTTTACCCCCTGAAAATACAGGTTTTCTCATTGAAACTTCAAGCCTCCTTAGAAGTCAACCTTCTCAAATCCCAGTGACGAGACTATTTTTCTATTAAAAATTACATTTTGATAAATATTATAAATACTCCACTTTCGACTATGCTAACAGGTCAGCCAACAAGAAAAATGACTTTAATGTAAGGGTTTTGCTCTTTCAAAAACAAGCCAGCAATTTAATGGAACTCAAAAAACAAAAAAACCTTCACCGTATGATATATCTGGTCCATATCTACACTAAGACTGTAGTGAAGACGTAAGTTCTGCAATGTCTCCTTATCTTTATTCTGTGTGACTCCTGCACTGTGTACTGCAATAATTAAATACAATCAAAAATGCGTAAAACAACCGATTAAGGAAAATACTCTTACCAGTAAATTAAGTTCCCCTTAGTTCCACTGTGATTTGTTTGCAGTATGAAGACAGGATTATGGTTTGCAGTTTACAGCACCTAGGGATAGATTAGAAAGTTGTAATTTTGGAAATAATTGTCATTTAAGGAGTCACTTTTAAATTAATTTTTACATTTTCTCTTTAAAAAAACAGATTTAATTTTTCTTTCTCCCCACACCCCTCAAAATTTCCACTCAAATACCTAAGCAATAGTATTACTGTGTTGCCAAAAAACGGGTCCTGTGAATTTCTATCAAGGAACAAATAAGCAGAGAGGGCAGGCATGCAAAAGGCAGCCACATAATTACACTTCTTATTGAAAACATTATCGATGTGTCTTCTCTCATGAATTCACGTATTTTGCAACAGACCACAATTGTAAGTATTTCTACAAAGCAGTTCTCCTGACCTGTGTGGCACAATAGCTACTTGCATCTCTGTCTTGTGATCTGTCAAATCAAATGTATAGACTAATGAGAGTTGTCAGGTCAAAACCTCGAAAAGGACATAGCTTCAACTAGAGATCTCACCCTGGTTGCCAGCCGCCTATCTCTTTTTTTTTTTTTTTTTATGAGACGGAGTCTGCTGTGTCGCCCAGGCGGAAGCGATCTCGCTCACTGCAAGATCCGCCTCCCGTTTCCGCCTTCTCCCGCACTGAGAGTGGACTACAGGCGCCGCCACCGCGCCCGGTCTTTTTTTATTTTGTAGCGGGGTCTTCACCGTGTTATCCAGCGGGCTCGATCTCCGACTCGTGTCACCGCTCGCTCCAACGGCTGGGATTACAGCTGCCACGCAGCCCGCGCCGCCTATCTCTTAAAACAACAACATGTGAAATAAGGGGACTGATTCAACCAATATATCCAATCCTCTTACTGTTCATTCCCAGGTGTCTCAAGGATTGGCTCCCAATCTCAAAAAGATTGCTTAAGCTTGTTTTTGAATGCCATCCCACGAACACGCTTTTTAAAAACTAGATTTTCTATTAGGCATCAGAACAATCGGAATAAGTCAACTTTTTTTTTTTTTTTTTTTTTTTTTGCATACCAGCTGTCATAATTTAATGACTGAACATCATTTAGAAGAGCTAAATTCCATGTAATAATTCTGACTCATTCTGGTAGAAGTTACGGATTAAGGAGATTTATAAAAACTACATCTTTGGCCCTAAGAAAAGGAAGACAGCTGAAAAATTCAAGCAACTCATTTCCACTCTGTGTATTATTTGACAATCTCTTTGGCCTTATTCCAAAAGCTGTTGCCAAGAAGTTATAAACAGATTGCAATGCCTCCGGAGACAACCTCACACCAATACACTGAGAAGAATTCCACCCTGGCAAGTATAAGAAAAGTCGTCACTGCTTTCCAGTTGACCAAGTGACACACTGCACAGACTCTGCCCTTAATACTTTCGTTTAGTAACCTCATTTCAGCCCCATAAGGCCTACTTCTGACACCATTATTATTATAAACAGAAATGTTTATGGATGACTAACCATGCACGAAACTGCGTTTAATATGGCTTCTAACCAATGAGTCCATGGTACACATTGTTTTAATATAATTGTGTTCACTGACTTCTGCAGGCTAATAGAAGTTTACCTAAGTAGAATAATACAGAACCTGGCTCCCACTTTGTTGTGTGCAGCATCCTGTGTGTGTTACAACAGTCTCTCAGTGGGGAAAAGAAATAATGCAATGTTTGCATATGTTGATTCAAAATGAGATTTGCTGACCCTGCTGTTCCATTTGCTGAGGTGAACATTAAATGACTTAATCTAGAATGTTCTTTATCTCAGTGATAAAGAATGTCATGCATTCAGGTTCTCCTACAGCCACGGTACTACTGTTATTGTTCTAACATTAGATCTAAGACATCTCTTCAAAATCCATCATGTCAAGAAGCCACATCAGGCGGCTCTTCCCAATGGGTCCCCATTTCTTACGGCTGTTAAGGACACTCATGACAACAGAGATCAGTACTTGTGCTGAATTACCCACCACACTCTCACTTAGGAATTTCAAGGCAGTTGTTTGGTATTAGGCATGGAAACTGTAGCTATAATCAAACTTATTTGTATGCTCACAGCAGCAGCCTACACCCACAGAGCTCTCATCTGCTTCCTTCAACTTTGGTTCAGAAGGCACTCACATTAATCATGTATGTAAGTTCTTTGTTACTAATCTAATCTCTCTCTCTGTGTGTGTGTGTGTGTGTGTGTGTGTGTGTGTTCTTAGTGTTTACTGTAAATGAAGAATTATCTCTGTATTATTTTATTTTATTTTATTTTATTTTATTTTTTTTTTTTTTTTTTTTGAGATGGAGTCTCGCTCTGTCATCCAAGCTGGAGTGCAGTGGCGTGATCTTGGCTCACTGCAAGCTCCACCTCCCTGGTTCATACCATTCTCTTGACTCAGCCTCCCAAGTAGCTGGACTACAGGTACCTGCCACCACGCCTGGATAATTTTTTGTATTTTTAGTAGAGACGGGGTTTAACCATGTTAGCCAGGATGGTCTCAATATCTTGAGCTCAGGATCCACCCCACTCAGCCTCCCAAAGTGCTGGGATTGCAACAGGCGTGAGTTACTGTGCCTGGCCAGTCTCTGTATTATTAGGTTTTCTTTCATTCCTTCATGTTGTAGGTGCATGATCTCTGGAAAGACGTACACAGACCATCTTTAGAATGCAACAAGAAATATTGAAACATATATACATATATATATACACACATACACACGTACTTATGATTTTCATCTCATTTTTAAACATTTCCTTTTACCGTTTTCTTATGATAAATTTTAGCATACTAGTGTCTCTGTACAATTTAGGATATACACATAGTGGAGGGATAGGCTCAAACATTATTAGATAAGGGTATATACACAATACACTACTATAATCTAAGAAAACATCTTTCTAATTTTTTTATATTAACATGACGTACAATCCTTTGAATTTATTTACTCTAGAAAGTGTTTACCCTTTCCCTCACCACCATTGACATAGATACTAACATCTTATTCTCTATTATTAGTGAAAAGTTGTGTGTTTTTTTCAAAGTCTCTTAGTTTCTTTTACTTAAGAGATACAAATAAATATACCCACTGAATGTAAAATAAGAATGGAGAAGAATATTAAAAAGAAAATACTAAAAAGAAAGTAATTTAAGGCAAAACAACCATTTGGGTCCTTATTGGTTGTTTGCTTTGTTACTAAGATTTGAAAAGTATGACTGAAAGAAAACATAGTGTATGCACAATAAACTAGTTAAATTAAACTCTACTGACTTGCGGCAAAGTAAAAAAACAAACAAACAAACAAACAAAACAGAGAGGAAGTGTACTGGAAGGAGAAATAGTACTTGCTCAAAAGCAAGATACAGTAAAAACTGGGTTATGAGGGTACACTCAGCAAATAACCTACCCATGGCTGGTGTAATATGCGAGCTGCAGATCAGTGGAAGTCAGGGTCACATGTTTTCTGAATATGAGCATGTTGTGACTCTGAAGTTATCAAATATTTGAAAGTAGTACTTTTCACACAACATAGCCTCTACAGCAAACCTATGACTTCATTAGATGCTCAGCAAGAGAAATGGTGATCTCTTGCCGTGCTGGAAGAAAAGTTGGCTTCACGAGACATTTTGAGACATGTCATTTTACGACATGACTCCTTTCTAAGCTATTTATAAAGTAAATTTCTCCTTATGTACTTGTCCGGAGCCGTGAGGCCCGGAAATTGCCACGGCCTCTGTTGCTTAAGCTCCGCATTGTGGAGACAAGATGGCGCACTTCCTGGTTCTTCATCATCAACTTTACGTGCGCGCGAACTTTTCCCGCCCGCGCTTAGATAACCTCCCATGCCCGGGAAAGACTAAGTCTACCGAGCATGCGCCTGGTGACGTCTCTCATTATTCTCCTCCCCGCCTGCTCTGAGCCCTTCCTCTTCCCTGCCAGCCTATATAAGGCATTGCACCGCCGCCATTAAACGAGACTTGATCAGGATACTGTCTTGTCTCCATTTCTCGTGTTTTCTTGTCTCCTCCATTCCCACTCCCCCTTCCAGGGCCCGTTCGACTGTCCCGCAGGTCGGGACATGTACTGAATTGACAGCAAATCATAAGTAATTTGAAACTCCATCTAGACAGAATTAACTAAAGGCCTAACAGCTATAAATATTCCTATTTATTTTTATTCCTTATTCTGTATAAGAAATCTTGAGTTCCATAAGGGCATATATTAACTGTACCAATGTCTCTGCCTGGCACCATAATAAAATGTAATATATACTCTTTGGATAAGGCCATAATCACCAAAACAGCATGGTACTTATATAAAACTAGGCACATAGACCAATGGAACAGAATAGAGAACCCAGAAATAAACCCAAATACTTACAGCCAACTGATCTTCGACAAAGCAAACAAAAACATAAAGTGGGGAAAGGACACCCTATTCGACAAATGATGCTGGGATAATTGGCAAGTCACATGAAGGAGAATGAAACTGGATTATCATCTCTTACCTTATACAAAAATCAACTCGAGATGGATCAGGGACTTAAATATAAGACCTGATCCTATAAAAATTCTAGAAGATAACATCAGAAAAACTCTTCTAAACATTGGCTTAGGCAAAGCCTTCATGACCAAGAATCCAAAAGCAAATGCAACAAAAACAAAGATAAATAGGTGGAACTTAATTAAAGAGCTTTTGCTTAGCAAAATAAATAGTCCGCAAAGTAAATAGACAACCCACAGAGTGGGAGAAAATCTTCACAATCTATATGTCCGACAAAGGACTGATATCCAGAATCTACAAGTAACTCAAACAAATTAGCAGGACAAAACAAACAATCCCATCATAAAGTGAGCTAAGGACACGAATAGACAATTCTCAAAAGAAGATATACATATGGGCAACAACATATGAAAAAAGTGCTCAACATCACTAATAATCAGGGAAATGCAAATCAAAACTACGTCTCGATACCACCTTACTCCTGCAAGAATGGCCGTAATGAAAAAATGAAAAAAAATAGTAGATGTTGGTGTGGATGTAATGAAAAGGGAAGCACCTCTACACTGCTGGTGGGAATGTAAACTAGCACAACCACTGTGGAAAACAGCGTGGAGATCCCTTACAGAACTAAAAGTAGCTCTACCATTTGATTCAGCAATCCCACTACTGGGTATCTACCCAGAGGAAAAGAAGTCATTACATGAAAAAGGTACTTGCACATGCATGTCTATAGCAGCACAGTTTGCAATTGCAAAAATGTGGAACCAGCCTAAATGCCCATCAATCAACAAGTGGATAAGGAAATTGTGATAAATATATATGACGGAATACTACTCAGCCAGTAAAAAGGAACAAATTAACGGCATTCACAGCAACCTGGATGGAACTGGAGACTATTACTCTAAGTGAAGTAACTCAGAAATGGAAAACCAAAAATCATATGTTCTCACTCTTAAGTGGGAGCTAAGCTATGAGGATGCAAAGGCATAGGAATGATACATGGACTTTGGGGACTTGGGGAAAGGGTGGGAGGGGGGTGAGAGATTAAAGACTACAAATTGGGTTCATTGTATACTGTTTAGGTAATGGGTGCATCAAAATCTCACAAATCAGCATAAAAGACCTTACACAACCAAATACCACCTGTTTCCCAAAAGCCTATGAAAAAATAATTTTAAAATGTATATATATACTGTTTAGATGAATTAATGAATGAATGCATTAAAGCTGCACATATCAATTAATAGTAGTATTCATAGTTCCTTCACCTTACAGCCACAGGTATGAATTTCACACTTTCATAGAGCAGGAGGGAGCACATTACCAGCACAGTGTCTGTCAAAAGAGATGCTACAGCAGAGAAAAAAGAGACAGAGAGACTGAAAATACAGCAAGTGTGCACTTACTTGCTGTGTGATCTTAAGCTAATCATGTAGACCTTTAGATCTCCAATTGTCTCCTTGGTAAATAAGGGATAATAGTATCTGTTTTGCAGAATGGCTTGGAGGAACAATACTAACATGCAAAAATTGCTTAGCACAGGGCTGAGATCTAGCCGGTGCTCTGTGAAAAGCAAGGGGCAGCTGCAGTAGCAGCAGCCACATCATTGTCCTGATTGATGATGTCCAGTGAAGCTGGGAGGGACACTTGAGATCAGTCTCCAGGTTCCCCCTACTTGAAAGTCCTCACTCAACTCAGCCATCAGGAGGAAATCACACAGTACCCTGCATGGTAGCATATGAACCTTGACAGCTGCTGTATAAGCCACATGTGTGAGCAGCTACATGCCTTATTCTCACAAGACAAAAAAGAAAAGTGTTTTGTTTGTTGTTGTTGTTGTTGTTGTTGTTGTTGTTGTTGTTGTTTTTAGAAGTCTTGTTCTTGTCACCCAAGCTAGAGTGCAAAGGCGCGATTTTGGCTCACTGCAACCTCAGCCTCGTGGGTTCAAGCGATTCTCCTGCCTCAGTCTCCAGAGTAGCTGGGATTACAGACACCCGCCACCACATCCAGCTATTTTGTTTGTATTTTCAGTCGAGATGGGGTTTCACCATGTTAGCTAGGCTGGTCTTGAACTCCTGACCTCAGGTGATCCCAAAGTGTTGGGATTATAGGTGTAAGCCACTGCACCTGGCCAGAAAAGCATTTCTTTACAATGTTTTATGCAAGACTTTTAGTTCCTTAAGTCGAGGTCGGGGGAAAATGATCTTATTAATTTTTGCCTTCCTAGTACTCAAGCACAATGGCTGTCAGATTGCCAAATATTGGTTGCTTAATACACATACATTGACAAAAAATGCCTATTCTACATATATGTGTGTGCATTTGAGATCAAAACTGGCTATTTTTAAATTTTTTTCCTTTTAAAATGTAACTGATCTCAATTGATCTTTAAACACTGGAGATTTTGAGTGATTTTTTAAATTGCTAGAAAAGGCTGTGAGCACCTCAGCTTTTAGTCAATATTTAGGTCAATATTCTTAAGAAACTGGGATGGAAAACACCTTTTTTTGGTCATCAACTAACATTTATCTGACAGGGATCAGTTCTTCATTCAAATCGTGCAGGCCCAGACCTTCAAAATGTGTGCCAAAATGCTCAATACAAATTTGAATGACGATATCTTTTAAAAAGGAGAATGATACATGAGGCACATAATATTCCATAGGCTATAAGCTACTATTACTGCAAAAATGAACACACAAACAGAAATTCTTCAATATGTCTAACATAAAATAATGTACAATAAAGTAAAAACTAGAAAAAATATGATAAGCTGTTAATGTTTACTTTTGGGAATTATTTATCAGCAAAACCTTATACAGGCAATGTGAAGATGTTCAATTTTTTTCTAAGAATACTTCTGAAAGACCATTCTAAATGGAAATAGCCCCTATTTCTGATCACGAGTTTTAGCATTTCTTTACTAAATCACAGATACTGACTCTCTACTAAACATCATACGTGATTTTTTTTCTAATATCAGTTGAAGACATATTATATGTCAGACATCATATTTAACAATTTAGATATAATCTCATGTAATACAAGTACCTCTAATTTGGGTACCACTAACTTTAATCTTACAGAAGAGTAAATGAATTCAAATAAGTTAGGTATTATTTACAAAGTTACAATGAGAATAAATGTCAGCACCAAGATGTGAACCTAATTTGTGTAACCTCAAGGCCTGTGCTGTTATCTACAGTAGAACCTCTTTCTTATTGCATCACTCATCTCAAGTACCTTGAGCGTCTTTAAGAAAAGGAATCCAAACGGATTATACCTCAGTCTTTTACTATTTTTAAGATATATTCAACTGTCTAAAGGAGGCTGTATTTAGCCTGTTTTCACACTGCTACAAAGAACTTCCTGAGATTGGGTAATTTATAAAGAAAAGATGTTTAATTGACTCACAGTTCCTCATGGCTGGGGAAGCCTCAGGAAACTTACAATCATGGCAGAAGGTGAAGGGGAAGCAAGGGACGTCTTGCATGGTGGCAGCAGAGACAGAGAGTGAATGGGGAACTTCCACACACTTTTAAACCATCAGATCTTGTGATACCTCACTGACTATCATGAGAACAGCATGAGGGAAACCACCCCCATAATCCAATCACCTCCCACTAGGTCCGTCCCCCAACACATGAGGATTACAATTTGAGATAAGATTTAGGTGAGAACACAGAGCCAAACCATATCAGAGGCTAACAGCGTAATAGAGCAATATCAGCAAAGAATATTTCAAGGCAAGTCAGAGGTCCTAACAAGTTTGATTCCTAGGTATGTCAGTAACACTCCCTATTAATGACGTGTTTCCTAACTAACTGGGGCCTCAGAATCCTTATGCACAACATGAGAATTTTAACTGAATGCTATTTACAAGTTTTTTTTTTTTTTTTTTTTGCCTTAGAAGTCTATGATTTTTTTTAAACTCTATAATAATGAGACTGAAGGAGGTACAGAGAAAGGCACTATATTATTTAAGAGACTGGGGCCAAGGGACTCACACAGAGGAAGATTAAAAACATTAGAAATCTTTAGTGTGGAAAGATGAATACACAGAACCGATAGACTGAAATAAAATCTTAAGGGACACAAAACGTGACTATCACTATGTTTTCTATAACCTTGGGCTATTACAACTTGGAAGACAGGTGATCCTCCAGAAATAAACTTAGGGCAAATCATACACAATAGAATTACATTACTATAATAGATGATATATGTTAAAGAAATAAACAGCTTCCAAAAAAGGAGAGACATAGTTTTGGCCAGTGCAGGCACAGTTTATTCATAGAAATGAGGATATGCATTTCATCACTACTGTCCAAGAACATCATGGGGAACCAAGACACATTCTCAAGAACACTTCCCCACTTCCCTTCCCTATAGAAAGCTGACCCAGAAGGACCTGGGTCTGATTGATGATATCAATAACACTCAGACACTTGAGGGTTTTGATCCAGCTCCAGCATGTAGCAAACAACAGGTCATCAATAAATATTTTCTTGAATGAATGAATAAGCTCTGCCACTTACTAGCTGTGTCACTTTGGGAAAGTTAATTAACTCCTCTTTTTTCCGCAGTCAAATGTGGATATGACAAAGCTCCTGGGAAACCAGCTGTAGCTAATTCATCATAGCAGAATACCAAGCAGGTGGAGCAGGGCCTGAGGCCAAAGGCTGCCATGCAAGGTCCAAATCTCTTACCATTCATTCACTAGTCTTCCCACCATGAATGCTGAGGCAGCCAAACAATCCTTGAGGCCGTGTTTTAAGCATGTTGCATAGTCAAACCTCAAAACTCAGATCCTGGCACCAATACCAAATCATGAAACTTAAAAGCCCCACCTGCCAGAGGCCAGAGGCCCTCTTCTGGAGGTGCTAGTCCTCTGTTTCCCACCTTGGAGTATGATGGTAGAGGTATCTCTGGTTTTCTCACTACTATCAAAGATAGTGTATCAAAAGAAATGTTTGAAACAGTCTTGAAAGCAATAAGCAAAAATGTCAATGTTTTAAGTTAAGAATAAATCAAATAGATAATCTTTTAGATCTCAAAGAGGACCCAGTTCCTACTTTATATTACTTTCTAATGCAATTGGAGATGGCCTCCCCTGGAAGTAGAAGGCCACTAAAATTTGCAGTAGTAATTCTGCAAACCATTTATAGAGAAGCACTATGTTTTTCTATATAGTCCAAAATGTATGTGATGGTAGACTCAAATATCACCTTGAACTAATACCTGATCAAACCAGTTAATTGTGGGCAAGTTAATACCAATGTCAAGCTTCCTTGGTAATGATAATGGGATACACTTATACAGGGCTAACTATAGGCCAGGCACTGTCCTAAGTGCTTTACATTTTATTAACTCATTTTATCCTTACAAACCATGAGGTAGATACTGTTTTGCTTTTTTAAAATGTCCTCATTTAACAATGACTGAACTAAGGCATAAAGATGTTACATATTGCCTAATGTCACATGACCATTTCTCCAGGATGGAGTTTTATAATTTTGATAACCTTAAATATTGCCGTAGGTGTTACTACAGCATCAGTACACCTTTAAAGCAAACTCTTGTTCTTTATGGCTGCAAGCTGAGTGACACAAATATTTTTAATAATGTTTAGAAAGCAGAATTATAAATCATGAAGTCACATTGAAATACATATGAAAACTGCCTGGAAGTCTTTTAGGCTCATTTAGGTATGAAAAGATGTTAACATCACTATTATGAAGCCTTTCTGTCCCAGAGCATTGTACAAAGCGTCTTTGTTTATTCATCCAATAACATATTACTTGACTATTCTGTGTCTGGCACTACACTCAAGGCACATCCATGAATGGGGAGCCCTGTGTCCCCAAAATAGAAACTTATCTAAACATAGACAATCTCAGGATATTACTCTGTATCCTGCTTGAGCCATTACACCTGCTGCTTTGGACTGAGTATTTGCTCAAGTGGCTTTCAACCCCTGACCACCTTCTAAGATCCTTGCATCACCAGCATGGGGGCCTCAGAATCCCATCCTCTCCCAAAGTAAACCAAGGGCTAAACGTTCTGTTTTCCTTTAAATATCACTAATTTTCAGTACTTGTCCACACTCCCCAGCTATTTTCAGGGCTGTCTTTGTATTTTAGTCTTGATAACTACCTAAGGTCTCATGCTACAGTGAACCTTGGGAGGCAATAAATAATTTTCAAGTAGTTTCACTCTTTCACCAGCAGAAACTCGCTTTCTACCCATGAAGTCAGGTTGGAAAGGATTTGTAGGAGACAGCAATTGGTTAAGGTGGATAATTGTGGGAGTTTTGTTTTATCATAAAAGTAACAAATGCTTACTCTAGATATTTGGTAAAATACAAATATATATGTATACATACATACACATATACATATATATACACATGTATACATAATAAAATGGACATCATCTATGAAATAATATTTCAGTGTATTTCCTTCCCCAATTGATATATTAATATTCAACCAGTACTACAGCTACACTCATATACACACACATATACACACACACAGATATGTGTATGAATATATTACACATGTAAAAATCATATGCTGTTTATCTCTACATAACATTATGAGCATTTTGACTTTTTTAAATATCCTAACATAGATTTTTATGTTCACGTGGCCAGTATGCACAGATCTAGAAATCTAACTAAGTTTGAATTAAGCATATTAATACATGCCCAAATACCAATGGAAAAATCTTTACTGAGTGTCATTTATAACAATAAAATCTTGGTAACAACCTAAGTGCCCAATCATAGAGAAATAATTAAATATGTAGAATATAGTTATGTATTAGAGAAGTTTATAATTTTAAAAAGTTGTGTTTTCAAAGAATATTGAATGCGGAGACTTTGTATAATATTAGGTGAAATAAAGCACTACAACATTTTATATAGGATGTGAGCTTCATTTTGCTCATACAAAAAAATACTATGCATTAATGTCTACAGGAGAAATAACATTGGAAAGAAAAATATCAAATTGCTACCATTGATTATGGGAGGAAAGTGGTAAAGAGAGATTGAAGATGACTTAATTTAATAGATATATTTCTAATGATCATGCGTTACACTTTTTTTTTTTGCATCAAAATAAACATGCTAAGAAATAAAAACACTATTTTCTCCAAAGCCACATAGTTATTTGATTAGGTAAGTAGCCCAGTTTAGTAAGCTACAACGGAAAGAATGGCATTCCTGTTGGGGTTGGGGGCTGGTATACAGGAGCAAGAGAGGCAACTCAGAAGCCTTAAAGAGCAGGGCATTGTTGAGAAGATATATGAAATTTGGGAGGCTGAAGATGAGGTGTATGAGGGCAAGCAATAGATAATAAAAAGAGATGAGGCTAAAAAGTTGGATTGCACAGAATGTGAAGAGCCCTAGGTGTCATGCTCAGATAATTAAACTTTATCTTGTAAAAGAAGACCATTGTGGATTTGTAGCAGGAAATGACAAGATCAGATTTATGTGTCAGGAAGATAACTCCAGTTTGGTATCTTTGTATTCTCAGATATCTTCAAGGTTTCAAGGAGGCTGGATGTCTTGATTCATTATGAGAGAAAGAAAAAGAAAAAAAAAAAAAAAAGGAGGAAAGAAAGGACCAAACTGATTTTGTCAGAAATGATTTGAGTCCAGCCCTAACCTTAGAGAACAAATTTTAACTGTTCCTTGGTTTCTTTTAGAAAAAGGTCTTTGAGTAGAGAAGGGAGTGGAGTAATGAGAAAATTCTAGACTAAAATGTAAAGTTAAATGAACAGAACAGCACCATCTCAGGCACTTACTAGTTAGCCATTGAGTCTTGAGTATGCCACAACCTCCCTGAATGTCTCTTTCTTCATTTTTTTTAAAAACTGGAGTTAACAACCCCTGATTCATTTCACTCACAGGGTGGCAATGAGAATATATAAATGGCAAACTGTGTAGCACAGAAGATGTCTAACTAATGATAATTATTATTTTATAGCTACTCATGAGCAAATAGAAACTTCGATCTGGAAAAAACATCTAAGTACAAACATCTAACTTGTAAAACTGTGAAAATAAGTAGCTAATCAGCAGAGCATAAATAAATGACTCTAATGACTTCTTAAAAAACCTAAAACTGTTACAAAGGGGCATAGTAAGATGTTCCAAAAATGAAGTAGGCTATAGTTATTGACAGGATCTAAATATTACCTTAATTATTAAACTTCTAATTTACTATAGCAATATGCTAATTATCGTAAAGTGCAAGGGAGAAAAGGTACAAATTCAATGACAATTCCCAAAATATTGTTAGTAAAAATGAAATAAAAATAACTCAGTACAAAGAGCTCCAGGGACAGTATACAAACACACTGATATACAAAAACAGTTGTGTCACTCAAAATACTAAATTAATAATGTGTAACGACATGCCAATATACAGAATGAGATCATGATTCTCCTGTGCCTCCTCACAGTGAGGTCAGTAATGGTAGACACCAAAACCTTCTCAGTTGAGGAGATGAATATATGAATTCTAAGCATAACGTCTGGTCAACCATCAGTTGTTGCCATGACTTGCATTCCTGCCGAATACTGATAAGTACATAAATCAAAAATAAGGAAATCCAGAGATATTTTTAACATGAGGAGAATCAAAATATTGGAAACCATTCATTAAAATAAAATTTATGTTGGGCTAGGTAAGCTGAAAATATAGTTGAGTGTCACACCAAACACATTTAGAGATTAAGAAATAAGGTCTAGGCCGGGTGCAGTAATTCACTCCTATAATCCCAGCACTTTGAGAGGTCTAGGGGGGAGGATCACCTGAGGTCAGGAGTTTGAGACCAGTCTAGCCAACATGTTGAAACCCAGTCTCTACTAAAAATACAAAAAATTAGCTGGGCGTGGTGGTGGGCACCTGTAATCCCAGCTACTCAGGAGGATGAGGCAGAAGAATTGCTTGAACCCAGGAGGTAGAAGTTGCAATGAGCCAGGATTATGCCACTGCACTCCAGCCTGGATGACAGAATGAGACTCGGTCTCAAAAAAATAAGAAGAAGAAGAAGAAATAAGATTTTAAAACATACACTCCCAATTGAAAATTTCAATTAATATAAACTTTTTTTTTTTATTAAAACCAACACTTAACAGAAAATATAGTTAATCCAGTCTTACTTTGCAAACTTTGAAACTTAGTTCGCCTATGGGCTAGGCCTGCTTCAGTTCTCTAGGAAATTGTACATATGCAATTATCTACTCAATTCAAGCAGGAAGAGATAAAAGTGGCAGTGGTAATGATGAGGGTGGTGGTTTTAACAGAAAAAAGAGAGGAGAGGAAAGAGGAAGGAAAAAAATCTGCCTTAATATGGGAAATCACCAAGGTAATTATTTTTATTTTGTATAAGTATTGTGGAGAAGTATTCATATCTCCAGTATGCATTGTCTTTCTCCTCCCAGGGAATTTGAAAGGTAGATATTTTACACCACAAGATTCCTGTTAGACAAAACCGATAGTAAATATAAAGCAACATATAAAATTCATCCTTCTGGTACTTAATACTAAAATAGTAGGACTCCCACTTAATGTGAAAGGAAAATTGGTTGAATTATCAGGTTAAGGGGTTCTTAACCCCATTAGGATCACAAACACATGTGAGCATCTGGGGAAAGCTAAGGATTCTTTCTCCATAAATATGCACATGCCTTCATGAGCACAATATATTGAACACAATAACAACAGTCTCAAAAATCACCTCTGATCTGGGCCATTCAAACTACTCAGACAAAGTTGAATTGAAGAAAGAGATTGTTCAGCCTTAATTTAGAGAAATAAGATCTGTTGTAATTGCTTAGTAGAGTTTTATTGCAATCTACCTATAAGAATATAAGAGTCTACATTTTACCGCAATATAACAAAGATTTCTAAATTAAACCCTTGAAACAATTATTCATGTTAATTTTACTAAGTTTATTTATAAATGATGAAAAATAAAATTAATTTACAGACTAAATTACTTCCTTAGTGTCATACATAACAAGTGACAAAGGTCAAGTGTGGAACCCAAGTATTGTGATTCTAATTCTAGTCCTTCTGTAACAATATTGTAACCCAATCGCTCTGTCAAAAAAAAAAAAAGGTTTACACTTTCTGAAGGTGGATGTTTAAAAAGGCACAAAACAAAGTCAGTCTTTCACTATGAAAGAAAGCCACAGTTTTTTCAAGTCATCAGCTGGTGGTTTGTTGTGAATGTGCGAACAGGCTGTGGATGCAGAGCCTTCCTACTTGGGATTTTGTCGGTGTTAAGCCTTTGCTTTCATCTATTCCTGTTTAATGTGAATGACACAAAAGCCAGAAAGAGTCACCACTTCCTTCATCTCTTCACATAATCCAGGCATCATATAGGAGCTTAAAAGACACATTTTCTTCTCTTCATTATGTACTGAATGCTCAGAATTTATTATACAAGAGTTCCTTTGATCCCTCAGAAACAAGCCCTTTTTGAAGCTCTGGTAACAGAGTGTTTAAAAGAGCTCTTCAGTGGGGGCCAGTTGGTCACTCAGGACACATTTTGAGTACCCACTTTGTACAGAATCTTATTGGGCCTTTATAATACTATAGAAACTCATGGGGATAAAGAGGAGAGAGGACCCACCCTAAACAAAACAAAGCAAGAGCTGCACAAACAAGGAGATGTGACTCTTCCCCTTTGAGAGACCACGTGCTCCAGAGGGAGCGAGAAATTATATCTCATGAAGGCTGAGATGAGGGAAGAGGTGGTGAGGCACAGACAAATAATTGATTTTCAAGTTCAAGACAAAAATAATTTAAAGATTAAGTTCTAAACTGTGCATAGTCAGCATTTTGTTTTGTTTTGTTTTTTCAAAACCATGTATGAGAATATCAAGTCCAGCTATAAAGATTCCACTGAAACCTCAATAGGCATTTCATAATCCCACCAAGAGCGGATAAAATATAGTAGCTAAGTGTTGAACTAAGCTATTATGTGGAATATTCAAACAAAAGATTCCTTCCTCTAATTCTTCCAAATACACAAGTATTTCTGGAAAATACTAAGATACATATTGTGGAAAATGGACTGAGTTCTGCATAGCCAACACCTCTTTGAACATTCGCATTCTTTTGGTTTGAGGAATGCAGTATTAACAGGTTGTTGCCTGCACTGATTATTCACTTAGCATACCTGGAGTGGCTGCAACTGAATTTGTTGCTGTATTTTAGCAAAAGATTTGTGGCAACTTATCAACGGGAACACGGGGAAACTGGCTGGTCAGAGAACCTTTTGTGAATGCCATTTTCTCCTGCCATTTTTTACACATCAGTGCTCAAAACTAATGAAGTTACCGAAGGACATAACAATTAGGAAAAAAAGATTATGAAGGATTTTTAATAAATCGTATTGGGCATAAAACATGCTAGCAGAAATTATAATTAATAAGAAGTGAAATGTAACACCACCTTAAAATAGAAAGCAGAGTCCCCTTGGAAACAACACATGGGGCTAATGCAAAAATCAATGTTCGCTGTGCTGGTTGCTTGCAAAATTACACAATTAATCCTGTGTAAACTAACCTATCAGCAATGCACACTGCAGGGCTGCTGATAACTATTAGGCTGCACAATGTATTAAAGAAAGAGAACCTTAATGAGATCCCATGAGAATCTAAAGATTTAAATCAGTTTTTTTTTCCTTCTGTAAAAGATCATTTTTACTCCACTTAGTGGACAATACTTTTCACATCTGATACGCATATGGTCAAATCCACCATTAAATCAATCATTAGGAACCAGAAGACATTCTATTTTGAATTTAAAATATGCTATTGAGCTGATTTCAAAGTAGAGGATTTAGAAACCTACATAAGATGCCACCTTACTTATCTCTCTCATGGAGTTGATAGAAATCCACTGCTATCCCATATTACTGGCCTCTCACAGGGGCTAATGAGCCATTATAAAATTGCTGCGATAACACACTCTATACCACGTGAAGATATGTGGTCTCATGTACATTCAATTTATGTTAGTTATAGTCTGCATTATTCCACAGAAGAAAATAAATAGAGATGGAAAGTAGCCACTTAGGTGTAGTAATTTAAAAAATATTCCCTCTGCTGTGTGTGTGTGTGTGTGTACACATATTTACACTGAATGTATGCAAACATGACTACATCCATGTGCAGGGATCCCCTTGAACAGTTAATATCTACGTAAAAAGTTGTGCACAGTTTAAGAAGGAAATCGTTCAAATATTTTTCTGATGGTTGGAGTAAGCCTTTAAGGTGTGTTGGTGAAGTTTTTCTAACTCTCAGATTAAATGTAATCCCATCTGAAAGCATATCACCTGGGCAAAAGATAAAAGATTCTTCAAACATTCCCCTGTGTTTTCATTGCACATTTAATTGAAATAAAATTGTCTTAAAAATATATTATTTTTAACACTATACATTCCAATAACATCATTAACTTTGGCCTTAACTTCTGAGTCCTGGTTCTTTCATTCCAGCTATGGTCTTGTTGTAGATCAATTCCATTAGGCAGTGTTTGCCTCTATCGAAAAGCTGTATGCCAAAACAAATGAGTAGATGAATGGGTGATGGATAAATCAATAGCCAGACAGACAGACACAGAGATACACAAATAGATGGATAGATAGATGTAGGTGTTAATTGCAAGAAGCACAAGAGAGAAAAAGAGGAGTGCTGTCATCATCTCATAGTCTCCCTTGACAGACATTTCTGGACTTCCTTCATATTGGCTCCACTCCTGGAAACACACAGCGCAATACTGTAACAAAATCACTAATGGAAGTGCAAGCAGTGAGTGCAGGTATCTCAAGGAGTAGAAAGATGTGAAGAAGTAGGAAGAGGCAACAAGAAGGAACTCCAAGAGGAGAAAGAATGTAGAGTACAAAGAAGAACAATTTGCCTGAAAAGCTGAGAGCTACTGGTGATAAAGAAAGCTGACATTTCTTCTCTGACATGTCAGCATTAAATCTGTAGCACCTGTCTGTGCACACATGCTATTGTCTCCAGAAATCAGTCTATTTCCAGTCACTTTTGATTTCTATGCATGCTTTTTGTCTTTGTTCTCCATATGCATATTACCTATTGTCTTTGAAAATGATATGAGCCTGATAGCCCTCGTTTTCATGTAACAGTCATTGAGGATGTTTGAGAAAAGACAAGGTTTTCTGTTCATATGTTTGTCTTCCCTCTTTTGCTCAGAGTCACAATGCTCTCTAGTACTAGGAACTGACATCACTGGAGCTTGCACACAGGTATATGTGTATTCTAGACCCCAACTTCAGATTTCTTTCACCAGAATAAGATATCATTTTTTGTTCCTTGTGTTGCTTTTTTATATAGCTTGTCTATAAAATAGTTCAACAGAAAACAGGAAAGGAATATTTTAAAAACTACTCTCTGCTTGGGTTTAATAGATGGACATTCATAGGTGTAGTTACTAAAGTAAAAGTAAGATGTGCATGGGATGGAAAGAGGAGGTGGATAACATTTATGCTTCTTTAAAACCCTGTTGAAATCAACAATTGCTACTTTTTTTTATCAAGCGTAAACATTCATTTTACTTACAAAGACTCCGGGTGAGATTATTTACCTGAAGTAATAGGCATAAATTAATCTGCTATGCATTTCAGATTTTAGCAAAAATTTTCCATTTTCAACAAGAAAATATTTTGACAAGGAATAATATGCCCTTCTTATTCTGTTTTCAAAACTCTCCTATATGAAGTCTACTTAGAAAAGGATCCTTCTTTATCAAACTGTCTGCTAAGCATTGAGAAGAAAGGCAACATTTTGGAGAATGATTAAAAGATTAAAAGATTGGAGAAAAAATAAAATATGTAAGTACTACAGGTCGGGCGCTGTGGCTCACGCCTGTAATCCCAGCACTTTAGGAGGTCGAGGAGGGTGGATCACCTGAGGTCAGGAGTTCAAGAACAGCCTGGCCAACATGGTGAAACCCCGTCTCTACTAAAAACACAAAAATTAGCTGGGCGTGGTACGTGCTTGTAATCCCAGCCACTCGGGAGGCTGAGGAAGGAGAATCGCTTGAATCCAGGAGTTGGAGGTTGCAGTGATGCAGTGACCCCACATCACGCCATTGCACTCCAGCCTGGGTGACAGAGCAAAACTCCATTGCAGGAAAAAAATAAATAAATAAATAAATATATATATCATACGTAATATGTAAGTATATATATTATATTACATATTATGTAATATATAATAGAATACAGAATTTTTGGCCTGGCATGGGTGGCTCATGCCCGTAATCCCACTTTGGGATCGGCACTTTGGGAGACTGAAGCAGGAGGATCACATGACACCAGGAGCTCAAGATCAGCCTGGCCGACATGGTGAAACCCCGTCACTACTAAAAATATAAAAAAATAGCCAGGAGTAGTGGTGCGTGCCTGTAGTCCCAGCTACTCGGAAGGCTGAGGCACGAGAATCACTTGAACCCGAAGGCGGAGGTTGCAGTGAGCTGAGATCGTGCCACTGCACTCCATCTTGGGTGATGGAGCGAGGCTGTCTCAAAAAGAAAAAGAAAAAAAATAAGATTAAACTTCTTTTTTTTTTTTTTTTTTTTTTTTTTAGACAGAGTCTCACTGTCGCCTGGGCTGAAGTGCTGAAGTACAGAAGTGCAATGGTGCTATCTTGGCTCACTGCAACCTCCATCTCCTAGGTTCAAGTGATTCTCCTGCCTCAGCCTCCCTAGTAGCTGGGACTACAGGTGCGTGCCACCACGCCTGGATAATTTTTTGAATTTTTAGTAGAGATGGGTTTTCACCGTGTTAGCCAGGATGGCCTCAATCTCCTGACCTCGTGATCTGCCCACCTCGGCCTCGCAAAGTGCTGGGATTATAGGTGTGAGCCGCCGTGCCCGGCCATAACCTATTCTTAACTATTCTTCTCTTTATTTTAGATATCTAGAAAAGTACAGTTATTGTTTAGTTCCTAGACAGTGGTGGTTTTGCGTGTGTGTGACTATACATGTGTGTATACATGTGTGTAAGTAATTGAATCGTGTTTGAGCCAGCTTTCACTTTTGCTTAGAGAGTTGTCTCATAAAGAAATATAAAGATATGTTTTAATAATTAATTCTTAATTAATTATTGCATACTGTTCTTGGGCTTGAGGAAAATAAACATTAACCCAAATTCTACCAAATTCTACCTTATTGGATGTCTCTCTGATTTATATTCATTTTCAAACTTCAAAATGTTTAAATATACTATATAACTCTAAGGGTCAAATAAAGGATAGTTTGTGCCACATTCATCACTCATTATTTGTCTATTAATTATCTACCTACAGAAGTAGACTGTACACTCTCTGAGGGCAGAGACCATTCTGAGTTGTTCATAGTTGTTCCTAAACATAACAGAAAACGTGTTACATACTCAATGGGCAACAATTATATGTTGAATGAATAAAAGGTTCATTAACATAATCCTCTAGTCTGTAAGTACCTAACACAGTCCTTTTGAGTTCTTTTTGAGATGGAGTCTCACTCTGTCATTCAGGCTGCAGTGCAGTGGCGAGATCTTCACTTACTGCAACCTTTGCCTCCTGAGTTCAAGTGATTCTCCAGCCTGGCCTCCTGAGTAGCTGGGATTACAGGCATGTGCCACCATACCTGGCTCATTTCCTGTTTTTAGTAGAGACGGGGTGTCAACCATGTTGGCCAGGCTGGTCTTGAACTCTTGACCTTAGGTGATCTGCACTGCTTCGGCCTTCCAAAGTGCTGAAATTACAGGCATGAACCACTGTGCCTGGCCTTGAGTTCTTTTAATTGATATTTATCACTTTTCTCTCCTAGCAAACCCTCAATTTGATGTAGCTAACATGTAGCTACCTTTGCAAAATTATAACAATAAATGTATTAGGCCATTCTTGCATTGCTTTAAAGAAATACCTGACACCAGGTAATTTATAAAAAGAAGAGTTTTCATTAGCTCATAGTTTTTCAAGCTGTACAAGCATGGCACTGGCACTTACTTGGCTTCTGGGTGAGCCTCAGGGAGTTTTTACTCATGGTAGAAGGCAAAGTTGGAGCAGGCACATCATATGGTGGAAGCAGAAGCTAGAGAGAGACTTAGTTGGGGAGGAGCCACATACTTTTAAACAACCAGATCTCCTGAGTACTCACTCTCTACCGTGAGGACAGCGGGATATGTTCCCATGACCAAAACACCTCTCCTACCAGGTCTAATCTCCGACACTGGGGATTACATTTTAACATTAGATTTGGTGGAGATATATATTCAAACTATATCAAAGAGAAATCCGACATAGCTGACTCTATCTTGCTTCTGAACTCCAAGCTGTCCTTGGTCATTCCTCGGCATAGGCTAAGCTATCTCTGGGAGAAATTTAGTTTATAGTTTAACCTTAAAACAAGGATTAAAAATAGCCATTCCCCTAACTACCCCCTCCTTGTTCAGGGACCAAAACCACCTTTGTAAAAGTAATAAAAGGCCACAAGACTAGGATTATGGGAGGGGCCTGAACTCTATTAGGATGTAGGTATAAACAATAACCAGCCATTTCCCCAGAGGTTACAAGATTTGTAACCTTCCCAATTACTCCGATAGGTAACATCATTATTGTCAAAACCTAAGATTGGTCTTTGAGATATTTTTCAGACTCTTGCATTTGGGCAGGCCAGCTGACTCCACCAGGATCTGCGACTCATACCAAGGAACTAATCCAACCAGTCCTGGAGCTCCCACCCAAAAACTGACTTCATGTAAGAAGACAGCTTTGACCCCTATGATTTCATCCCTGCCCCAACCTATCAGCATTTCCCATTCCCTAGCCCCCTGCCCACCAAACTATCCTGGAAAATCCCTAGCCTCTGAGCTTTCAGAGATGCTGATCTGAGTAATAATAACTCCAGTCCTTCTGCATGGCTGGGCCTGCAATTATTACCTATTTTTCTACTGCAATACCACTGTCTCAGTCAATCTGCCGTATCCATGCAGTGGGCAAGAAGAACCTGTTGGACAATTACAATACAATTTTTGATACTTCACATGGATCTAATATTAACAACTGCAGTAAAAACATAGCAAGTCTATATGCCAAAATAACGTTTTATTTAATAATTGCAACAACATTCTGAGATAGGTCTTATTCTTAATTCCTTATACAGTTATAGTTCTGACAATGTGCCAAAACTGACCACATTCTGAATAGTAAATTACTCTAAGAATAAAAGATAGTATAGTCCTCACACAAAAGTTATCTTACCGCCATAAGATAATACTTAGAGGACATTTATCTTCTAATATTAACTACATAGTGCAAATTTGTATTCCTGTAACACTTCACTTAAGTATCATTATTTTATATCAGATAGGGATAGCGATGGGTGATGACATTTCACCCAAATGTCACTTAAGTTTATGGATATTTCAACCAGAAAAGAGTTTAAAGGGTGGAGCAATTGATTAAAATAATGATCCCAAAGATGTTCGTGTCCTAGTTGCTAGGACCTGAGAATATGTTAACTTACATTGGAAATGGGACTTTGCAAATGTAAGTAAGGTGATTCAGGATTTTGAGATGGAGACATTATCCTGGATTCTGTGAGTGGGCCAATGTATAGCAAGTGTCTTTACACAAGAGAAGCTGGAGGGTCAGAATCTGAAAAGGTGTTACGAGGACAGAGCCCAGAAAGAAAGGGAAATTGGAAGATGCTACACTGCTGGCCATAAAAATGAAGGATGGCACTAAAAGAGCACAGAATTTCACCCCAAAATATGGCTCCCTGATGTAATGAATACTTTGAATTAACATTCCTTAGAAATCAATATGCCTTAGAAGAGACTTTTCCCCTATCTTCATAAAAATAGGATGGATTCACCAAAAAGAACAATTGTTTTTCCTTCCCTTCCCTGTTATCTCATTATCTATTTCAAGACAGGAGTGGAAGAATGTATTCAGAACTGGCACAGCCTTTCTACAAAATAGTGACCACCTCTGAGGTTCATTCAACTTCCAAATCAGTTACAAGTCCATCTATTCGTTTTCCCAAGGATCCATTTACTTTTCCGTAGTAATCATGTAATGTCTCTCAAAAGAATTACCTATATTTCCCATCTCCCCCTGCTCTTCTGAAAGGAGGTTATAGAAGTGTTTGCGTTTGATTGGGTAATTAGGTAATCACTCTGTGATTCTCCCCATGCCTATGGTTAAATAAATTTTATACCTTTCTTCTTATTAACATGCCTAATGTGAGTTTATTTTTCAGCAAAACATCCAAGGGCAGGACGGCAGCTTCCTCTTAGCCCCAACAGGACCGTGAGCCAGAGTGCAAGTGGTCTCCAGAAGCTAAAAAAAAAAGGCAAGTAAACAGATTCTCCCCTAGAGCTTCTAGAAAGGTGCAGCCCTGCTGCCACCTTGATTTTAGCATGGGGAAAAGAAAGATCAGACTGTTACTGTGTCTATATAGAAAGAAGTAGACATAAGAGACTCCATTTTGTTCTGTATTTGAGATGCTGTTAATCTGTGACCCTACCCCCAACCTTGTCCTTGCAAGAGACATGTGCTGTGGTGACTCAAGGTTTGGATTTTGGGCTGTGCAGGGTGTGCTTTGTTAAACAAGCGCCTGAAGGCAGTATGCTTGTGAAAAGTCATCACCATTCTCTTAATCTCAAGTACCCAGGGACAGGAACATTGCCAAAGGTCACAGGGACCTCTGCCTAGGAAAGCTAAGTATTGTCCAAGGTTTCTCCCCATGTGATAGTCTGAAATATGACCTCATGGGAAGGGAAAGACCTGAGTGTCCCCTAGCCTGACACCCATGAAGGGTCTGTGCTGAGGAGGACTAGTATAAGAGGAAAGAAGGCCTCTTGGCAGTTGAGATAGAGAAAAGCATCTGTCTCCTGCCCGTCCCTTGGCAATGGAACATCTCGGTATAAAACCCGATTGTGTGTTCTGTTTACCGGGGAAGGAGAAAACCGCCTTAGGGCGAAAGGTGGGACTTGCTAGTGCAATGCTGTTCTTTATGCACTAAAAAGGTTTATGGAGATGTTTACATATGCATATCAAGGCACAGCACTTTTCCTTAAACTTAAGTCACAGAGATCTTTATTCATATGTCTTACTGCTGACCTTCTCCCTACGATGATCCTATTTATCCTGCCACTTCCTTTTTTCTAAGATAGTAAAGATAATGATCAATAAATACTGAGGGAACTCAGAGACCCGGTGCCGGAGTGGGTCCTCTGTATGCTGAGCGCTGGTCCCCTGGGCCCACTTTTTCTTTCTCTATACTTTGTCTCTGTGTCTCATTTCTTTTCTCAAGTCTCTCCTTCCACCTAATGAGAAATGCCCACAGTTGTGGAGGGGCAGGCCACCCCTTCATTTAGGAATTCTAAACTCCAGATCTCTAATAGAAAAGGGTATGTTGGTTTAAGTCACTAAATTTGAGGAACTTGGTTATTACCATAATAGGAAACTAATACAAGTAATATAACACAGAAATGTGTAGTCAAGAACTTACATTTTAATTTTGGGGACCAATACTTTGTACTTCTTTTGAGTTCATACAAAATATATGCTGCCTTTATTCTAACTATTTTGTAAGGAGATGAAGTGATATTATATTCATAAGCCTGAGTTAAAAGTATGCTGCTTCTTACAGAAACCTAAGTCATAAAAGCAAATTTATGTCTTGAATGTAGTTATAGTTTTTCTGAACACATACAATATTTATATAAATTGAGTCAATAAAATACTAAGACACAATGGATTAATATCTTGGATAAGTTTAGGTGTATCATCTATGTTCTTGTTAACTTAATACTAAATGAATGATTTAAACTTTTCAATGGTATGCACATCTATATTTCAATGGTAAGAACACATAGAACTGATATGAACATTGGAAGGATTACATGAAATGCCAAGTACTATTAATGCATAAGTCCTTGAATGACTGTTAAGTACTGGGGTGTGGCTCATGTGAATTCCCTCTACTCTTCCTCTTTTAAGGAACTAATTGGGTTGACCTTTTTGTCTGGTCTTTCACAAGGATCATGATATTAAAAGTAAAAGGGATGAGATTTCTCTTAGATCTAAGCAAATGATTCTTTGAATAAGTTTAGGGTCTGCTACACATAAACACTCATAGGCTCACCTTGTAATCTGGAGCTGAAACAAAAGTTGATAACGATCTTCTGTGATAGTACTTCAACAACTGAGGGTTCAAAATGCACTGATTACTATAGTCTTAATTTTACAATGATGATTAGTGTCAATGAAAAGAGTCAAATTCTGTAAAATATTTGATGAGATTTATTCCGAGCCACATGAGTGACCATGGCCCACGACACAGCTTCAGGAGATCCTGAGAACACGTGCCCAAGGTGGTCAGGCTACAGCTTGGTTTTATCCATTTTAGGGAGACATAAGACATCAATCAATGCATGAAACATGTACATTGGTTCATTCTGGAAAGGTGAGACAACTCAAAGTGTTGAGTGTGGGATTTCAGGTCTTAGGTAGATTCAAAGATTTTCTGATTGGCAACTAGTCCAAGGAGTTTATGTAAAGACCTAGAATCAATCAACAGAAGGGAGTGTCTTGGTTAAGATAAGGATGGTTGTGGAGACCAAGGTTCTATCCAGATGAGGTTTCCAGGTAATAGGCTTCAGAGACAATTGATTGTAAATGTTTATCAGACTTAAGAAGGTGTGGGTTAAAACATGTCCAACTTTACTAGCTGTTGTGAAATTCCTCCTCCAAAAGGAGGTTATGCCACTTTCCACTCACACCAACAGAGCATGAGTGTTCTCATTTCCTAACACCTTCACAAGATTCTGTACTACATAATTTCATTGTTGTAGCCTAATAAATGGTAACATTTTTCTATTGTGAGTCTTTTTTGTGATGGGGTCTCACTATGTTGCCCAAGATGGAGTGCAGTGGCTACTCATAGGTGAAATTATAGCATTCTACATGCATGGGTGTAAAATCCTTTGAATGTGAGGACTTCTTTACTTATCTGTGGTGGCAGGGCAGATATCACAAAAATTAGGCATGGATCTTTTTTTTTTTTTTTTAAAAAAAAAGCTCATCAGCTATCGTCAGCGTTAATGTATTTTATGTGTGGCTCAAGACAATTCTTCTTCCAATGTGGCCCAGGGAAGTCAAAAGGTTGGACACCCATGCTACAGCCTCAAATTTCCAGGCTCAAGAAATCCTTCCACCTTAGCCTCCTGAGTAGCTGAAACTAAAGGTGCATACCACCATTCCCGACTTCATTGAAATGTTTAAAATCATATCAGAGAGGGTATAATTTACATACATCACAATAACCAAATTTTTAAAAGTACAATTCAATGAATATTGACAAAAGTAGACTGGGTATTAATACCACCATAATCAGCACAAAGTATTCCCATCATCTAAGTCATCAACCACCCTCGCCAGTCTTTTAAACCAATGATTTTTTTGCTATCCCTTCAGTTTCACCTTTTCCAAAATATCATGCAAAAGAAACCCCACAGTATGTAACCTTCTTTTACCTAGCATAATGCTTTTGAGAGTCATTTATTTTGTTGCATATATCAGTAGTCCATTTGTTTTAGATACCGAGTATTATTCAATGATATAGATGAACTACAATTTGTTTCACTGTGATTTCAATGTGCTTTTCCCTGACTATTCATGAGGTTGTCTATCTTAGTACATATTTTGGCCATTTGAGTTTTCTTCTGAAATGTGTTCTCTTTTATTTTAACTTTCATTTTAAGTTCAGGGGTACATGTGCCAGCTTGTTACACAGGTAAACCTGTGTCATGGGGGTTTGTTGTACAGACTATTTCATTAAGCCTTGTACCCATTAGTTGTTTTTCCTGGTCCCCTCCCTCCTCCCACCCTTCAACTTCAAGTAGGCCCCAGTGTGTATTGTTCTTCTCTAAGTGTTCATGTTGTCTCATCACTTAGCTTCCACTTGTAAGTGAGAATATGCAGTATTTGGTTTTCCTGCATTGGGTCCTGCATTGGTTTGCTAAGGATAATGGCCTCCAGCTCCATCCATGTCCACGCGAAGGACATGATCTCATTCTTTTTTAATGGCTGCATAATATTCCATGGTGCATAAGCACTACATTTTGTTTATCCAGTCTGTCATTGATGTCATTGATGGGCATTTAGGTTGATTCCATGTCTTTGCTGTTGTGAATAGTGCTGCAATGAACATACATATGCATGTGTCTTTTAAACATAATATAATAATTTATATTCCTTTGGGAATATATATAGTAATAGGATTGCAGGATTGAATGGTATTTCTGTCTTCAGGTCTTTGAGGAGTCATCACATTGTCTTGGTTGGCCTAACTTACACCCCCACTAACAGTGTATTTTCTCTTCCTTTTTCTCCACACAACCTCACCTGCATCTTTTATTTTTTGACTTTTTTTTTTTTTTTTTGACAGAGTCTCACTCTGTCGCCCAGGCTAGAGTGCAGTGGTGTGATCTCGGTTCACAGCAAGCTCTGCCTCCCGGGTTCACGCCATTCTCCTGCCTCAACCTCCCGAGTAGCTGGGACTACAGGTGCCCTCCACCACGCCTGGCTAATTTTTTTTTTATTTTTTAGTAGAGACGGGTTTTCACCATGTTAGCCAGGATGGTCTCGATCTCCTGACCTCGTGATCCGCCCGTCTCGGCCTCCCAAAGTGCTGAGATTACAGGCGTGAGCCACCGCGCCCGGCCTATTTTTTGACTTTTTAATTATAACCATTCTGACTGGTGTGAAATGGCATCTCATTGTGGTTTTGATTTGCATGAAATGTGTTCTCTTTCTTCGCCCATTTGTCTTTTGTGTTGTCTTTCCCCTTATACATTTAAAAAAGTATTATTTTGTTCTTTATGTCATTCTTTATGTAACTAGTAAATCATATCATTTCACATAGATTTGAAAGTTAGCATCCAAAGCTTAAACTTTAATTTTTATAGAAGAAGAACACATTTAGCAGCACTTGATATCATTAATATATGGGCCAAAACTTAGGGCAGGAATTTGTGCTAAAGTCAACATAGTTTATATTCTATTCAGGAAACCTTTAAATGATCAAATGGTTCCTTCTTTGGAAAAGAGGACATGGGTAACATCTTCTGTACTGACTTGAGGAAACTTAAATATGATACATGAAAATATAGTAAGGAAAAAGATATCAAAAATTCATTTGGTACCATTATCATGCCATTTTAATCAACACACATCATGCTTATGATCAATAATTGAATGGAAAGTGTCTTTCATCTTCTAAAACATAACTGCTGTAAGAATTAATAAGCAGGTTCTCTAAGTGCAGAAAGTATTCAGGAATTCTTTCTGCAAGAGCACACCCTCATCCAATCCAGAAGCTCACAAAATTTCACCCACCCCAGTCCTGAGTTCTTTTGGAAATCACCCACCCACTCTACTATTAAGAAACCACTCTACTGTTAAGACACCTGAAAACACGTATCTTAAACCTTGTCATCTCACAGCAGCTTATTCTTTGGTTGTTTCCTATGGAGGTTTCCTGTGCAGGAGCTGTGGCTTGTAATTTACAACAGCCCCCAAAGCACCCATATCATCTTAATAGAAGTACAATAAATAAAATAATAAAACAGCCTTGCTCCTATAAAATCCTTGTCTCCCCTGTGGAATACCAACTGATCCTCCTCTCCATGGCAGTCTACTCTGCATGCAACAGCCAAGGTTTTTGTTTGTTTTGTGTGTGTGTGTGTGTGTGTGTGTATATACACACACACATACATACAAAAAAATTACAACAACTAGCTTAACTGTTGGAATTCCTTTGAAGTTCCTATACTGCACTTAAATCCATGTTGTTGTCCATGACCTACAAGGCCTTATGTTACCTTCCCTAAGCTTACCTTGTGCCAGCTGGTTTCTCCCACGCTCACTGCACTGCAGGTTCTAGCCTTCTGTCCATTCCAGATCGGGCCAAATCTGATTCCTCCACACCGCCTCTCCACTTGCTTCCCCTCTGCCTGGAACTCTGCTCTTCTGGCTCTTTTCCTGTTTGCCTTCTTTCCTTTCTGGCTCAGCTTAAAAGGCACCTTCTCAGATAATCCTTTCTAAAGTAAGTTTCTCCTCCCATTTTTCTCTATCACAGTCCTTTGTTTCTTTCCTGTAAAGATTTTATGTGTTTACTCATTTATTGGCTAACATTCTTAGTAATGGCAACTCTGCGAGGGCAGGAAATCTGTCTTCATCACAGTGCCTGGGATTTGTTCGCAGCTCAATAAATATTTGATGCATGAATAAATGAATGAATGGCTTCTTAGAATCAGAGCTACACATGCACACACACGTATACGCATATACCCTTTGCTTGGAGAGACTTGTTTTCTTTCCCTGTTTTGTATCTGGGAGCACAGCTACAATCCCACGGGTAAATTTTTTTTCTGATATTGTTCTTTTTTCAGCATGAATCTATTAATAATCAAACCAAATTATTCAGGGACTGCACAGAAGGTAATTTCTTCTCCAATGCACACAGGACCAAAGGGTGGGGGAAAATCAAGCTACTGAAAATTTCCTTCCCCTGCAGACTTTTAAACTGCTAATCAGCACAAGCAGCTTGTAGCAGACTGAGCACAAAAGGTTGCTGAAATGGCACATAACTAATTCCAGGTGATTTAATATCTTATGTTGCCTTAGTGAAAATATTGACAAAGAAGAACCATAAGATTTGGAGTTTTTCTGCACTGCTGAATTCAGTGTTAGCTTGTGAGCCTCTATCATGGCATTTCCATAAATCAGCATTGCTTAAGGAAGTAAGTCTGGGTGTGCCATCCAGAAACCACTGCCAAATTGGACGAATGCTAGTCTTTCGGTTGTGACCGGCCATATTTAGCACCCTTTCCTAAAAATGTAGAGTTCACTTTGGCCATGGCATCGTATGCCTACGGAAGAAATAAGTCTACCAAATATGTTGCCAATACCCATGGGCAGTTGGCAGTGATAGGAGAAATTTGAAGTTCAGATACTTTTGGTAAAGCCACATCTCACACAAGACATATGGAAGCACAGACTTTTTTTTAATAGACAAGGTTGGTGTAGAATTGACTCTCCTAGGGTTCAAAGGCTATTCTTTCCTTCATAAAAGTATTCTGGTACAATGTTTCAGAATTAATTCTCAGCTTTATGAAAAAAAATGTTCATTTTAATTATTCTGATCACATTAAAAAGAATACACAAAATTGAAGACACTTTTTCAATTATCGTATAAGAAAGTCAAAGTTAAAATCACAAGACAACAAAAAGGAAAGAGAAAACTATAATATTTAGAATTATTCTGTTAAACGCTCTTCAAGATATAGTTTCTGGATTTTTGAACCCAAACTGCAAATACTAGTAAGTCAATTTCCCCCACAGCACTTCAATTTAAAATTGTACCATCAAGACATCAGTTTTAAAATACTATCTGATCAGTTTTATCCCTTTGAAATACAGTGGTATTTTTTACACATCATTTTTGTTTACATTTTTGCCATATTTTGGGAGCTAGGTTTGTATCTTGTTTTCTTATATTTAAAATATTCCTAATAACATATGTATTCTAACTCAGAATATTCATTATGCCAGTTTCCAATGGTTTAGGCTGGCAGTTGGCAAATCTGATGAAACTGACTGATTTGTGGAACTAGTAAATAAAAAACACTAGTGGAAATGCTGAAAGTGAAAAAAATTCAGAAATCACAAAATGGTAAACTCAGAAATAAATTTCACTATTGAATCATTCAAAAGATACAATGTACCTTTCCCAAAAGTGAGGCTGTAAAGCTCTTGAAAGAGCTACTTCAGTGACAGAGCCATTTTATAATTAATCACCTAGCATGCAGCCAAGAAATAGATGTCACTTTGTGCTGCAAAAAAAAAAAAAAAAAGAGCAAACTCATGACAATTTTTGAATTTTGTTTTTCATTGATACACAATAAGTATACATACCTATGGAGTACATCATAATGACTGGATACATGTATACACTGGCTTTAGCATAACCATCTCCTGAAACATTATTTCTTTGTGGTGAGAACTCAAGATCCGCTCTTATAGTTATTTTGAAATACAAGCTATAATACTGTTTACTATAGTATTGTAATGTATTACAATACTTGTAAAGTATAGCAATGTATAGGGATACATTATAGAACACCAGAACTTGTTTCTCCTATCTAACTGTAATTTTATGCCATTGACCACTTTCTTCCTATCCTCCCCTCCTTCATACATTCCAGAGTCACTAATAACTCTGTACTTTTGTGACATCAGCTTTTTCAGACTCCACAAATGAGTGAGAACATGGGATATTTGTGTTTCTGTGCCTTGCTTATTTCACTTAGCATATTGTCCTCTAGATTCATCCATGTTACCACAGTGACAGGATTTCATTCTTGTTATGGCTGAGTACTATTCAATTGTGTACATATACACCACATTTTCTTTATCTATTCATCTGTTGATGGACACTTAGGTTGATTCCATATCTTGGCAGTAAATAATGCTGCAATCAACATGGGAATCTCTTCAACATAGTATCTCTTCAACATACTACTTTCAGGTTTTCATTTTGCTAATATGAGAAAGCATAGCTTAAGATAATGGATTCAACACAAATGATGCGATGAAGATTTGCAAAAGAGCAGTTATGTGTGTATGTGTGCATGTGCACATGCTAGGCATTTAAATTCTCTGCATTATAATCTCTAAATTATGCCTTGTCACTGTTATCTCATTAGGCATACATAATTAATCTTTGCAAGGAATAATTCCAGAAGACAGAGTTATAATATTTCACATCACTGTAACTATTGCTTTATGCTCTCTCATAACATTAAGACTTATTCCTATTGAACTTTTAATAAGTTATATCTTCTGTATTTGTAGATATAAGTGAAAAATCTACAGCACTCATAGAAAGGGATACATTATATAAGGGCTATTAGAAGCAAGGACATCTACTACTAATTAATACCAAGGGTATTCATGTCTATCTTTCTAAAAAGTGAAGTTTCTTAAAATCATAAACTTAATTAAAATGCAATGTGTAAAATAGATGTAACAAGTCAATTATTTAAGCATTTTCATGGCCAATAAGAAAATAATATTGATAATGTAACATGTAACACTGATGTCTCTTAAAAATGTAGGAAACATTTTCACTGAAAAAATGTAGGAAGAGTACATGAATACAAGAGTTAAAGGAATCTGATATTTCATAGTCAGATCCTAATATTTGAAGTCCTTATTATTACTCTTCTCTTTTTTGTTTCACATGCATATTATGCCTAGAGAATAGCCTTACCTGATCTCCTAGGACTGAAAACCAGGCCCTAGAAGGGATGAGTGGGTGGAGTTAGCAGTACTCTGAAATGTAGAGAAGAAAGTAACCAAGCTGAAAAGTAAGGAAGGAGCTCTGTTTTTCTGCTGGGATCAGCTAATTTCTTGGTCATCTCACAATTGAAAAGCACCTCAATAGATTATTGGCACCAAAGAGCCCTATGATGATGCTGGATATCACCGCCCCCCTCAATCTTTCTGCGAAGGAATTAAGCAAACATTAGGTTGACTCCCCAAATGTAGTTACGGTAAAGGTATCCATATTCCACCTATGTTTGGCTTTCTCTAACCTGACTCAAATTAGGGAGGGTTCTTGTTTTATAATATGTGAGGAAGCCTTTCAGAACTTGAGACAGGTATTCAAATCACAGTTTTTCACATCAGAAAGTTTTCTCAAATGGTGCTAGATTATGGATATGTGGAAAATATTGCTAAAAATTAATTGCTCATTAAATTGGGATTGAACACTTATTTTGCTTCAGAGACATAATCATTGCAATGGAATGCCTTCTTTGAAATGCAATTTCTTTTTTGTCTTCCAAATTCTACCTCTTTCCTAATAACTTTTGACAGTGCACAAGCTGGAAATAATCTTTCTCTATTCTAACCTCCCATAATACATTATCTATACATTCCCATGGCATTTTTCATCCTCTATTTTGCATTATACTTGAGTGAGTTCTTTAACTAGATTGAAGGCTCACAACATTTTGAGAGTTCCAGACCCCAGAAAAGGCATTTAGGTCTATTTTAATAATATTTTATGGGCATATACTCAACGGTAACAGTAAGCAACTTCAGGCCAGAAACTGTATCTTTTTCATCCTGGAATTCATCTATCCAGCAGTGATTTTCACTCAGCAGGAACATCATAAATTTTCATTTAATGTTCAAATGTGGGAACAAAACTGGAGAAACAAAGAGGAGGAGCATGATGAATTTTTCTTAGGGGTGGTTATACCCTCCTCGAGTTGGGCTGCATCTCCTTGAACAGTCTGGCAGTCCTGAGATGATCCTAGATGTGTTCTGAGCAGGACATAGGTGAATGCATCATGGGAATTGCATTCCCTGTGAATCATTTTTCAATCCTTACTACAAAAAGTTGAAAGTCTCAAGCAGGTGTTAACAGAACATTAATAACAATTTAACTTTTCTAATCTCCTTATTTTATAAGAGAGCAGGATTCAAGCCCAGAGTCTGGGGCAGGCAAAAATATCTACCTAAAATGCAGTGACTTCAGGTTGCTTTCATCAATCATAGTAACGTTTGCTGTTACTTTTCGTTGTTTGCCACTGCCACTGCTGTTTCATTTAAGGTAATAAAATAGCCGGGCGCGGTGGCTCAAGCCTGTAATCCCAGCACTTTGGGAGGCCGAGACGGGCGGATCACGAGGTCAGGAGATCGAGACCATCCTGGCTAATACGGTGAAACCCCGTCTCTACTAAAAAATACAAAAAACTAGCCGGGCGACGAGGCGGGCGCCTGTAGTCCCAGCTACTCGGGAGGCTGAGACAGGAGAATGGCGTGAACCCGGGAGGCGGAGCTTGCAGTGAGCTGAGAGCTGGCCACTGCACTCCAGCCTGGGAGGCAGAGCAAGACTCCGTCTCAAAAAAAAAAAAAAAAAAAAGTAATAAAATAAAACCTTCATTTTAAGTTAGTGTATTTTTTTAATAAGCCAGTTAAAATCTTAAGTGAATTAGAAGTTGGCACAAAGATATGACACAAGTATTGAAGATGGTGAGTTTAGGGGAATGTCTTCTCAGAGAACTGGAGACTGTCAAATGGCTGGCCGTCTTAAGAAGAAAGGACAGCAGGAACTGTGTGTGAAAAGACAGGAGCTTTGAGAAGACAGGAGCACTGAGCTGTCGAGTCAAAGGAGAGGGTCTCTAAGGATACAGGGACGGAGAGGGGAATAATGAAGGCTGAGTCCAGCTGAAAGTGGAAACGAAGTGTGACAGTTACTTGGCCTGCAAAGCAGTAGGGAGTCAGGGGAAATTTTCAGAAAGTAAGTGACATCATGGTCAAAGTGACAAGCAAGAAAGGGGAATTTAGCAGTGACATTTAGATCTTATTGGAGAAGAATGACTATACAAGGCAGAAATCCAGTGAAGGAAAGGTTGCAGGGGTCTAGTGATTAGAAGGTTGAACAAGGAATTTTCCAGAATGGTTAGTGAAGAAATAAATCTCAGTGTATTGAGGGGAAAGTTGAAGCAGGCTTTGTGGTAGTGTAAAAGCAGAGAAAGGACATACGTAGAGTATAGGAAATGGTAAATGGCTAAAGCAAGACTGTTCACCAGTCTTGCTTTGTTGCCTGGTCATAATAAAAATGTATTATGGTATATAAAAAGAGGCTATGGAAAAATCTACGTGCTTGGGTTCCAGTACCCCCAACAAGTTATTTTAAATGCAAACTCATTGTAGAAACCTCAGTTTACTACCATCCTTCTCAGTTCATTCTTACCACCAGCCTCTACCACTCTGCATTTGTTTTCCTGAAATCTAAAACAGCAGAATTTAACATATATAACATTTTAGGTTATGTCATGTAAAAATGAAACTTGTCCAGAAGATGGAATTTTCTGAATAAGAAACTTTTTATCGGTGGCTACATGACTTGTCATAAAATAACTTAAGACAAAATCGGACATCCAAGTTTCATTTCTACTCCCACACATTTGTTCCATTGGTTCCACTGAACTTCACTGAACAAGACTAATACCTATCTTGCTTAAGTAGCTAGTTACTACAGGTATCAAATTAAATAATATATAGACATTATATCTTTCATTCAAAAGCAATTTATAGCATTACCAATATAGAACTAAATTCATCATAGCACAGCATTTTTTGGTTGTGTATATCGCATTTTGCCTGTTGAAGTGTTTTTGAATTATGAAAAATATAGTGCAATGCTCTATAAGTGCTTTTTGGCAAGACTGTGGGGGGAAAACACCTACTCATGTCTATCAGAAGGATGGGATAATGCTTCAGAGGCAGAGGAATGGTAGTGTGTATGGTTCCCAAGGGCAGAGAGAAAAATGGTCAAGCCACAGAAGGAAGAATGTGATGGTAGGATCTGGAGAAACAGAGAAGTAGAAGCAATGAGAGCACAAACTGAACTCAAGTCAGATATGGCAGCAGTTCTTCATCCACTTTCAGAGAGCATTTGGAGAGGAATAAGCAGCTCAAGAAAGCTCCACTGCTGTCTATCCTCACCATGCACCCTGCTCTGTGCTCTCATAACACTGCAGGAAGATCTGAGAATAATGGTACCAGCCACGTGCTAGTCTTCGTTCCATTATAGTCATACTTTTGAGAGTTATAGGTATAGGATCTCTGCAGCCCGATGTATCATCATTATTTCAGGACACAAAGCCTGCTTCCTTTTCCATCTGTGGCTGTAATCAATAAATAGAAGGAAATGCAGGAGCTGTTTTCTCTCCCTCCTCAAGAGTGAAGCCTTGAGTAATCTAGTCAATTCCTTGTTTCCTGACATTTGGGGTTCACCGTGTCTTCACTCTGCTGAGATACTACTGGTTCTCTTAAACCCAAGTACTTCCCAGATAAAAGGAAAAGAGTAAGGATAAACCTAAATAGATCAGAGGAGAAAAGCATCAGAAAAGCCCACTCTGCTAAAGAATCTTAGCCAACAGTGTTCACAGCCAACTGGACTCCTCCTTCCTCTCACTTTTATTCTCTCTCCAGACAAAATCAGGGCACTTCAGCCTTGCCAAAGTTGACTCTCACATCACTCTTCTTTCTCACAGTCATGTGGGTCTAAGATCTCTAGGAAGTGTAGGGAGGGGCAAAGAAGTGTTCCCTTGGAGCAGAGGGCTCCATATGTTTTCCCTCTTTGTAAGCAGTCATAGGGTGAGTGAAGGGTATATCACAATGGGTTTAATAACTCTGTTAATTAGCATGTCTTTCTTAATTAGTATTTGTTGCTACCTTGTCTACTAGAAGTTGGATGTGAGCTTCCTTCAAATCTGAACTGTCTGAGGACTAGCCTTTAAGTTTCCAAGTTAGATTCTTAAAGCCCGGAGTCATTGTGTGAAAAGTTCAGTGACATTTCTGGAAGGACCAGGAGAGAGGCCCTGTGACTTCTTGGACACAAAGACGGGCCCAGCTGAGCTCAGCCCTCCTTGCCATTGCATTAGTCATGTGAGGGAAAGCCATCCTGGGGCCACCAGCCCACCGCAGTCACTCTCTGAACACCACCATATAACCTCAGTTGTCATCAAATGGAGCAGAAAAAAATCACTCAGTGGAGTCCTGCCTAAATTTCTGACCTACAATTCATGAGATTTCATAAAATGTCTGTTGTTTGAAGTTACTGTTTAAAGATATGAGTTAGTTTGCCATTCAATAATAGGTAAGTGGAACAACATGCCTTCACATTTTACACAAACTGTTACTTTGCTACATTTCAGAATATTTTTCATCATTTCTCCTCTTAGCTACACACAAACTTTTAGGTACTTCTCTTCCCAATAACAAACAGCTTGTGTATATTCCTACAGATACCCCAAGAATCTCATATGCAAAACACATATCTACTGAGGTCTTAAACAGTTTTAAGCCTTATGGTGAATTCCCCATACACAATTAAACAAAACAAATGATGAAAATAGCATGAGCTCAACTTCAAAAGTCAATGGAATGGTGATGGTATTTACAAAACAGTCTCCCTGAGTGATAGTAGTAAAAAGTATACTCTGTGGCAAACTTAGAATGGGCAATACAAAATCCTACCTGTAAACAACAGCACCTACCTTGGATCATTATTAGTGCATTGTTTGTGAAAGAAACCCTTTAAAAGATTTGGGTTCTGTTCAATGAGAGCACTTGAACACAGGGTGGGGAACATCACATACCAGGGCCTGTCATGGGGTGGGGGTGGAAGGGGGAGGGACAGCATTAGGAGATATACCTAATGTAGATGACGAGTTAATGGGTGCAGCACATCAACATGGCACATGTATACATATGTAACAAATCTGCACATTGTGCATATGTACCCTAGAACTTAAAGTATAATAATAATAATAATAATAATAAAAGATTTGGGTTCTGTTAAGAATTTGTATTTAACATTATTGAACAACTAGACCACTAGGAAGGATTGGTTCAATACGATTTTCAGATAAATGATCTGTACTCCTATAGGTGGTATGTCAATTTATTTTTCATTTTAAACTACTTTATAATTTCTTAATGACTCAAGATCACCCATATAGTCATTTCTGAGTTGTCTTTTTCTAGTCTTTCTATCCCTCTCCCTTGCTGAAGAAATACTCGATGTAACTTCTTTTGTCTTAGAATGAATTTGCAAAATTTCTCTCATCTGCTCCAACTTGCAGTTTATACTTTGTCATCTGCTAAAATAATATAATTATGAATATTAGAATGGTTCTAAATTAAGAGCAAATACTCTCTGAATGAAGAAGCTCTTTCCATAATCAAGTGTTTATATTTTAGTGAATTTTTGCTAAGAAAGAGATCTAGGATGGTCTGAGGCTTCTTTTGTTCAACTATTAGATATTGGCCTAGCATTTGAATACCTTAAGTAGCTGTTGAAAGCTGAGATATCTCATGGTAGTCATTTATTTACTTTATATATATTTTTTGTTATTTTTATTTGCAGTACCAAAATGGCATCAAAGGAAAATGAGCACTGTCTTGGCAATATGTGAGAAATATTTACACCACCCTGTACCATCTGATATTTTAGGACATCTGTATAGATCAAAATAAATCAGATTGAATGGATTTAATATCATATATTGATAACAATAATTACTAACTACAAAACTACCCTAATTCAAGGTCTTCAGTTTTATTTTTTAATATTTTTGGACATGGGATAGCTGCAGAATTACCTCCATTTTCCACTTCAGTTTTAGGAGTAAGTTGTGAACCCCACCCTCATGCAGGTACACACATTAAACCACCCAAATAAACCAGTTTCATTAATGGTACCATATTCAAATAACCAAAGGGATACTGGAATGCAATCTTCAAAGATAATAAACTGCAATGTAAATCTGGTTGAATAAAGGCCAAGAACTAAGCCTTATGTTCCCTTCATAAGGCACAGAAACAAAAGTGTAGCCCAACTAGTCTCCCACTGAGGATATAGTCTAGCTTTCTGCCGAGACAATCAAACAACCCAAACCTAGTATTTCAATGAACTTGGGAAATGATGACACACACTTTTCTGTCTCTCCTTGACAGTTCTGAATTTGGAGGGGCAAAGGAAATGGAAGGCATGCTTAATTGAGGCAGTAAATACTAGGCTGTGGCAGATTGTTTTACTGTTAAATACAGTAATGGGTTTTTAATGGCTGCTGTCCAAAATTACACTGCAGAAAAAAATGGTTTATTAGTAATAATAATAGCTGGCACCTTAATCTTCAAAGCACTTTACAAATATTAGCTCATTAATCCTCCAACTGCCACTGGGAGGCAGCAGTAAATGTTTCTTTCCTCAGTTTACAGCTGGTGAAACAGGAAAACAAAAGCTCATAACAAGTTTTCAAAAGAAGATTTTGTGTATGGAGATCAATTTCTGATCTAAACCACTCATATCAGTTTTTATAATTGATTGGATGGCATTCACTCTGATGACTGTCAGCCCTTTTTTGGAGGGGACAGTGATTAAGGTCAAATCCAATTTATTTGAACTTGGCTCAGAAGTATGCATGAGTTGCACCTGAATTGCTCAATGCTTGGTCCTTTAATGTTATTTCAAGTAAATCAATTGTGTTCAAAATCTATTCAGCCCAAATCAATTACATGCAGAAACTTGTATGCATGGGAAGAGCAGACTGTTGAGACCCCTTGACATTTGCTCCTCTGAGAATTGCTAGGGGTCATGAAGCAAAATGGGGTCAAGGTCAAATTTAAAAAGGCTTGTTTTCGCTATTTTATCCATTCACTCAGATCTTCTTTATAGAAAATAGTATATGTCTTCAAATTAGTGAACAATAACAAATAACCCAATATAGCCTATTATTCATGCAAATATAGGTGATAAATATTAAAATTGTTATTATTTGTCTGTATGTTTACCCTTGTGGGCAATGTTTTCAGTTTTTTGCCATTGTATAATGCCTTAAACATTCTTTACATCTTTAAATCCAATTTTAATCCAATGCATGAATTCTCCACTATGTCATCAGATGCATTTTATAGATTTAAAAAAATTGTTGAATTTACAACACAGAAATAAACGTACTTCTTGAGAAGCCAAGCTGTGTATTCCAGAGCAGCAGGTATGGGTCAAACAAAAGCTTTATAGAAAATCCATTGTGTATACTCCAAGGAAGTGGGATCTCCTGTCTAGTCAAAGCAGGAAACAAACTTATTCTTGCCGCTTTCTAGTACACAAAAAGGAGCCTTTTGGAGCCACTCAGCATCTGAGAATGCTATTTATATTATGCATATTTTAAAAATACATGAACATTTGCTTGTAAATATCCCAAACAAAAAAGTCAAAAACCTCTTAAAACTCCCAAATATATTGGCTGTGCCTGAAATAGAGTTGCCTTTTTTCCTTCCAAAGCCTTATCTTCATTGACAGCTGCTAATAAAGACAGTGCCATCATTATGATTGGTGTCATTTTCAAGCCATTTTCAAGAACAGCAAGGCTGAGATATGGCATCTGCCATTGCCAACAATTTCTATTTTAATCTGCAATAGCAGATACTCACACCTTTGTGGAAATGCCAACCATGAAATGCAATTGGTTACATATAACACCCAGAAGTGAGGGAAATTCATGAGTATTCGTATTATAGAGTATCAGAAACCTTTATGCCAAGAAATAAAAAATGATAATGAGGGTAAAGTTTCATTTGTACATATAATGATGCCCAGGGTCTGGTGCAGGAAGAGTCAGAGCATCGAATGCTTGTATGACTTGATTTTGGAGAGAACACAAATGTCTTCTTCCTGTGACCTCCAACTCCTGGGATCAAATGATCCTCCCACCTCAGCCTCCCAAGAAGCTGGGACTACTTGCCCAACCACACCGAGCTAATTTTTATTTTAATTTATTTATATATTTTTTGTAGACATGGAGTCTTGCTATGTTGCTGGTCTTGAACTCCTGGCCTCAAGGGATCCTCCAGTCTCCGCCTCCCAAAGTTGCATTAAGGTGGTTTTGTTTGTTTGTTTGTTTGTTTATTTTGAGACAGAGTCTCCCTCCATCACCCAGACTGGAGTGCTGTGGTGTGATCTAGGCTCACTGCAACCTCCGCCTCCCAGGTTCAAGTGATTCTCTTGCCTCAGCCTCCTGAGTAGCTGGATTACAGGCATGCCACCATGCGCAGCTAATTTTTGTATTTTTAGTAGAGACGAGGTTTCACCATGTTGGCCAGACTGGCCTCCAACTCCTGACATCAAGTGATCCACCTGTCTCAGCCTCCCAAAGTGCTGGGATTACAGGCTTGTACCACCATGCCTGGCAGTTTTTAAAATCTCATATTAAATGCCACTATTCCTGGAATAGGTATGCATTATCATCTAATACCTCAGTAGGATTCCTTTAGTGTCTACTTTTCCACATATTTACCTGGGATAATGGGACACAGAACAGGTAAGTTTGGATGGACAACAGGAAAGAGTGTTAGTCCATAGTGAAGACCATAGCTGGAGAATCCTGCTAATAAAGGGGGCACTGCTGGGGTTGGAAATCAGACACTTCTGAGTTTGAATTCTGACTCTGGCACTGCAAGACATACTGTGTGACATTGGACAAGGACCCTTTTGTGTCTGCATGACCCAACTTACAATGAGTGTTATGATAATAGTACTTTCCTCAAATCACTGATGTGGGGATTGCAAAACACATAATAAACACTTGATAAATGATCAATGGTGGCTATTTAAGTATCTGCCTGGCACAGTTTCAGTCCTGTCTCTAGCAGAAAGTGGTGATCAATAAAAGCTTTTTATAATGACTGGTCACAATGCCTCATAGGACATACACACACACACACACACACACACACACACACAAGAACATGTATCATAGAATTCAGGATGCTTTGGAAAAGTCTATCTCCCTATCTTTGTCCAGGACTACATTCAACCCTCAAAATACAACTTGTAACATTTTCAATCTTTCCCCTAGACAACTCTCAATTTATACAGTGACTCTAGATTTCCTTAAAAAAAAAAAATTCACCATCAGTTATATAATGTTGCTCTTTTCTTCCATAGAGGAAATCTGGACTGCTAATGGTGGCTCATGCCTGTAATCCCAGTACTTTGCAAGGGGGAGGTGGGAGAATCGCCTAAGGCCAGGAGTTTGAAACCAGCCTGGACAACATAGTGAAACCTCATCTTTACAAAAAAATTTTAAAAATTAGCCAGGCATGATGGTGTCTGCCTGTAGTCCCAGCACTTTGGGAGGCTTAGGTGAGAGGATGACTTGAGCCCAGGAGTTACAGGTTGCAGTGAACCAAGACTGTACCACTGCACTCTGGCCTGGGCAACAGAACAACAAAGAAAAAGAAAGAAAAAAGAAAGAAAGAGAGAAAGAGAGAAAGAGAGAGAAAAAGAGAGAAAGAGAGAGAAAGAGAGAGAAAAAGAGAGAAAGAGAGAGGAAGGAAGGAAGGAAGGAAGGAAGGAAGGAAGGAAGGAAGGAAGGAAGGAAGGAAGGAAGGAAGGAAGGAAGGAAGGAAGGAGAAAAGAAAAGAAGGAAAGAAGAAAGGAAGGAAAAACCTGAGCAATAGAGTGGGCTATGAACTGGGTTACAAATTAGGGTATCTAAAATTTAATTGTAATTGTCACTACTGTAGGCAGTGTGGTGAAATAGTGAAGTTCACTATTTGATCTTGCATCAGTTTTTTTCATCTATGAAACGGGCTAACAACCTGTTTCCTTTTGTTCACTGTGTTATTGTAAAAGTCAAATGAGATGACATGGAAAAATTTTCTGAAAAGCATAAAGCACTCAAATAATGCAAGATATTATGATTTTTTAAAAATAGAAATCCTCAGAGGCAATCTTCTGAATGGATGGAAATGTAGCATCCAGTATCAGAGTCTATATTTATCTTCCCCCTGAACCTTTTGCACATGAGATGTGTTATTTCATTTGAACATAACCAATATGTAAGGCATCCCATAATAAGCTAATATTCTGTCACTTTACAGTTTTTAGCAAGGTTTTCAATGCAATAAAAAATCAAATTTCCAACAACTTTAACAGCAACAGATCACGAAAATCCCCACATTCTTTTTATCCACTTACATTTTATTACTCTGGGAAACACATTGCTTCGTCCCTGGAAATAAAAATTCCTCACATTAGGATGCAAACAGTGCATCCTGGCATCCTGGTCTATTCCTTCATCGTCCTTGTCCTGATACAACTATATCAAAGAAGAAGAATACTTCCTCCAAAGATCCAGGCATCCAGGTTACATGAGTTTCAGCTGCCAGACTGACATTTGAGGGCATCTCCACTTTCCCAGGCATCATAAATACAATCCCTCCAAGTAGAATCACCACTTACAGCAAAAGCTTTTGTTAGGGAGGAACCTCTGCTAAAAATGCAAACCCGTTACCATAGAAGCTGGAATACATCTTTTACATTATTGTGTCTGCTATGTCAGCTCTCATCTTAGAAAACATATATAATGCAACGAAATGGACAAATTTGTTTTGAAGTTTAGAAGTCTCAGCTGAAACACACCACTGAATATAAGCATGCCCACCTCGGGCAATGAAAGAAAGGAGAAGAAAGGAATGATAAAGAAAAAGTGGTGAAGAATCTCCTGAATACAAACTTACTGATTCCCTACTTCGTACTGTTTTTGTCAATTCCAGCTTTCGCCTTCCGCATTACTCACGCTCCACAAATGTAAAGCCTTCAAGATGTGCTAGCTATTCCTCATGTACTTCCCAGATTCAGACCCCTTTTCTGTCTTCCTCCATCCTGCTCTGCTCTGGGAGAACTGACCTCCACAAACCACTTAATAGGCTCCCTTGCTCTCTTACTGCCTTGCTCAAGAAGCAACTGGAAATCTTGGGGCAGAAGCAGAGCACTGTCTTGTGATTTGACAGTAGTTATGTTCCTCTACCAAAAGCCATAGGTCCTACTTCACAGCCCTCTCCCAGAGCTACTGCTCCCACCTCCTTCCAGGAACTTCACCTTCCCATTGTCCCTTCAGGACAAGGGGCAGTAACAGCTCCAGATGTGCTTTGGCAGCCCTTTGTGGGCTTCCCCTAATCCCATCCAAAGAGATGTGGGCCCATCTTTAAGGTCCCTTAATTACCCCTTTGGAGTATGATCTACATAAAAGAACCGGACAAAGTGAAAGTGAGAGGAAGCCATGTTTTACCCAGCGAAGACGTGTCTTTCAAGAACATCAAGGGGACAAACCACTCAGTTCTAGCCTGTGGCATTCTGCCACCTGGACATTCAGGTCCAATACCTGGACATTCAGGTCCAATACTGTGAGGACATCAAGCCTTTTAAGATAAGCCAGAAATATGAATGTTTACATGAAATCTCCACTATTTAAATGTTGGCTGAAATTTGTCTTCAACATTCTTTGGGCCAAATGAAATATTTATACAAGCTGGGTTCAAAGTCCAAGGGACATTGGTTTGGATCCTATATAGACTATGGTGCCTCTTCTTAGAAAGAAAAAAAAAAAATCTGTTTTTCTTTACACTGCACAATTATAACCAAAAAAGGATGAAAGTCTCATTTTTACAGCTTTTTCTTACACAGTACTTTAGTCCAAAAACAATAACTCCCCCTACCTCATTGGAAATCTGCAGGCAAAACAGAGAAATATTCAAAACCCCAAAGTCACAGGAATCTTGTTATGTGGGCCTGTTCTAAATGTATGAATCTAGTCGAATCATTTAATTTCAGTGTAGCTCACTCCATTCATCTGCAAAATCAGGATAATTACTTCTTTCCTACCATCTTCACAGAGACATTTGGTTGAAAAATGAAATTATACACAGTAAAGGAAAAGCACATTTGAGATCTTCAGAGAATAAAGTGCTATTTAAACCAAGAAGATTAGTAAGAAAAACCTCACAAGTTTGCCAAAGCATTTTCTCTCTTTCAGCCACATTTCATGACACCAAGGTAACTGTGAACCAATGCCTTAGCCCAACACGGTCTTATGGAAGATGTACACAAATCTAAGGTGTGGTTCTCAACTGTGATGGCACATTAGGGTGTGTTAGAATCTCATTAGAAGTTTTCAAAAATCCAGATTCCTAGTCACCATCCACAGAGATTGTAATTGAATTGATTTGTGTTGGCAGTTTTAAAGAACTCTCCAGATGATTCTAATTTTAGCCAAGCCTAAGAACACCTATTGAGAAAACCTTTTAAATATGTGAAACAATCATTATTGGTATATGCACATATAATTAATGTAGGAATCAACAGTTTCCCATTTGACACCACCATTGATCATGGCTCACACTTATTCACATACACAGTGATACACACACACACACAGATACACTCTGTCCCTCTATCTTTGTTCGTTCACATACTGAGCATGATATAGAAGAATAATTATCACTACAATAAAAAACCAAAATTTATTGAGCACTTCATAAGTGCTACTAAGCTGTCTGCATAGATTGCCCCATTCAATGTCCACAATAGCTAGGTATGACTATTTCCCCATTTCTACAGAAGAAATTAGTCTTAGAGAGGTCAAAATGACTAAGCTAGTGCCACACACCTGCAAGCTGACAGACTTAGATTTTGAACCCCAGCAGCCTGACTTTTATAACCAGGGCATGTAACCACCACACCAGTTTGCTTCCCACTGTGCCAGACACTTGAAGAGTTTACGAGATGCATAAAAGGAAAAGTGTGCCCTCAAGGAGTTTACAATCTGAGAAGGGAATTGTGATGCACACTAAAGTTCATAGGTTGTATAGGAAAATGGCACAATTGTAGTCCCTGGAGTTAGGAAGAGGTAAATCAGAAGATGGGCAACAGAGCTCCTACTTCCACAACTATAGGGGAAATAAGATGCAAACAAACATTAGAAGGGAGAATGTTATAAGACTACCAGGAGAAGAAACCCCAGTCAAAGCACAAAATATATTTATATATTGGCCAAGTTCAATGCATTTATTATTCCTATCATCATCTGCCAGTATCATTTGAATCAGATATTTATGCCCACCCTAAATTTACCACATTGTCAGTTCAATTAGCAAACTATGAATTTTGAGAATTCATCTCACCTCAAACTCCAGTTGTGATTCTTATTGAATTTATGTATATAAGCATCACACACACACACACACAGTCACTCACACACACCCCTAATAATTTAACTTCCAAAGAGATATACAAGTTGTATTCTTCCGCTAGGAATAAATTATGTGAAAGTGAAGTCAACATTTCAGGGAAAAGCCTTAAAATTGAAAACAGAATATGTCCCTTTGTATTTTCATTATGTAAACATAATGAGAAGGTAAGCAGGATCATTTTTTATCCACAACACATAAAATCTCAATTAGTTATGGTCTATTTGTGCACTGACTTAAAACGTTCGTTAACAAAACAGAATTTTCTAGTTTACTGGATAAATATACCAGAAATTGCAGAATAATGTCAGGTTGCCAAGCAACCACAGCTCTACTCTACTTTGTGATCAATCCAACTCATTCATCGAGCTTCCTAACCCAGTGATACAGAATTCCAACCAATTTGTTTCTTGGGAAAATTATAGTGACTTTCAGTAACACAATAACACTTTTATTCTCAGAAGATAAACTTAAATCCCTTTTGATCAAAGGGATGTGTTAATTCATTATTCTCTACGTGGTGCTAATGAGAAAGCTATAATTAACTAACTACACTATTGTGACACACATAAAATAAACTGCAGTAATTAGTAATGTTTAAGGTGTTAAGCAACCTCCCAAATTAGAAAATACAGAACCTTTCCTCAGATAAAGATATACAGAAAAAAGGAAGCAGCATATCTAATTAAATTGAGAATTGTTTCCAGTCTCCCCCAAGGGGTGAGAGGAAAGGCATGTGATCACCAAAATGTAAGAGATTTCACTTTAATAGCAGAGAAAATGGCTCAATGCCAATTCTACTTGTAGGTAGACATAAAATGATAGCGAATAATGTAATCTTTTCTTTGAAAGAATGCTTAGCACAATATTTTTCCAGGAATGAATAGAAAGAATATTATGCTTTCACTCATTAGCTGTGTTAACTTAGCATATTGTATGTAAATCACCGTAATAATTGCATTCTCTTCAGAATGAATTAGTTAGAATGAAGCTGTAATCAAAATGCTCATAATTGAAAATATAGTATTCTCAATCTTGGTTTGAAAAAATAACAAGGAACACTGATTTAATCAGATAATACAGTACATCACTGAAAACAACCTTAGTAGAGAGATGTTCATTCTCTTGATTATACCTTTGCATTTCAATTAGGTCCCCAAATTCAGGACTCAACACCTCCCAATCTGTCATGTTTTTCAACTCTGGACTAACTTAAGTATTCCAAGTGTATTACTGCTAGATTTTTAGGGAAAATACAAAATGGTGAAAAGCTGATTTTATTGTTTCTAAAATACATTAGACTCTATTGCACTGTTGGCTGTCATAAATCAAAGGGCAAAATAATTTCCAATAAATGAAACATTTAATGCCAAAGCTCCTGGGAAACAATATGTAAATGATCACATGAATTTCAGACAAGCTGTCACACTAATTCCTCAAGGTACCTTTTAAAGATGACACATTCACGGTGAGGATGAGAGGGTTGTCTTGCAAAGTCAAACACTACTACCTGAAGTGATACTCTCAGTATTTCCTGACAATCATTCCTTCAAATCTGACACCATTAGTCCCCCACTATTACTTAATTTTCCTTTATCAGTCAAAAATACAAGAAGCTTAAATTAGTCTTGATCATTACCTCATTACCCTTATTTTTCTATAAAAACGAGTCAGGCTAAATTATTTTAACAAAGCAATTTTGGGGCAAATAACCTATCTTCAAAGATTTCAGACGCGACTATAAAATCAGGTTTCTATCCAGCAAATGTTTTTCTGGGTGAGCTCTATTTTGCAAAGGTCACTAAGGATCTTTGTGATGGTGACATCTGTCAGGCTTTACTGGCCTCAAGTTCACCAAGAAATGCCTTTATTTTAATAATCAAATGATTTTAAAAATGTATTTAAAACCAATTCATGTAATGAGATGAATTAACTTAAATGTAATAAGTACAGTATGTGCAATATCAACTCCTCTTAGACCTACAGCTAGGCCCATGCAGTGTACAGTTTACTTATCAGAAGATAGATTGGAAGACCTATATAACCATGAGGAATCAATAAATATCTATAGCCTTTTCTTTAAAGAAAAGGATCCATAAGTCTACATTCAACAGATAACAATCTGGAAAACATATATTCATCATCATAGTCTTGTGCTGCAGTGAAGTGGGTATAAACATGCCCTGAAAGAGATTTTAATGAGCAGCCATAGTCAGTACTCACACCCATCCAGTAATAACTATTTGTCTCCATTGATTTGCTCACAATATTCAGGAGCTTGCAAGGAATGATTATACACTACGTTCTGCCATTACTAAAGGTAAATCCACTGCAGCACTTAAGGCCGTAAAATGGAAAGCTGGGGTATACATAGGCTCTGTAACTAAGTTAAATTATGAAAGCCAAATGGTGATCCCTCACAAAGAGACTGAAATTAAGACAAATCCAACTGCAACATCTGCAGCTGAAAGAGAAAACACGAAGATTTTTTTTTTTAAAAGTGGCATAAACTTTTTATTTTCTTGTCACCAGAAGTTTCCCCAAAAAGCTTTCCAAGCTTCTCTCTCCATCAATATACTGAAAAGCCAACTTCACCAGCAGTTGATCAGTTTCTCTCTTCCAATCTGCTGCAAGTCAGATCTTTGTAGGAGTTGGACTGTGCAGTAAAAATATTCTTATTTTAATTAAGATTATTCTCCAAAATTAGAAAACGCAGAATTTTGACTTCAACGAAAATGTAGAGAAATGAGAATGCACCATATGTAATTAAACTGAGGATTAACTAACAGTAATGCCATCGACACCAGTAACTAACTTTTGAGTGCTTATTATGCATCAGGCATGGTGTTAAATTACTTGTATCATCTCAATCCAGTCCTGCGACAACCCAATATAGAGGGTATTGATAATTTCCATATTATTGAGAAAGGGAAACTGAGGCACGTAGTTAAATGGCTAGTCCAAAGTGACACATCACAGTGATGGTGAAGCTGGAATTCGAAGCCACGGGGGCGCCCCTGGAGCCTCCTCCTAGAGTGAGCCAGGTGGCTCACCAGTTGCCCATCTCCACGCGCACGCGCAAATCTCCCCACCCACTCCGCGTTCCAGCGGGAGCGCGCCATCGCGCATGCGCCTGGCCAGCCAGCCCCTTGCTGGCTCTGGGGCTGCTCCGCGGCTCCCACGAGCCGGACTGGACCCCGGCGCCCTTCGAGGAGAGGCTGAGCCTGGGGTTCCTTCCCCGCCGGGCCACCCAGCTGTGCCGACGCACACTTGCCCTCCGCCGCTGGCCTGCCACCCCGTCCCCTGCCCGCCTTCCCGAACCCGGCAGCCCCAACGCCCACCCTGCGCTCCACCCTGCGCGCCGTCTGAGGCGGGGGTACCTGGGCTGCACGGCTGCGGCTCCTCAGGCTGGTGGTTTTTCACAGGAATTCCCCAGCACTGCCCCTGACTGAGAAAGTGTGGCTCGCAGCGAGCCCGGAGAGTGGGAACGGAGGGGCTGGCTTTCCCCAGCCTCCCGGCTCCAATCCCTGCTCTCCAAATTAATCACTTTCTCCGTGCTGCCTCCCCACGCACACTCACATTCACACTCAAAAAAAAAAAAAAAAAAAAAAAAAAGGCGAGAGAAAGAGAGAGGCACAAAGAGGAAGAAGGGACCATCCGTGACTGGCATCTCTAGCTCCCCGGGCTCCGCTACCAGGAGCCATGGCAACCAGGCCCCCGGCCTGCCCTCTCGCCCCCTCGGCGCTCTGGTGAGGTGGAGCTCTAGCTCCTCTCTGGTTTTTCGTGGCCCCCAACCTCACAACCCCGCGGTTCATTGATTCCCCTCTTCCAGGCTGGCGGCATTTTCGGAACCCCCCTGGGATCTAGAATCCTCTCCTGAGAGTAGGAGCCAGACAGGGGCAGTGGATTGGGAGGGGATCTGAGCTCCACACAGTAGGAGGTGTCCGGGGCGTGAGGGGCGTGGTGGGAGAGGCCGGGACTGACCCCCAAACTAGCTAGACCTCGGACCACCACCCGAGAGAGGACGGGAATCTACAGGGGGATCTGGAATCCTCTTCAGAGAGTAGCGAGGGATGGGGTGGGAGAGGCTGGAAATAGGAGGATCAACCTACCGGCGACCAGCGGGAGTGAGTGGGACTTGGCGGATTCGGGAACCCGGTGTACTCCGTCCGACTGACCCCGAGCGGTCTGAATCCAGCCTCGGTCACCCGGGGGCGGGGCTTGAAAAGGGGGTGTCTCTTCCCGGGTGAATGCTGAGGGACCTCGGACCACCCCCACTTCAGACAAGGAGCCCTGACTGCGCACCATTTCCTTTCCATAACGCGTTGACCCCCTCCTCCCGGGAGCAAACCCTTAACCCTTCCTCCATGGGAGACCCCCCCAGGGCTGGCATGAGAGATGCAAATTGACCCCCACCCCTGACACACCTGCGTCGCCTCCAGCGCGAGATCTGTCCGGTACCTCCCCTCGGGCAACTTCTCCCCCAAACTGGCTGAGAGCTGGGACAGGGACGGGCAGGGTCCAGTATGCTCTGGGCCGATCCAAGGGAGTTTCTTGCCGGCCGCTCCCCGCTGGTCCGCACCCGGGACTGCCCACGGAGGTCCCGCCTGTCCCCTCCCGCTGCGGGCGCTGGCCGCGGGAAGGCTGGACCTGTTCTGGCTTGCACCGAGATCCACGCCCTCCTGCCAGAGGCTGGCTCTCGCCTCTCCTCCCTTCCTCGATTCTGCGCCGCCACCCCTCACCCACGCCGCTTATTTTCCCTCCCTTTGCACACTCCCATGGGACAGGGAGAGTTACAGGCTTAAGACTTTATCTCATTGTGGAAAGCAAGAGACCAAGCCAAAAACTTTGGTCGTGGTTTTCAACATCTCTGGTCAAAAGAGGTAGGATCTCCGCTTGTTTATCTGCAAAAGCGACGTTTAAGAGAAACGCCCCCAGGCACCCCGGTGGTTTCACTCAGTTGATATTCCATACACAGGTCGCCAATCTGGTTTTCTCCCATTGCTGCATGTTAGAGGGGTGTGGTGCCATGTACGTATTAAAAATGATCTTGCTTTCCTTCATTTAAGGGCGTGGTGGGGCTTACTATTGAATTTACAAAATATGCTATAACCATCCGGTGTCAAATTGTGCATACACAAATTTGGAGACCTTCTACTATTTTTACAATTTTTGCCCTAATACAGAGTCCATAATTTTACCATATTGTTTCATGACGTTTTTCCTACTTATCCTTTATAAATTCACTATTAGAGAAGAAAGACTTCTGTACTCATATTCAGTGCTAAAAGCCAGTTCTGATGCCTTATCAATCCACAAACACATAAAAATATTTTAGGATTCCAAAATTCATATGGAAAAATTACAATTTTTAGCACTGTTTTTGATTTATATGCCACTTTAATTTTTTTTCCATTATGGTGGTATTTTCCAAAATTTTTACACAATACCACTTTTAAAAATTCTGTTGAATGCAAGTCCTCTTTGTTCGTAAGAGAATTATTGAGTTCTAATTTTTACTCCACTAAGGCTGTGAGATTGACCTTACAGCGTTGTTTTGTTCTCATCTAGCTCATTGAACAATGAGGATATTTAGCTCCCCTCAGAGCTACCCTCAGAGTTGGATGAGCTACCCTCAGAGTTGGATGCCACCACTGGGAGCAGCAAAAGCGAAGGCAACTCATGATTCTGTCTCAGAAGCAATCAAATAAAATATTTTGAAAATGAGTAAATGGACTTTTAAATTTTCGTCATCGCTAACCTTGGGGCCTCGATTCTGTCAGTTCGTGTGTGGGCACAATTCTTACTGACTGCTTTGGCAAATTGTGAATGCAAGTGAGGGCAGGATTTGTCCTAAGTTTAAATTGTACTGCTGGAGTGATTTTCTTTTGCCTGGGGCATCATTATTCACGTGGCATGTTTTCTAAAGTAGAAACAAAGATAGAATATTAAATAAAATTCCAACAGGGGGGAATACTCTGCCTGTAGGAAAGCATTTCCAAGGTCAAGGAACCACAAAAGAAAGACAAGCAAGCCAAGTTGGTCTCAGGAGTTTACCATCTTCTGGGTAAGCATTACCTGAGCGTGGGACTCAGAACTCCTTTTTGGCCAGATGAACAGAGTACTCTTAAATATATAGCTCCTTCCTTCTTGGTGATTTGTTTGCTTGACAACAGAATCGTTATTTAAAAAACAAATATTTAGTGAGCACCTACTATTTATCAATTACTAATCTGGGTGCTAGGGTACAGTAGGCAACTCAATAGACATGGCCAATTGCTTTTGCAAAAAATCAAATACCCTCAAAATATATTAGACAATATCAAGCCACAATACCCCAAACAAGAAGATGGTCAGTTCTTAAATGTGAGTTTTTATTGAAAGGGAGATAACATACTTCTAAGCTTCTGATATTGCATATAAATGAAGAAATAATAGCCACACATAGCTTATTAGGGACAGTAAGGAAGTCAGCATGTATGCAATACATGTTACCCTGGGCAACCAAATTTTAAGAAAGAAAAAAGGGAGATAAGGAAAATGTAGGGAAGGAAAAAAGGGAGGAAGAAAGGAAGGAAAGAAGGAAGGAAGGAAGGAGAGAAAGAGAGAAAGAAAGAGAGGAAAGAAAGAAAAAGAAAGAAAGAAAGAAAAAGAAGAAAGAAAGAAAGAAAGAAAGAAAGAAAGAAAGAAAGAAAGAAAGAAAGAAAGAAAGAAAGAAAGAAAGAAAGAAAGAGAAAGAGAAAGAAAGAAAGAGCAAGCAGGCAAATGATAAACCAAGAAAGGAAATAGTATTTTTTAAGGCAATGCAAAAGGAAGACAGATGACCTAAATTTCTACATCCAAGAAACACCTCATAGCTGTCATCTCCAAGGATGAGTTCATATTTTTGATACATTATCAAAAGCAAGCAACACATCTAGGCTTGCCTGGCCCAAGGAATTCACAACTCCACTGCTTGAGCTTCCAGTAAGGCTGGAACCAGAAGGCAGCCCCCAGCCAGAGTGGATGCTTGCTAGAGATCCCTTCTGCTGCTGCTTTGGAACCTTCCTCTGGCTCCCATTCTACTGTCTGACACTTTGTTCAGATTCATTTCCCATTCAACATACAATCCTAATCTATCAGGCATCCCACAGTTGCACATAGGTGCTAGAGAAAGAACGTATACTTACGAGTCATGAGGAAATTTGATTGCCTTAGCTTTGAAAGGTGTGAATTTTCTCTCTGATAATTGAGGAAGGCCGTTTCAAAGGAAAATACTAATATCAAGTCACAAAAAAGGGGAGAAAAGGGTACTATCATGAATAGAAGCAGAAGGTGAGAGTGATAGGCCAGTCATCTGGAAAAAGATAAAAGGTATTGAAAACTGGGGCATTTTTCGGCTTTTCCTGCTGATTTACTGCCTACCTCCCTCCTGAACCATCATTTGGTATCATTCCCAGAGCTAGGACCATTGAAGTAGTATTGCCTTTTGGCAAATACAAGTAGCTAGTGATATGGCATCATTCCTAGAAAAATTGCTTAGCAGAAGAGCTGGAGTTTTGAAAATGGCATTTTAGTCTAGCAGTTCCAAGTAGTCCAGATCAACAGGGGCTTTCCGTCCAACTGCTGTAATAAAAAACAATAATAGTAAAAATAAAAAGCCGGAAGCAGGATGTTCCACTAAGGAATAGATCCTTCAAAAGCAACCTTGAAAGTACAAAGCAGCCACTTCAGCTTAGATATTAATAAAGCTAAAAAGACCATATTAATTCTGCAGAGTTATCCTGACAGAGTCAATACTCCTTTAACTTGTCCTTTAATTCAGGAACAAAAGGATATGTATTAAAAATCAAAGGGCAATAATTCTGGAACAAATAAAAAGGTAAAATCTTGTATTGCATGCCATGGATCATTAATATGTGTGATTCACCCCTAGGAGGTCATGAAATCAAATGCTTTTACTGGATTTTTTTTAAAGGCTAAGAAACTGTGGCCATTAATAACATAATAATTATGTAGCCAAGATAATGTTAAGCGTTTTCAAATCTCACGCTTTAAGGCATCCATTGATTACTTGCGCAGGTCAGAAGGATTTCCCATCCTCCAATCAACAATGCCTACAATGGATAGTTTTCTTTCCTGTTGATGGTTTACTCCAAAGTCCTTTGCAGCCAAGTCTTAACTCAAAGACCTGTGAACTGAGTTATAGGATGCATTCCTATTTGTTGGAGAAAGTCCTCATATGTTTGGAGGATGAGAATTTCTTCTAAACTTCTCTATTTCCAACATGGTATGAAATCTTTTCAATCTGGAAGGGACCTCAGATAACATAATCTTCCATAGCTTCCTTTTATATCTGAGAAGAGTAAGGTTCAGAAATTTTATCAGAGTTGTACAACTGGTTAATGGCCTAGAATGTATTGAAAAAAAACTCCAAATTTTTAATCGTGTAACATTTTACAGGATGAAAAGCCACTGCCATATTTGAAGATAATTTTATTTATTATTATTCTGTTGCAGCAAACAAGACAAATATTGAATAGTGAGATAGTGAGTGATAACCAGGAGCATAAGGGCTGATCTACTTACAGAGACACATTGCCAAAATTAAGTTTGTCCTTTTCTGTTTTTTGTTGTTGTTCGTTTGTGGTTTTTTTTGTTTTTTTGTTTTTGTTTTTTTTTTTCCAGTTGTTTTTGAAAGTATGTTTTCCACTCAATGCAAAAGAAACATGTTAGAGAGAAAGGAAAGACTAACAAGAACTTGTGGCAGCCACAGGTTGTTCTCCACTCCCTCTGGCCCCACTAATCTGTTTTTTTGTTTGTTTGTTTTTTTGAGACAGAGTCTTGCTCTGTCGCCCAGGCTGGAGTGCAGTGGCACGATCTCAGCTCACTGCAAGCTCCACCTCCCGGATTCACGCCATTCTCCTGCCTCAGCCTCCCAAGTAGCTGGGACTACAGGTGCCCGCCACCACGCCAGGCTAATTTCTTTTTGTATTTTTAGTAGAGACTGGTTTTCACCGTGTTAGCCAGGATGGTCTCGACCTCCTGACCCCGTGATCCGCCCTCCTCCGCCTTCCAAAGTGCTGGGATTACAGGCGTGAGCCAACCGCGCCCGGCCCAATTTGTTCTTTTTCTCCTTCTGGACACACGGCCACCAACCTAAAGGCTAAATGTTGACTTAGTTTGGTTCTAGGACTAGGTTCTCACCAAAGAGACAAGAGGAAAAATGCTGTTGGCAACTTTCAGCTCATCTACTTAAAGATAATCGGGATTTACTTCTCCTTGTCCTTTTGACTAACCCACACTGTTAAAAGGCTCATATTGAGGATGACAAAGAAACCCCACTCTGGCCTGAATTCCTACATGACTCTGAGAATCAGAACCCTACTTACTACTATAAAAAAACTTAGGCCAGGCGCGGTGGCTCAAGCCTGTAATCCCAGCACTTTGGGAGGCCGAGACGGGCGGATCACGAGGTCAGGAGATCGAGACCATCCTGGCTAACACAGTGAAACCCCGTCTCTACTAAAAATACAAAAACTAGCCGGGCAAGGTGGCGGGCGCCTGTAGTCCCAGCTACTTGGGAGGCTGAGGCAGGAGAATGGCGTAAACCCGGGAGGTGGAGCTTGCAGTGAGCTGAGATCTGGCCACTGCACTCCAGTCCGGGCGACAGAGCAAGACTCCGCCTCAAAAAAAAAACAAAAAAACAAAAAAAAAACTTAATGTCCCTTTTCAATTTGAGCCAATCTCCTTTGGATACTTTTATTATAACTGCTTAAACTTTACCCTAACAAATGCAACTGTAATCTCTGTCATCAGAACAATTTCAGAAGAATAGTCAAGAAAAATAAGAATGGAAGCTACCATGAATACCTGTTGTTTTTTGCTTGCCAAGCATTATCCCCATTCATTTAGCCCAGTTGGACCTAAGGAATAATATCTCCTATGGTTATGTGGCTGAATTGAGGCTAATTCCAATGCTTTCTCGTACCCCTGGTCCATGTGACACAGGCATGACAAACCAATATTTTCTACTCCTAAGTCTATGGGGACTAAAGCTATGAAGGGCATCAGACCCAACAGAAGCCGGTGAGAAACCTAACTTGGATTTATGCATGAGTTACCAGGAAAAAACAGGGTTGCTCATCAGGTATGACATAAGGCAGGAGAAACTCCCTTCTTCTTATCATAACTTAGAAAGAGCCCTCCTGAGAATAAAGTCACCATAGAGAAAAGAGGAGAGAGATAGATACTCGACAATTATATTTGAAGACCCAGATCTTCAAATAAACTGAAAGGTTATTTTTTATTAAAAGCTGAAACTGGAGTGCAACTTGACCTTGTAGATAGGTGAGACAAAAAAAAAAAAAATTGTCTCATGTAAAATAGTTTCAATGGTTTCCTGTTTCTTAAAATCATTCTTATCCATGATACATTTCTAAGTAAGATTACTCTCTTGTTATGGGTTGTTTAGTAAGAGATGTATACAGGGCAAAATAATCTTCCTTTCATAAATTAACCCGACTGATTGGTAGTGACTTACTGAAACACTGTGTCCAAAGGATCCTGACTCTGCATCTGAGCTGAGCAGGAAAGGTTAAAGTGACCTATTAATGTATAATATCACTGATACCATACAAGAGATAATTCTCATGTGTTAGGTATTTACTATTCTTGCTTTAAGATATTCTTAAGGTTTAGCATACATTTAGACATGGGTGGGAACTTTATTCCTTTGAACTGTGATGTGACAAGACATCCTTTTAAGATATTTTTATCCATTTTTTTAAAAAGCCATGGACCAATTAGCCCTCTCCATGCATTGTTTAGGAACCATATTTCATACTTTCAATTAACTTTATTTTCTTGCAAAATAAACAAATTCATTAGCAGACATGTACTTAAATCACAGATTGCTAGTATGTGATGCACTGTGTTAACACAAACATAACTCAGTTTTTTACAAGCATTGCATTGGATTTATTTTCTTCCAGGGGTTAAATGAGACCTATCAATTTATTTTTTTCATGTTGTTTTTCAGAATATGATAAACAGGCAAACCTTTTTAGGCATGCATAGCACTATGCCACAGTACAGTAAGCCCACAGCAAGGGTTCCAAATCTTCTGTTTATACTGACATGAAAAATTTGCCTTATCTTATAGGAATTAGTTACTCTTTCTTATGCCATATCCTTTGTGTTTCTCACTCAGATAGTTTTGTGCCAGCTCATACTACAACATTTAAGGGCACATAAGCAGGCAAGAGCTTTATATATAACACTTGTATTGCCCATATATCAAGTAGAGTTTTCTCCAAACAGGAAACACTTATTGACTTAGATTCCCTTTTCTTTATCTGAGTGTATGCACAATAATACAAATATAGAGCACATTTTCAAATATTATTACTTGCATATAGGAACCATCTTAAAAGTTTCCTAAAATTAAACGTTTATACACTGTTGCTGGGAATGTAAATTATTTCAGCCACTGTGTAAAGCAGTTTGGAGATTTCTCAAAGAGCTTAAAACAAAGCTACCAATTCAACCCAGCAATCCCATTACTAGGTATATACCCAAAGCAAAATAAACAGTTCTACCAAAAGACACATTCACTCATATGTTCATTGCAGCACTACTCACAATAACAAAAACATGGAATCAACTTAGGTGCCCATCAACAGTGTATTGGATACAAAAATGTGTTACATATACACCATGGAATACCATGCAGCCATAAAACAAATAGCAAAATCATGTCCTTGTGAGCAACGTGGATGCAGCTGAAGGTCATTATCCTAAGCAAATCAAGGCAGGAACAGAAAACTAAATACCATGTTCTCAGTTACAAGTTGGAGTGAAACATTGAGTACACATAAACATAAAGATGGCAACACTAGACAATGGGGACTAGTAGATGAGGGAGGGGAGGAGGGGACTAAGGATTGCAAAATTACTTACTGGGTACTATGCTCGATGATCCTGGGTGACAGGATCATTCACACCCCAAACCGCAGCACCATGTAATATACCCATGTAACAAACCTGCACATGTACCCACTGCATCTAAGATAAAATTTGAAATTATTTTTAGAAATTCCTAAATTTAAGCAGATTTTAAAGTCTTAAATACGAATAAAGGAGAAAATGTGATGATGAAAGTCTCAAATATTTCTGGGTATTTAAAATATTCTGATACATTTATCCAAAGATGAAGTAGAGAAGCTAACAAGCATAATGAATATATTCAATGTGGATAATAATGAACAAACACAAATCAATTAAATAACTTGATAATATTTTGCCAAAGAAAAAATAGTAAAGCCAAAATCTAATGGCATGACACAATTGTAGGATGAAAGCCATATTAAATATCATCAATGTATGCAACCATTTTACAAAAAATTACATGCTATTTACATTACAATTTAAAAACAAAAATAGCAATTATATTGAAGAGGTTTAAAGAGGTACATAAATTGAGACCCAGGTATTCCGCTTCTAAGACTCCATATAATGTAAGTAAACTGAAATATAGAAAACTCTATATTCCCATAGATATTCAATGATAAAATAAATTATAAATATCTAAGAACAAAATTATTAGTTTAAATTGTATGAAATTACCATTATTTGCGCATTTCTGACCTGGAAAAATAACAGTTTCACATTGTTTAAACTAATAGATTATTCTGTAATCCTGTAATGAAGCAGCCATTAAAATTATGTTTTCAAAGGTTTGTAATACGATAAATCTTTCCAGTGTGAAGTTATAGATTTCTAATAATGGGTCCATTCAGAACCACCCCCTAAAACTATGCTGTATAGGCCAGGTGTGGTAGTTTATGCCTGTAATCCCAAGACTTTGGGAGGCCAAGGCAGGTGGATCACTTGAGGTCAGGAGTTTGATACTAGCCTGGCCAACTGGGTGAAACCCCATCTCTACTGAAAATACAAAAATTAGCTGGGTGCAATGGTGCACGCCTGTAATCCCAGCTACTCAGGAGGCTGAGGTGAGAGAATTGTTAGAGCCTGGGAGGCAGAGGTTGCAGTGAGCCGAGATCATGCCACTGCACTCCAGCCTGGGTGACAGAGCGAGACTTTGTCTCAAACAAAACAAAACAAAACAACACAACTATGAAGTATAGACAATATATAAATCATAAGTACCTGAAAACACTGGAAAGTAATCCAAAACATGCAGATAGTGAAGGGGCATACAACTGGAAGAAGGGAACAACACTGGGTAAGTTTCCTATTTCACAGCTTTTAGGGAAGATCAAGACCCAGTCTGTCCATTCTAGGTGGATAAAACAAGGAAAGCAAACCTGCAGTTATTGGCTTGAAGAAGCAAAGGACAGAGCTTGGGCAACCAGAGCAACTGGGAAATATTGAGGGGAAGTAAATCAAGGAGAAGGCCCCATATTCTATGTGTAAATGATGCCCAATCCCTTGCTATCTTCTGAAATATGCATCAGTGGGTGCTCTAGACTGAATATATGTGCCTGCCCCCTAATTATGTGTTGAAACTTAATCGTTAATGAGATGGTATTTGGAGATGAGCCCTTTGGGTAGTAATTACATCAGGATAGTGGGGCCCTTATGACTGGGATTAGTTCCTTCATGAAGGAAGTCTCAGAGAACTCCTTCATCCCTTCCATCCTGTGAGGACACTGGGAGAAGGTAGCTGCCTATAAACCAGGAAACCAGCCCTCAAAAAACAACAAATCGTTCTGCACCTTGATTTTGGACTTTCCAGCCTCCAGAACTGTGAGAAATACATTTCTGTTGCTTATAAGTCACCTAGCTTATAGTATTCTGTTACAGCAGCCAGAACTGAGACAGCAAGATAGTTTCCAAACAGCTCTGCTGAAGTTAAAAGAATTGAATTGAGATTTCAACAACCATCCACTTCAAAGGACACTATAGTTTGATTTCTGCTACATTTACTGCATGGTAGTCAAAACAGAAGTTAATATAATTTGGAGAACATGACAGATTCTGGAATCTCTACAATGACCAGCAAACAATTCAAAATGACTCCACATACGATAAAACCAGACAATGTGTTCCGTACTCAAAGAAAACACAGTGGAGATGACCCCTGAGATTACCTACTAAATATTGGACTTAGCAAACAAGGAATTTAAAGCACTGTTGTAATTGTGCTTGATGAAAAAAATAATGTATTAATATTTTTCAAAAAGAACCTAAAATTGAGAAACCTAAACAGAGAAATAGAACTATTAAAAAAGAACCAGAAAGCTATTCTAGGATTGAAAAAATAATATCAGAAATTAAAATTTTCACTTAGCTTAACAGCAAATTGGAGGTAACAGAGAAAAGAGCTGGCATACTTGAAGCTAGATCCATAGAAATATTCCAACTTTAAAAACAGAGAGAAAAGATTGGGGGTGGGTGGGAGTGGAATTGAATAGAGTCTCAAAACATTTTACATGTGTGTAATTGAATTTTCAACAGAAGAAAGAGAGATGAGGCATAAAATATATTAGAGAAATATGGCAAAAAAATTTATCAAATGTGGTGAAAATCAGGCATTAATAGATTCAAGGATCCCAGCAAACCTTCAGAAAGATAATATTAAGAAAGCCCCACCTAAGTACATAATAATCAAGCTGCCAAAAAACAAAAATAATAAACCTTGAAAACAGAGAGGAAAACAACACATTACATACTGTTTATAGCAAGTTAAAAGTTCTGAAAGAAAAATGAACAAAAAAGTCTTGTTAACCCAGAATTCTTTATCCAGTGAAAATATTCAAATATTTAGTTAAAATAAATATACTTTCAGATAAATGAAAACTAAGAGGATTATCATCATTAGAATTACACTATATATAAGACACACTAATAGTCATTTTTAAGGTTGAAAGGGCGTTATACCAGATAGAAACTCAGATCTTCATAAAGAAGTAAAGAGCATTGAAAATGGAAAAGATGTGGGTAAATATAAAATATTTTTTCTTTCAATTTACCTAAATTATAAATGATGGTTTAAATAAAAAAGGCTGTACTCTTGCTTCTGACAAAACTGAGACAATTTCCCAACTCCAGAGAAAAAGCACATTATTACAATACATAAAATATCATTTCATATATGAAGATTTATTTTAATAATCCATAATTCTATAGTAAATATATTATCTTTCACAATATTGATTTCATCTAGTGTTTTATGATTTGAACAACAAAGGAAGCCTGCAGAGATTTTATAGAAAGATCAGCGTAAATAGATAAAAATAAGAATCCTTTTCTCAGATCTAAATTTTGCATCATCTCTCTAGGAAGAGATCATTAAATTATTATTTTGCCATAGAACTCTTTACTGATGAGAATGCAAAACACTTAACCATTTGCATTTGAAACAAAATGAAATAAATACAGCTTGCCTACTTCAGAATAAAATAACTTAAAATTTATCTAAATTTGAATGAATTGCTTAGGAGGAAGTACAAAAAAAAACATTATGCCCAACTTAATGTGTTTTTTTTCTATTATACATGCCCAAAGAAAAATGTTTGTTGTGGAAACAGCTAGAACTGATTAATTGAAGAATATCTTACACACAAGGTAATTAACCAAAATTCTTATAAATGAAGCATGTTTTATTCGCTTTATCTAATGAAAAAATACACTTTGCTGCAGATTATTCTTTTATTCTCAAAATTAGACTCAAATATAAAAGTTAACTTCCAGCTGATTATTAGGTGAGGACCAGGCACAATTATTTTAAACCAAAAAAGATTTTATAAAACTGGCATTTCATCAAATAATATGTCATGTCTGTCTTTTTATGCAACAGTTGGGTACCATAAGCAGAAGAAAAAACATTTTAAATTTTTATAATTATCTAATAACCAATTAATTGTGAAAGTATATTGCCTAATGCACTTTTGTGAGTTTTCAAGGCATTGGTAATTGTTAACAGTTCAATTTAAAAAGAGAACAGTAATAAATAAGCTTGTGTTATATTCATAAACTTGTTTTCTTTACAAAGTAAATATATGGAGGATATTATGCTTTATAACACACTTAAAATATCACAAGTCTAATGTACATATAGAAAACACATTTTTCCTTTAAATGCTATTCAAATAAAATACAAATTAAATTTTTATAACCTGATCTTCTCCAGCAATTTAGTTATGCCTTTAATTCTCACACCAAATCCAAAATTTAGATATAGTGAAATCCTATAATGCTTACCACGATATGAAATGAAGCATAAATAACAAGCTTTTGAAAATCATAAAACCACACTAAAATTATTTTCATTTGGATAAGCTAATATATTTTCTAGGAGTAACTGGCAAAGCCTTACCGACTAATTTTTACTCAAATGATTTAGATATCAAATTCTGGTGCCAGATTTTGAAGGTGATATCTGGCAATTAACTCCTCCCAAAGTTTGTGAATAAAGCATGGCATATGTTCTACACTTGATGAATTACACACATCCACTATAAGATCTCGAAAAGAAAGGCATTCCCATGCCAACCTTGAAACCCTCAGCAAGAATTTATTCAAGCCATAACTCTACTCCGATGACAGAACAAACCAACATAAAATGGGGACTTTACCAAAGGAATTGTTTATAGAAGGGTCAGAAGACATTTCCCATAAAGTGCTGTGGAAGCCCAGCTGTTTTGTTCTGTTTTATACTTACCGTAATAAACTCCTCTCCTTTAAATTATAGGGTTTTCTCACCACCATGTGATTGAAGATGCAAGGTGGAACAGCCCCTCGTTAGAATTATCTCATAGAGGGAAAATACAATATGTTCTCTGAAATAGTGACTGTGGTTTTGTTCATATCCGTTGGTAAATGAATTAGTCTCCTTGGGAATTGGTAGTTAAATGGAATTCCAGTCGTGGAGAGCATCACCAATTTTGTATTTACTACTGTCAGTAGGTGTAAGCTTGTATATTAGTTCAAGATGGATGACTTTGTTTTTGCGCTTGATTCCCAAGAGATTGGACGTTAGTAAAAGGATACAGAAAGAGTTGTTAAACAGGACAACTTCGGTGCATATTAAAGTCAGAAAAGTGCATTAGTAAAGTCAGAAAAGAACAAGCCTAAAACATTGCTTCCATAATTAAACAGAAGTAATACAAAGAGAAAAAGAAAAAAAAAATTAACCACAGAAAATATACTAAAAATGCCTCATCTAGAAAACATTTTTATACCTTTATTTTACATTCTTTCAGTAATAAATAACCCTGCCAATGGTATTCTGGGGTCAAAGTGGTAAAGTAAACTTACATAAAGGTCATTAAGAATTTAAAAGAAATAAGAAAAAATAAACAGGCACACAACTGCCAACCAGATCCATTTTGTGAACCTCAGACTTTGCAAGCATTTCCTGGTCTCTACAAGTAAAGAATCAGGGGAAATTGTATTTTTGAGACCACTGTTTATGCAAATTATGTTAGGAGAAAGGAAGAGCCTATAATACCACCTAAATCTTCATTCATCCATTCATTCATAAGTGCATATGTACATATGTAATGCATACCTAATCTGCAGATGGTAAACATAGTGCCTCTCTTTGAAATAGAGTAACTTATTTTCTACATATTTGGAATAAATGGAACCTTAGTATGTTTTAAAATTTCCTCTGAGATTAAAGTAATAAGCATTAAAATATCAAAGATCGTCTTGCATACCATAAAGAAGCAATAGTTCCTTTCAGTGTCTAAAGTTGGAAAGAATTCCTGCCTTCCTAACAGCTCAATCCTTACCGAGAGGTATCCTGTGGAGAGTTTCAGTTTGGTCCATAATAGGGATCCCTTTCATCTCAAATGCAGCTCTGATAACAGCTTGAAGGATACTCAGGAAGTAAAGAGAAGTGAACATCTTGCTATGAGTTGGAAAGCACAGATAGAATCCCCCACCACCCTGCCAGGCCAACTCTCCTACCCAAAGACAAAGGAATCTTCACTGTTAATAGGTACATGCAACCCACAGCAGGTAAAATGCATTCCCTAAGGCTGTTTTGTCTTTCCGTGACACATCACTGCCATTACAGACTGATTCTTCCAAATAATTTCATGAAGGCCATTAGTAAATATAGGCTTGACATAGTAGCTGGCAAAGTTATGAACAAAATGTATTTTGTTCTGAGACAGAATCTATTTTAAATAGCTCACTGACCTTTATAATCACAGTGTTCGGTCAAAAAAAAAATCAAAACCACTAAAGTAGAGCCAAATAAGATGCTTCCATTTATATTAAGTAATTTCTTCTCACAGTGCAGGAAAGAGTGGTGATGTTCATACCTAAGCACAATTCTACTAAATAATCAAGTTCCTAATAATTGTGAAGACTGCACCTCAGAATCATAATCAGTTGATCTGGAGTTTAATTTACTTTTTTTTTTTTTTTTTTTTTTGAGACGGAGTCTCCCTCTGTCACCCAGGCTAGAGTGCAGTGGCCAGATCTCAGCTCACTGCAAGCTCCGCCTCCCGGGTTCACGCCATTCTCCTGCCTCAGCCTCCCGAGTAGCTGGGACTACAGGCGCCGCCACCTCGCCCGGCTAGTTTTTTGTATTTTTGGTAGAGACGGGGTTTCACCGTGTTAGCCAGGACGGTCTCGATCTCCTCACCTCGTGATCCACCCGTCTCGGCCTCCCAAAGTGCTGGGATTACAGGCTTGAGCCACCGCGCCCGGCCTAATTTACTTTTATAGTATTAGAGATGACTTAGTTGACATTTGTAGACATTGTAACACAACACCACAGGCATTTTAAACCATAAATCAGCCTCAGTCTAATGGTACAGAACGTAGCCATGGAATAAAAGTGACAAAATAAATGCACCTTCACAAAAGGAAGTGATTAAAAAAATCCTGACTTCTGTGCTCAATCAAAACAGTTACATTTCAATAAATGATCAAGTATTTGCTGGATATCTCCTATCCTCAAAATAAGACTATTCCACTTGGAAAAATGCAATATTTAAATGGGAAAAAATATTACGCAATTGACCTTAGCAGAGGGCAGGCAAAGCATGTGGAAAGGAATAAGGGGTTGCTACGTGATTTCAAGTTGTTTTAAAACTGATTTTATCGGCCGGGCGCGGTGGCTCACGCCTGGAATCCCAACACTTTGGGAGGCCGAGGCAGGCGGATCACGAGATCAGGATATGGAGACCATCCTGGCTAACACAGTGAAACGCCGTCTCTACTAAAAAACATTAAAAAAAATTAGCCAGGCATGGTGGCGGGCACCTGTAGTCCCAGCTACTGGGGAGGCTGAGGCAGGAGAATTGCGTGAATCTGAGAGGCGGAGCTTGAGGTAGGCCGAGATCACACCACTGCACTCGAGCTTGGGCGACAGAGTGAGACTCCGTCTCAAAAAAACAAACAAACAAAAAACTGATTTGTCATATTACTTTTCAACTCCAAAACCTAAACGGTCTCCACGTTGTGAACAGGAGGAAGTCCTTCACATGTCCTGGCCTACTATTAGAGGCCATCAACCCCCATATTCAGTCTCACCTAGTACCATGCATAAATGAAACCTGTCTTTGTGTTGGGTTGTTCATTGAACTGGCCCGAGAAGGGTCACAGTTCACCTCAGTTTCCCTGAATCACTGCAACTCCAGATAACTCTCATGTTGGCTTTTAATAATACATAGCCTTTTCATGGCAATGTTTCTTTCTGCTTTTATTAGTAATAATAATGGTTGATATTTATTGAGGGTTTATTAGATATTTGGCACAGTGCAAAGGCTTAGATGTGGCACCACCTAATTCATACTTACAAAATATCTATCAAGTGTGTACCATTACATCTGAATTACACATGAGAAAATGAGTCATGGGGAGATTAAGTCAATTGTCTAAGGTTGTAGGAAAAAAAGGATCCAAGACTTTAACAGAAGACTATTTGATTCCATAGCATGTGTGCATCATCAATGTCTACTCTCCTCCAAGAGAATATATACACTGAAAAGCTAGGAGTGGATTGATATTTCATGTATTTTTCATAGTAGAGACCTCAGACTGCTTGGCCCATGGTAGAGCATTAATACTCATTGAATGAATGGATAAATAGGTAGTGGGTGGAAGGAAAAATAGACTCCAAGGGCAGAAATTAATTCAGGCATGAGATCTAAGGACCTTATCAAAGAGACGGGGGAAAGACAGGATTTGAGAACTGAATAAACATAAGGAAAGAAGATGCAGGAGAGTAGAAAATGACTTAAAAATTTCAAGCCTGGGAAATGGGAACAATGATGGCAAGTTAGAAAGACTGTTCACATGTCAAATGTCATCAGTTTGGTTTGGAGTATACTTTCTCATGGGTGAGATATATACCCATGGAAGTATCAGATAAAGAGTTGCAAGTGTGAGAGCTTAAAACAGAACCTAAGGATTGTGTTTGACTTGTTCTCAGGAGTTGCTGAGATTCCCTGCAAAGAAAGGGTTCTCATGAGTGTGAGTGTGGGGAGCAAAGGGGTACAGAAATAAGCTCTGTCTGCATTGCATTTATGAGTCAGAGGAGGAAAACCATCAAATTATATGAAGAAAGAAGTATCATAAATGTGGGAGATAAAGAGCAGAGTACAATGAATGACATGAACACTATAGCAAAGAAGTATGTTGAGGAAGTGGTGTTTAACAATATTTAATGAATACAAACCTTTACAGCCCATCCCCCCCAAAAAAAAACCATTGGTGATATTAGCAAGAGAAATGTTGGTACAACTTGTGTTCTAGTAATCATATTGCATTGAGGATAGAATTACTGAAAAATTAAAATGTTAATAAACTAATATCAAGCACTTACTAGGTTCCAAACACTGAGTTTAGTGGTCTGTATACATTAACTCATTTAATTTAGACAAAACCAAACAAATCTTTGAGTTTAATATCGTGCTTTTGCCAACTTTTAGGAATGAAGACTTGAGGACTGAGGGATGTAATGTGAACTGCCTGAGTCACAAGGTTAAAGAGTGAAAGACCAGAGAACTCAAACTCCTATCTGTCTGATTCACATGCTTTGTTGTGCAGTTTGGCAGATGGGAAAAACTAGAGACAGAAATATCATGAGAAGATACCTACAATGTACTACAATGTAAAAGAGATTGGCCAGTATAGCAGGACAGAATGGAGGTGACAGCTAAAAATTAGGTTGATTAAAAGATTCCTCTGGATTTAAGAAATCATGAAATCAAGAAAAGTTATCTTTACAGGCAAGAAAAAACAACCCTTCTTCTGAGACAAATCAAAATAAAAGAAATTAACTGTGACATCTCCTAGCTATATTCTACCACTTTCTTGGGCTCCTCACTTCTTCTTTACTTTCATAATCAACTCAAGTAGTTACCTTTGATTTTAAGGTCAGTATTTACAAAGTAACTTAGGGTTTTTTCTTTTTTTTTTTTTTTTTTCCTCTCTGTAAATGACACTCCTTATACTTTGAGCAAGTAAATTCCCATGATACATGTGCAAAATGTGTAGGTTTTTTGTTTGTTTATTTGTTTGTTTGAGATGGAGTCTCACTCTGTCACCCAGGCTGGCGTTCAGTGTAGTGGCGTGATCTCCGCTCACTGCAACTACCTCCTCCAGGGTTCAAGTGATTCTCCTGCCTCAGCCTCCTGAGCAGCTGGGATTACAGGCATGCGCCACCATGCCAAGCTAATTTTTGTATTTTTAGTAAAGACAGGGTTTTGCCGTGTTGGACAGGCTGGTCTCAAACTTCCTGACCTCAAGTGATCTGCCCACCTTGGCCTCCCAAAGTGCTGGCATTACAGGCTTGAGCCACCATGCCTGGCCAAGGATGTGCAGTTTTGTTACATACGTAACCACGTGTTATGATGGTTTGCTGTACCTATCAACCCATCACCTAGGTATTAAGCCTGGTGTGCATTAGCTATTTTTCCCGATGCTCTCCACTCCCCAGCAATACCACCATCCCCCGACAGGTCCCAATGTGTGTTGTTCCCCTCCCTGTGTTCATGTGTTCTCATTGTTCAGCTCCTGCTTATAAGTGAGAACATGCAGTGTTTGATTTTCTGTTCCTGCTTTAGTTTGCTGAGGATAATGGGCAAAGCCACTTTTGATGGTGCTGGCAGTGAGCTAGGCTCACTGCCCATGCACAATTACCTGAGCACAAGCATGAAATACTTGCGAAATGACAAATTACCTAATATACTAGGAAAAGGGTTGGCACACCATGACTGTAAGCCAAATCTGGTTTGCCTTTTTAAAAATTTTGTAAATAGGCCGGGCGCGGTGGCTCAAGCCTGTAATCCCAGCACTTTGGGAGGCCGAGACGGGTGGATCACGAGGTCAGGAGATCGAGACCATCCTGGCTAACACGGTGAAACCCCGTCTCTACTAAAAAATACAAAAAACTAGCCGGGCGAGGTGGCGGGCGCCTGTAGTCCCAGCTACTCGGGAGGCTGAGGCAGGAGAATGGCGTGAACCCGGGAGGCGGAGCTTGCAGTGAGCTGAGATCCGGCCACTGCACTTCAGCCCGGGCGACAGAGCGAGACTCCGTCTCAAAAAAAAAATAATAATAATAAAAATAAATAAAATAAAATAAAATAAAATTTTGTAAATAAAGTGTTATTGGAAGGGCATGCTCATTTATTTACATATTGTCTTCAGATGCTTTTGTGCTACAATAATAAGAGTTGAGTAGTTTCAACAGAGATCATATGGCACCAAAAGCCCAAAGTATTTTCTACTCCTTTACAGAAAAAAATTCTCAAAGCCTATTCTGGACCTTAGGGATTGCTAAGCAATCTTTATATTGCTGAGAAGAAATTTCTAAATCCAGATGGTCTTCTGAATTGCCTTTATAGAAATATGCCCTATATTGAGTTAGCTACTCCTTTCTCTTTCCCCATTATATATAATTCTGCACCCTAAAAATCTGGTAGCCTGTAAGGCAAAGTTTACTTGTACACATTAATATTCTATTCTCTTCTTGTTCCCGGGGACATAGCTCAGCTAGACTTCCCAGGATGCCTTGCATCTGGGTAGAATTATGTGATTGAGTTCCAGCCAATAGAATATGGGAGGAAGAAACAGGTCTCACTTCCAAGAATAGCCGTAAAGCCATTCTTCAAGTTCTCTCTCTTTCCATCCATGTGGCTAGAAGCAAAGGAAAAACATCAGCACTACAAGAAAAAAGAGGGCAAGCTCTTCAAGTTAACTCTAAAAAAGAGGAACCAGCTTGGATGTTTATAGTGAATTCATACAAACAAAAAATAAATTTTTATTTTGTGAAGCCATTGAGATTGACAGAGGGGCAGAATTTCTTTTTATGGTAGCTAACATTAGTTATCTGATGAACATAATATACAAAGTGTGTGTTCTCCCCAAAATACAATTATAGCATTAAACTTTTAATATTTTCAATGTAACCATCAGATCACTAGGAAACCATTATTATCTTAATTTACAAAGCCTGAGTCATGTCAACCTGCCTGTGATTATACTAATTATCTGTGTCTATGTAAATACGCTCCACTTTTATTTTCTCCATTTCTGTCAACACTCCATTGATTTCTCAGGGCTGCCATAACAAAATACCAGACTGGGTGGCTTAAACAAAAGAAACTTATTTTCTCACAGTTTTGGAGGCTGGCATTCCAAGATCAAATGTTGGCAAAGTTGGTTTCTTTGGACACCTCTCATCTTTACTTGTAGGCAGTTATCTTCTCTCTGTCTTTACATGATCTTCCCTATACGCCTGTCCACATTCTAACCTCCTTTTCTCATAAGGATACCAGTCATATCGAATTAGCACCCACCATAATGAGCTTATTTTAACTCAGTCACCTCTTTAATGACCCTATCTCCAAAGACAGTCACATTCTGAGATACTAGGGATTAGGGCTAGTACCAAACTTTACATATAAATTTTGGGGGAACACAATTCAGCCCCATAACAGGCATCAAAAATCATCCAGTATTTGACTCTGGATGATTTCCTTTGCATGGCCTTATATATTTATTTGTTAGGTCTGGTTAAGTTTATCCTATAATTGTCTTTCATTTCTCTTCCTTCATTCTTATTTCTAGTGCCCCCTAGCTCATGGCCTCATTTCACTTTTTCTCAACTTTAGTAACAGTCTTCTAAATTTTTTTCTCATATCTGCTTTCCTACATATTCAATCCATCTTACTAACTTCAAAAATTAGCAAATATTTCAATTGCCCTATGAAATAAAGACCAATAAAGACTTTTAGGTCTGTCATTTAAGAACCGATAAGTTTGTGTTTCAAATTGTGCTTCTAGTCTTATATCCTAATATTTGCTTTCATTCAAATTTGACTATCATCATTTCCTACCAACACCACATTTCGGTATGTAGACTGCATATATGACAGTGGTATGGTAAGAGTACAATACTGTATTTTTACTGTACTGTCTCTATGCTTAAATATGCTTAGTAACACAGATGTATACCATGGGTTTACAATTGCCTGCAGTAGTCAGTATAGTAACCTGTTGTACAGTTTGTAACCTAGGAGCAATAGGCTGTCCCATATAGCCTAGGTGTGTGGTAGGCTATGCCATCCAAGATAGTGTAAGCACATGCTGAAATGTTGCAAAAGAATGAAATTGCTTAAGGAGGCATTTCTCAGAGTGCATCGTGACATTAAGCAATGTTTGACTATACATTTTTTCTCTCAAGACCACACCTTGTTTTGTTAACACTCAGCACTTAATTTTTCCACTCGTTTCTCCTGAAACACTTGTGTTGTCTTCTTGGTCTCTTTTAAATCAACAAATCCTTTAATTCTCTACTAGAATGCTTCTGATCCCCAAATGCATTCCACAGAAATTTTCCTTGGAACTTCCATGGCAACTTGAGTTTCATTAATACTAATAGTAGTTTATTTTGTGTCATTATTGTTGTATTAATTATTATACTAGGTACTGTGCTAAATGCTTGACATATTACCTAATTTAATCTTCACATGCATCCATGATATCTATACTTATTTTTCTCATTTTTCAGATGTACCAAATGAATCTTAGAGAGTTTGAATGTTTTACTGAAGGTCACACAGCTGAAAACTTACTTGAATCTGAGTCTGTCTGCTCTGATTCAGGTACTTCTGCTCTGATTCAGGTACTTTAAAAGACACAGTTTATTACCTCTGCATATTCATACAGAAAACTTTTCTAGTTGTGAATCTCTCATTTATGAACTTCCAAGGATATAAGGAAAACTACATTGCAAACAAGAGAACACCAACTCCGTAAGCTGCCAATAAATGGTGTATGATGGAGACTACAATGGAGTCTCCGCCATATTGTAGCCTGCGGCTCATCTTCACTCGAGGAGAACCAGGTCTTAGTCACCTTTGTAGCATATTTGGTGTCTAATACTTAGCGTGTTCTGCATATTTGCATACAACTGGCCCTCTCTATTGGTGAGTTCAGCTTCCATGGGTTCAATCAACTACAAGTAGAAAATATTGGAAAAAATATGTCCATGCAGAATATAAACAGATTTTTTTTCTTGTCACTATTTTCGAAACAATGCAGTAGAACAATTTTTGTTTGTTTGTTTGTTTATTTGAGATGGAGTCATGCTCTGTCACCAAGCTGGAGTGCAGTGGCGTGATCTCGGTTCACTGCAACCTCCGCTTCCCACGTTCAAGCGATTCTCCTGCCTCAGCCTCCCGAGTAGCTGGGACTACAGGCGCGTGCCACCATGCCCAGCTAATTTTTGCATTTTTAGTAGAGATGGGGTTTCACCATGTTGGCCACAATGGTCTCGATCTTTTGACCTCATGATCCTCCTGCGTCGGCCTCCCAAAATGCTGGGATTACAGGCATGAACCACCATGCCTGGCCTTGAATAGCATTTACATTGTGTCAGATACTATAAATAATCTAGAGATGATTTACATTATATGAGAGGATGTGCATAGGTTATATGCACATACTGCAGCATTTTATGTCAGGAACTTGAGCAGCTGCAGATTTTGGTATCCACAAGAGATCTCTGAGCCAATCCTCCATGGATACCAAGGGGCAATTGTACTACTCAAAATGTATGCACAAATCAAATGGAAAATGATGATTATTATCAACTTTAACCAAGCAGACCACCATGTTATCATATATTATAATCAATGACCATTTATTTAAAATAGAAGGGAAAGGAACTATTACCCAAAATTTAAATTTGTGTTGTGCTTTCTCTCATGATAATTTCTCTCTTCTTATGTAGGGTGTCAGAATTACATGATTTCAAATACGATATGCTTTTTTTCTTGTTACATGTTAGCAGGTTTTTTAAAGTTATTCATTATATAAACTACCTATGTGTAGTTTCCTGTTTTTATATGTCTATATGAACAAATTGGAAACTAAATATTGTATTAATGAAGTATCTGCAACATCAGTTAATTGTGTGTTTATTTGTTTTTAAAGTTATTACTATTTATTTTATTTCCATGACTTAAACCATATCTATACCAGTAAAGTGGATAACTGAGGTAGTCATCCAAATAACTTAGAACCAATCAATCTTAGTACAAAATATACAAGGAGTTTCAAGCAGTTTTTCTTTCCTAACTATCCTGTTATTTGTACTCTGAACTTCACCTCACTTGTGTAGAAACAACATTGTTTTTAAGTCAATATTATTATTAAGTTTGGATCATTAATTAATAAGATATTTTCAATCTTTATTTTCAAACGATATTTTCAAGTAAATTACACATGAGGCAGCAGTCATACACATAAGAGGCTGACTGTGATGAAAGACTAATTTTATCATCAGCAAAGTAAAAAAAAAAAAAAGTAAGAGGTTGTCCAAATTGATTTAGTTAAAACACCAGAACTACATTTGCATACATAGAGTTTGAATTTCACCCTTTCTGTGGTGTTCTGTGTCTTAGCAAGAGCTCACGGCTCAATTTGTGAATCAAAACTTCTTTTCCCCAGGTATATTCTGGAAAGTCTACAGAAGAAAAATTATTCCCTAGAACCAAAGAAAAAATATTTACACTTCTAATGAACTGTCTTGACTTGACAAAATAAATGAATATGGTCAAAGACGTATGTGGCCTATTGTAGTAACTTTTTCAAAATGAAGAAATGCTTATGATGCATTTAGAAGCCATGTTGGTAAAAGGCAAATGAGACCTAATTTTAGCTTGAACTGTTTTGAAATGAATAAAAAGTGATTATGTTTGTTCTGATGAATTCAGTAGCTTGGATTCTGACCTCTTGAGAAAAATAACATGGAGCATTCTAATGTATTTTTCTTAATCTAATGTAGAAATGACATTGAATGATGGTTCTTAATTAGTAGACCCCTTTTCACCTGCATTTGTTGTGACACCCCCACATTTGCCTATATAGTCTATGAAATGCAAAGCTAAGCCTCAAAAGACATGCTCCTTATTTTTCTCTGCAGTAAGTAAATGAGAGTGACAAATTTAAATTGGTTCTGTGCAAAGAAGGTAAGCAATGTTGTCCCCAATTTTCCACATGAGTATATTACAAGGTTGTACAAATGATGGAGAATGGACACATCTAGTTCCTTTATAAAATTAAACTAGTCTTGAATTTATTACTCATCAGATATAGAATATTTAAAAATACAGCAGAGAAAGCATGGCAGTGGATGTTGACCATTTTGAAAGGCTTTGTGCAATAATAGCAAGAGTCTATGCATATTAGTTCATCTGATGTTTAATGATGCAAGGAATAGGTGTCAGATTACTTTCTCCTTATTGCTTAATGAAACAGCCCATTGCCCAACATTCCCCTCTGTGAAGCAAGAAAGATAAAAGAATATAAGATTCTGAAAATCGTTCCTCAATTAACCTAGTCTGTGATTCTTAACCTTTGGCTAACATGGTCCCCAACGCTGAAGTATTTATTTCAGTTTCCTTGAATCTTTTTGAGTAAATCTACTAAAGATGTCAAAAAGACATAGACTATTTTGGTAGTAGTTGAGGTCAGAGAGAGGGGAGAGGGGCTTGCTGTTCTGACCCATGTTTTAAGATAACTCCATAACAGAAATTGAATTCAACGTTTAGAATCCATTCCAGTTTCTTATCTTTAAAACCACCTAGAGATGGTAATTTGGAAAAGCTGGATGGATAAATGGAAAACCAGATTCTGATTTTCTCAGGAGAATCAGGCTGGTAAATCCCTTCTAGATCATGGAAATTAAGCATTTCCCCAAACCAACATTTTATTTTGCCCTAGGATAACCTGATCAAATTTCTTGGCTTCATTTTCTCTATTGGACTAGCAGTAATGTGAAACTGCAGAAGCCCTGTCAGATCTAAACCCAATTTCAAAGGAAAGCCAGTTCCTTAGGGGAAAGGCTGCCATGCAAAGGCAAGATTGTGCTAATAGTTAAATCCCATCTTCACATGCCACCAACTGTCTTAAGAGAAAATGATATAGGGAGAGAGAAATAGAGAACCAACCTGAGGAATAAAGCACAAATGAGAAAGAATAACATAAAACGAAGACAGGGGAGAATCAATGCCAAAAGCAGTGAAAAATACAAGCTCTTAAATGTGTTAGGAAATGTATTAACCTAGGATCCACAAGCTAAATTCAGACTATTTCTTAACAAATAAATTGAAACATACTTCATGCTGATTTTCATGTGAAATAATTAGTTCAAGGTGATATTTCATAATACCTCTCAAGCTATTCTAGTCAGAGGCATATTTCTGCATTTATTTTTGTAGGTATAGATATACCTACAAAAGTAGTGTATATATATACCTAATAAGTATATATATACCTTTCTCTCTCTATATAGAGGTGTATGTGTATATATACACACACACTTATTTTATATATATATATATATACTCACACTTTTTTTTTTTTAAGACGGAGTCTCGCTCTGTCTCCCAGGCTGGAGGGCAGTGGTGCGATCTCGGCTCACTCCGCCTCCCGGGTTCCCGCCATTCTCCTGCCTCAGCCTCCCGAGTAGCTGGGACTACAGGCGCCCGCCACCTCGCCCGGCTAGTTTTTTGTATTTTTTAGTAGAGACGGGGTTTCACCGTGTTAGCCAGGATGGTCTCGATCTCCTGACCTCGTGATCCACCCGTCTCGGCCTCCCAAAGTGCTGGGATTACAGGCTTGAGCCACCGCGCCCGGCCGCTCACACTTATTTATAAATATAAATAAGTGTATAAGTATATACATATAAATATATACACATACACACATAAGTATATATATATGTACTTTATATACCTGTAAGTATATAGGTATATAAATCCAAAAAGTATAGGTATATAAAGTGTGTATATATATACATATATACACACACAGTTATATGTGTATATACACACTTATTTAATAAAATAAAAATCACTAGGAAAAATAGCTATTATGACATGTAATATTGTAATAATTAATTTTCAAATACTTCGTAATTTTGGAGAAAATTTAGCTAACCTTTTCTAAGTATTACCTTTTATAGTACAGGTGCCTATAGATTATTATTGTTGTGGATTATGTTAAGTATTAATTATTAGAGACTGTGTTATATTGAGTATTACATTGTATTACATATTAAGCATTATTATGAGAGATGTTTGGAGAATAAATTTTTGGCATTACACAAATATGTATGTTGAGCAAAATATTATTCTTGAATAAAGATATAGAATATAAATATTATTATGGTTTTGATTTGCATTTCTCTGATGGTGAGTGATGATGAGCATTTTTTCGTGTGTCTGTTGGCTGTATGAATGTCTTCTTTTGAGAAGTGTCTGTTCATATCCTTTGCCCACTTTATGATGGGTTTTTTTTGTTTTTCTCTTGTAAATTTGATTGAGTTCTTTATAGGTTCTGGATATTAGCCTTTTGTCAGATGAGTAGATTGCAAAAATTTTCTCCCATTCTGTAGGTTGCCTGTTCACTCTGACGGTAGTTTCTTTTGCTGTGCAGAAGCTCTTTAGTTTAATTAGATCCCATTTGTCAATTTTGGCTTTTGTTGCCATTGCTTTTGGTGTTTTAGACATGAAGTCCTTGCCCATGCCTATGTTCTGAATGGTATTACCTAGGTTTTCTTCTAGGGTTTTTATGGTTTTAGGTCTAATATTTAAGTCTCTAATCCATCTTGAATTAATTTTCACATGAGGAGTAAGGAAAAGATCCAGTTTCAGCTTTCTACTTATGGCTAGCCAATTCTCTCCACCACCATTTATTAAACAGGGAATCCTTCCCCATTTCTTGTTTTTAAGAACGGCAGTCATTAAAAAAATCAGGAAACAACAGGTGATGGAGAGGATGTGGAGAAATAGGAACACTTCTACACTGTTGGTGGGACTGTAAACTAGTTCAACCATTGTGGAAAACAGTGTGGCAATTCCTCAAGGATCTAGAACTAGAAATACCATTTGACCCAGTCATCCCATTACTGGGGATATACGCAAAGAATTATAAGTCATGCTGCTATAAAGACACATGCACACGTATGTTTATTGCGGCACTATTCACAATAGCAAAGACTTGGAACCAACCCAAATGTCCATCGGTGACAGACTGGATCAAGAAAATGTGGCACATATACACCATAGAATACTATGCAGCCATAAAAAAGGATGAGTTCGTGTCCTTTGTAGAGACATAGATGCAGTTGGAAACCATCATTCTCAGCAAACTATCACAAGAACAGAAAACAAAATACCGCATGTGCTCACTCATAGGTGGGAATTGAACAATGAGATCACTTGGACACAGGAAGGGGAGTATCACACACCGGGTCCTATTATGGGAAGGGGGTAGGGGGGAGGGATAGCATTAGGAGATACATGTAATGTAAATGATGAGTTAATGGGGGCAGCACACCAACATGGCACATGTATACATATGTAACAAACCTGCATGTTGTGCACATGTACCCTAGAACTTAAAGTATAATAAAAAAAGAATATAAATATTACTATTTAAAGATCGCTTATTTATTTATCCAGTATAATTGTTTGAACAAAAGATTCTAACATGTGAATCTAAGTGAAACAAGGTGTATTGCTGATATAGAAATTACTTAAATTATTTTTATACCTCTAATAAACATAAATTCAAGATAAAATATAGCAAACTTTATGATGAAATTATTAAGAAAATTGTTCACTTAGGAAACTTCTCAACATACTTACTTTATTCTAAAATTCTCAAATAACTAAAGATAAAATAAAAGTTTATTTTCAATTGTTTAATATCCAAGCTATGCAACATGCAGAAGCCAAAAATCATAATTTTTGTCAACTTATGTCCTCCAAAGTCAACTTATGTCCTCATCCTTAGACCAGAGATATTAAGATTTGCAATTATGTATCTTTGTTCTTCCCCTATGTGTGTTTTTGCAAAGAAGCTCCTGTTTCCTTTGTTTACACTGAGTGTGGACATCTAGAATACCAAATCATTATAATGAAATCACTGTAGATTCTTCATTGGTCATTATGAGTGTCCTAATTAGGTGGAACAATAGTAATGATTGCAAATTTTCTTCTATCTCAGCATCATTTCCATTCTTAATTCATTATGGCTATGCAGACAGAGTCAAGTATTTAATTAGAAATGATTGGTCAGGCAGGGTTGCTCATGCCTGTAATCCCAGCACTTTGGGAGGCTGAAGTGAGTGGATCACAAGGTCAGGTGTTCGAGACCAGCCTGGTCAATATGGCGAAACCCTGTCTCTACTAAAAATACAAAAATTTGCTGGTCATGGTGGCAGGCACGTGTAATCCCAGCTACTCAGGAGGCTGAGGCAGGAGAATTGCTTGAACCTGGGAGGCAGAGGTTGCCGTGAGCCGAGATCATGCCATTGCACTCCAGCCTGGGTGACAAGAGAGAGAATCTGTCAAAAAAAAAAAAAAGAAAAGAAAAGAAAGGAAAAGAAAGAGAGAGAGAGAGAAGGAGGGAAGGAAGGAAGGAAGGAAGGAAGGAAGGAAGGAAGGAAAGAAGGAAGGAAAAAAGAAAGAGAAAGAAAGAAGGAAGGAAGGAAAGAAGGAAGGAAGGAAAAAAAGAAAAAGAAAGAAAGAAAAAGAAAGGAAGAAAGAAAGAAGAAGAAAAGAAAGAAAGAAAGAAAGAAAGAAAGAAAGAAAGAAAGAAAGAAAGAAAGAAAGAAAGAAAGAAAGAAAAGAAACCCCATCTCTACTAAAAACACAAAAAATTAGCTGGATGTGGTGGCACACGCCTGTAGTCCCACCTACTCAGGAGGCTCAGGCAGGAGAATGGCTTGAACCCAGGAGGCGGAGATTGCAGTGAGCCAAGGTCGGGCAACTGCACTCCAGCCTGGGGGACAGAACGAGACTCCGTCTCAAAAAAAAAAAAAAAATTATTTGGATAATTCTCCCAAAAGAAATACCACACATATACTTGCAGAAAGAGAGATTCAGTCTTGAAGATCAAATTTGTCATTCAAATTAATTAATTTTACCAGGGAATTCCTCATTCAATGGCTACATGGTATAGTGGAAAGACTATTCAATCATACTATTTTTATTGCAAATAACAAAAGCTTCAGCTCACACTGTTTTAATGGAAATTTATTGTCTCATATACTTGGAGACTCCAGTAGTATATTCTGGCCTTGGGGCATGGTTGGATCTACAGGCACTAGCAGTATCTGTTCGCTATAGTCTCTTTCTTCATTTCATATATATATATATATATATATGTGTATATATATATATTATTATTATTTATATATTTCACATATATATTTATTATTATTTTTTTTTTTGCTTGCCATCATTGTTTATTCAGACATTCCCCATGCAATAGGTGAGAAAACAAGAGACCCATATTCAGCTACAGACCCATATTCTCCCATCTTAGCAACCCGTGGAAAAAAATGATAACAATAGTAATAACAATAAAATAACAGCAGGTATTCAGCTACAAGAAATCAGTTCATTGAGAGGCCGAGACGGGCGGATCACGAGGTCAGGAGATCGAGACCATCCTGGCTAACATGGTGAAACCCCGTCTCTACTAAAAATACAAAAATTAGCCGGGCGCAGTGGCGGGCGCCTGTAACCCCAGCTATTCGAGAGGTTGAGGCAGGAGAATGGCGTGAACCCGGGAGGCGGAGCTTTCAGTGAGTGGAGATCGCGCCACTGCACTCCAGCCTGGGTGACAGAGCTAGACTTCGCCTCAAAAAAAAAGGAAAAAAAAAGAAAAAAGAAATTAGTTCACGCCAGGACATTTCCAAGTTCTTTAACACTCTTTTACTAATCAAATTAATTTATGAAGTGGATGTATTATTGTTCATATTTTAAAGATAAGGGTAAGTCCATTAGACTTTTTGCTAAGTTCATTAGAAAGTTTGGGAAATCCCTGATCTGATTTTGGTTCTAATTCTTATTGCTGACAGAATCTATACCTAAGGCAGATTTTATACACAACTGGCCCAGCCTAGTTCACATTCTATGCTTATAGCCAGGGAAAGTGTGCGACATTCTTCAAAAAGGGAGGAAAATATCCTAAAACTAAATATCCTAAAACTACCAGTTCTTTGTAGGTTAACATTTGAATCTGGTTGCAATCTACCTATACATTTCAATGGCTAAGCTTGGGTTCAATAAATAATTATTGACTATCATAACTTAAACATTATGAGAAAGGTATTAGTAATTATTAAATCAAACAGTACTAATTAAATATTAGTAATTTGGTAGATAATATAGTGCCAATTAGTAATACAATTTGTACTGTAGGTTAGAGGAACCTAACAAGTACACAGAAAGAATCATAAAATGCAGAATTGTAAGAAAATAGGCAGAAACAAAGGACAAATGAAGATTAACAGAAGATAGGATTGCATGCAATAGAAAAAAGTAGTGATAATTGTAGCTAACTTTTATGGAGAAACTATTATATGCCACACACAGTTAACCAATGTGTTAAATGCTTAGATTTTGGACACTTTTCAGAGGAAGAAACTGAGGCTGGGAAAGAATAAGTAGTTCACTCAAAGAAGCATAGCTATGCAATTACCAAACCTGGGTTCAATCCAGGTCATCAGACTCCATAGTGCTCTCTCTTGATGGCTCTACTTGCTGAATAAAATAGAATTTGGATAGAATTTATTTAATTTAGTCAGGAAAATATACGCCCTGAACTAATGGGATTTTTAATATCTTATACATTTAAATGGTTCTTTAATAATGTTCTGCAAATCTGTAATTTGTAACTCCAATTCTACAAAATGCACAGACACATTTGAAGTTATATCTATAGGGAAAAGAAATTTCTTTTGTATTTTATCTTATATTTAAATTATAATCTTAAAAGAACAGAATTAGTTTTAAATCAAATTAATGATCACATTAATACAATCCAGGCAATATTCCTGCAACCCAGTATGAAATATAACCCGGGAAAGTGCTGTCATATATCAAAATAAAAACACATTTTGCTAAGTTGGTAGGAATGATATGTTCTATCTTATTTCATAGATACTGTTTAAAGACCAAAAGGTCTACTTTCAGATTGTGACATGTCTCCTCTAATGTCGGATAAAAATGGTAAGAACCACCCTTTGAATTTTCAAATGGATCTTATAGTTTATCACCTCAGTGTTCATTTGATATCTGTTAGTACCTCTGCTTTGCAAGGCTGGAACTGGGCACAATTCAAGGTCATTCACTCGGCAAGCAAGAGCAAGAAAAGAGAGTACTATATGCAGTGAACTTTAAGAATAAGTTCCGGTTCAAATTTACACATCCAGAGACAGACTATGTGTTTGTGTGTATATATAAGCGTGTGTGTGTGTCTGTGTGTCTAAGTGTGTAGATAGTAGACTCTCATGGATGAATGCATACAACTTCCTGGAGTTTCTTGCAGTTTTACTCACAGTTTTTCAATTCCAAATTACCTTGAATTCAGGAGGAATAGAATTAAGGTAGGGGCTGGACGCAGTAGCTCACGCCTGTAATTCCAGCATTTTGGGAGGTCGAGGCGAATGGATCACTTCAGGTTAGCAGTTCGAGGCCAGCCTGGCCAACATGGTAAAACCCCATCTCTACTAAAGATACAAAAATTATTTGGGAGTGATGATGCATGCCTGTAGTTCCAGCGACTTGGGAGACTGAGGCAGGAGAATTGCTTGAGGCTCAGAGGTGGAGTGTGCTGTGAGCTGAGGTTGTGCCACTGCACTCGTCTGCAGTCTGGGCGACAGAGCAAGACTGTGTCTCAAGCAACAACAAAAACAATTAGGTAAAAAAGGACTGTGTTTTAGTGGTGCTACTGGTGGGAACACTTCAGCAAATGCATATACACAGGTCTAAATGTACCTTATAGATTATACATAGATTGTACACAGATTAAAAAATAAGAAATACTTGTGAGAAAAGACAGCAAAGTATCCTCTAAGGAAAGGTTGGGTACACTGACAGGGCAGAAATCTCAGGGTTTTCTAGAAAGTGGAAGTCTTCATTGAGCCCAGCCCAAGTGGCCTAGGGTCTAGTTTTATATGAACTCAATGATATCTCTGGCTTACTTAATTCTCAACGGCCCATATAAAAAGAAAGGGCAGCAATGCTCATCTTAGTCCACAGCTACTAGCCAGGTAGTGAGTTTTCTTTTTCCCCTACTTGCCAACCTCAGACCACTAAATTCCTGGAGCTGCCCCTTTACTACACAATTTCAACATAAAATGCATTATTTTGCACCTCTCTTGACAAAGAGCAAGGTAGAGAACAATTCTTTAGGTGACATTAATACTGGGGCTTGGATTAACGATGCCAAATCTGATTTACATTGTCTTTCCCCAGACAGACAATCTAGCATTCTCCATGCCCTTTTGCCGCAGTTGCACATTAAGCTGCATGCTTTAGAGGTTTTCTACAACAACTCCCAGACCACTTTCCTCATCAGTATTCGGCGGTATCTTTCCCTTCAGCAGATGCACATTATTTTCTTCTCCCTTTGTTCTTATATTTATTGTTCTAAGGTTTATCTGCATCAACTGCCTTTGCAGTTTATTAGCCTGGTTTCAATAATGACCCCCAATGTCATAAAAGTATACATTTAAATTGCTTGATAGCAAAACACACCAGCCTGTTTATAGGAAAATTAAAAAACAGGATTTATGAGAAATGCTAAAAAATAAGACATCATTCTTCAATTGGGTAATCAAATATTGACAGGATTTTTTTAAGTTGTAAGGTTTATGGTGGAAACTTGTTTTAGCCCTTTTAGATAAGATATTTGATCCTAGTGCATATAAAGGCATTTTAGTTAAAATATGTACAATAGCATCAATTTGTTTTTAGAAGAAAAGAAGTAATGCATTCTTGCCTTATGAAATTATTGTAAGACTGCTTTTACTTGAAGCTCTGGAATATAATTTTTTAAAAGGCAATCAGTTACAAAAATATCATGGAATCAATCTTGAACGTAAATTCTTTTCACTTTCTTAACACGAAAATGTGAAAAGCTTGATGAAAATCAAAGAACATGAGATGCTGGTTAAAGATAATAATCTTTTCATTCTGGGCTCACAGACTGTGCCAGGGAGAAACACTGCAAACAAAAGCATTATTCCCCAGGCTTCCAAATAAGGAATAGACATAATTACAGTCCATGGGTTTACTCAAGTGGTGGTCAATGTGATTCACCAGTTGAATTCTGGCTCTAATTGCCATTACTCAAACTATGCCTATTTATCCCCAGACAGGGCAAAATGACTGCCTTTGTAGCCCAGCTTTACAGCCGCACATTTGGGGCAACCAACACTTGCAATTGTTTTCTATTCATGCTTCCAAGAATACAAATTACGCTAAATGGTGAGAAATAGTAGGATGAATAATGCTAAAATTTTAAGCCAATCATAGTATGCATCCAGCTGTCCATCCATCCATGCATCCATGCATCCATCCATCCTTCCAACATATATGTGCTATATATTGTGCTAAATGCTGGGAATAAATGATGAAGAAAAGAAGGCATGACTCTTACTTCCAAGAATTTTACAGTCCAGTTTGGGTGGGGGGAGGGGAGCTGGTGACAGGAAGAGGTGACAACAATTCAATCATCACCCAAGTGTATTAAAAAACCTGTAACTGTGACATATGCAGGGAGAGGTGCAGGTGCTGCTAGAGCCTACAATAGGGGAGTACACCATAGTCAGAAATCTTAGAGAAAGAGTCCCAGAGGGAGTAGCACTTACAGCACTGAGCTAATACGAAAAGGATGAGAAGAAATTAACGAAGTGAAGATGGGAGCAAAAAGAAACTCAGGCAGAAGCAAGAGGATGGGAAAAACCCTGGTGTGAGGGAACATTGGTGCATACAAGGAACTGAACAGGCAGCTTTGCTGAAGCACAGATTGTGAAGATTTGGCATCACAGTGAGAACCCAGATCCAAAAGTGTCCTGTGAGTCATGATATGGAATTTTGTTTACCCTCCATGAAATGAGAAGATATTAAACTGCTTTAGAGAGGGGACACATGATCAGATTTGCATTATGAAAAGATCACCCTGGCTTCAATGTAGAGAATATATTATAGGAGAAAATCAGAAAAATCCCGTTGACAAGAAAACAGCAGGTGATTAAGCAATTAATTATCATGTCGGCAGTATTGAAACTAGAAAGATCACAAAGAAGATATTCTTATACTGAACTGACAGGTCAGGTTGTGATCCTGTTGCTCTGCAAGGAAGATTTTAACTATTTTAGGAACCTAATGAGGTTGGAATCCCAGTTCTCTATCAGTCTCTTTGTCTCTGTGATCATGACCCTGGCCCAAGCTGTCATTGTACTTGCTTGTATTATCTCTATCACTGTCTAAGTGGTCATCCTGCCCCACTCTAGTCTCCATTCAGTCTAGTGTCAATAGAGTCACAAAGGCGATCCCTTTAAAATGTGTTAGATCATGTCACGCTCCTGCTCTTCCAATGGCTTCCATCTAAGTTGGAATAAAAGTTAAAGTTGTCACAAAATGGGCTCTAATATATGGTTGCACTCTCTCCCTCCAATCCTGCTACGTTGTCTCTAACCTCATGCCCTTTCCATCTGTCTCCCTCACTCTCTTCTTTCCAGTCACCCCAGCCGCCTTGCTATTCCTTGAATAGGCATCCTTGTGCCTAAGGATTTGAGCTTACTGTTCCATCTGACTGGAGCACTTTCCTCCAGTTATCAGTCTGGCTGGCTCCCTCATTCTTTCAGAGTTTCACTCAAATGCCCTCTTTCTCACCGACACTAACATGGCTAGCTTATTTAAACTTGCACATGCCCCCATTCCTCAGGTTCTTGACAACTTCTTCTCTGTCCTTTTCTTCATTGTTTCTCCAAAACAAACATCAGAATAATTGAAAATATGACTTGCTGCTTTTATTTCTTATTTGTCCCCTCCCATCAAGTTTTTTTTTTTTTTTTTTTTTTTTTTTTTTTTTTTTTTTTTTTTTTTTTTATTGTTTTGTGAATCCTCAGTGTCTAGAACTGCTTGATTCATCTTGGGCCTCCAACACATACTTGTTAAATGAATGAATTTGGGCCTCTATCCAATAATCCTGTCTAAGAGGACAAACCAGGACATTTCTTCTTCACATATTTTGTTGCTAAATCAAAGCTTACTTGTTCTCTAATTAGATCATGTCCACTACACATCAGCTACATTTCTTTATGAGATTAATTTGTTCATTCAAGATGCATTAATGCAACAAGCATTTACAGGGTGTGAACTATGTGGTAGACTCAATGTGTTAAGCTGAGAATACAGTCATAATCTGCAAACTCTGTTCTCAAGTATATCAGTCCAGGTAAGGACTCACATATAAACCACATGTGTAAATTGGTAAACAAAATGTTCCTCTTGGAGGTCATCTTTGCTATTCCTGGACAACAGTGGAGGAAGTAACTAACCAACTTGGGCTTTTAGGAAAGACTCCAAAGGGGGAACTATTTTGATCTAGCTCACAGTCAGCAGGCATGCTCCAGATTCCAGATGTATTTAATGTGACGTGCAGAATGTTCCCTTCCCCCACAAAAATAATTTAAAAAGTAAAATTTGTATATACAAACACCGTGATTTTAAAATTGGACACTTTACATTAAACTCTGGATTTCTAATTACTGCTAGACATTTTTTAAAGAGAGAGATAAAAGATACGATGGTTGCCAGGTATGGCGGCTCATGCCTATAATCTTAGCACACTGGCAGGCAGAGGCAGGAGGCTTGCTTGAGTCCAGGAGTTTGAGACCAGCCTGGGCAACATAGTAAGATCCCTTTTCTACAAAAAATAAACAAAATTATCCAGTTGTGGTGGTGCATGCCTGCAGTCCCAGCTATTCAGGAGGCTGAGGCAGAAGGATCTCTTGAGCCCAGGAGGTGAAGCTGCAGTGAGTTATGATCATACCATTGCACTCCAGCCTGGGCAACAAAGCAAAACTCTGGGAAGAAGAAGAGAGAAGGAGAAGGAGAAAGAGAAGGAGGAGGGAGGAGGAGATATGATGGTACTGTAATCATTTTCCCTATGGTCTTGATTAAAAATGGATGTAAATCATTTTCACTTTCTTAACACAAAAGTGAAATAATTATGTCTCTATCAGAATTTAGAATTTAGAAAGTGGATCATTATGTCTCTATCAGAATGAGAAGACAAAAGAATGACCAAGAGCAGAGAAAACATTAAGAAAAGCAGGCTGGAGCATATATCCCTTGTTGCAAGTATGATTTCCATGTGTTTAATATGCAATCGCCAGCACATTCCTCTCATTTACATTATTTCCCTGGTCCCTATAGGCATCTAAGATTGTATGATATGATGTAGACCTTGGAAGATGAGTCGCGAAGGACATTCTAGGCAGAGAGGAAGCAGGGAGGTAGAGAAGAAGATGCATGTTCCGAGATCTTGAGTTACTGGAAAGAAGCGAGCATAGAAGAAGATGTGGGGAGCAAGGTCAGAGAGGAAAGTTGTAGCCAAATTATGACAGTCCTTTTATGAAATGCTAAAATGTTAACAGTACCCTTTGGGGAAAAACTGAGGCAAATGTACAAGCTGTGAGATGAATTAATAATCAATCCTGTCTGGATTGTGAACTAAAAGGGAATAAATAAAACTGAAGATGAAGATCTGAGAAATTTTCTGTGATTTAACGACATGGACTTGATGACAACTCTTTCAGCTGCTCAAAGGTGTTTGCTACTTTCTGGTTCATGAGCATGCTGTGATAAAGTTGAAGCCATGAGAAATACGATCTTGAAGTTAGCTGTATATTAAATTTAGTAAACTAGCATCAATTTATACTTCGATTTGCAAACTTAAATTGAGATACAGTAAAGAGTAAGATACAAGGAAATGGAGGCATGGTGTGGACAGGTTATCAATGGGTACTATTCTCAAGTCATTCTCAATCTTAGGCTTCCTTGCTGCTCCTAATCTGAGGTTGTAGGTAAACACTCACCATCCACCTTCATTTTTAGTTAAGGGAGCCAAAGTGATCCAGTTATATAAACAAAAGTCTTCCAGAGGGACTTAGAAAAAAAAAAAAATTGCTTTCCTAATAAAAACAAGAGGCATAGACCTTCTCTTTCTTCCATATTTCCCCTCCTTCCTATCAAATGCCAACAGTGACCGGCAGTCCAGAAAATGTTCAGCTACTATACCGCTTTTAGACTTTTTGTTACTTGAGAAAAATAAACCTCTCTTCATTTAAGCCAATTCACATTCCTGGCTGTGGCAAGCAATCTCTAAGATGTTCCTCAAGGTTCTTCACTTCTTGGTATTCTAATCATTTTGTGATCTCCTTCTCTTGAGAGTAGGTTAGAGCTGGTGACTTACTTCTACTGAATAGAACATTTCTAACGTAATGGGATGTGACTTCCAAGATTTAGATTACAAACGAAGATGGTTTCCATTTTGGGAGCCCTCTCTTGCTCATTTATTTTAAGGGAAACCAGTTGTCATGTTGTGACCTGCTTTCTGGATATGGAGAGATTTATATGGTGCAAAACACTGGTGTATTTGGCCAACAGCCCACAGGGATTGTGGCAACTGAACAATCATATGAATGAACTTAGAAGCAGATTCTCTCCCAGTTCAACCTAGAGATGACGTCAGCCCCAGCTGGTACCTTGATTAGTGTTTTGTGAGAGAGCCTAAGCCAGAGGGAGCCAGTTAGGCTGTACCTAGATTCCTGACCTACAAATTGTGTAAGGTAATAAATGTTGTTGTTCTAAATTCCTGTGTTTTGGAGTAAACTGTTATGCAGCAATAGATAACTAATACATCAACTGACAGAAAATACTTATATGGGGCTCTCAAAAAGATCAATTTCATCAGAAAGAGAGTGGGGCTGGGGCCACGGAATTGGTAACGTTAAGTGTTCTCTGGGTGATTCTAACATCAGCCATCTTCAGAACAACTGCTTTAAGCCATTGTGTGATTGGTTTTCCTGCTTCTTGCGGTTGAACAAATTCCTAATCATTATGACTTCTAACATTAACTATTATATTAAATGATTTGTTACTCAACATTGCTTTATGTAATTATAGTTTTATTTTGCATTTAGCAAAATGATTAACTTCTTCACTGGGATAGCCCTTGCCTTTATTTTTCTTGGTTGTCGCCTTACCTTGTTATAATTAAGAGTTTTAATTTTCTTCACCTATTGTTAATTTAACATTTCAAATCTTGAAGCAGGGGTGGGGAGATGGGGGGAGAAAAAGCCTATTCTCTTTTTATAACGGCTGTATTTGTTTATGTTCTTAGTCTTCTAAGTTCAGAATAGTAATGGAAAAAAATTAAGTAATGGGACTATATCAGGCACTACATAAAGACAGCATAAAAACTCTGTGATTATCTCTTGCAGTCTGTGAAAAGACACCATAGAAACCACAGCTTGATCGTGAATTCCATTTCTTTGCTCAGAGTATGTGCATGCTCCGTTAACATCAAGTTACTGTGTTTGTGTAATTCGTGAGTTTTTACAAGGGAGTCAAGCAAAGGTTTTCTTTTTTAACTTTAAATAATTTTTATACACTTGAGGTAGTACTTACTGAAAGTACACGGACCCTGGATGCAGAAAGACGTGGTTTTGAATTCATGTTTCTTCATTTACCAACTAATTCATATTGGATGAGTTTTGCTTTTATGCAAGCCAATTTCTTAATTTATAAATAGGAATAATAGCAAATACTTCACACAATTATTGTGAAATTTATATGTTAAAATATAAAGCTCATATATATCTTAGTGCTTAGATAATGCCAATTGTTAGCATTACTGTTGGTATATTTATTTTTAATAAGTAAAAGAGAATAATTACATGGTTTATTCACCAAGGATAACAACAATAAACATTCTCTTATTTATAATTTTATGGAAAGCTCTTAAAAGATGGGGATAAAATGTTTATAAAATCATATCTTTGTAGAAATTATTGCCTTGTAAAAATCTTCTGTTTAAATCAGGAGCATAAACCTTGGACAATTTTGGGAGTGGTGCATAACAAATGTATATAGTTTAACATAAGAGTCAATGGATACCTTTAAAACTATAAGAGAAGCTGGTAGGAATTAACAGGTACTCTAAATTTAAGTGAGGCAAGGGAGCTGGACTAATGAGTCCCATGAACATATTTTATTAGAATTTATGTTCATTCTGTTTGAATCTTGCCAAAGCAAGTTTCCCACAATGGAAAGTAAGATGTTTAACTGAGATTACAGTTTAATCACCAAAGTCACTGGAGCTTTTGCAGGTAACATTCTATAAGAATTTCCTGAATTCGTTTTGTATTTCATCATAACATTAACCACAATCTGGACTGGCTTACATAACGACTCTAGAGATAAGAGTCGGGAACATTAAGCAGTAATAAAACACAAAAGAAAAAAATAATAGAAAGAAATATGAAAATGCTGACATTGTAAGAGAATCAGGGTATACTTTAAGTACCTGGAAATAAGACTGGAGTTAGAATTGTCCTCGGCACAAAAAAAATCAGTAAAACAGAAACATGATACTCTCATGAAGCTTAGAGTCTAATGGAGAAGAAATACAATGAATCATATAAGTGTGTTCAGTGTAATAAAAAAGAGGTATAGGATTCAAGCTTTAAAAATGTATAGTAACCAGACCTAACCAAGGCTGGGGGGTTAGTAAAAGCTTTCTAGAGGATGTGACTTTTAAATTCACATCTGAAGACTAAAATGCTATTAATATGTACATATGGAAGTCATGGGTGCTGTGACAGCCTTTTGCTATATAAAGAGTTACTAAAATTAGAGGAACTTTGAGAGAAATCTTGAAGATTATTTACTGTAGATAAGGATCATGAATGAGATGCAGAAGACAGTGTCTGGTGAAAGTTGGCATGTAATGGATATAGCTACAGAAAGAGATCAAAGTGTCAAAGTGCAAAGGCTTTCTTTCTAGGTTTCTGTGATCCAGTAACTAGAAAAATAATAGATGCAAAGTAGTCCTTTACCACCTTGACCTTGGTAACCAGGATGTCCCTCCAATTCCCTTCCTATGAACAGTGATCTGGTTTTAAAATGGCATCTGCCCCTCTGCTTAGAACCCTTTGATCCAAGAATATTTTTATTTGCTAAGAGTTTTTCTGTCTACTCACTGCAATTTTGTACAAGTGGAATAAAAAGCTTTGTAAATTTAGGCATCAAAAGAGAATGCAGTTGGGCATAAATTGGAATTAAGGAATAAGACGAATTACAGCAGGGCACTTACTACGACTTGGTATGGAGTTCACCAAATCCCTGAGCCTCCAGTAGTAAATACTTACGTAGTGTTTACAAGACCTATACAGTGACCCGGAAATTATTCCACAATCTTTATGTATAAGAACCCGCTTAATTAATAGTCTAGATTATTGGGACACTGAGATTAAATAACTTGCACAAGGTCACACAAGGATGAGAGCCAAAATGGAAACCTGGAAGTCTCACTTTAGTTATCTATGCTCTGAAACATCTCAAAGGCCAGGTTTTGTTGTTGTTGCTGTTGTTTTGTCTTTTTTAAAAAAATAAATAAGTGGCTGATATGTGGGCTGGGGAAGCAAGTAATAATTATCCATGGTGATATGAGAAGCACTACAGGACTTTAGCAGCAAATGGGGAGAATCATTTGAAAATTGTATGATATTCTTGGGCTCCATTAGACACCGGTGTGAAGTTCATGTCCCCTGCAATTCAACTCCCCCTGGTCCCAGAGAGAAGTTCAGTTTCATAGCTTTGCAAAGTGGATCTGCCAAAGGCAACCCTGAGATTCTGAGGATCAGGGCTAGGTTATGCGGGGCCAGGTCTCTAAAGCAGTTGAGGATACTATTAAAAGAAACGGACAAAGTTTGTCCTTGATATGTTCAATTATAAATTTGAGGGGTGGACTTAAGAGGCACCATTTCATAATACCCCTCTAGAACCCTGGGATCTACAGCATTGCTCTTCCTGATTATTATTTATAGTGTTGTGCCAGTCAGTGTGATTATCATTATTTTCAATGTTGTTGGCCTCGCTGCATCACATATTTTGCCCCATCATTAGAAAAATACATCTGCTTTGCTCACCATTGTAGACATGGGGCCTCACAGAGTTAAAGTTCAAAGAATACTTATTTTTTTAAAAAGTATCTTAGTAGATAGAAATATTTATTTAAAATCTGCATTAATTCTGGTAGGTTATTTATAATACATGATAAAGTTAAACACTTGAGCATACCATACGAATTTTTTAAAAGAAGACATTTGATATGTGCTTTAAAAACACATGGTGGGTACATGTACGGGATGTCAGTTTTCTGAAAAATGGAACAGTTCTGGAAATTGGTTGCACAACAGTGTGAATATATTTAACATTACTTAAAAATAGATAAGGTGATACATTTTATATTCTCTGATTTTTATCACAAAAAGATTTTAAAAATACATTGTCTTAAGAAACATATGTAGATTAATGCTAAAATAAAGACCCTGGTTAATTAAAAAACAAAACAAAACAAAAACACATAGATTGTTCAGAAAAAGCATATGCAAGTCTATAAAAGATGATTCCCTTACATACTGTGAGAGTAATTTCCTTTTTTCTGCATTTCCTGCTAGATGTTTGCTGCTAGAGCTTTCCTTGCCTGCCTTCAAATTTTTCCCACCTACGAAATGGGAATCATAATCGCAAAAACTTTGCTTAATATTCTTAGGAGAAAAGGTCTTTATCCTTGGAAGTATTGGTGGTGTGTATTGGGAAAAAATGCTTTGATTATATACATTTTATTAACTTCTTTTGAGATGGGGTCTTGCTCTGTTGCCCAGGCTGGAGTGCAGTGGCACCATATTAGCTCACTGCCACCTCCACTTCCCAGGCTCAAGCAATCCTCTCATCTCGGCCTCTTGAGTAGTTGGAACCACAGGCACACACCACTGTGCTAATTTTTGGTATTTTTGGTAGAGACAGGGTTTTACCACTTTGCCCAGGCTCATCTCAAAATCCTGAGCTCCAGTGATCCACCCTCCCTAGCCTCCCAACGTGCTGGGATTACAGGCATGAGCCACGACAACTGGCATGATTGCAGAAAGTTTAGAAGACTATCTGTGTACGTCAATCCTAAGCTAAAGTCAAGTTCACAGTTAAATTGGGTATGTTTAAGACCATTTCTTACATGTGGTGCCAAGTTCGTTTTTGCCACTGGTGGCCTGCCTCAGGGGAAATTATCTGCTGTGTGAGTATTTTTTGTTACCTCTGACCACCTCTGAAGGCTTTCACACAGAAAAGATTAAAAATGAAACAAGGCCAGGTGCAGTGGCTCACGCCTGTTATCCCAGCACTTTGGAATGCCAAGGCAAGAGGATCACTTGAGCTCAGGAGTTCAGGACCAGCCTGGTAACATAGTGAGAACCTGTCTCTACAAAAAATTAAAAATTAGCTGAGCATGCTGGCTAACTACAGTCTCAGCTACTCAGACACAGCTACTCGGGAGGCTGAAGTGGGAGGATTGCTTGAGCCTAGGAGGTCAAGGCTGCAGTGAGCCATAATCAAGCCACTGCACTCCTGCCTAGGTGACAGAGTGAGACCCTGTCTCAAAAAATAAATAAATAAATAAACAAGTAAATTTAAATAAAAAGAAACTAAAAAATAAAAATGAAACAAAACAAACAACAAAAACAAGCACAACATTATTGACCAGGCAAGACCGCTGAAGTTGGAAGCATATCATCTTCATTAGCACCCAGTTGAGTTTATGGTCTAATTCACATTCTTGCTAAGTTTCACTTTTTCTTTTTTCCCCAAACAGAAGAGCTCTTCAAACCTGATTGAATTGTTTTTTGACAAATGTATTCTGACATCCGAGGTAGCTGCCAGGAGATCAACAGGGTTTCATTACTTATTTTGCCAGAAAATCTTGATGCTCATTTTTACCTTTTCTTCCTTTCTTTCTCCCCCACCCCTTTTATGCATGCAGACTTATACACAGCACATACATCATGCACACACAATACATGTATATCATAGCATGTGTGGGTACTCACTGAGAGGCTGCCTGTGCAATGAGATTTTAGGAACTCTAGGAAGGGCTCTGTTTTCCTGACTTCATGGACTGTAATGCTTTCATGCTCTCAAGATTGCCTTTATAAGAAACCACACCTTTATGTAAGTAACACTTATTCCAACTTTATTATTCATCATGATCTGATCTAGGTCTTGGGTGAGAGGACTCAGGATAAAGAAGGCTAGGAAAAGGAAATCCACAGGCAGCAGTGCCCAATGTCGTCAGCAGGAAATAGAATATAATCAACAGTTTAGGAGACACTAAGAAAGGGAATATTTACTGATGTGTACATAGGTTAAAGAAAACTAAAACGGATGTTGAGGCCTAGACCATAGCAATGGCAGAAAGCCATTACAACTCTTAAGCTTGAAGTGTGGAGAGGAGGAAATAATATTATTGGAGACCAGAGTGAAATGAAATTTTGGAGCAAAGCCTGCCTGGTAAGAGCTTTAAGTTGTGGAGACATACAAACTCTGTAAGAAAATGCAGTCCAGAGACTGGGCGCAGTGGCTCACGACTGTAATCCCAGCACTCTGGGAGGCCGAGGCGGGCAGATCACGAGGTCAGGAGATCGAGACCATCCTGGCTAACACAGTGGAACCCCGTCTCTACTAAAAAAATACAAAAAATTAGCCGGTAGTGGTGGTGGGCGCCTGTAGTCCCAGCTACTCAGGAGACTGAGGCAGGAGAATGGCTTGAACCTGGGAGGCGGAGCTTGCTGTGAGTCGAGATTTGCGCCACAGCACTATAGCCTGGGCGATAAAGCAAGATTCCATCTCAAAAAAAAAAAAAGAAAAGGAAAGAAAAAAAAGGCAAAATGCAGCCTAGGGCAGGAAGGAATCAAGGGAAGAAACAGACCTTCTACTCTCTCTGTCTGTACCTGCCAGTGCCTGGGATTGACTATATCCTATGTCAGTGGTTTTCCAACTTTAGCATGCATCAGAGTCATCAGAAAGGGTGATTGAAATACAGATTGCTGGGCCTGATCTACAGAGTTTCTGATTTACTAGTCTTGACGTGGTGCCCCAAAATTTTTAGTTCTATTTAATTTTCTCTTTTCTTTTTTTGGGGGGTTGGGGGTAGAGATGGGGATCTTGCTACGTTGCCCAGGCTGGTCTCAAACTCCTGGCCTCAAGCAATTCTCCTGCTTCAGCCTCTCAAAGTGCTAGGATTACAAGTGTAAGCCACCATGCCCAGCCAAATTTGCAGTTCTAATGAAAAAATTTCCAAGTGATGGTAATGCTGCTGGTGGTCCAGGAACTTTACTCTGAGAACCACTTGTGTACAGGAAATCAGGCAGCAAGAAATCCCCAGTGATGTAATATATTTTATAAGAGATCAACCTCTGAGCCAGGAATAGAGCAGAGAAAGGGGGAGTGTGGGTCTGGGGAGAGTCAAAGGAAAACAGCCAGCACAAAGAGAAAACCAGGAGGCAAATACAATATAAAGTTGGCAGGTTGGATGTGTAAAATCTAGTGGCAGAAAGCCGCTGGGAAGGCTTAGTTCTTTAAATCATGTGGAGAACAAGGCAAGATCTCAATTCCCAGTTTGGGAACAGAGGGATGGATCGGGTGTACCAAGAATGAAACAGCCACAATACAGTAGTAGGATGAAAAATGATGTGTAGGGGGAGCCCAGGAAGTGAGTTACAAGAAACAAGGCAGTAGGTTAATGCAGGGACAGTATCAAGTGTCCCACGATGCTCAAATACTTAACTTTGAACTGCTGATGAGGTACTTCTCCCCATTTTCCTGCTCATATGATAAGATTGGTCCCTGTGTATGGTATGAGAGATTTAACTTTTTCAACTTTTAAAGTTGACAAACTGTTCACAGGAATTCAGTCAAATGAATAGAAACGTATTACATATCATACATACAATTAATTTTGCATCATGGTTTAAATAATTGCTAATCAAAATGTAGGTAAAGGACCTGTAGCATCAGCATCACCTGGGAGCTTGTTAGAGCTGCAAAGTGTTAGGCCCTAATTCCACAGGTACTAAATCAGTGTCCCTGGTGATGGAGTTCACAAATTTGTAGTTTAACAAGATTTCCAGGTGATTCTGATGCACACCAGAGTTTGAGAAGCACTGGTCAGAACAGCTGGCCCTCAAATTGGTCACATATTGGAGCCACCTAAGATTATTTTTAAAAAATTCTCTGTCCTTACTCCACCTCCAGAAATTCTGGCTTAATTTCAATGGGAGGCTCTCAAAGATGGATACATCATCTCTTTATGCAGGACCTTTTGCCACTCCACCATCAAGAGGTGCAGTTTATTTCTCTGCCCCTAAAATCTGGGCATCACCATGTCAATTGTCTTGTCCAATAGGTTGTTAGCCACCATGATGCAAGCAGAAACTTGAAAAGAATTGAACACTGAGGTGTGATCCTTTTGGCTAACTGTGGAAACCTGAAATCATGTGTTTTGGATAATAAATGTAAACTTGACTGGCTATTACAGATATCACATGGAGGAGAAATTAGACGCCCATATAGTTTCCTTGGGTGAATCTTCCCTCTCCAGTTAGATTACAAACTCCTTGAAGCCAGAAGAAACGTATAAACCCCTTTGACATCTCTGAAAGAAACCAGCACAGTGTCAGGCTGACAAAAGAATGCTTAATAAATATTAACTGAAATAATATTGAATAATTAGGAAGAGGGTGGTCATTAGTAACTTGAGTCAATTACACATACCCTTAATTATAATTACTATTCAAAATTGAACCAATAATTCTGGAGCTTCACAAATTATCATTTTATAGCAGACTAAATTTAGGAAATAAAAATTGTTTCTAAAGGAGAAAAAATGATTCACACTGGTATTTCCTGAGGGTTGTTCGCATATATATGCAAAGTATTAAATTCTGCTAAAATATTTCCAGATATGAGTTTAATTAATCTGGTTCTGCATGCTCCATCACTGTTTTTGAATAATATGTCTTGATATATAGTTTCCCTGCACTTCAGGTCAAATAATAAAGAAAATTCATTAGATAGCAGCTTGTATGCAACTAAGTGTACCTCTGCAAGAGAATTTTAATAATCAAAGAAGTTGCTGATGTAGGGATATGATAAATTGCTTTGCTACAGGGTAATATAAGCCTCAACTAGTATGATGAATACTTATGCTTCACAAGGAAAACTGAAATAGTGCAAACGGTTTAAATACGTGTTCCTGATAAATGAAGACAATCATCTGCGAATATTCTAGAGGAGACACACTATGACTTTCATGTTAAAGTGAAATGTATCTGTAGAAAAAGTGGCTTAAAGGAAAGCCTTTTGAGAAGGGAAATAGATACATAAAAGTAATAGCACCAATGTATTTGTGGAAATATCTTTAGAACAATGATTGTTAAAAATTCATCCCCCGATTTATGATTATCAAATTTAAGAATAATTGGTTTTCAAAATTCTTTCTGAATACTAATTTTCATGGCTGATAATAAAAGAAGGTATTTGACAACTGAAATCCCTGGGGTTTAAAATTCATCAATAGACAGAACACTTGTTTCTAAGCTTTCCCCGTATGTTGGTACTAAAATATGACAAAAAAAAAAAAAAAAAAATACCAGTTGAAGACTTACTATGGTTGTTTCTGTTTACAACATATAGGACAACAGTATTCTGAAATCTAACAGAAATGTGACCAAAGGCACCAGCAAATTTAGACCCTGAAGGGAGATGCTTTGTTTTTGTCAATGGCAGGTGGTGTCTCATATTCTTGTGGGGGCATTCCATTTTATATTAATTTACACTTTTACCTTTATTAATGCACCCACTCAGTTGATTTTCCTTTGTTGCACTCCTACCTTTCTAAAGTTACTTTATACTTATGTTATTTTTAATTTTTTTCTCTTATCTGTGTTTGCTCTTAACATTATAAATGTTTTTCTTGATGCCACGTTGGCTTCTTTCTGCAAGGGCTGTTGTAGTGCCGTTAATACTTCACATTTCCAAATAATTAGAAACTTCATTTATATAAACACACAAACACACACACATATAAATATGTTTCATTTTTTTTTTTTTTTTTTTGAGACGGAGTCTCGCTCTGTCGCCCAGGCTGGAGTGCAGTGGCCAGATCTCAGCTCACTGCAAGCTCCGCCTCCCGGGTTTACGCCATTCTCCTGCCTCAGCCTCCCGAGTAATTATGTTTCATTTTTTCAAGACTTATTTAGAAGTGTGGGTTTATTATAATCTTTCAAGGCATGATATTTGATGATTCTTTAGTTTTTAATTGTCTAACTTTATTACCACTTTATTCAATTTTAAGCCTGTATCATTTCTCTTTTGGAGACTATATTGAGATTTTTATTTTTGCCCTCATAAAGATCATCTTTTGTCATTTTAAAATGTGTTTTAAAATATTTATTACTTTTTAGAGTTAAAAGCAATTAAGTTAAACCTTTTAGTTGGATGAAGCTTATTAATCCTAGTATTCGTATTCACTTTCCTCACTCAGTTATATTGTCAATTAGAGCATCAGCTTCTAAAAGGAAAATAATATTCATTGTGATATTGGCAAGTTGTTTTTTTTAGAACAATTCTCACTCTGTCGCCTACGCTGGAGTGCAGTGGCACAATCTCGGCTCACTGCAACCTCCACCTCCCAGGTTAAAGCGATTCTCCTGCCTTGGCCTCCTGAGTAGCTGGGATTACAGGGGTGAGCCCATGCCCAACTGATATTGTAAAGTTCTTTTATTTTTATCAGTTTTGCATATAGTATTTCAATGTTATGTTTTGGTTAAGATACCACATTGTTAAAGATATATAAAAAATAAAAGTTAGGGAAATACTGAGAAGAAGCCAAAAAGGAAGTAAAAGCAATTCAAGAAAGCATTGTAGGCTGTTTGTGGTGACTCATGCCTATAATCCCAGTACTTTGGGAGGCCCAGGTGGGAGAAATGCTTAAGGCCAGGAGTTTAAGACCAGCCTACATTTTTTTTTTTTTGAGTATCCAGGTGCATGCCTGTAGTTTCAGCTGAGACTGAGGCAAGAGGATCGCTTGAGCCTGGGAGGTCAAGGCTGCAGTGAGCAGTGATGGCACCACTGCACTCCAAACTGGGAGACAAAGTGAAACCCATCCCCCACCAAAAAAAAGAAAGAAAAAAAGGAGAAAATAAAACATTCTACATGAAATGGTGAATGTGGCTGAAGTACTGGGAAAGTTTAGTCTACTGCAGATAAGACCTGGTGAGGGATAGGGGTGGTGTGGTAGTAATGAGAAGTAAACCATCCAAATCCAAATATATGATGTGCTATGCCGTGATTGTCATGTGTCAGTAGCCATCTGAGGCGGAGAACCATGGTTGCCAAAGAGAAACATTTTAATAGCATTAAATATTAATAACTGTTGTTATTGTTGTTGTTGTTGTTTTTGAGAGAAAAGATCTTATTCTGTCACTCAGGCTGGAGGACAGTGATGCAATCATGGCTCACTGTAACTTCAGCCTCCTGAGCTCAGCCTCCCAAAGCACTGGAATTACAGGTGTATGCCACTGTGCCCAGTCCTGGTTTTTTAAAAATTAAATCCAAATTTTTATTTTTGTTTTGGTTTATTTCAACCAATGAGTTAGGCAGCAGCAAGGCACAGTGAAAAGTCTTGGCTTTAATTGCAGTTTCCTTACACTCCAGTCGTATGACCTTGAGTTACTTATATTCTCTGACCATCAGTTTCTTAAACTAGAAATACTAATAATGCCTTTTCTTTAAGGTTCTTATGAAAACAAATGACATGATTTGTGTATAGAATCTAGTGAAGTCGCCAGTCAGAATGGCAATTATTAAAATGTCAAAAAACAACAGATGCTGGCGAGGTTGCAGAGAAAAAGGAACACTTTTACACTGTTGGTCGGAATGTAAATTAGTTCAACCATTGTGGAAGATAGTGTGGTGACTCCTCAAAAACCTAAAGACAGAAATACCATTCAATCCAGCAACCCCATTACTGGGCATATAACCAAAGGAATATAACTCATTCTATTATAAAGATACTTGCAAGCATATGTTCACTACAGCACCACTCACAAGAGCAAAGACATGGAATCAACCAAAATACCCATCAATGACAGACTGGATAAAGAAAATGTGGTACATATACAAAATGGAATATTATGCAGCCATAAAAAGGAATGGGATCTTGTCTTTTGCAGGGACATAGACAGGGCTGGAAGCCATTATCCTCAGCAAACAAACACAAGAACAGAAAACTAAACACCTCATGTTCTCACTTAGAAGTGGGATCTGAAAAATGAGAACACATGAACACAGGGAGGGGAACAACCACTCTGGGGTCTGTTGGGGGAGGGTGGGTAGGGGAGAGCATCAGGAAAAATAGCTACTGCATGCCGAGCTTAATACCTAGGTGATGGGTTGATAGGTGCAGCAAACCACCACAACACAAGTTTACCTATGTAACAAACCTGCATTTCCTGCACGTGTATCCTGAAACGTTTTTTAAAAAGTGGGGGTGGGGAAGGAGGAAAGAATCTAGTGAAGTGAAAGTGTCTGGCACATAGTAGATACTCAATAAAGGGCTGACTCTATTGTTATTGTGATAGAACTAATAATTCTAATATGATTTTATTATTTTTAATGAAGCCTCGTAAGAGGAATTAGCGTTCAAACTGTGATATGTAATTTTTAGTTATCAATTGCTGCCTAACAAAATCATCACAAATTTACATACTAAAAACAACACTCATTTATTGTCCCACAGTTTCTGTGGGTCAGGAATCCAGGGACAGCTTTACTGCGTCTTCTATGTCATGATCTTTCACAGGCTGCAATGAAGTTTTTAGCCAAAATGGGAGTCTTTTTTTTTTTTTTTTTTTTTTATTAATTGGACTTTATTTTTTAGAGCAGTTTTAGGCTCACAGCAAAATTAAGCAGACGATACAGAGAGTTCCTTTCTACCTCTGTCCCCACAAAGGCACAGCTTCTGCCACCGTCAACATCCCCAACCAGAATGGTCCCTTTGTCACAGTCAATGAACCTACATTAACACATTATTACCACCCAAAATCCATAGTTTACATTAGAGTTTACTCTTGGTGTTGCACATTCTATAGGTTGGACAAATGTATATTGATATGTGTTCATTATTATAGCATCATATAGAGTAGTTTCACTGCCCTAAGAATCCCCTGGGCTTCCCCTATTTATTCCTCCCTCCCCATATTATCTCAGATTTCGACGGGGAAAGATCTGCTTCCAAGCTCATGTGTTTGTTGACAAAATTCAGTTCCTTGCAGCCTGTTGGACAAAGGACCTTAGTCTCTTGTGGGCTGTTGGCTAAAGGCCACCATGCTGTCCCCTCTACAGGGCATCTCACAGCATGGCAGCTTGCTTCCTCAATGCCAGTAAGGGACCCTGTCTCTCAGTTAGACAGACTTTGCAATCCTATATAACATAGCCACAGAAGAAACATCTCATCACCTTTGCTGAATTCTTTGGGTTAGTGGTCAGCAGTCCCACACACACTCAAGAAAGAGAAGAATATATGGGCTATGAATAAAGCAGTATTTGGTTTCATGTAAATGATATCTTAAAATAATTAAAACTGTTCAAAGAAGGAATGGGCCATACTATGAGGAAGTGTTGGCACTGGCTAAATAGTTCTGTCAAAGATATTAGGGATTAAATGGGGCATGATGGACAATGAGGGTGGCTCGTTTCTGAATTACCTGCGTAGTATGATGTGCTATCATTAAGATATTCCTGAGAGTGCTTCACTAGCATTTTTCTTGAATCATTCTAGTTGTTAGCTTAAAGGAGACAAACGTCTTCTTAAGAAGTGGCTATTTAGGAAAAAAAGGAGTGAGACTGGCTGTCTAAATATCACCCTTTGCTATTTCTACACATATGTGAAACTTAAACATTCTTATAAAATTCAGCTGTTTTTTTTCTGCTATCCCTTTGAGAAGTCATTGTATAAGCAATAACCTGATGAAAATATAGTTATATGAATTTTTTTAAAAAAACAATTATGATGTTGACAGAGGAGGTCTAAATGGAGTCCAAAGTAATGAATTTCATGATTGTCATTCCACATTTAGAAAATAGTAGTTGAGCTCATTTTAAATATTTGTTGAGAGCCTAACCCAATTTGCTGAGATTCAGAATGAAGGCTTGGAGTCCCAGCCTCCCTTCTGATAATTACTTCTGTGTGACATTGGACAAATTTCTTAACTACCCTGTACCTCAGTTTTATCCTTTGTAAAATTGGAGGTAATAATATTACTCTTTAAATGGAGCTATTTGGAAGATTAAATCAATTAATTTCTATCAAGCTTTTTCATGGCATGTCCTATGTGCTTAACAGGTACTAGCTATTATAATACCATTTAATCAGAATGGATTGAAAATAGAGGCAATAGTGGCTTTTGGAAATTACATACAGAGTTTTCTAACTAAGAAACTTTTGTGTGTATGTATGTAAATAGCTATCATGAATTAACAAAATTCATGATTTACAGAGCACATACAGAACGATTCATTTCCCCTTTGTGGCAGTTTGATTACAATTTTTTTTTTTTTTTACTCTTAACGAGAATCTTGGATGAAATTAAGATGCAAGAAACAGGTCGTTTCTCAGATTTTAATAATAGCAGTGTAATGAAGGCTTTATCTCCCAATTTAATTAATAAATTGTCCTCTTTTTATCCAAAAGCAGGAATAGCTTTGGTAAATAATCAGCCTGCCAATATTTGTCAAACATTTCACAGTAAATTGCTATCATTTGGATTACAGATGTATGCAGTTCACAAACTCTCTTCCTGGGTTTTCCCAGGACCAATGTGCAGCTAAATCAGCTCAAAGAGAACATGAGGATTTGGAAGAACTGATTTGAATATATTACAAGACATTTCACAAAGGTCCTAGTTTACATTCTCGCACAGACTTGAGCAATGCTAATAAATTGCCCTGGCTAAAATGGCTGTTTCCTTTCCCTTTCCCTTTCTTTGTATGTGGGAATTTATAGATGAAAAATTTTACATTGATGGTGAGAGAGTTTCAGAATTAACCCCTGGTTTGAAATGCTGTAGCCTGCCAGTATGTCTTCACCACTTTCAATCCCCTTGTCAACTGGGTGTCTTTTTCTTTAGTTTGTGAAAGTCACGCTAATTACCATGAGGGTGAAGAAAAACAGGGCACAAGCGGGTTTGGACCTCACAAATATCTTTATTCAGGACTAATTAGGTACTAATAGTTTCTAAGATATGCTATTTCATCCTCCATCTCTATCCTGCCATTCTTTTTGTTTTTGAGAGGAGGACAAATTTTTGCACATTTTGTACAACTATCAAGTCATTCCTTAAGAAAAATAAAGACAACCTTCCAGCAAGCACAAATAGACTTATTCCATGAACCCATGATGCCAGACAACAGAGACCTTTGCTAAGGTGAGGGCATTCGATTTACAGTGTCTCCACCTTTCTCTCTTCCCAGTGCCTACTACCATAAATGCCCATTCAATCTTTGCCACTATTTATTTTGTAATGTGAGCGCCTGTGTCTCAGCTACTAGACCAAGACAGCCAGCTGATTTCACATACCATTAAATAGAAAATAGACATCATTGTCTCAAGCTATAAATTTTTACACACACACATATACACATACAACACTTGAAGGTATAGGTTCTTGTCCAGTCAGAAGGAATAAGAGAGAAAAAAATTGAATAAGAACAATATTCAATTTTTTTTCAGAATGTCTCAAGTTTAATATAGAGACGTGGTACAGCATAAGAATACTCTTGAGTCAGACTATCTGATGTTTTCTTCTGGAGGCCTTTGGAAAAGGTATTCAATGTATTGGTCCCTTAGTCTTTTTATCTTTAAAATGGGATTAATAATGGAGTCTCCATGATAGGGTTGTTTTGATAATCAAATGTGTTAATACATGTAAAGTGCCTAGGTAGTCCATCATAAAAAATTAATCAATACTAGGTGGAAGAAATATGAATAGTTGTAGTAGAGTAGCAGCAGCAGCAACAGGAAATTATGTTTATTGTCCTTAGTCCAGTAGCACATGTAATGTATACTCTGCCGACGGAAGCCTTCAAATCACGAATGTCTGCCTTTAGTGTTCCAGTCTACCACTAAAATGAATTTAAAATAAAAATAAAATAAACTTTTTGTTCATGTCAATGGCAAATATTTCATTGAAATTCCTAATTTGTGGGTCATAATTTACTTTGAGGATGCAGAAATATTCTTTGGCTCATTAACTGGGAGAAATGTTGCTTTCTAACCCAATGTAAGAACTTAGTGCTTCAGCTGTTAGTACGGCCACACAAACTCATTCTGGCAGAGCATCCACGGTGCTTCACATGGGGTCCTTTTTTATTAGCGCAGTGTTTACCACCTGTGAACACATCACATGTAAAAAGAGACTTTTACAATTAGCCCTTTTCAGAACGAATTCTGAAGTTAATGCATTTTGAATGAATTCACCTGTTTTTTTTTTCCTTATCCATATTACTCTTGGTGTAATGCCTTTTATATTAAAAAGAGAATTATTTACTTGATTTATTTTTACTTTTTTCAAAAAGCAAGTAAAAAGCAGGGACTAAAATAAATAATGTAATGTATTAAGTAGAACTATTTATTGTTATTCTCTACCTTAAGTAGATTTGGGTACCTTGATTAATAAAGTACAATAATACTATTTGAATTCAGGTATTTCTATTATGAGAGCTAATGTTTGTCATGCTCTTACTATGGGGCAGATGATGATAAAGTATTCTTATATGTATTTCCTTAATCTTCTAGTAACCCTATGAAGTGGGTATCATGAGAGTTCTAGTTTTACAGATGAAAAAATCTAGGGCGCTGAGGAGAAAAGCAACCTTGCTAACACCTCACCAATTGTCTTAGATGGCCAGAATTTGTGTATTGGGTCTTGTCCTAATCCTCTCCCCCCACCCTCTTTTTAAAGAAATATTCTGCCACTAAAAATAATAGCTTCTGACATTGTCCTTACACTTCTAATTTGTTGATTCTCCATTTTTCAGATGAGGAGGTTGAGGCACAAATGGGTGAAATAATTTTTTCAAAATCAGGAGTTGAACCCAAGCATTCTGGCTCTCCTGACTCAGCTGGGGACACAACTGTGTTCTGTTGATCAAGAACACTGTGTTCTGTCGATCTGTTGATCAAGAAAGGTCTTTTCTATTTGGACTGACTTTTATTTATTGGTAGCAAAGTTGAGTCTTTCAGAAGTATGTTGTCTTCCAAATGTTAGTCTACCTGGCCTGAAATGGCCACTATTAGGGTCCCTTATGTCATTTAAGTCAATGTCTCTTTGCCTCTGACCCCATTAATACAGTTGCATCCATTCACACATTAGCATCCTTTAATACAATATCAGGGAATACTCTACTGTAGCTTTAGGAAAGAAGGTCCCGAGAAAATAGGTCACAGTACTGGTGAATTTAAACAAGTGATTGATGGAAGAGACAAGAAAGATTGAGGTTCAGTTTCTCCTCAGGTCGTGAGAGAGCCCAGAAGTGAGAAGAGGGAAAGTAGCTAGGCAACCTAGGTGAATCAGGACCCAGAATTCCTCAGCAGGGAGCCAGCATGATTTGAGTCTACCAACTGCACGAACACCACAATCTCACTCACCTCAAATCCTCACCCATTTCTAAAGAGTAGCAAAGTCCTATTGTTCTACAAAGCACTTTCTCAGATAGTATTTCATTTCTCGTGCACCAGTACCAGCCACAATACAAATACCAAATGAAGCCTGTGGTACGGCTAAAATGTTTTACACATGTTTAGAAGATTTGGGGGGCAAAGAATGAGAGAAAAAAAAAGTCTTTTAGTTTTTAGTTGTAAAATGATAACCTTTCAAAATGGAACAATAACAAGGAAGTATACAGGGGATATGTATGTAGATTTGGAGACTGCTGTTTCAATGGTTGTTGAGAAAGATAGAGGTTTGTTAAATGTGGTTTTATTTCTTCATCAGTAATAGCTGGTCAATTCCGGACTATGATGAGATATCACTTATGAATCAAAAAGTAACTCAAGTAATCCAATTAACTGTGATGGGGACAGCAGAGGGCCAGAGGTAAGTGAATGCTCTCAGTGACTGTTTTTTTTTTTTTTTAAAAAAAACTTACTGGACATGGCCAGGCACGGTGGCGCATGCGTGCAATCCCAGCACTTTGGGAGGCTGAGGCGGGAGGATCACTTGAGGTCAGGTGTTCAATATCAGCCTGGCCAAAATGGCCAAACCCAGTATCTACTAAAAAATACAAAATTTAGCTGGGCACGGTGTCACGTGCCTGTAGTCCTGCTACTAGGGAGGCTGAGGCAGGAGAATCAGCTTGAACCAAGGAGGCGGAGGTTGCAGTGATCATGCCACTGCAGATCATGCCACTGCACTCCAGCCTGGGCGACTCCATCTCAAAACAAAACAAAACAAAACAAAATATAACAAAATAAAACCAAAAAACTTGCCAAATATGTTGAGAGGAAGATTAAAATACTTTGCCAGTATTTTAATTCTATGTGTACTTTTTCAGTAGGCTGAATTGAACTTATCTTTTCACCTTGTTTATAAAAGGACAGAGATCTTTTATGAGTTGAATTTAAATTAAAATGAAACATTACTGTAGTAAGAAGGCTGAGGGAGTTGAGCTTTTGTCTCCTAATGACATATTTAGATAGGGTCTCCAAACACAATAAAATGAAATCACAAATCAAGAACTTCATAAGAAACAGTTATAATTGATAAAATAAACTTTTTTTTAGACAGCAGGAAGTTGGCAATAATCACATTCAAATCTAATTTTATTCTAAAATCTATGTATGTTTCATCCAAAAATCTCATTCAACAATCTAGGAGAATTAAACAGAAAATGACACCTCTCCTTTTCTTACCTATTTTATTATTATTATTATCATTATTAATTATTCAGTCTAGGCACTAAAAAAGAAAAAAGCACTATGTAAATATATTAATAATGAGATAAACCATAAATCTTTTATACCTGCTAAACTCCGACAGTGATTAAATATTGAAATAGATTCACTTCACTGGAAATGCAAAATAAAAAAAAAAGAAGAACAACAAAAAAAAAAACAAGGATTCTTGCAAAAAAAAAAGTGCTGGCTGAGAAAATTTCATAATAGTTTCAAAGCTCTAATAAGCAAAGTGCTGTAATATAATATACTAAATGACTCATTCTGAAACATTTTAGCTTTGTTTGATGTGATAAATTGCTTTATAACATGCTAGTGTCCACTGAAAATAAATCATATTACTTTATATTATGGCAGTATCTGTTTGCTCTTAATTATTATCTTTTTACATATGACAACAAACCAGTGTTGCAAACATGAAGACTTGTTTCCTGATATTTGTGAGATAGATATCAACATGAACTATGGGAATTAAAATGTCTCCGAATGATGGCTTAGACTTACTCTAGTGAGTATATATTTTCATGGTTTAGTGTTAAAATGCACGTTGATGTCTGCCATCTAAATGAATTCTTGACACTGAGCTGGCAAAATAAAAGCAACGTGAGCAAGTTAATACTCATTCATGTTACAAGTTCAAGAAAAACACATATTTGATCTTTTTTAGGGACATATGGGAACATCAAAGGTTATAGAAATGTTATACATGATGAAGTTTAAATGTGAATGCATTATGACATTCTGTTGTATATTGCCAATATATAATAATATATTGGGATAAATTGGATCTTGAAAGGATGTCTCAGCTCTTCCTCATTTTTCTCCCTTTCCCTCCCCTTCCCTTGTCCTTCCTTTCCTGTATATCAATTTAATCTTAATCCTTATGTAGAATAGAACAAAGCAAACATCTGTGGCAAATGGGAGGGAGCCACATTTTTCTAGTGAAGGGTGCCCCAGAATGTCTCTGTAGCAGGAAATTCTGCAGGGATTGTTGAAGCCTGGCTGGGTTTAGAAGGCCATCAGTGCAGAAGGGTGGTCTGATGGAGACAGTAGGGCCAACTAGGGCGATGACCGTGTTCACATACAGGGACACCAATCATGGTGTCAGAGTAGGGTGTGGAGGGCATTCATGTTGGAGAGAAGGTAACAGCAAAGGCAGGATATTAGATGCAGAGGGATTGATCAAATTAGCGTATCAATTAAAAATAATGGGATACAGTTTTCCCACCATGAGAGACATGGATATACAAATATGGTAAGGGGGAAAACTAGATAGAATTCTAGGATGTTGGATTGAAATTACAGGTATTAATGTGAACTTATGGTTTGCAATGTATATGTGACAGGGATGCAAATAAATGTAGATAAAAACATGAATGAATGTATTTTGTGTATGCATATGTGTATTGCATAGCTGTTTTCACTCAAGGGCCTGTGAATGGTGACGCTCCAATACCAATAAGCACATTTAGCACACAGATCTTGGCTTCTAAATATCATTCTGGAGCTCCATGAAGAAGGGGGCAAATCCGTGGCTAAGAAAGGGAAAGTGCAAAGTGATCCCAAAATATCTCATTATGCCAGAAAATATGAAAGCACTAAGAAAAAAATAGTCAAGAGGTTAAAGAAGCCAGATAAAAGGAATTATCATTGGCCAAATCTGAGACCATATAGCATGAAAATAAGTGAGCATAGCAACAGATTGTAAACAATTAGATAAAACAGGAAACATGAGTCCATACAAATATAAATAAAGGAATTCATTGAAAGTTTTATGAAGAATGAGCTATTCATACAATTTTAAGTATCTCCCAATAAAATAAATATTAATTATAAGGGGAAAAAGTAACTTTACATGGGGAAAAATTGGAAGACACAAACTAAGTCAAGTGGCCAAAATGAACAAATAGAGATAAACTAATGGAAATCACATGGTATGTCAGAATGCAATGAGAAGAACACAGCATCACTTCAGTGACATTCTTTCTAAAGACACATCATCTGCATCTAACTGTGAAGCACCATTACATGAAGTCAGATTGAAGGATGATTTTAAAAATAACCAGGCTGTGATCTTCAAAAGTGTCAAGGTTATTAATTCAAGGAAAGATGAAGAGACTGCTCCAAACTCAACGATATTAAAGACACATCACTGCTAAATGCAGCTTGTGATTCTGAATTGGATCCTTTGGCTATAAAGGGCAATATTGAGACAACTGATGAAACTTGAATGAGATCTGAGGATTAGATGGCAGTAATTTTTCAGTTCTAATTTCCTGACTCTGATAAGTGTGCTGAGGTGATGTAGGGAATGTCTTTGTTTATAGGCTACTAGGTGGTAATATGGCATTGGGTTGGCAATTTACCCTCAAATGGTTCATGAGAAAGTTCTGTTACTGTACTTGTAATTTTTCTTTAGGTCTGTGATTGTTCCAAGTTTCTATAAATGATAAAATCTTTTGTATCAGAACCTCCCACAATGCAATTTGCTATTCTCCCAATTTAAAGATAGTTGCAATAATTCAGATTGCTTTAACAATCTCTGAATTTTAATGGATATAATAGATTGTTACCACCCTAGAGAATTTCTATGTAATTCAATTATTTTTCTAGCTCACTTTATATCTCACTGTGATGTATTTACACATTGTACCCTGGGACCTAAGGATAATATGGATAATCAATTGTTCAACAAAATGGAATGCAAGCCCTAAGACAGGATATGCCATTCTTATATTTGGTTTTAAATATGCTTATTTAATTCCATGTTAGAGTAAAATCAGATAAAATTATAGTCATGTATTCTCCAGAAGTTAACTAAGCCCTAAAGAGATTAGCCACAAAGAAATTTTAATTAGTTTGATGAAATCAGCCTTATAAGCAGCTGGAAATTTGGAGATCCAAGAAAATGATGGTATTTATTCTAAAAAAAAAAAAAAAAAAAAAAAAAATCCCAAGGAATTAAAATGCTTTGTCTGAGAGGAGCAGAGGAGTAACTCCCTGCCAGAACAACACAATTTGTATGCAACCATGTTCCTCCACAGTTATCTCAGTTTTAGTGTGCGAGTGGGGTTCCCGGATTACAAAGCGGCTAAGGTAGGCATGATACTGTTATGTGAATAATGGTACTAAGACAGACAATATGGATTACTGACATCATATTTTGCATAATGCCACATAAAACAACGGGCCTTGCATAGCAAATCTCTGCTGAAAAGGCTCAACCTTATCACATCACCATGGATCAGTGTGAATTTCTTTTTTAAAGCAGAGTTCTGACCGGGGTTGGGAGCCAAGTTCTTTTCTAACTGTGTTTATGCAAAGACTTCATTTCAGATACCTTTGGGCTGGAGCAGCATGTAAATTGTCAGTAAAAAATACTGCTAGCCTGAAGCTACCAATAGAGCCAGTTGTACAGCCAAATGTGCAGATTTGGCAAACCAGCTGTTTTCCCTGCTCAAGGAATTTTCGCATTGTGCTCCTGCTAAGCAAATCAAACAAGCATTATATCAGTGGCTTTTATATTGCAATGAAACCTGAGGCTTTGTGGAAATTTAAACAAAGCTTACTCAATATTTTATCTCTTCTTTTAATGATCATTTCTTCACTTGTTTCTTACATAAAAATTTCAAATATTCAGAACGTCTAAAGGACAAAATGTAATCCTACATTTTGGCATTTTCAACTACTATAAAGATAGAAGGAGAGGTAGGGAATGAGGCAGAAATAAAGATGAGCTGGTTCTAAGAATACAATGTCCTTTCTTTTGTTTCTAAAATGATAGATCCACGAAGGCAGTTATTTCTGCTATTTAATTTACTATCATGGCATTCATCAGTGCATGAAAAAATGTCTGGTTGATTTCTGAATTTAAAAGTATTTATTTCTAGGGTAGACAAAGGTGACTTACATTAAGTTCTTATCATGGGTTTAAATCATTATTCTTAATTTGGGAGGAGTTTAACCCTGAGAGGATGAAACCTCCTAAAATGAAAAAGAAAAGCTATCATTACTAATATCTCTAAAACATGGTTTTCTAGTGGACTCCCCTGTCAGATCAGAAGACAGTCCAGACCAAACCTTTCTTTGAGCATTATTCATTCTTCATTCAACAAATTTGTAGTATATATCTAGTATGTGTCAAAGACTGTAATACATGCTGTAGATACAAACACAAACGGACAACTTTTCTATCTTAGGATGTTTAGTGAGGGTAAGAGAGAAAGATTGAGAGAAAGATTCTGCAGTACAATGTGATAAGTACTGTGAAATAATGGACACCACAGAGGTGTGGCTTTTGACCCAAATGATGTTAGTATTCATAAATAATAAGCATACAGTAACATAATAAAGTCTAATAAGAAACACAGCCAGAAAAGAAGTCTGAATAGTTATGTTGCCCTAAGTATAAAAGCCCTCACGTGTGTTTTGCAAGAGATGGGAGAGCTTCTGTCTTTATTTGTATCATTTCTCCTGAGCTTTCTATCTACTTAGTAAGTCTATTTAGAAGGTCTTTGGTTTCTGCCTGCTTGAAATCGTGCTAACAAAACCTTGCCATTTTAAAATTACCATTTCACAAGCTACTTTTCATTAGGCACTGTGCTAAGGGTTTTGCATTATCTCATTTATCTTTTAAAATATGCTGCAAAGGTCTAATATCCAGCACCTATATGGAGCTTAAACAGATTTACAAGAAAAGAACCAAACTCTTACATTAAAAAGTGGGCAAAGGACATGAACAGACACTTTTCAAAAGATGACATATGTGTGGCCAACAAGCATATGAAAAAACTCAACATCACTGATCATTAGAGAAATGCAAATCAAAACCACAATGAGATACCATCTCACACCAGTCAGAATGGCTATTATTGAAAAGTCAAAATATAACAGATGCTGGTGAGGTTGCAGAGGAAAAAAGAATTCTTATACACTGTTGGCAAGAGTATAAATTAGTTCAACCTTTGTTGAACTACTTTTTTTTAGTTGTTGTGGAAATTGTTTTTGTAGAAAACAATATGGCAATTCCTCAAAGAGCTAAAAGCAGGACTACCATTCAACCCACTAATCTCAATACTGGGTATATATCCAAAGGAATATAAATTGTTTTATCATAAAGACACATGCATATGTATGTTCATTATAGCACTATTCACAATAGCAAAGACATGGAATTAACCTAAATGACCATGAATAGTAGACTGGAGAAGGAAAATATGGTACATATACACCATGGAATACTATACATCCATAAAAAAGAACAAGATCATGTCCTTTGCCTGAACATGAATGAAGCTGGAGGCCATTATCCTAATTAATGCAGAAACAGAAAACTAACACAGAAACAGAGTACCAAATACCACATGTTCTCAGTTATAAATGGAAACTAAATAAGGAGAACACATGGGCACATTGAGGAGAGCAACACACACTGAGGCCTAGGTACAAGGAGGGAGAGGATCAGGAAAAATAACCAATAAATACTTGGCTTAATATCTGGGTGACAAAATAATCTGTACAACAAACCCCTGTGACACAGATTTACCTATGTAACAAATCTGTGTGTGTACCCTGCACTTAAAAGTTAAAAAAAAAATTAAATAAAAAATAGTATGCTGCAAGTTAGATATTTCTATTCTTGCTACACAGAAGATGAAATTGGAATTTAGAATGTCTAAAAATTCGATCTAGTAAGAATCAGAGGCAGGACTATACTGTGCCCCATGACCTTCAAAAATCAAGTAATATTAAAAACTAAAAAATCCGCTTCATGGTCATTCTGGCTCAGAACTGTGAAACTTGTCAAAATTAAAATAGAGTCACTTGGGTCAAACCCTGACAAAATGGTGTCTAAGAAGGCCATGAAGGGACATGGGTTTCTCACACATGATTGCCTGATGACAAGAGCTATCACAAAAGATTCTGCCAAAACCACAACTTTGCACAAAGGCCACTGCAACCTGATGCAAAAAGTACTTCTGCAAGCACATCTGCCCATCAACTGCCTGTCTTGTCTTAGACTGAGGCAATCCTGGTTATTCATTCTTGTAGCCAGGGATAACTATTTAAAAAACACTTATGTGGCCCTCATCATTTCACCTTTAAAAATCCTTGTCTTCCTCTGCCTCACTGAAAACACCCATGCATATTCCTATTGCAATGCTCATTCCTGAATAAACTTATTTTTGAAGAATCTCCTTCTGTTTGTTATTTAGATTGACATAACCAATAACTGTCATATATTTAGATGTTATGCAACCTAGGCAGTTTACTTACTGTGCCACTGCCCCTATAGACAATATCACTATGTGATTTTAGTCAGAGCTTCTGTTTTAGTGAACTTAAGAATCACTGAACTTAAGAATCACTGAAAAACACATTAAAGTGCAAAGTTCTGAGCAGCAGTTTAATGTACCAAATAGAAATTTCAGGAAGAACAATTCATATAATTCCGTTTTTATCAAGACAACATGTAATGCTAATGCAATTGTTCTGTGGACCACTTGTTGAGCCACATCAATTCAATTATCTCAATATGACACTTGGAATCACTCAGATTATGGAATAAATCTGATACATGGACTGAAATGCTCTCAATAGCCCCAGACTAGAGACCTTACAATCAACTTTAAAATCAGACTTTATAGGACTCTTAATTTATTATTTCAACATATATTTACATAACAGCTCCTCTGAACCAAATGCTGACAATAGGAATTAAAGTGGGAAGCAGCTTAGACAAAGTATCTGCTCACAGAGAGCTTACGTTTTAGTCAAAAAACAAAAACAAAAACAAAATAAATAGACATGTAAAATGAGGAAGTGTTAGGTGGCTATCAGGCACAAAAGTAAATAAAACTGAGTAAAATGATAGAGAAAACTTTGGAAATGGGGCTCCTTTTGATTGAGTCATTAGAGAAGATTTCTCAGAAGAAGTGGTATTTTAGTTGAAATCTTTGAGATAAGGAGAGGCCAGCCAAGAAAAGACCATAAAGAAGGGCAGAGGAAAGAACTATCCTGTGAGCACCTTGGTGGGAAACAAGCTTGGCATGTGCGGGAAGCCGAGAGAAGGTAGTGTGGCAGGATGTAGTCAGTGAGGGTAACAGGGACACCAAAAAATGTTAGAGAGAGAGGCTGAAGGAAAATTATGCAGCATTTGATTGCCAGTAATCAAAGTGTAATGGAGACCACCAGAGTTTTTAAAGCAAGGTAGCAAGACAGCTTGCTATACAATCCTTCAGAATAACAAGTGCAAAGGGATTTATTGCATTGGTTGAAACTGTGTGTAATTCATCAACGAAGAGGAGATCATGAGTTGATTTTTCTTCATGTCTTCCTTAGAGGCTAATTTATTCCAGTTTCTCTTATTAATAATGTGAGACACTTACCTTCATATAGTGGTCCCGACCTTGTTCAAATCCAGCTGGATTTTTGATCCCACCTGCTTAGAATTTTAGGACTTTCATGTTGTCCACACATTTCAGGAGTTCATAGGTTGTAATCGTGTTAATTCTTTCTGAGGAGTTAACACAGAAAATCTGGTAGCTTGCTCCTTGCATGTCTCCGTTGGAACCTAGAACCATAATTAACCATGGCAAAACCCTGGGAAGATAGTATCTGGAAGATTCTTTATGTTAATGATTGATGATTTTGCTGTATATATCTGAAGCAATGGACCATGCCATACTAACTCGATAGAATTGCTTTGCACAAACATCAAAATTGATGACGTGAACCTGATTTTATTACTGGAGTCCTGAGTTTCAGTTGCCCTCACTGGTGGCATAGAAGAGTGTACTAATGTGACCAGACTTCGTGAACATCTCAGGCCTTGACCCTTAACTGGGCTTCCCTGGGCAGAGACATTCCGGAGAATCTTCCTGTGACTGTTGGAGAAAAAGCCTGTTCTGTGTGGCCTGAGATGAAGAAGGACTCTAAAACTACTCCCAACATCTATGGAATCTGCCTGATGCATATGTTTTCCCTACCATTGTTACTCCGTATCATTTGCTATAATAAACTTTAGCCATGAGAACAAACTGCTTTTGGGTCTTCTGGGTCCTTCTAGCAAATAACTGAATTTGGAATGGAGTGGGACTGCTGAAACACTGCCTCGCATTTGTTTCAGCTGATGGAAAAATTGTAGTACATTTATGTTTGTTGATTAGGCTTGTTTCTTCTTTGGTAACTTCACTGCCTTCTTTTTTGTTCTTCCTGATAACTTATTACTAGGGTCAAGTTTTATATACAGTAGTGTCCCCTTATTCATAGTTTCACTTTCTGCAGTTTCACTTACCTGCAGTCAGCCTTGGTCTAAAAATATTAAATAGAAAGTTTCAAATATAAATTATTTAAAAGATTTAAATTGTGTACCATTCTGAGTAGCATGATGAAATCTCCAACCATCCAGGTCCTTCTGCCTGGGATTTGAATCCTCCCTTTGTCCAGCCTATCCCCACTGAATTCTCTACCCAACACTGGACAGTTAGTAGCTGTGCCGGTTATCAGACTGACTGTCTCAGTATCACAGTGCTTGTGTTCAAGTAACTCATATTTGACTTAATAATGACCCCAAAGTGCAAGAGTAGTAATGCTGTTGATTTGAATATGCCAAATAGAGTCCTTAAAGTGCTTCCTTTAAGTAAAAAGGTAAACATTCCTGACAATAAGAAAAAAAATCATGTGCTACAGTTGCTAAGATGTATGTGAATAAAAAATCTTCTATCCATGAAAATATAAAGAAGAAAAAATATTTGTGCGTGGTAGATACAGCATTTAATACTATATCCAGTTATAGGCACGCACCAGGGGTCTTAGCACAGAACCGCTGCAGGAAAGATGGGACTACTGTATAGACATATGAGGAGATACAAAAACACATGGACATTAGATGGCTTTATATTTATTTGTACATATATATGCATTTATATATTACATATGATATATATACCACAATATATAATATAGATAATTTATACACACATTTATGTATATATGTAAATTTAAGTGTATGTCGTATAAGAAGAATGTGGCTGGCCTTTGTCCTTGGTTCCTGAAGGGGAGGCTCTGAATCCTTGAAATTTCCCAAGCAATAGGAGTTTCTTTGTTATTCATGTGTCACTGAGTTTATGCAGAGGTGATAATTCAGGTTAGGGACTGGTTACCAAAAAAAGGCAACCATGTGATTAGAGAGGCTTTGAGCTCGGGAGGCTAGAGGTGGCTAGAGATTTGGTTAAATCCACTTGCCTATGTAATGAAAACCCAGTAAAAATCCTGGACACCAAAGCTTACTGGAACTTCATGGCTGATGAACACATTGACGTGCTAAGTGGGTGATATGCTCTGATTCCATAAGGAAAGTGCATAGAATCTCTGAATATGTGACCCTCTAAGACCTCATCTATGTGTCTCTCCCTCTGACTAGTCCTACATTGTATCCTTTAAAATAAAACTGTAATTATGACACCGTCCTCAGTACTGTGAGTCATTCTAGCAAAGTATTAAAGCTGGGGTAGGGGACATGGGAACATCCCAGTTTTGTAGCCAGTTGGTCAAAAGTACAGGTAGCCTGGGGACCCTCTAACTTGCTGTTGGCGTCTGAAGTGAGGGCAGTCTTGTTGGGGATCATGCCCTTTAATCTATGGGGAGTCTAACACCAACTCCAGGTGGTTAGCTTCAATATTGAATTATAATATTTTAGTATACACATATAAAGAGTGAAGGTCAGCATATTAATCAGGGTTCTTCAGGGAAACATAACTAACGGGATAACAGAAATATAAGAGGAGATTTGTTATGGGAATTGGCTCACAACGGTTATAGAGTCCAAGAAATTTTCAGATATGCTGTCTCTATGCTGGAAAACCAGGAAAGCCAATAGTGTAATTCAGCCAAAGTCCAAAGGTTTGAGAACCAAGGGAGCTAATGGTGTAACTGCCTGTCCAAGGCCAAAAGCCTGAGAACCAGGGAGGAGCAGCAGGGGATGAGAGGCAGCTCTGGGGTGAGTCTCTGAGTTCAAAGGCCCTAGAACCAGGAGCTCTGATGTCCAAGGGCAGGAGAACATGGCTATCCCAACTCAAGAAGAGAGAGTTCTTGGCCCTTCCTCTGCCTTTTTGTTCCATTTGGACCCTCGATGGATAAGATGATGGCTGCCCACATTGGTGAGCGGGAACTGTGTTTACTTAGTCTACTGAGTAAAATACTGATCTTCTCTGGAAACACCCTCACAAACATACCCAGAAATAACATTTTATCAGCTATGTGGGCATTCCTTTACTTAGTCAAGTTGACACGTAAAATTTTCATCACAATCTGGCAACATGCAAGACACATTATCATTCTAAGAGAATGCCTTGTTGATAATGTCCAATATTTCACTTAATTTTAACTTATCCAAGATCTTTCAAGAACAATATACAGTGAGGCCCAGATTGGCTCTGTCCATGGTAGAGAATTTTAGCCAGTGACTTTCACTTTGCATTTGAATTTAACTCCTAAGTAATTTTGTTTCTCACTAAATGATACATATATAAGATGCCAGAGAAAGGGGTGGGTGTATAGTTGGTGTTCAATTCATGTTGGCTTTCTTCTTACCCAAACCTTTTGGTAGCTCAAAGTATCTCTTACTGGCACACATTCTGAGAAGGCCAATCCTTTGATGACTAAGAATAATTTCTTCCTTTAATATCTGCTCTGAAAATATAATCCCCTCATTGCAGATCCCAACTAGGCCAATGGAGTTGCTATATCCATAGACACATGAATAATAAATGAATAGATTTGTCTGCATTCCCATTTATGTCCTCACTCTCATCCCCACAGCCCTATGTCCAAGGGAAAAGAAAGGCTTTTCTGGCATTGGGGTAAAGAATATTAGAAGTTATTTTATAAAACCATGAATGCTTCACCAAAAAAGAAAAACTAGGTGTCAGAGACATGGATTTTGGCAGAAAGAAGGCATTTGGGATTAACACACATGAATAGAAGTAGGTTGGTAAATTATGACCATAATCTAGGGGAAGGACTTTACCCATTATTTGGGAATGGTTCTCTTTGTATTAGAAGACAATTCTTTCATGAACAAAAATTGGTTCCTTTGGAATTCTCCTTTCCTTAATGTTTTTCTCCTTTGGTGTTTCTAGTCATTTGCATGATTGGCCTAGAGAACAATTTATCATCCCTCTTTTATGCATTTGATTTTCTAAAGGTCACCTGGCAAGTCAGGGATGACATTGGGATAGTCTCTCGGGTAGCTTCTAATAATTGCACTTCCTCCCCAATGCTTTGGGTGTCTGGCACATTTGTAATTGACAGAAGGATAACAATGCAATCTGGCTGGTTTCCAAGGCTACTCTCAAAAGAGAGTGGGATGGTATGAGATGGCTAAACTGCCCATATCCATTTCTCCGCCATCAGAATGGCAGGCTGAGAGAGCAGAAAGAAAATACAAAATTCAAAATAAAGAAGTTCTCTCACTGGGTCATTGCTTGTTTCTTTAATTAAAATAAAATACGTGTAATTAACAATGAAGCTGGATACACAAGCTGTGAATAAGGATAGAAATATACATGCTGCTTAAACTCTCTCCCGCTATCTTTAGAAATGCACAATCTGTTTCTGTCTTTGACATTCTGTCCTTTCACAAGTGCTTTGTGCACAGAGAACTCAGCTTAGAGATAAAAGCTATGGGAGGGTGCACTGATATCTGAGTGATGTTTAACCATGCTGATCCAGGTAGAGTGCCTGTCTCGGGAATGATGCAGGGATCCCAAAGTGGAGAGAATTAGACCTATCACATTTGTGATTAGAGTGGGCAAGTAAGTATCAGTGATCTCCTCTCTTCAAATGTGGACAGAATAAGAAAAGTGCTATTTCTTCAGAAGCAGGTGTCAGCCAGGTAATTTACTAACAGACAAAGAAAATACAAAGATTGTCTTTGAATATCCTTTGACCATCTTGTATCGGCCTACTTAAAAAAAAAAAACTTTTTATTCTAATAACAAGGATTTTTGTTGTTTCATGTAAATGCAAGGTGTTATGTGGTGGTGGTGGGAGTGAAGAAAAAAATATTCTACTTCCGAAACAATTAGAACAGCTAATTAAACAGTGTAGATCTGAACAATTAGATTTTTTGCAAATGCTGTAACTTCAGGTAAAAGATAAGTACACAAATTTGATGAATTGAACTTCTTTGAAATTTGATTGCAAAGTACTTTTGTATTTTAACTGTTTCCTAAATGTTGTACATTAGGGGTAGCTCCAATTCTCCACCCCTCCTGGTATGCATGCTGGGATATATGTCAAGGACATCTTTGCCTTGTGCCCTTGCAGTGACTCTGATTTGAACCATGTAATTCACATTGGCCAATAGAATAAGGCCGGAGTGAATATACGCCTGATCTGTGCCTAGACCTCAAGAGCTGTCTTGTGTTTCTGTTGTGATCTTATGTTTTAGCTACCACCAGGAGAAGGACATTTCTCAGGCTAGCCCATTGGTTCCAGGAGATTATTGAGAGACATGAATCAGAGCTGTCTCACGTAGCTACCCCAGCCATGCCGAATCTAACCAGAGACCTCAGCTGACCTGCAATTGCATGAACTCTAATAAGAAATAGCTGTGTTAAACCCCTGATTTTTTGGGGATGGTTTGCTCTGCAGTGGTAGCTAAATGACTCAGTAGCGGTAAGGCTGGCGTGTTGCACTGTTCTTGGTTTACCAAGGACAATATGGAGACCCTTAATGGAAAAAATGACTTATTCAAAATCACACTCAAATCACCATTACATCGGGCCTGAAACCCATCTCTTGATTCCCAAACTCGTGTTCCTTAACTCCAAGAAGTCCTTCTGGAAACTGAGTATAATGATGTTGAAAGCGTATTAAATGGCTGGGCACGGTGGCTGAAAGCGTATTAAATGACTGGGCACGGTGGCTCAAGCTTGTAATGCCAGCACTTTGGGAGGCCAAGATGGGTGGGTCACGAGGTCAGGAGGTCGAGACCAGCCTGGCCAACACAGTGAAACCCCGTCTCTACTAAAAATACAACAATTAGGGCCGGGCACGGTGGCTCAAGCCTGTAATCCCAGCACTTTGGGAGGCCGAAATGGGTGGATCACGAGGTCAGGAGATGGAGACCATCCTGGCTAACACGGTGAAACCCCGTCTCTACTGAAAAATACAAAAAACTAGCCGGGCAAGGTGACGGGCACCTGTAGTCCCAGCTACTCTGGAGGCTGAGGCAGGAGAATGGCATGAAACCGGGAGGCGGAGGTTGCAGTGAGCTGAGATCCGGTCACTGCACTCCAGCCTGGGCCACAGAGCGACACTCCGTCTCAAAAACAAAAAAAAAATACAACAATTAGCTGGGCATGGTGGCAGATGCCTGTAATCCCAGCTATTTGGGAGGCTGAGGCATGAGAATCACTTGAAACCAGGAGGTGGAGGTTGCAGTGAGCTGAGATCACGCCACTGCACTCCAGCCTGGGCAACAGAGCTAGACTCAGTCTTGAGAAAAAAAAAAAAAAAAAAGAAAGAAAGTATATTAAAACTCAGACAGAAAATCTATTTTTGTGATCCAGCCCATTCTGCTGCCTTAGCCATCTTGCTCACGGGTTCAAGCCATGTGATCGATGCTGTAGGAAGCCAACTCCCACAGTCTTTATCAGGGATAGTGCCCCGTTCTCTGTGAGGACATGCATGTCTTGCTCACAGCGTAACACACAAGAATCAACTGGAGCCCAAAATTTGGGCAATGTCTGAAAAAGAAATGAATCATGGAAGGATGGTGAAGAGTTTCAACATCACTTTGTTTTCACCCAGATTCAACACTTTCCTGAGCTGAGATCAAGAGTTATTAAACCTTGAGCTAATTCTTAGACATAGTAGAAAAAAATAATGTAAAAAATATTAAAAAGAAAAAAGAGTTATTAAACTTGAATGGAAATAGACAGGTTGGCCTCCTATTTAATATGCCTCTCTTCACTGCCTGGGGCTTGAAAAGTTGCACAGCTGGAAACATTAATTAAGTCTGCCCTTGCAAGAAATTCCTCAAGGCCCTCTTGCAATGCCACATACAAAGGTTTTTTAAGTGACAACCAAAAATATAGAGTTGGGGCAAACTGAGGTGGCCTAATTTTATACATGGAAGAAAACCATCAGAATTCAACTTCTCCTTGGACACCATTTATGTTTGGAAGGGGAGATGTTTTATTTATATTTATCTTATTTTATATTTGCTTTTCTAAGTGCCTTTGTAAAAGCAAACTCTGTTACTTCTTTCCTGCTGAGGACTTTGGGGACACATTTAGAGGCCGAAGCCAATATAGCTACTTTAGCATCTTGTAATATATTTTGCAGATTCAGCTAATTGAGAAGGCCTCAGAGGAAGGCTTTTTATAATTGGGCTTCCAAAGTTGTGCGCACACTGGCAGGTAATATTCATGCACATAAATTTTACAATAAAAAGCTCATTGCTCTCATGGGTTAACTACCACCTATGTGCTGATGACTCAACTTTTTAAATCTAACAGAAGCCTTTCCCTGAGTCTCAGACTTCGATATTCAACTGCCTTTTGGAGATATGCATGTGAATGCCCCCAGGCACCTTGAAATTAACACAGGCAAATCTAAATGTATCATCTTCCCCTCTCACTTTTTCTTCCTGGATTCCCTGTGTCAGTTAATCGCGGCACCATCCACCTTGTCACCTAAGCCATCATCCTAAGTATCATCCCTTGACTCATCTTATTTCTGCATTCTTCACCATTTACTGGCATAAAGCCCTGTCAATTTTGCCCCACAAATACTTACTAAATCTGTCTCCTCATTTATAATTCCTGGCTTCCCGATATGTCTCAGCTAAAAATTTGCAGCTCCAGTCTTACACCTCTCAAATCTTGCTTTAAATGAAAGAAAACCAGGTCACTATCATAACCAAATGGCTGCCAGTAGGCTACTTACAAAAATTCAAGCTCCTTAGCCTGGCCTTATAGGGTCTGCGTAATGTGGTCATTAGTGCTCTCTCAAGTCCATGTACACAGAAAGGACTCCAGAGGCTGATTGTCTGGGTTCCTCTCCCAGCTTCACTACATCCTGGTTGTCTAATCTTGAGCAAATTTCCCAACATCTGTTTGTCTCAGTTGCCTCTTCTGTAAAATAGAGTTATAATACAACTTATATCAAAAGATTGTTATGAGCATTACTGGAGTTAATATAGTCAATAAGTTAGAGTAGTTCTTGATAGATTATAAGCATGTTGTAAATATTTCTCAGTCCTCAACTTTCTGCTTCAGATTATTCAGGTCTACCTGTCATTTCCTGAATGTACCACTTGCTTCCTAGGTTCATGTCTTTCCTTAAGGTGTTTCATTTTTCTGTATCAAAATTATTCTTTCTTTGCCTGGGTACCTCCAGTTCATCCTTCATTTGTTCACTGGGGTTACTGAGTCAAATTTTCATGCTTTCATTCATTCAATAAACTGCAGCATATTGAATAGTGACTCTGTGTTTTGCAAAGGGCACGCAAAGGTGGCCATAAACAATCATGCCCTGGCTTCGAGGAACTTGTGGGAAGAGGGGGTGGAGAGATAGATAAACACAAAGTCACTTAACTAGGAAGAATGTGTGTTGTGATGAAGAAAAGCCTAGAGAATATAGGAATATACTGGAGAGGCACTGACACAGTTTGGAGGAGGTATTTCAGGTATCCTCTCCTCCAGGAAATTGTTACTAATGCTCAGACAAGGTTAGGTTTTCCTTCCCTGTGCTCTCAGGGCACACGTGGTGTATGAGTCAGCTTACGTTGCTATAACAAAATGCCATAGACTGGGTGGTTTAAACAACAGACATTTATTTATCATAGTTTTAGAGGCTGGGAAGACCAAGATTAAGACACTGGTCAGTTCATTTTCTAAGGAGGGCTCTCTCTTTGGCTTGCAGATGGCCAAGCTGTTTCTCACTATGTCCTCACATGGAATATCAATCTTTCTGTCTTCGTCTTACAAAGCCACTTAACTTGCCATGAGGGTCCCACCCTCCTGACTTCATCTAACCCTAATTACCTCCTAACAACCTCATCTCCAAATACCATTACATTGGGTGTTAGGACTTCAACATATGAATTCTGGGGACAACACAATTCAGTCCATAGCACCTGGTTAGGATTTCCTGAAAAACATACCTTAAGTTATTGCAAATATCTGTTTCTTTTTCCATTTCTCCTTTTAGACTACAAGTAACTTGAAGGCAGGCACTGCATCTTTAATCTCTGTGGCTCCAGAGCCAGATACTCTTGTAGACACATAGCAGTTGTGCAACAGATATTTGTTGAACAAGGATGCAGTGTTCAGGTGCTCATTCAGGTTGGTGCTATTATTGGCAAAATTTTGTTTTATATTTTAAGCTAAAATATATAATATTGGAGTATACCTTAGAAACATCACAATGTGGATGTCTTAGAAACTCTATCATAATGTGGATGCCTTAGAAAAATGTATTGTAATCTTGAAATGACTTTGGGAAAATTATTTCCCCTATTGAGCCTCAGTTTTCTCATTTACAAAAATCAGAATCTTTGATCAAAAGACTAAAGTCCCTTTCACTTCTCTCATTCTGTGATTCTACCCTCTGGCCACACTCTTGGCCTCTTGTGATAAATATATTTTTTTTTCTTGGTGTTCCTTCTGCAGGTTTTCTTCCTCCCTCTATCACTTTCCTTCCTCAGTCTCCTTTGATGATTTCTTTGCAGTCTTCTCCCATCAGTAACGTGGAGAGTTCCAACTCCCTGTCACTTTTTTTTCTAACCACTTTTCCTGAAACCATGAGGGGAAAGTAGGAGTAGAGGACAGATCTTCCCCTACTGCCCGTTTTTGTAAAGACAGTTGTATTAGAACACAGACACACCCATTCATTTACTATTGTCTTTGGTTACTTTCAAGCTACAATGGCAGAGTTGAATAGTTTCAATGGAGACAATATGGCCCACAGAGCCTAAAACATTTACTATCTGGACCTTTACAGAATAAGTTTGCCAACCTCTGTCCTAGGAGATTTCATCCTGTCCCATGGCTTTAACATCTACAGTCTAATGATTCATGTTTGTGTCATTGACCTTGACCTCTCTCCTGAGAGAGGTCCACTTTGGTTTATACAACTGTCTACTCCATGTTACCATTGATATTTAATAGGCATCTAGAAATAGTGTTGTGGTTAAGATCATGACTTTGGAGCTAGATGCATGGCTTTAAATCCTGCCGTTTTAAGTACTAGTAGCATGGCCTTAGCAACTCACTAATTTCCCAGTACCTCATGTTTCTCGGGTGTACAATGAGGATGTTAATAATAGTGACATTTCATGAGGTTGTCGTGACGACTTGTCAATATATAGAGAGCCCTTAAAGCCCTGTTTCATTATGGAATCAAATTTTAGTTGCTATCACCAACTATCTCTTTGCCTCATACTCCATACAGATTAACAGCAAGCTCTTGCAAACCTATCTTTAAAATATTTGTTACTCAGCATCTATACTGTTAGTATCCTTCACCAAGCTACCATGATTTATCACCTATACTACTGGTTCTCCTAATTGTTATTTCTGCTTCATTTTAACACTGCCTCTGTGTTACTCAGTTCTCCACCCAGCAGCCAGAGCAATCTCTTGAATATCTAATTATATCACATTACTCCCCTGCCCAAAATTATCCAATATCTTCCCAACACACTTATAATAAAATCCAAGCTCCTTACCATTGACCTACAAAGCCCTATGTGTCCAGTCTCCACATTTCTTTCATGACCTTTCCTCTTAACATTCACCCACATAATTTTTTTTTCCCACTTACCCTGCCTTCTTGGTCCTCTCCAAGCACAGAAAGTTTGGCCCTCTCTCAGAGCTCTTGGATTTGATGTTACCTCTCTTAAAAATGGTTTTCCTCTAGATACCCACATAATTCTTTCCCTATTTAGTTCAGCACTACACCTAAATGCCACATCCTCAGGGCATTCCTTCCTGCTTGCTGTGTTTAAATTTGGCTTTCTATCATTCTTGGTTCTCATAGCCTGATTTTTTTTTTTTTTTTTTTTTTTTTTTTTTTTTGGTCTCTATAGCATTTATCACTGATTCTCATTGTATTACTTATTTATTGAATTATTTGTTTGGTGTGTTTATTGTGTAAGCTCCAAGAAGAAAGTAATTGTGCTTTTCAGTCACTACTGTATTCTTAGTGGCTAAAGACATGTCTTTCGTGGGCAAGAAATAAATATGTATTAAGTGAATGATCACATCAAAAGATTCAAGATTGTCTAAAGGGGAAAGGTTATGGAAAAGCCACAAGACCCATCCAATGAGACCTGCATCTATTTGTCCAGACTCATTTTGTTGGTGCTTATGATTCTGTTCTTTCTTTTACTCATAGTTTGAGTCAAATGGAATTTTGGCCAGTTTACCATTTGATTCATAAGCCTTACACTTTCACTTCTCTACAATGCTGGTCATGCTGATCCTTTTGCATAGACAATTTGTAAAAGCTTCCTAAATCCTTCACTTCTTGAAAACTCCTACTTAATCTACAAAGACCTATTTAAGCATAACCTGCTGTGTTCAATTTTCTCTCAATACCTCTTACTTCTACTTACTGATTAGATAAAAATTTTTGCAACTAGATACCCAGTCTGATAACTTCCCTTGAAATAAAGAACAGTCACATAAAACAGGCCTGGCCAATGAGAAGTGTCGTAGTCTGAATTTCTCTAGAAAGCAGAGCCTGAGACAAGGATTTGTGTGCAGC